>NC_139325.1:10052500-11252500 GCF_056507025.1 Lutjanus erythropterus
GTACTAAAGAAGAAGAGCATGCCTCTCTTTGCAGCAAGTTTTTAAAGTTTCTCATTTGTGTCACCAATCCATATCCAAAAATGACAAGTCTACTGAAGATGTCCAGAGATTTCATTTGGAAGCAACACTTGATAAATGACTGTAAATTGAAAAGATCCAGAAGAGATGTACCAGAGGCATGACACCAGCCAGATCCCACTCTTATTTCGCTGGCTGTGGGAGTGACGACCCAGCTGACCAGGCTCCCACCAACTCCTCAGGAGTGAGACTTTTCCACGACAGCCAGCTTAAAGCTGCTGTATCACAGTTTTCACCCAGCTTGGAAATCCCCCTCACTGATTACTGTAAAATATGAGCAGAACATTTTATGTTTCCATCATGGCAGTTTTGGGGATGTGAGAGGTGACAGAGTGAGGAGGCGGGGGAGTGAAAGAGTTTTGTGAGAGGAGAGGCTTAAAAGGGGACAAAGGGTGGATGGAAGAAAGAATGAAAAGAACAGAGAAGAGAGAATAGAGTCTATTCTACAGGGCAGGCAGCAGATTTTTATTAAGAGTTCTTAACCTTGTGGTTAAGAAGTATGCCACACACTGGTCCTCAACCTTGTTTTTCAGACACACCCCCACTGCCCCTATCAGATGAACTCAAGTATCCCTTCATCAACATCATCACTCATGTTCCAGCATAGGGTTCAACATAAACCATGGTCTGATGACCTGTAGCCACAAAATGTGGCCACCATATATTCCATTTAATTGAGCTAGTGTGGACATGTTTATCCCCATACTGTGAGCCTTCGAAAAACCCTAACCCTAACCAACACATCATCAATAATTATCGATGTCGATCGATACGCCTAGGACCATGAAAAAACAAAACAGCAGCGAAAATTCAGGAGTAATGGAAGCAGGAGTTTAAATGTCTATAACACATCTAAGGATGTAATGTACTGTGATGTGTGGTACCAGTTTCCACAAATAGCCGAGAGGTCTAGCTTCTTTTTCACTGGAAAAAAATCCTTCAAGAAACACCGTTCACAGTTCATGGGAAAAGTGGACAACAAGTGTCACAGGAAGGAAGGCTGTACCTTGTCTGTTTTTCACATTTTTACACATCATTTGAGCCACCAAAAATGTACGTTGGCCACCAAATTTAGGGGCTTGGTAGCCTGTGGGGCCAGCGCTTAAAAATATAAGCGTCTATCCCTGAAATGTGCACAACTGATACAAAGGGGATGTTATTTAAGACTATTAACTATTTACAAATGGACATTTTTACGATCTTTTTTCACACACTTGAGCTGTCAGTATTTAGGTTGATTTGGTCTAGGCTGCATTTGTAGTACTAGTGGCTGAAGTGAGACGTTTCAACCATTTAACCATTGTTTTAATTTATATACGATGAATTTTAACCATTTTTCTTTTAGCTAACTTTTTCAGACTTAATCCACTATAGCTTTTAAACTACTTTAATGCATTCCCAATCCCAATCCCAAAGTTGTCAAGGTGTTACAGCTGACTCAATTTTTCTTTAAACTCAAATCACAATTTTTGTTTACTCTTATTAGTTGAGTACTCCATATCCTTTCCACATATAGCCTGGGAACTATAGAAATAAAGTTCCCCTTGTCTGGGAATCACTGCCATATGCCTGTACTACGAATGTAACACCAACTGCTGTGTTCAGGGACCTTTGTTGCAATGAACAACTCTTTCTCATTCTTTAGGAATTTCTTACATGTAAATGTTGAAGTTTATAGGAACTGAATATGTGATTAGCAGCTCCAATCCAAAATGTTGGTGTTGGCCTTCACCAGCCCTTTCTGGTCAAACCCTTCATGAGATGGAAAGAAAGAGAAATAAAGCAGGTGTGAAACCTCTACAGCGCGCTCTTTAGTGGTTTCCGCTGCACAGCGGAGGCAGCCGACATACCCAGTTTAGAAACGTATGATGTGTTCTCATGTGTTGTCTTACATTTTACATTAGGATAAGTGGGTAAGTGTGTGCTAGTGGAGTGATAAAAGGGAAGAATGAGAAAGAGGGCCAAAATGAATGCGCTCATTCATGTCAGTGCATGTGAGTGTTCACGCGCACTCTGCAGAGTTTGATCTGCAAAACGCACACAGCAGCCATGAATCTGAATGGAGGTGAGCACTGGACTGGTTCTTGTCAAACGCAAATACTGACCTTTTGCTCAAACCGGTCCCCTTCAACACTCCGCCACCCCCTCAAAAAATTTCTGTTCTCCTCACTATGAAAATGAACCCTGACCCTCCATCCATCTCTCCTCTTTTTTCTAAGAACCGCTTACAACAAAAAGGGAGCAGAGAGTGTTTGCGCACGCACTTGAGAACATGCCTGCTGCCAGTCATTTTGCACTTAACGATGGGATATCCCTCATAGTGGGGGGGGGGGGGGGCAGGTCTCAGTATCAGTGTCAGTGTCAATCATTTAAATTATACACCCATATGGAGCCTGTCCACCGATGATCTTGGGTTTCAGAAAGAAAAATTCTGCAGGTTTTGTGGTAAACTTAAACCACGTCTTTAAAAGGGCTACATGTTGGGCCTACGCTTCACAGGAATGCATTTCCTGATTTTGAGGAGGCACGTCTAATGGCATCACTGTGCTCATTGTTCCAAACGGCCACAGTAGTCATCCTACACTATATAAATTCTATAGGCATCAGCAATCAAGTGGAAACGGTGGCAACATTAGACGACCATCTATCCTGTAACAGAGTCATCCTGCTGTGTAGCTGTGTCTGCACACCAGCTCACAGAAATGTGACCTCAGCCATATCCTAAAACTGTTAATATCCTAATCCTAATATCCTAATACCTTTTTTTACGCAAGTATCTGTATTTGTACATGAGTAAAGAATGAGTTTACCTTTGCCAACTTTGATACCGACTGCAGTTCACTTTAAAGACCACTGGTGTCACTAATAACAAGGTTTTTCTAAAAATTTTATGTAGACCTTTAAGTATAGACCTTTAAATATAGTGCATAGCACATACACATACTTTTAAGTCAAATAGGCCACTTCGTGTATTATGTGCCTACTTAAATGACAATTTAAAGGGACAGTTCACCCCAAAATAATATGTATATATATGTATATATATGTGTATATATATATATATATATATATATATATACATATATATATATATATATATACATATATATATACATATATATATATATATGTGTGTATATATATATACATATATATATATATATATATATATATATTTTTTTTTTTTTTTTTTTTTTTTTTGTCCTCTGGCTAGCAGAACTATTTATCCAGCTAGGTATTTTGGAGTGAGTGTGTGAGTTTTGGATATTTTGGCCGTAGAGATGTCTGCCTTCTCTGCAATATAATGAGACTAAATGGTATTTGGCTTGTGATGTTTAAAGCATCAAAAAGTAGCCTACATTTGAAAAATTCAAAACCAGTGTCTCTTCCCAAAAATCAATACCCGTTTACTCAAGATAATCCACAGACCTTGTCGTGAGCAGTTTCAAGTAGGAACTACTATCTTTCTGGTAGAAACTTTTTCTAGTAGACAAAGTTTGAGATTCTTAAGTAGTTCTGGTAGATTCTATCAGAAAGAAAGTAGTTCCTATATGAAACAGCTCAACACTAGGTCTGTGGATTATCTTGAGTGACCAGGTCATGATTTTTGGAAGGAGAAAATGTTTTTGAATTTTTCAAATGTATTTTTTGGGGGCGCTTCAAGTACCTCAAGCCGAGGACCATCTGGTTCCATTATATTGATGAGAAGGCCAATATCTCCAAAACTCTGCAACTCACACCAAAAACATCTGGTCGGAAAAAAGCACTTCAGGCAAGGGGGAAAAAATGTATATTTTTGATTTTGGGGTGAATTGCCCCTTCAACACTCATTACTTCACAGATCATCAATGAACATTTTGCAATATTTTACACTACTGACCATCTATGTCTAACATGCTTGTAAAAACAATTTCCCTGTTTAGTGCTGTAGCAGAGCAGCAGCCAGGCTGCAGAGCCCCTGGAGTGAGCAGAGGTAAAGTCATTTCCTGAGGTTACTTTAGGGGAACAGTAACCTGGCTCCCTTCAGCTGGGACCTGACCTCAACAACCACTTCTGCTGCCAGTGTGCTTGTCACTATTCATCACAGTGTTGTCCAACAGCTTTAAATCAATACTCATCACCTCCCCTTCCAGCAGTGCTGATTTTTCTGACCCACTCCCCTACAAATGAACGTTGTCTGCTTTCAGTCCTGGCTGTTCTTATATTTGCTTATGTTTAAGACGAGCATGAGCATAAACTCATCGATGTGGCTTTGCTTTGGAAATAGCTCAATCAGCGACTCCTCTGAAAACGGAGCCAGGAAAGCATGTCACAGTATTAAGCGGAGCAGGCGGATCAGTTGGGCTGACACACGGTTAGCACATGTTCACTGGAAGTCTGTCAGAACGAGTCAAAAACAAATGTAAGCTAACAGCTACCAAAACGCTTGTAAACTTTGGAGAATTTACACATTGTGTCAAAACAGTCTGAAAACTCCATTGGGTTGGACACTTACTTTAATATATTTCAGCATAAACCAATCTGAACATACCAAAGTGGTAGTCTCAACATCCAGGAGTCAGAAGGACTGAAGCAGCGATGTCACAGTGGAGGTCAGAGATGTCTGTGTTCATTTCCCAAGGAGTTGACGTGCTGACACACATCATAAAAGCAAACAAAAAGGCCTTCGAGTGACCCTTTCCTTCTGCACACACTTCTTAGTACCAGAGCTCCACACATGCCAGAAAATCATATGCTGGCTGACCTCTACCCTCTGACACATTAGACTGGTTTTCTGTTCAACACATGACAGGTGCACCAGTTTTTCCTTAAAAGCCTCTCCTCTAACACCTCATTCGATACACGATACAACACCTGACCTAACACTAACAAACTATACAGTCACAGGTAGGGCTGCACCAAATGATTATTTTTTTAATCAATTAATCCAAGGATTATTTTTTGATTAGTCGACTAATTTAACAACAAATGTATCAATTATTCTTAATATGATTATTTAATTAATATAACAATTAATTCACCCAAAATAACCAAAAAAAAGAATATTTTGAATGTGTCCATCCTATTTAATAGACCTAATTTGCCAGATATCTGATCAGAAAAAATACTGGACCTTAAATTCCAAAGAGTTCCTATGGCACATATTAATTTAATCACACCAAACCCTAGTTAAGATCATTACTGGCAATGTATTGTTGCATCAGTGTGGGGCAAGGAAAATAAAACATATCATATAACACTGAAGAAGTTACAGATCACAGTCACAGTCTTTAACGTTAGTTGCTGCCATTCCCCACTCACACATGGCCATTAAAGTAGAAAAAATTAGGTGTCAAAATCATGAAAAAATTAGAAGTTCTCTCTGTTCTGAAATGCTTGGGGTGTGTCCACTCTGCTGTCTCACTGTCAAACACCACTACCACCTGAAACCAGCCTGAAACAATGATATTCTGTCTAGCAGCTTTACTGGACACGTGAAGACATGTTCAAGCCACCAGAGCCAGAGGACGGTGACAGGGTGGTATTTTTGTTTCTTCTGTGTAGTGTTGTTGGAACTGAAGTGAGCTGAAGTGAACTGCTGGGCTGATTTGGACTGAGAGAGTCGCAGAAAGTATGTTTGTTACTGAATGTTAGGGAGGGTTAGGGGAGGAGGAGGTGGTAGTGTTGGAGGACGTCCCCGAGCCATATTTCAGGTCCACCCAAAAAATCTGGAAAATAGAAATCATGAACTAACTGAAAGACGTTCTACCTGTTGATAATCCTAAAACGAGATGCTTGAGCGCTGACAGAAAGTAAAAGGGACTGTGCAATTTTGCTGCTGCTGCTTGATGAAGCACTCCAGTGCTTTCAGCTTGCAGAGCTGTTGCACCACTGTGATAAACCATTTCCAGTTTGCAGAGCTTGATGCATGCTGTTGCATCTCTATGTGAAATACTCCCACACTTATGATGACAGCTGGCGAGCAGCTTATTCTCCAGGTGAATCCATGCTTTGACTGGGTGCAGCAGTTCACTGCAAGCGTCAACGCACGTGATGCAAATCGACGTATTTCCACAATCAGTGACGCTGATTACGTGGTTGATTTGCCCCAGTCCTGGTCACAAGTTCCATGCAAGGGCCCGGCCACTTTCTAAAAGCCAACTTGAGGGCCTTTAAGATGTTTCCTGTCATTGGAAAGTAAGATTGAAGGTTTTCTTAAATGATCCTAATTGTACACAGAGGGTGAGTGAGGAGGTTTATTTATGGACTCTGCCTTCTGCCTGCAGGTGCAACTTCGAAGAATGGAAAACTCTGGTGTACATTAGTTTGTACGTGCGTGCTTGTATGCATGACTGCATGTGCACAAATTTGCGTGTGTGCGTCAGAGAAAGTGAGCAAGAGAGTGTGTGTTTGGCGTACTGAGGGGAGCCTTGAGACACCCCAGAGCTACCTTGAGGTCGGTCTACAGTACTGTGTTAAAGGGGAAGTTCCCTCTCTGGTGGAAATTCCATTACAAATGGCCACAATGAATCTCCTGTAACGACTTCACGGCAACACAAACGTTTTTCTCAAGTGCCATAAAGACCCCCACATGAAAGGGGAGAGAGATGACATTTTGTTTCTGCTTTTCATTTCATCTAATGTCTTTAACCTACATGACCTATGTGAATATCTATTAACAGACATGACAGACATGTTGATTTAATAAGTTTTATGTTTCAACCACAGGCCAATGAGAGAAGCTAATAAATCTTGTCATTCCGCTAATGGTGCAAAAGCTTTTTGGTTGGAAATCCAAGAGAGTTCAGATATACAGTCCACAGTAAATAATGTAATAATTACCCCAAACTGAGCCCAGAATATAGATGAAGTGATGTTATTACACGTGGCAGTCATTACACCAACAGTTTTATAAGGTCAAATATTCAATTTTGCGATACTTTTTATACTGCGGTAGTTGTCCATTTATAGTAATATTTCTTGTGTTGAACAGGATCATAAAATGTCAATAAAATGAGTCACTGAATCAGCACTAACTCATGTAAATATTGCATTTTTAGCCATGGTCACAGTGTGGATGTATGGATGGCAATGTCAGTAGGTTCATGGTCCAGACTGAAATATCTGCTGGATGGATTGCCATGATATGCTTTCTAAAAATTCATGATTCTCTTGACGGGAAAGCGAAAATCCCACTCTGACAGGCTTGTTGGTCTAGGGGGTATGCTTCTCACTGAAGGTGTGAGCGAGCTCAAGTTCCAGGTGAGCTGAAAAAAGATTTTTAAAGAAGTAGTAATGTAGGATTTTGTGGTCAGATTGCAAACACCTCTTTTCTTTAAAGTGTGTGGGAGAACCTACGGTGGCCACGAAACAGGTGCGAAAGCCATGTTCTGCCAACAGAGCCTCGTAAATCTTATACAAAGGACCTTTAAACTCATTCCATTTCAATTCAGTGTTAAGCAAGTGTGAATTTTAAAGTTGTTTAACTGGATGGATTGCTATGAAATGTGGTTTACACACCAAACACATGATAATTGGGTTCAACCACATAAAAGAGGCCACATCATTAACAGTATAGGTCTGTAGAAGAATTTCATCAACAGGAAAGTGCAAATTCACACTTCTTTTGTGGCTTGTTGGTCTCAGGGTGTGCTGTTTCAGGTATGAGTCTACTTTAAGCCGGTGGAGTTTGGATTCTGTGTCACTCCACCCTTCTCTAGCTTTGACTTGTCATAGAGAAACCACAGGTGTTGCTAGCAACAGTAGTGATGGCTTGGTTCTATTCAAGTGAGCCAGCATGCAAAATACCAGCATCCTGAAAGTGAAGCAGCTTTGGTTACCTTTTCTTTTGCTGCAGGTGCCAACATGATCATTGTTCTTATGCATTTCATCTGTCATCTTCCACAAGACGGATGACCTGTCATGACCTGCAGCTGACAGGTCAGCTGCCAAATTGGGCAGCATTTTTCCATTTTTTGCGGCTTCTTGGTCTAGGATATGATTCTCATTTAGGGTGCGAGAGATCTTGGGTTCAAATCTTCGGTAAGTCCATTAAAGGACCAATATGTCAAATTTAGTGGCGAACTAGCAGGTGTAGCCATGAGTAGTGTGAAACTAGTGTAACATAGACACAAATTCCATGCAAGAGGATGCGTTCCCTCTGCAGATATAAATAGCTCAAAACAAAAACACAAGGATTCTGCTATTATATTAAATTTCTGCCATATACTATCTATGGATCTCTGTAAGTCTTAGACACTGATCTCTAAACACCGATTTCGAGCAATTTACACACTGCGATGATAATGAAGTTCAATCGCAACACAAATGCCACATAATCAACAATTGACATCTGTTACTAACCAAAAGCATTCTGTTGAGATGAACGTGCAAATTCCTATCATATATATGGCTCGTTGGTCTAGAGGTATGATTCTCGCTTCGGGTGTGAGAGGTCCCGGGTTCAAATCCCGGACGAGCCCATGGTTCAGGTCTTTCAAGGTCTGCTTTGAAGGACTTAGCAAAAGCCTTGCTTCTTTCCACTTAATCTCTGAAATCAGTGTATGGGTAAGAATTCAACTTACTAGGATTCATGACTGGTTTTCCTGATGATTGAAACTATAAGAATAAATGTACTATGACTGCATGTTTAATCCATTTTGCACACTCGGTATGCCGCCTGCATTCTAGCTGTTGTTCTTCCATCTCTTCCATAATAATGTACTGTAGTAGCCTGTATCCTATTGTGGCTTAGAAGCAATCAAAGACAGCTCATTATCTCCTGTCTTTCTCCTCATGTTAGCAGAACATCAGTGCTCAGAGGCAGACAGGACTGCACAATGAGCCCAGTAAACCTGCCACAGTGAGAAACACCAGACCACCTGTATAACGTACAGGACAAATGGGTCTTTTAAGATGTCAGAAAACAGCACTGAGGCTAATCATCACCGTAGAAAACCCAAGTGAAGACAGTCTATGGTTCATGCAGTTACCAGATGGTGGGAATTATTAGAATGTGACATCAGAAGCCCTGATTGATGGATACCTATTTTCTTCCCACCTGTACTCTGATTGGCTAGTAGGCTACTTGTTGCCTTCAGATTTTGGCTTGCCCTTTGGTGTGCCTTGAGCACTAAAGGTTTGAAAACCACTGCTATACACTATATTTAACATTTATGACAATGTCTGTAACATAGTAGTACTTAGTAGTAGTGTGTGAAAGTGTGTGGAGGAGTGGGTTTCCCATACACCTACAGTAAATCATGTCATGATTTGAGTCTGTTCACTGGTATTGTAAGTATTTTTTTCTACAGGATGTCATAATTTATAGTCCATTTCGAATCTCTACATTTGCCATCTGTCCATCTTTCATAAAAGGAACAGGAAAAACTGAGGGAATGTGTAGGACATGAACGTCACATTAAATACACAAAGAGACTGTTAATGATTTGTAGAGCAGAACGGAAACAACGCCTCAGTGGACGTTCTGCACAGTACTTCAGAAAAATGGGGCAATGAGTTCAACAAATATTTGTCTTGAAGTGATGTTTTGTACGTATTACTGACAAGTCGTACAGTCTGATACAGTAGATATCTTGCATGGCTAAAGGTAAAGTTCAGCAAAAGGTCACATGCCACTACATGTTTGAAGGCAGATGACATACTGAATAAAATATAACTAATTGGAATGTAACCTATCATTAGCTGTTGTCATAAACAAAATAACATCAGCAATTTTCCAGCTTGTAGTAGAAAGCCAGGACTTATTTTGACTTGTTATGACTGGATATAAATGACTGCTCAGTGTCAGTTTTCCTCATGTAAGCTGTGTGCTCATATTCCGTGTGAAGCTATAGAGTAGCAGGTTGCCCTATTGTGCCCAAATCCTGTAGATTTTCTCACCAAGAGGCCAGATGCCCCCCATCTGTTTCCTGCTAAAATGGCAGCCATAACAAGAGTTCAAGAGGATTGCCCTGTGAATAAAGCCCTTTAAATCCATCCCTTCCTCTCAGGAGGAAGAGAAAGAGCACACATCAGCTCCGATGCGTCTCTTCTCAGGATCTTACAGCCTGACTAAGCTTTTCCCAATGAATGCCTCCCAACAAATGTGCCGTGTAAGGCCTGCATGTGCACTCTCATTCCTAAACAAATGTAGTCATTAGCAGGCCGGTGACTATAGCATTCAAACATTGTTCAGAGGGTCAAGCACATTAATCAGAAAGATAGCTAGTGTTTTCTCTATCAACATTTCTGCACTGTGCAAATAATGATGCTAGATGTGTTACTTAGGAGCAATGAGGGAAACATGCTCAGGCACTAACAGAGCTCTGTGTGCTAGGTTTGTAAGCTTAATTTCATTTGTTTGGTTTAGAAAAAGACCTTAACCTCCTTGTTATAAGCTAGAGATCTTGAAAGGTCCAGTGTGTAAGGTTTACACAGATTTATTGACAGATTAATTGGCAGATTATGGATATTCATGTGTAGTTTTCATGTGTGGTTTTCATACCTGAAAATAAGAATCTTTGTGTTTTAATAACCTTAAAATGAGCTGTATCTACAGAAGTTGTGGATCCTCTTTCCACCATGTTGAACCATCATATTTCTACAGTAGCCCAGAACAGACAAGCCTTCTTTTTTGGAAGGGGAGGGTGAGGCAAGGTGTTTGTAATCTGCTAGCTCACTGCCACAGATACCACTAAATCCTACACACTGGTCCTTTAATAAAACAATGAAAAGTGTCTTATTCTTGTAAGAAAATGTCATTACACTCAAGTCATATGCTTACAGGGACATGAGCCTCACATTACCTAAGCTTTGTTGCTTCTGCATAAACAAGGTTAGCTTTTGGTCAGCATACAACTCTACATCATATGATGAGCTGTCACTTCGAGCAACTTAAACCAGTGTAACCAGGTGCCAGAATAAAAAGCTAAATTCCCTGTTATTACAGTCATGCTTTGTGGTTACTGAGAGTTAAAGCAGATAACCAAAAGTCCAGTTTGGCACATTTCTTTGACCGGGAAAAGGAAGGACGAAGGGATGCTGCTGTTGCCAATTGTTAGGTTCAAGATTTCCAATGTATGTAGATAGAAAGAACACTTCCTGTGTATGTCATGCAAGTTTGTTACCCTTGAAGTTAAAGTGTGTGTGGTGGCAGGGGGGGGTCAAAGTATGTATGTTTTAGCATCAAAATGCTATTTTCCCAAGCCCTTCTGCAAATAATTTCCCACATGACCTGAGGAAGGTTTCTGCATGATGACATTTCTGTGTATTAACCCCCATAGGTTAAACATGCAGTAAGCAATTCTTAAGAAAGATAATTAATTTTTTGACATCATCACCAACCTAAAGGGTTGGTATTTTTATGATCTGGGAATGATACTCAACAATTAACTATCTTTCTCCAGAATCACTTACTGCACCTTTAAAAAAGTTTAGGGGAGGGCATCACTGCACTTACCTATGTCAGCGTTTTTGCTAACAGCTGAGTGAGAGTTTCCCTTTGAAAAACATGGAAAAGAATATAAGGAATTGCCCTTTAATATTGTTAATTTATTCTGTGTATGTGTATACTATATATGTGTATACTATAGTGTATTTGTTAATAGTGACAGATCTCTTCCCTTTTGAAGAGGTGCCACTGCTGTATGTTTGCCAGATCTATTTTGCCATACTTTTACTGTATTTTAATCCTACTATATGACTAGAATATTGTATTTATTCAATGAACATAGCAGAAAATACTGGTGAAAGTAACTACTGAAACAATGTTGGCATAAAGAGAAATTTAAAGATTCATTACATAGTGTTAGAGGCTTTGTGTACCAGTTTCTTTGGCTTCACAAGAATATATTATCTGTATTTATAATCTTATAAAGCTTTCAGGATGGACTACAACAGCTCTTCTTTTGTCCAAATCTGCCATTAGTGAGCAGACAGCGACTCAGCCTCTAATTAACTTCTCACTTTCATGAGTCATGATCCCCACCTAGCAACCCTGAGCTCTGAGACTCACCAAAAGGAGCGTCTTAAATTCCTCATCCTGAACAAATATGCCAGCGCAGGGCTCCTTAAATCAGGAGGTGTCAACTTGTGAATGTACAGACACGCTTGTTGGTCAAACAGCCTTGAAAACCGAGCCGCTGTTGACTTAGGGAGGGCAGCCTTCAGTGGGTGGAGGTTGCGGACATGTAGGGTTCTTCAGATGCAGCCAATGCCCTTGAGGCAGCCTTTTCATGCTCTACAGTCCAGGTCCCTTAGGAGCCTGAGTGCTGCTGGGAAAGTGTCCAAGTCTCTAAAGACATCCGCAACTCTTTTTGGCTAGTGGGGCTTCAGCATTCATTGGCCATGTTCAGGTGATAGTGCAGGCCTTCATAGCCATGTCTGACTTAACAGGTATTTGTAACTACAATACTGTCCAAATACGTCCTTTATCTGGCGCAACAACTGAGTAATACTCCACAACTGAGTCATGGTGACAGAGTCCATTAGTTCCTTCATGTGGAACGTGTTCCACTGGAGGTACGCAAGCTCTCTTTAGTAATACATGGAGTTTTTTTTTTTTTTAATTAACTCATTTAGAAACATAAAATAGTGTCACACTTTAAAATGAAATGAATTTTAATTTAATTTAAAATAAGTTTTGACTTTCCAGTATCTTTGTTTTAATAGTAGCCTGATAGTTACAAGTTAAACTGTGATGGTGAGACAGTAGGAGGAGGTAAAATTAAGACATTCATAATGAATGGTTCAAAAACACTGTACCTGTGGCTCCAAACTGGAACTATTAAAAAAAAAGGGCAGATCAGGGGAAGAATATTTCAAATATGAAATGAAGTACTAGTGGCTACTTAAGAAGTGTCACTGAAGGGTCCACAGGACCTGGTAGCACATAAACAGCACAAAACAGTGAGGCGGTATCTAGAGACCTCAGTATTTTATGAGGTGGTACGTGGTGTAAAAAGTTTGAGAAATGCTGCTTTGGATACAATGGAAAAACACAAATGACTGTGACTAACACAACATAAACAGCGAGCAAATAAAGCCGCAATGATTTGACAGATGTCTTTACTTGCAGCCAAGTGTCCACTGGCTGACCCGTCTTAATAGCACAGGAAATCTCCAATTAATCTCTTTGTGGTCCTACAGACAGCCAATCCAATTTCAGAGGCTGTCTCAGGTCTAATTCTGTAGTCGATGTCCAGCAGGAACAAACAGGTGAGTTACCCTGCTCACCTCTGTGACTGCACTGAGGGAGGTGAACCATCAGCTCTAAAGAAGCGGACGTGTCAGGCTAACGCGAGGGCGCCACTGGAGTGTGTTTTCCTGTTGTCACTGGTCGTTTCTGTGGTGACAAAAATGTCTTCTGTCCAAATGACACAGCAGCTGCTTCTTTAAATGCACAGACTGTAAAAAATGTGAAAGGAAAGAACTTCTCTTCACAAAGCAAACATCACTGCTGTTAAAAAAACACAGAAACGCCATAACACTGTCACCAGGAAGGCTGTAGCTCATGGTCAGTACACAAGGAACAGAAAAACCTGTACCTTGAGTTGCCTGTTTCTTTAACTTAAGTTGCACCGCAAAATCTTTCTGTTCTGCTTAGTCTTACCCTACCATGCTGTGATTGGCTATTACTCATTGCCTGATGCTAGCCGTGAGCGCCTGACTCTGCTATGAGTGCTAACGTACAGTAGATATCAACGGTTGGGAGAAGTTTAGAGAGGAGGTTGTAGTGGATAAACACGGAAGTCCCTTGACTTTCACCCAGGAGAGTGGGGTTTGTGTCCCATGTGAAACCAAAAGTTACTGTATGAACTTTTTATTTTCAGACTTAGTTGATTCAGGTAAATGTAGAAAATTGGGAGACGCCACCGTAGCAATGGAGGTTTGTTAACTTACAGTACTTTGATTCGTCTATAGTCAGCTTTAGCTCACCACTACAGTTAGTACTGGCCAATAACAGAATTATTTACTCTATAATATCTACATCAGCATCAGGCCAAAATATCCAGTATTAGTCAGACTCTAAGTGTAAATGCTGGTATATCCAGGCCTTTAGTGCATTAACTAACTCACACAAATCTCTTACTACTAACCTCCTAATCACCCTCATGGGCGTGCACCAAACAAAACATGTCAATCAACACAGGATCAGTCTTGGAAGTAGTCATCTCTCTGACCTTCCACTTTGCACACAGCTGTCATGTATCCACTACGTTTCAGAACTCTGAAATAAAATACAATCTTTAAATTCTTGCTGCTGTATCTCTGTAAAAACACGACAGGACCTCCACCACTCTAATATAACAGACAAAAGCAGCATTGAAGAGGAGGGGAAAGACAGGAGGGGCAGAAAGAGGTGGGATGCTTGAGATGAGCTTCATAGGGAGGTGATGAGGCTCCGACTGTCTGGGACGAGCTAATGGCTTCTCCGTTGTCCTCCAATGAATGAGGACCATCTTACAAACACAAAAGTGAGCTGAGGAGGTAGGGCTATTTCGAAGGACCTGCTGCTGAATAAACACGGCAGCACAAGTGTCTGTGTGTGTGTGTGTGTGTGTGTGTGTGTGTGTGTGTGTAATTGACAGTCTGATCATATTACACTCTTTATTTGAGCCAGCCCTGAACAACACTGATAAAAGCACTTATGTGGCTGCAGGTTAACAACCTATTTAAACTACTTTATAAAATGTAGAGTGGGTGTGCGCCTGTGTGTGTGTGTGTGTGTGTGTGTGTGTGTCTGTGTGTGTGAAGCTCAAGTCAGGGATGGTTACTGGAGGGGAACGAGGGTGCACTTTCTCTCTGTCTGGCCGATCCACTCCAGTCCATCAGAGGAATGTCTGGTCACCAGAAATGTGTGCGGTCAACCTGAAACACCTGGACACACCTGGGACTACCCACCCACCCACACACACACACACACACACACACACACACACACACACACACACACGCTCATACATTTTACACACATATCCGTAGAGGTCTGCTGTCCACCTAGTGAGGGGGATTGACAAGTGCAGCTGCTACTTGGCATAAAGTCTGAACAGAGAAAGTTTTGTCCCATTTTCACCGCTCAGTTAAGCGAGGGCTTGTAATCTGACTGCCAACATCATCGAGTTCAACCTCACATAACCACTGTCATCCACCTCTGAACAGCCTGTAATATACACTCACATGCTGGCATTTTCACATGATTTCTGCCCCACCCAGAGACCCACCACCACCCAGTGATGTCAGTGCAGTGGTCTTTGGGTAACTTAGTCACATAAACATGACTGAAGGGATAGTTAGGATTGTTTGAAGTGGGGTTGTATGAGGTACTTATACATAGTCAATGTATTACCTAACTGTTATTGGCTTACTTTAGCCACCTTAAAAAAGGTCCACCTAAAAAAATAGCTAGTGTATGCTGTATTTAGACTATTGACACTGGTTTACCTTGCCACCTGACAGCCTTTTCTGATGGGGAACTGAAGTTATATCGCTCTCTCCAAAGCAACCAGACTTCTTTGGCAAAAATCATCCCTTTACCTTGCAGAACATGGGAGTTGCTGGTCTATCGTTGTGTCAGTGTGTTAGATTGTTTGTGTTATTTGGTGAATTCAGTGAACCATTCTACCACCATTCATCAGATGCCTGAGCTGACCAGGCAATTTTATCCATCATCTGTTCACTGAGACCAAGTTTCCACAAAACTAAATGGTGAATGTTTTACACCTAGCTTATACAATCTGATTTCTCTGGCGTGCCCTCAAGTGGAATCTTCCAGTAACTCGCATACTACACAGGTAAGCATGTTAACAATTATGTTCATGACGCAGCCATAACCCGTACAAAATCCAAAACATTTTTGGTTTTAAAGGAAGTTGTCAGGTCTTCTTGCCACCATTAGGGTGCTGGACAAATACCTGTCACCGCTTCCATTCTTAATGCTAAGCTAAGGTAGCCACAAACTGGCTCTAGTGTCTGACTTCCAGCTTTATTTTCCAGATGTGACATGGTCTCAGTCTTCTCTTCTAACTCTCAGAAAGAAAGGAAATAAGTGTGTGTGAAAAATGTAAAAGAAAAACTATTTAAGGACTCATGGGATAAAACTTGACATCTGTCAGAATCAGCATCATTAGGGAGTCATGATTTACTCCCTCTTTTATTGAGTCAAGACATATTTGTGAAATTATTTACTTTAAAACAACTGCTCTATCATCACAAATATCCATCAGAGGATTTGCCCTCGGATGTGAAATGTTGACTATATGATGGATAGGGGCCAGAAAAGCTGAGAGACTGAGAAATGTAGAAAGATTACCAAGGTCTGTGGGAACTTTGGCTATTAGCACAAACAAAACATTTCTGTAATGCTTCACCAACACAGAAAACTGTCAGCAACAAAAGCTTTTAAAAAGTCTTGACAGCGCAGAACGTCTTCGTCTTCATGTCATGCTGATGTGGTGACTCAGTGGGAATCAGCATTCCGGACTGGGTTGGCTAAAGTCATCGTTGGGTCATCAAGCTGTTTTCCCACTGGCACCTATTACCAGTTGTGACATAATTGTATTAGAGCACAAACACTGCTATAAAAACCTTATCAGACTTTGCTTGAGACACAGACTGGCTGGAGAACATTACGTTTCACATGGAAAACTCAGCAGATCCGTCAGAAGCCAACAAAGCATTACACATACCTAAAGTAGTGGATCCAGGAAGCCACACAGACACAGAAACATTTCCATTTCAGAATTGAAAGCTAGGCATATTTGTTTCCATTTGTTTGTTTGTTTCTAAATTTATTTATGTGGGTCTCAGTGAATGCAAAAAAGAAGTCTTTTCTGGGAGCAAAAGTTGATGAGTGCAGCAGCCAAACCAGAGTAAATCTAACATGAGGGCCTAATGACTTCCAGTTGCAATGGAAGGTTATCAGGAACGCCGCCATTTGGCAAGCCAACACATCCTCAGTGCCCAATCTGATACACTGCTGCTCAGCGCTCGCCAAGAACAGAGATTGTTAATTCTAGTCTTGCATCAGATGGGCCATCTTGCAATGTCATATGTGGAGCCTGTGGTTGCAAATGGGGCATCCAATTGCAGCGCTGTCTGGGCAACGGCTCTCCATTTTATTCAGCATTTGTAGGTTCTAATGATGCATAATGTTGGTGATCTTAAAAACCTCAATAAACAGAACATCACCGTTTAATCAAGGGGAACAATTTGAGTTTTCTTGGGATTTAGCGCTAAAAGCGTGAATGACAGTACCATCTCTCATTCTGAGGCCTGCTGCATCTCAATGCAAGTCTTTGTGAATGTGCTACTGTTGTCATCGACCCGCTAACATCGTGACATCAGGATTTAAAAGCCCTCTGTATTTGAGGAAGTCTCCTTAGTGTTGATGTGAGACAGGAGTTGTTGGTGAAATTCTGTTTTGGATGTGTGGGAGAGAAAATATAAATAAGCTCCCGCTGCTATTGCACTACAATTTCCTGTTTATTACTGCAGAATAACCCGAACCCAAGCACTCAGCTACGGCAGCAGTGTTTCTTTTCTGCCATTAGTGTGTTCCTTTCAACAATGACATTGTTATTTCTTGTTTTCTTAGCTGAGCTCCCTCAGTATAACTAGCCAGCAACTTTGTTTAACGCTTGAAAGACTGAACACAACTAAGCACTGTGGAGACGAAGACCTTTTTAAGCCCGGCAAGGGAACATATGACGCATGTATATGTATGGCACCCAGCAGGGATGTAAAAGTTGATCTGCCTGTTCTCTTCACTGGTGACAGCAATGATGAGGTGAGGAGGATTCACTAAAGCAAGTTGGCTTTTCTGCTATGCTTACTAAAAAAAAAATAAAAAAGTAAGAAGAATACCAATTTTTTAAGCATGGTGTGACGTGAATCTCTTTACTACCAAGCTAAGGTTAGCTTAGCTCATTAGGATTCTCTTGAGCAAGTTGGCTTTTCTGCTATGGCACAACCAAACAACAATGATGTCATTGTCCATGACGCCAACTCCATAAACATCGCCCACCTCTAGTGTCTACTATTCATTGTGCAGGGTTTGCAGAGTGGTGAAGTTTTCAACAAGTTAAAAGACCTTTTTAAGACCATTATGAATACAATTTCATGGCCAACCTGGCCAAAAAAAGTAAGAATACTGATTTTTTAAGCATGGTTTGACATGATGTCTCTTTCTTACAAAGCTAAGGTTAGCTTAGCTCATTAGGCTAAAAAGTGATTGAGCTAAAAACACACTGAACCACTCTCTTACATATAAGCAACAACTTTTTGTTGTAACTGAGGGCTCTTTCAGTTGGTGCATTCCAGGGACTTCCATTGAAAAAAAAAATCCATTGCAATAAAGGACTTAAGGTGAAATGTGTTGTTTCATGTGGTCCCATAAATTATGACTGGGCTGCACAGTTGCAAAAAACACATTTAAAACAAAACTGCACTATTGCAACTTAACAGATGAGCTGCAATGATTAATCAATTATTAATCAACTATTAAATTTATCGCCAGCTATTTTGACAATTGATTAATCGCTTTGGGTCATTTCTTAATAAAAAATGTCCAAATTCTCTGAACTGTATTCAAGACATTTAAGGCTTGGATTTCAGACTTTTTAAGGACCCCTGGAAACTCTGTTATTGTCAAGTTTGATGTTTTTGTGCAGACAAGTGAAATGTGCCGGCCAAACAGTTGCTGTGAAACTGTAAAACAAGTCAACAAACAAAGAGAAGCTGCAGTTCTCATTCTCTCCAACCTTTATGACTGACTGCACCTACAGCACAGAGCCGGTGAGTGAATGGGCATCTGTTGGCCGCCAACACACTGCCGACAGCCCTGTGCAGTGTTTGAGGTGAAACAGCATCCCTGATTGGGCGCTAAGAGCATTTTTAAGGAGGTTGTTGTTGTTGTTGTTATTCAAGGCCGCAGAAGGCGGAACCAGCGTCAGAGAGACGCACTGAGGGCCGGGATTCACACAGATGCCTCATTAACGTGTGATCAAGCAGAGAGACAGAGGAGGTCTGTGGAGCGTGGCCAGCGCTCTCTTCCTTGCCACAGAGAACCCTTTCTGCACCTCGCACCCCACTTCATCTCTTTATTGCACAGAGAGCGCACACAAAACACACCTATAATATCCGGTTCCACCTCCGCAGAGGGCGGAGGTAGTGTTAGTGGAGCCGTGTGTACGTATGTTACGCACATGCTTCAGCTCTGCAGGTATAAGTGTGACAGCAGGGAGATTAAAAGGAAATCGAAGCCTGTAGATGTGAGGACAGGCCGCTTTCAGCGCTGCGTCCCTCAGCATCAATTAGCAGGTTGTGCTGTGACTGGCTCCTGTTAGAGGTGAAGTGGGCCAGCTGAGGGAGGTAAACACACCTCGTCCCCAGGGCTCGCTGAAATCAGAGCGAGGGCAACAATGTGCCACTGCCTGAGCCACAGAAGCCCGCCTGTGTCGGGCCACTAACACGCTTCAGCAGTCATTTCCTACCTTCTCCTCCAATTTCCTCGCCCAGGTTCATGTACGGGTTTGACAGTAGAGGGTTCACCTGGCTGCATAAGAAACCTTTTTTTTCTGCTCTGACTCCAACCTGTGTTTTGAGGGGGCCTGTTTGGGTCACTTCAGTTGCCTGATGAGAGGGTCAGGTTGATCAGAAACAACCACCAAAGAGGATCAGCTACATACCTGGTTTGCAACGTAATTCAGTACAGGAATATTCATGTTTTAGTGTCTCTTCTAACTAATATAAAGTCCCTGAATAATAATGTAAAACAGTGGCATAAGTTAGACTTTTACTTCGTCAAAATAAATTTTAAAAATTAAATAGAAAATCAGATACCATTTTTTCCTTCCCAATACTGATTATGATACCTGCATATTAGCCAATATCAAGTACCAGTTACAGCTGTATGCTACAAACCCTGTACGGATGTTAGGGTTGAATAATTTTGAAAAAATATCTAATTGTGATTATTTTGACTGGTACTGCAATTGAAATATGATTTGCTATATTAGAGGTAATGATCATTATTATTATTTTGATTGAAAAACATGTTGAAATGACGATGGCGTGATTGTTTTTGAAGGAATCTGTACCAAGTCTGTAGAATCTGATGTGTAGGACAGGACATCTCTGCCTCACAACATTCATTAATTTAATTAATTTAAAGGTTTTTTGACACGCATTTTGCCTTTAGGAAATATTGCTGTGATCCTCCTCCTGTGATTTAAAAATTGCAAAAAGGCATGTTGTGATTTAAATAAATTTTAATTGGTTGTAAAACCCTAATGGATGTGATATGGTTGCTGTAATAGGTGTATAGCTGGGTTTAGGTTAAAAAATGCTGGTTTAGAGCCAGACAGCCATGTCAGTCAGCCGATATATAACAGTATTTGCACCTGCCACAAAAATCCTTTATCAGTCAAGCTCTAAATAAATGATGTGATATCACATCAGTGCATAGGACTTGTGTACTTGCTGGATTCTGCAAGTACACAAGTCATCATTTTAGGCTATATCAGAGGCATTTCTGATACTGATAACAGTATCAAAACAACCCTAACAAAAAACAGATTTTTCTTAATGAAAACAAACGGATCATGGTTTTAGAAACCCTCCTCTTGTTTTTCTTGGTGATTGAACAATCTAATGTTCTGAGTACAAACTGTCAAAGCCAGCTCCTCACATCCTTCTTGCTGAAAGATTCAAGCCCAGTTTTTATACTCATGCAATTAATCTTATTAAACCACACTTTTTTTTCCAAAACAATGTAACAAGACAAATTGTGAGCTCGTTTAAGATGGCCAACTTTAGAAGGAGAAGAAAAACCGTCTTGTAAACTGAAGAACAAAGAAGCGTGGCTCTCGTAACATTCACTCTTAACATAACTAAAAAGAAAAAGCAAGGAAATGGAGACAGGGAAAAGAGCAAGAAAGATTGTTGGTCTGTGAGTAAAATGATATTCTTGTGTCTTCAGTCTTCGATTAAAGACTCCAGATCTGAATGTCTGAGGCCAAGTCCTCAACAGACAAAATTTAGTGTAACATCCTAAGTGCTCGACTGGCCATGCTTTCACATGAATGTAGGTCAACCTATCAAGCCCACTTACAAAGCCCTGTTGTACACTGGGCCAATTCAGGGTCCCAAGGTGTAAATTGAGATGTAAACAAACAGTTTACTAGGCCAGGTTTAAGAGGTGACGCCATCAGTCCGAGACTGACCTCTGTTACAAACAGCCATCATCGCAGTCTAAAGAATTTTTTAAAAATAAATGTTTTGAAATCAGATCAGTTAGGCAAACGCAGAAAACACTAATTCAAATGTCATCAACAGAAAATCAAAGGGGGTTTTCAAGATTTCTAACCTGAAGACTCATGAGGGAAGGATCAAATGGTTCCAATATTAAAATTAACATTAATGTTTATTTTCTGAGGAACTCAGAAACACATGGAATGTTTAAGTTAAGGTGGTCTGTCATGTTCTGTCAATCAGTCTTGTTAACAGCTGTGTTAGTTAGCATGTGCCTGTTTGTGTTCACTGTCATAAGCGCTTCTTTCACAATCGCATGGATGACCACAAAAAAATAAATCTCCAACTCTCAAATTCAGATCTCCCTGGGAGGACTCACAGCCATACTTTGGAGAGCAAATTGGAAATGCTGGAGGAAAAAATGCACACGCTATCTGAACGCAACTCAGAAGACAAATGGCCAGGATAAAGGAGAGAAGTCATAACATAACTAGGGATGGGAACGGAGAGCTGGTTCCACTTGAGAAGCTGTAAATTGTCTGATCTGTCTGAATTGTACCTCCAAGCTCACCAATTATTTTTATCAATGCCGGCATGTTTTTTCTGGCAGTTTCACATTGCAAAACAGTGAGATCAAACTCATGTGTCTACGCTGCTGGAAACAACAAGAAGGAGTCATGGCAGAGAAGAAGAAACAGTCTAAAACGTGGCCTATCACATGCATGCCTTTTTATACTCTGTTTCTACACTGTGTTCAGACTCAGAGATCATAAAACAGTTAGTTGATGCAGAAAATCTGCGTAGGCCAAACCTTTTTTTCCCCACATAGAAAATCTATTGAGAATCAATAAGGGAATCAAAGCAGAATCAATAAGAGTATCATGATTGCCAGCATCTGAGACATGCAAATCCAGACTCAGATTTTAAAAAGTTTAAAAAAAAAATGTTTAAATCAAAAATTTTTTACCAAATAATGACCATAAAATCAAAAATCATATTGAGTCATAGATTGGGAGAATTGGGACATCCCTTATCAACAGTGCCATTGGTATCAATAAAATCATATCAATTCCCATTCCATAACATATGGATTCTCTGATTGATGCAGCTCAAAACATCACAACAACAACCATTCAGCATCTAGTCAGAAACCAAACAAGGCTCATCACTTTAAAATCCAACTTAAATCTGATAATGTTTGCAGGACTCTGCACTGTTGCAGACTGATATATTGCAGCGGTTGAACAGACTTCTTTGCATGTTTTTAGATTTCTTAGGTAATAACCTACCCTGTTATGTAATGCTGTCAGTACTGCATCACATTATACAATGTTATAAATCACCTGTGAAGCAATCTGTCCTCATATGACTTTTAGATAAACAATAATCAGGTCCTGCAGAATGTCACTGTTAAATTAACAGCGAAATCTTTGCATCACAGTCCAATTGTGTCTCCAGATCAGGGACACATTACTTGATGACACAAAGAGGATGGTAGTACAAGAACAGAAACTCTGTTTTGTACTTGATAATAATAGTAAGTAGATGTGCCCATTTTCTCAGTGTCAGTCCAGTTTGTTTTAGTAAATTTATTCTTAATGTTAATGTGGAAATGTTTTGATTTGTTACATTTCTACACACTGCATGTTTATATGAATGATTCAACTAGCATGGCTGACTCTTTAATGCAGTCTCTCGCAATAAAAGATGACTGTCAAATGTGTTATTACTAGTTGTAATACATCAGTGCACACACACTTCACTTCACCCTGCCACACCATGCACACGTGAAAACATGCACACAGCAGGGTTGATGTGTAGTGTGTGGACGTCTCAGGAGTGGAGTCATTAACTTGCCTAACAAACAGGTCTCTGTGCAGTCACCAGCTCACCATCACCCCTCACTCTCACACACACACACACACTGGCCTGTTTGAACCTCGCTGTCTCACTTATCAGTTCACTGTTGACACCACCCAGGCTGGAAGACCAGCTGCTTCCTTTATCACACTGGAACAGCTTTTATACTGAAAACTGTGCAAATTCATTGTGAAATGAAACTAGAAATTAGACCACCCTTCCAAGAGGGAAACATGTTTGGCTGGTGAGAGTGCAGAAAACAGCTCAGAGTGAATAAATAGACGGTTCAAGTGTTCTAAAATTAGTCTGACTTTGACATAGAGAGGTCACTCTACGCTCTGTTTCTTAGGGCACCCTTGACATAAGAGTAGTCCTGAATTCAGTAGTTTTGATGGTCAGTCAGCACCATGGACAGAGACCCCAGACATCACCACAACTTGACCCCTGGGGCCCCGTCCCACCACACAAACCAAGAGAAAACACTGGAAGAGCTCAAACGCAGCCCGCAGGCCCTTTTGTTAATGATGCATTTAAAGCATGGGAAAACATGGGCTGCATCAGGCTAAACAGCAAAGACTGGTCAGAGAAGTTATGTTTCAATCTTAAAGGGCTAGAATGACCTGCCTTTTCCCATAATGACAATAATTATATTATGCAAAGTCATCATCAGATCTCATGATCAGCAAGGAAGCTGCTCAGTTGCATAATTATGCAACTTCCAACACTGTTCCTCATTTTACTTTACTAAAAGAAAGAGTAAAAAAGCTCCAACTTTAAATATTTACAGTTTTATAAGGACAGTAGTGACTTATCCTACATGGCAAGATATCAGCTTTCACAGTGAGCCCACAGCAGCTTGACACAATATGCTGAATCATTGATTGTTTACTGTGCTGGGAAGACAGGCCTGAGTCGCCATTCATTGTGTTAAGAATGCACTACTACAAATAAAACTAACGCTACAGTCTTTGACAAGCAATGCGTGACAAGGCAATGTTAACAAAAGCCCCTCTCTGTGTGACAACAGCGTTTGGTCGCTTTAAATCTAAATATAACCGCGTCTAAAGCTGATACCTAAACCTCCCTGCTGATGTTGCGTTCAAGGGTCCTCAAGTGCTCCGGCCGGCGTCCTGTTGTCAAGAAGAAGTTGTACGAGTATTCAAATATTAAATACATACCTCATATCTCAATTATTATTGATGGTTGCAGGGAGTGAAATAGGAACTTCATTGAATACGCAGCACAATTTAACACCTTAGTGAGCTAGGTGTCAATAACATTAGCAATATAGACACTAATTAAGATAGCAAAACGTTGTTTTAAGCCCATAACCCATCACGAAACACTTAGCTAAACATCGTGAATTACGATATTACAGAATATTTCCATCTTTACTCGATTATATTTACATTTAAGATTGCCCGTTGTCGCGCCATTCAGACTTAGACATCAATATTTCCTACAGCCATTGAAGGCAGCAGTTAGCTTGTCATTGTCGTTCACAGAAACAAACTGAAAACTGAGACAACTGCCTCTCCGCACTCACCTTGTTCAGGTAGGGGTTTCGGGTAACATCGTAGCCCCTCTTTTTGGTGTACACGAAGGTTTTTCTTTTGGCGTCGGACTTGTGCATCTCCGTTTCCACCGACTCCCGTCTGACCAGACCGTGTGCCATGTTGTTGCCTCTTTAAATAGAGCGACGGTGAACTATTATGAACTCAACAAGTGGATGCGCAGGTCCAACCGCTCAGCTCTGCTCTGCTGATGTAGTGACTCGATTTAAGAAGAGCCTGAGTGTCCTTATCAATGAGACGCTTTATTGTTTCCAATAATTCACTGAAGGTCGTGAGACTGTCTGTTCAAAGTCCCCCTCTGTATCACCTGGCAACAGGTGCGTAAAACACACATGTATGATTAAAACCAAAATACACCTTTTTTCTTTTATACTTTAATCTTTCCAAAAATGTGAGAATTAAATGTTAATTAATCCTTAATATTTTTATTGACAATAAACTACACTGTTCCAAAAAGTATTGTAGCAAGTTTTTTTTTTTTAATGGATTGATTCATAGGAGCTGTGCTGTATATTAAGAGGTATTCATGACTTTGGTATATTAATCAGGCTACAAGGTAATTAATGTGAAAATTTCCATTACATTTATCCGAAATCCAATTAATAAAACCTGTCCAGACCACTGGCTACCTTAAAAATCAATCCTTTAATTACTCCGTGAACTAATTTTAAAGGTGTTGGCTTAAAAATAGTGTGTAAGGCTAAACTGAATTTAAATGACCTTATATAACCCTACTTTTACAAACAACACATTTTATTATTGCCTTACTATTAAAGGTGCAATATGTAAGAATTGGTCACCTGTTGAATTCATACTGAAATAGGGAAAAGCATACCACCAAGCGGCGTGAGAATGAGTTCAAGTGCTAGAGCCAAGCAAGTGGGCAGCTTCCCTGTGAACAAGCGGAGGCCAGTTTGGAATAGGGCATACAATACTGAAGTGATTTACAGCGGCTCTGACCAGGACTCTAACTCAAAGGACGACAAAGATGCAGTAGGGTCAGGACAGACAGGGTCAGGAGAGCAGCAAGAGCGAGGCTATGACCCAAACTTGGCAAGAAAAACACTTGGACTGAGGGCAGACTGGACACTAAAGTGACTCACTGTCACTGTATGAGGTACGAGTAGGGGATAATATACAGTGAGCAGGTCATTATTGTGAAATAAATCCTGACAGGATGATGCAGAATCACATTGAAGGGGTTTATTTCACAATAATGACCTTGCTGCACATTATCCCACTAACTACATGGTTACTATGGCAATCTTAAATAGCCGGTGGCATGGTCAAACACATCTTGAGATTGAAAAGTATCAGCCAGAGGCGTCTCCAAGGTCTGTCATTCCTGTTTTGACTAGCATCAGGAAAAACAATGTGTATTCAAAACGCACAGCTACGTTACCTAATCTGACTCCAGTTATGCGTCAGCCACAGACTGTGTCAGATAACAGCATTAGTACACTAAACTTTGCTTTATTAAATATCAGGTCTCTGGTTGGCAAGTCACTATTAATTAATGATTTTATTATCAACAAAAACCTTGATTTTATGTTTTTAACTGAAACTTGGTTAAATGAAAACAATAGCGCAGCAGTTCTTATTGAATCAGCCCCCCCAAACTTCCATTTTATCAGCTCAGTTAGACAACTTAGGAAAGGAGGTGGAGTAGCCACTTTATTCAAGGATGTTTACCAGTGCAAACAGTTATCATATGGGAAGTTTGAGTCTTTTGAATATGTAGCACTGCAGTTGAGATCCTCCTGTCGAGCAGTATTAGTAACCATTTACAGGCCACCAAAATATAGTGCACACTTTGTTGATGACTTTTCTAGACTATTGTCTGTTGTGTGTATTGATTTCAACTGTGTTGTTATAGTGGGTGATTTTAATATTCATATTGATAATCCCAAAGATGGCAGTGCAAAAGAACTTTTCTACATCCTGGACAACTTTGGACTTTCCCAGCATGTAACAGATCCAACACACAATAAGGGACATATTTTAGATCTAATTATTTCCAAAGGGCTCAACATTTCTGAGGTTGTGGTGACTGATGTTGCCTTTTCTGATCATTACTGTGTTTTCTTTAAAATGGCCATCTCCGCTAACACCAGTAAAACTACAACAGAGGTGATCAGAAAACGCTATATCAACGAAAACACCTGTACACTATTCACCCAGGATTTTACACCTACACCAGCTCTGCCCTCAGTCTCTGTCGATGATCTGGTTCATAGTTTCAGCTCTAAAGCTATGAATATTATGGACACTGTTGCTCCTATGAAGGTCAAAGTTGTCTCTGGTAAGAAAAAAGCACCATGGAGGAATGCCACACTGATAAAAGCTCAAAAAAGAGAATGTAGAAAAGCAGAACGCAGGTGGCGAAAAAACAAACTCCAGGTTCATTATGACATCTATAAGGAAAGTCTGCGCATCTATAACTTGGAGCTAAAAAGGGCAAGGCAGTCATTTTTCTCTGAGATTATCAACAAAAATAACAACAATGCACGGACCTTATTCACTGTTGTTGACAGACTGACAAACCCCTCAGCATCAGTCCCTCCTGAACTGTTGTCCACCAAGGGATGCAATGACTTTGCCTCTTTTCTTACAGACAAGATTTTAAAGATAAGACAGACAGTCAACACAGTGGCTATTTCACCTATTTCACCTGTGCCTCATAACACTGCTCCAGTTAATTTAGCACTTTTTCACCCCTTAGATTATGCAACTTTGACGGACATAGTCAGAAATCTTAGGTCCACTACCTGCTGCCTCGACACTCTGCCTACAAGCTTTTTTAAGGATGTTTTTAACTGCATAGCATCAGATATACTTCAGATAGTAAACAGTTCTCTTCAGTCAGGCCTTTTTCCAACGGCCCTGAAGACCGCAGTCATTAAACCTCTTTTAAAAAAGCCTAACCTGGATGCCTCAGTAATAAACAATTACAGGCCCATATCAAACCTACCTTTTTTAGGAAAGATCATTGAAAAGGTTGTTTTTCAGCAACTTAATGCCTTCTTGGTGCAAAACAATTTCTTTAATGTCTATCAGTCTGGATTTCGAGCACATTACAGCACTGAGACTGCACTTGTAAAAGTTCTGAATGACATTCATCTGAGCAGTGATGCATCAAAGATTTCAGTTCTGGTATTACTGGACCTCAGTGCTGCATTCGACACAGTCGACCATAAGACTCTGCTCGACAGACTTGAAAAGTGGGTGGGACTTTCTGGTACTGTGCTAAATTGGTTTAAATCTTATTTACAAGACAGGGATTTCTTTGTGTCACTTGGCAATTATGAATCTGTGCGAACAAAAATGACATGTGGAGTTCCTCAAGGGTCCATTCTTGGGCCTCTTCTCTTCAACATTTATATGCTCCCTCTTGCTCAGATTATGGAATATCACAACATCTCCTACCATACTTATGCAGATGACACACAACTCTATATTACAGTGTCACCAGATGACTACAGTCCCCTACATCTGTTAAATAAGTGCATTGATGAAATCAATACATGGATGTGCCAGAATTTCCTACAACTAAACACAGACAAAACTGAGATAGTTGTTTTTGGCCCTAAAGAACAAAGATCAAAAGTCAGTGCTCACCTTGAATCCATGATGCTAAAACCTAAAAATCAAGCCAGAAATCTTGGTGTCATTCTGGACTCAGACCTAAATTTCACCAGTCACATAAAGACAATTACTAAATCAGCCTACTACCACCTTAAAAACATAGCAAGAATTAAAGGATTTCTGTCTAGGGAAGATACAGAAAAACTTGTTCATGCTTTCATTTTCAGCAGGCTGGACTATTGTAATGGTGTCTTCACAGGTCTGAGTAAAAAATCAATCAGACAACTGCAGCTTGTCCAGAACGCTGCTGCCAGAATCCTCACCAACACCAAGAGAGTGGAGCACATTACACCAGTGCTTAAATCATTGCACTGGCTTCCCGTGTGTCAAAGGATAGACTTTAAAATCTTGTTACTAGTTTACAAAGCACTAAATGGTCTCGGGCCTAAATATATCTTTGATTTGCTTATACGTTATGAAGCACCAAGACCCCTCAGATCATCTGGAACAGGTTTACTCAGTGTTCCCAGGATCAGAACCAAACAAGGTGAAGCAGCCTTTAGTTTCTGTGCTCCCCACCTGTGGAACAAACTTCCAGAACACCTGAGGTCAGCTGAAACTGTCGGCTCATTTAAATCAGGGCTTAAAACATTACTGTTTACTGCAGCCTACCAGTGAAGTGGATACGTTACATATTTTTAGGATAATCTGTAGCTATTGTTTTTATATTTGTCTACTGCCGCTTTTGTTTTATGTTTGCTTCTTTCTTTATATGCATTTCTGTAATGTTTTAAACTATTTATTGTCCTGCTTTTAGCTTTTGTTTTTAATTATCTCAAATGCAATTTTAATGCTCTTTTATTGTTTCTAATTTAATGCATTTTCAAGTTCTGTAAAGCACCTTGAATTGCCTTGTGTATGAATGGTGCTATATAAATAAAATTGCCTTGCCTTGCCTTGCCTTACTTATATATATATATTTATATATATTTGGCTCGCATTTATGTGACACAAAATATTCATTTTAAAATGACTACATGGCTTTATTTTACTATAGTGACCTGCTTACTGTACATTATTCTGCTTGTTATATGCTTATGTACCAAAGAAATCAATAATTTTACACAAAAAATTGATTTTTAAATTATTTTAGTGATTTAACAATGATTGACACTACAATATGAAACCATATGAAACCAAGTGCGTAAATGTTAATGAGACAGGGTGGGCTGGGGTTAGCACTAGCATGCTAATTTCAGTAGATATTTCTCCAACAGTGTACATAGCCGTCTTAGTCCTAACATCAAAACTTATTTCTTCACATTCATTTGATTAATTCAGTTAATTTTTGGATGTTCTAAACTAAAATTCTTACTTGTCACAACTTTAACCAAACTTAAATTAGTACATAAAGTATTGATAGCAGTCGGATACAGGTAGCAAAAGTATAGTACTAGCAGTGGATATTTCAAGTGCTGCAGTAACTGTGTCACAATGAGCAAACAAGATTCCTAGAAATGACCGAACATTTGTTAGGTCTAAAATAAATAGTTCATATATTGTAGCATGTATGATTTGCATTATCCCCCAGTTTTCCTCAAGTTTTTGACAAGTCATGACATGTGCTATGAACATGTAACTAAGATCATTTTACGGCATGGTGTACCTATCTGAGGGCTGCAACAGGAGTGAGGATATTTGAAGCCAAGGTCAACCTTCAGCCTTCACACCGTTTCAGCAGCAGAGTTATGCAACATTTAGTCAGCAGAGTTTGACAGAAATACACTGGCATTCTGGGGGTGGGAGAAAGGTTATTCAACCCTGAGCCCATATACCTGATGTTGATGAGGTGACTGCCCCAAACTTCACTACACTCTTGCCTTACAATCAAACTGATTCGTCAAATGAATTCAGTGTACCCAGTCAGGGATCTGTAAATTATTGTCCCTTCAGAATCACAAGCGTCTACATTTCAGTTATTCAGATTATTATTACTTGGCCTGTTCAGCCTTCACTACCAAGGATTCCTGTTCAGTATGCGTCACTAAGATAATGGGAGTTGAACCCTGAGTGAACACGTCTGCAGACTGAGTTTATATCGTGGTTGAGCTTGTGCCAGGTGTGTAAAGATGGTTGATAAAGATATCTTAAGTGTGTCTGCAGAACAGAAAGAATAAGCGAAAGTAAGCTGACTCATAAAATCAGTCTGCTTTCCAACACTAGAACAGGGGTGTCAAACTCTATTTCCTCCTGGGTTACATCAGTATTATGGTTGGCCTCAAAGAGCAGGTTGTAAATGTATCTACTTGTTATCATGTTACATAATTGCATTTGATTATTATTGGTTTTAGTAACAACCTAACAACTAATAACCTCAAAAAGTAGAAGTCTGGCAAGCAGATATTCAAGTGTACAACTCTTATACAGAAGTCAAATGAAGTATACAGAGTTGTACAGATAAGTAATTAAGTCCAAATAACAATAATGGTCAATTCAGTTTATGTAGCCTACAAGTAAGGTTTGGAATCTAATATGTATATTACATCAAATGGCATTTGGTCACTGCCTTGTTACAAAAAAGACATGTCTACATTAATCACAAACATGGATTCACTGCCTCACCTATCATTAAATTTTCTGTACTGACATCTAGGAGATAGAGAATTTAAGACTGTTGTGCAAATTCTATTCTTTGCAAGCTCTCATGGGCTGCATAAAATGAAGTGCAGGGACAGATTTGGTGCCCACAGGCCTTGAGTTTGACACATGTTCAATAATGTACCCTCTATAAAACAGTTTTCAGAACCCCCAGAACAGCGCAAAAACATTTTTGGTAGAAAAAAATGCCCGTATCAAAAAAAGTAACAGTGTATTATGAAGTGTTGCACTATCCGTATCAGCTCATTGAGGTAAATCCCGCTGAAACGTGTTCTTCCTGATATTTTCTTTGTTGGCTCTGTTTTTACGTTCCATTTCACTTTTTCTCTGTGTTTTCAGCTGTACTACTGCTACGTTTCAACCACATACCCATTGTCTTCATTTTTCATATATCATTATTATCTATCTATAGCAGATGACAGTTTTCAGCAGTCAATAGTCACATTAAAAATAGGAATATTGAATATAAAATGTGATTTGATCAATCTTACATTTACATTTTTAATGAACTTATTATATTATAATTACTTAAGGAATCATGTACGACTGATATTTTTTAAATTAATGTGCCAATTGTCTTTCAACGTAAAGCCAAGCCCGTTATCCTGAAAACAAAAGCCACAAAACTGCTACAAAAACATACACTCTGGACTCTGAGGTAATCGGCTGTCTGTCTCAGTGTCTGCCAGACTCCATTAACATATTGCTCAGTTCAACTGTTATAAACATCTACTCCTTCTAAATACTATCATTATTATTATTATTAGACTTATTATGACTCATAATTAGACACCAACTTATTCAGCAAACATTCAGTATTAATTTGAGTTCTAATCAACATGAAACAGGCAAACAAAAACCCTTAAAAATTTAAGGGAGGACACCACAGCTGCAGTGTTGATGTTAGAAAAGTGAGTATTTCAATTTAGCATGTTTCCTCGATATCTGATGACTTATCATGGTCATTTCATAATTCATTACTGCAAAAACTTTACATATTTCTCCTTTAACACAAAACAACCATGTAGCCCCTGCAATTGCCTAAAGAACCTGTAGGGGTACTATACCCCCATTTGAGAAACACTGCTATAGAGAATGTCTGAACTTGCTGCAGTCAGACATCATGTCCCGTCATAAATCATACCACACTGTGGTTGTATTTGAATTTAGTCTAGTCACATTGCTACTATTAGTGGTGAGTTTGATATCTCTGTTCATCCTCCAATAAATATGTCCATGCACCAACATGTAAAATACCATTTACAAAGAGACCTTGATGTTTCTGTGTTTTGAATTTTTCTCCTGCTACTGACTTATTTTCTGCTCTGAAAATACAGAATAATCTACAGTATTTGTGCACCTGTCTGCAGACTTAACAAATATAGGTCAGTACAGTGTACCGACATAATATACAAATGAAATATGAGGCTGCTGAGGTTCACATGGGGTCAGACGGGGTTTGTGTTGGTTCTCTCTGGCAACAGACTCGGTGGCAGACTACTTTGTCCTCAAGGCTCAGAGTCAACAACAGACTGCTGCCAAACGGACAGACCAGACCGAGGCTCTGTGAGATCAGCAGCCACCAAACACTGCACATATCGTGCAGGTTGTATCTTAATTATGAAAACTTCTGTCTCTCCTTGTTAGGATGTTTTAAGTCCCTATAACCATATTAAATGTACCTCAATAATATTTAATATTCTTGACTAAATGAGCCAAAGAGTCAAGTTTGGGAGAACAAACATCCTAATGTATGATACATCAGGAGTGTAACAGTCAAAAACTCAACTTATCTGCTTCATTGGGGCCTTGTGGGTGTAGTTTGATCAGATTTGATTGATTAAAGCTGGGGCATAACTACAGTCAGTGCAGACAGGATGTTTGCACAGGGGCCCAGTGAACCCAATGTAATAGTTGAAGAACATGGATGGATGGATTATTGGACAGGCCCCTGGTCCAGACCGTCTGTTTAAAATGACTGTTACCATTTCTCTGTAAAATTTAATCATATCCTCACAAAGACACACAATGTGACCACAAAGAAACACAAAAGTAGCCCAGAGAAACAAAAATGACTATGGGGAGACTCAAAAGTATCACAAACAGTCACAAAACTTTCACAAAGAGACAAAACACCTACAAAGAGACACTGTGTCTCTTTTAGTCTGTGTGTGTTTCTGTAAAGGACACGTGGGAAGCCTTTGTTGTCTCAAAATCTGTCCATGGCGGAGAATGAGCCCTTGAGAGTGACAGATCTTTCTATTGTTTATAGCATTCTGATTTTATCTTATTTATTTCAATTCTGTTTTTGTTTCATTTTTTAAATACATTTTCCCCAAGTGCTGCTAATTATTTTTTCCTTTTTGCTGTATCAAATTGAACTTCCCCTACAGGGGATCAATAAAGGTACATCTTATTTTATCTCTTATTCAGACTGCCACCTTGGAAATACATACATCTTTGTTCAAATGAGAACTTCCATAAAATTAAAAATGGTTCCATTTGCTCTATATGCCCTCAGAAAGGCAAACCCATCTTCTGTCATGGTTTTATTATTTTTTGGTAAAATAATCAGTTGCAATCTATAATCTATCATCTGTTGAAGGTTTCCAAAAAGCTATTCAGTTAAATTAATAATTTATTTCTTTGGTATCTATATAGAGGAATATATGCACTGATGATTGCTGGGTAATATGTTGGTGTTGTCCACTGTCAAATCAGAGTGCACTAGGGCCATCACATTACTGGATTAAACACATTTTAAAGTAAATATCCAAATTTTAGATTTAGTGTCAGTACATTTTTGAAATAACCCAGGAAAGGAATTTGGGGAAATTTTGTGCCCTATAAAGGATCTTTTAAATGTAATCCACCATGAAATTACCAAAACCTGTAACATAGTTTTTGCCAGACACTGGTAAAAATGGAAAATAGTCTGAATGATGACATGAGAATGATTAAAGAGTGCTATCAGCTACACTGTGCAGGTCAATGTTTGATGTCGATCAGTGCCTCCAGCTGTAGCGGTTCCTTATATAGCAGAGCAAAGCGAGCCACTCCGGATCACCTTGTTTATCAGGCTTTCCGTCTGTGTTTGAATGACTAATCTGAATAACAAACATCTGCCATCTGTTTCTGTATCAGGAGCTGGAAGTTGTTTTTGAGGTTCAGGCTGGATGCCAGTTGGCAGTGGACGGGCATGAAGAATGCAGGGGGAGTCTGGGAAGCACCATCGGCACACCCATTTAAGGTGAACACAGTCCTGGAACAGCTGGATGTTGTCCACCTGATGATAGGAAAAAGGTTCTATTTATTTTTTTTCAACAGCAAAAAATTGTTTCACTGACCACAGATCATATGTCAATAAAATGGTGTGACAATTATGATTTGTTTTACAATTGTATTCAAAACCAGCAGCTGTCACTGTTCTTCTTCTGTTCATTTCAGTTTAAGTCACTGGTCTTGGAAATTCCCCAGGACAGGACTACTGTACAACAGGTATTTAGGAAACCAAGTGTATATTAAAGGCTTTCATGAACCAGGTAAAGGCCCCATTTTACAAAATACAACACTACAGACAAATCAAAAGAAAAGTCCCCCTGGGAGATGTGCCAGTACAAGCTCTGTATGATAATTTATATTGTCCCCACAGCTAACAAATCTGTAAAGCCTATCTGGGTTGCAGCTGACAATCTGATAGGGAGACTGACATTAAAATTCTGCAAGTGTTTGGTCATGAACTTCAGTACTGGACAAGCTGAAAGTTTGACCCGATGAAGAATGGGGAACATGAATCATCAAAGTGATTACAATTCATCCTGAGGGGGGACGTCTGAAACAAATTTCATGACAATCCATCAAATAGTTGTTGAAACATTTCACCAGAAACCACAAACGTCAAGCTTATGGTGGGGCTACAGGGAAAGTTAGAGGATCACCAAAGTCATATGATTCATGCTGAGTAGACCATGAACATCTGTACCAGATTTCATGGCAATCCATCCAAAAGTTGATGAGAAATTTCTGCCTGGAAAAAAGTGGCACACCAACCAAACAAAAACACTGACATCTGTGGAGACACCACTTGAGTGGCCAAAAGTTATTCCAAAACAAAATAAAATCAAAAATAGCTGTTTGAAAGTGAAAAGCTAACAGCGTGGTGACTCTAGCCGTCGGCATTATGGTAGAGGCTTACTCTGCTTAACTCTCAGCTAATCCAAAAATGGGCAAAGAGGTGGAGCGTGTGGCCTAATAAAATGGCATCCTAGCAGCTAGCCATCTGTGACAGTACCCACCTGTAATTCCTAGCAGGTATGTTTTTTATTATGCATGACTTTAAGCCTTAATTTTATTTAAACAGTGACTTACATAAAAATCCAATGGTCATTTAAATGTGGTGGTCTAGGGGACTGACCTGCTTTTGGAGTCAGTCTCAAGTGGCCATGAGATGAACTGCAGTTTCTGGCACGTCTGTGTTGACTTCATCTTTCAGCTCCAGGGGTTGCTGCTTGGTGAAAGGAGAAATATGTTGCCATTGCAAGTGCAAAAATGAGCACAGCAATCCAAATAACAAGTTGGGGCCACAGACGGTATATTAAATATTTTGAAATCGTATTTAGTATACAGTCTTTGGTTAAGGTGTGCTATTTTCTGTCACCCCCTCCTTCCCAGACATGGGGAAAGCTCTGTAGGCTGCAGGAGCTCTGCAGGAGGAGCACAGCACATACACAACATTGTAAATTAAGAATAACAATCTTCAACTGTAAGTTAATCAGCTGTTTATAACTGTCCATTGTCTTTCAATGTAAAGTTAAGTGTGTTATCCGAAAACAAACACTGCTCTGAAAATACACACTGGACTTTGAGACAAGTGTCCTGTGTCCTGTCAAATTCCACTGACATATTGCTCAATTTAACAGTTACAAACATCTACACCTTCAACAAGATTATTAATGAATTCTTACAACTTGTAAACATAAACTTACTCATTCAGCAAATATTTGGCATTAATTTGAACTCTACTAAATGAGAAACCAAAAAACATAAATAGAGAGTGTATCAAACTAGCATGTTCCCTTGATCTCTTATGACATATCATGTTATGATTTATTACAGTAAATATATAACATATTTCTTCTTTAAAGGACCAGTGTGTAGGATTTTGTGGCGTCTAGTTGTGAGCTTGCTGACTGCCAGCTCTTTACTCACCTTCTCTTCCAAACATGTAGAAGAACCTATGGTGGCAAATAAACTAAACAAAAACCCACAAAAATAAAACCCATAAAAACCCCTTGCTAGAGCCAGCATTTGGTTTGTCCATTCTGGGTTACTGCAGTAAAATGGCGGTGAAATGTGGTGACTTCCATGGAAGAGTACCCGCACCTTCTGTAGATAGAAATGTCTCATTCTAAGGTAATAAAAAAATCAACAATTTTGAATATTATAGTCTGCAATATTGCACCAATAGATCCCCCTAAATCGTACACACTGGACCTTTAAATGACACCTTGAGTAACAATGGCAACTCTTAGTGGTGGAAAGTAACTGAGTACATTTACTTGAGTACTTTACTGGCATACAATTTAAGGTTCTTGTATTTCACCCTACTTTCTTGTCCACTGAAATCAAACAAATATTGTACGTAATCTCTATATAAAATTGATTTGATAACTTGTCAACTGTTATCATAGATAAAACTTTATTCCTCCCTGTGGGGCAATTCATAATCTACCCAGCAGTATAATAAAATCAGCCCCACCTTTACCAGCTGCAACACTTAAGTGGTGAACACATGAATTCATTAATATTTCTAATCCAATAATTGAATACATAACATAGTATTTCTACAGTATGGCGTTGTTATTTTCACTTTAGCAAAAGGTCTAAGTATTACTTCCACAACTACCTGCTTTTTTGGTTTTTAGTTGGCAAACAGTCGTGGCCGTGATGTAAGAGAGTGACAGGGGTCACTGTCAAACTGACCTGCTGCAACCAGGAGATAAAGAGAGTATAAAACATATTACAATTACTGATGATGTAATGGCATTAATTAAAAGGCCTTCACCAAAACATAGTTGTAATATTAACAGAATGATTAGTGTTCATGTAATAAATTGTACGCATGTCTGCCTTTGATTTCATCTGCATCATCTCACCTAATCAACTTTTCATGACCCTGTTGAACCAGATGTTTTATGGATGTGACCTCCTGTTACCGCATCTTATTAACAGGCACACACACTAACACACACATACACATAAAGAGGAACTGTCTTAATGCACAGTCCCAATTCATACACAGACGTCTTTTTTTTTCTTGGCTGTGTTTTGGCTCTTGTTTATCCCTGTGGGGCTTTTCTGGTCAGGAAGAGGAGGAGGCAGCAGACAAAGACAAATACAATTACTGAGAATCAAATCTCCCACAAACACATGGTTTTCTCTCTTACCTCCATTTATTCTGCTGCACACTGACAGCAACACCTGGCTGTACTTCCTGTACCCGAGCTGCTGATGGTAAAGGATTCACAAACGTGGTCGTTAAATGTAATTACAGACAGACTCTATGGAGAGGGGAAGCCATACCTTCTGATTGCACTGGCATCTGACTGTATAACCCATAGGACAGAGTTCATATGAAGGTGAGATAGAAGCATTTAAGGTAGATGCAAGCTCAAAGAAAATTCAACTTAAACATAATTTCTGCCACTAGTGGTCTCTCTCTCATCGAAACAATTAGAAAAAACAGACTTTGATGATGTTGTGAAGTAGCGTGGGATCATGGGAGTCACTTCACTGTTAAACAGCCACCTTTGCCAATGAAAATCTGTTGCATGACTAGGGAAGAACGATGCACAGATGAGGTAATGTATTTAATTTGTATTCACGTCACATTAAGTCATGTTCGTCCACTTCCTTCCTCATTCTCTGATGTATCTGGTGTGTCCCCAGCAGGGCCAGTCCAAGCCTTTATGGGGCCCTGAGCAGAATTTGGGGCCCCACTGCCTCAGTGCCACCAAAATGATTGACTGTTAATGCTTGATCATTCACGCAAATAATAATTTATTTTATTAGTTTTAGCTTTCTTTTTGTTTTTTACATCATACTACTGTCAGCAAGGCATATCTTTTTTTTTTTCATTGTTTTTTAATCGTAAAAAGACTGCTCTGGTCTTACAAAGGAAGTTGGAATTTATTAAACTAGCCTGTTAACACAATATTATATTTTTGTGTGATATATCACAAAAACTATTTTCCTTGGATCATAGCAAACCAAAGGAAACATGCCATTTCTTTGAATAAATTACGTATTTCTCTGGTTGGAAACATTTGCAATAATGTAAGTATGCAATTCATCAAAATATATGATATAGGTCTAGTCTTTTTATTGCCACACCAGAATTAAGATGTACCGAAACAATTACGTACATACTTAAGATTGAACGTTATCGACCATCATAATGTTGATAGATGAGCTAAGTAAAGCGCCAGTTGTTTGATGGCGTCAGCGTACTCCATTTCTAAGCTAACATTAGTTAGTGTTGCACACTGTTGGAGTTGCAGGGGAGCATCCTGAGTCCTTTACATAGAAATTAGTCTACAGACTGTTAAAGGAAACCCAGAGAGTTGGGAAAGGTCTCATTTGTTAAGTTACACCACATTTCTTTCACACGTTGCCAATACAAAGCACTTATTACGTGTAAATTTCTTCATATAGCACCTTTAATTAGATTTGAATTTTATTTTATTTTATCTTATTTTACTTTATTCTTGGGAGTTTTGTTGAATGCTTATTAAAACAGTCAACACATATAATCCCATACATGAGTGGGTTGTATGCAACATAAAGTTGGTGGTTGAAACTATTGCACTAAAATAAAGGAAAAGAAATGTGAGATTTGTTTTAATGGTCACATTGTTGAGAAATATGAATGAGACTATGAGAAGAGAGGATTTTGAACGTAAGGATTAGAGTCACTAAGTGAAAAGGTAAAGAGGTCAAAGCGCAAGGTAACAAGAGCATGAGGTGAAACAGTTCCTCTCACGTGTACGAAGGTGTGCTCACCTCCCTTGACCTCCAGGAAATTCTGACCTTTCACTGGCTTTAATTATCACTACCTTGGACCAATAAACTTTACCTGCAGTGAACTTGTTTCCGCAGTAGGTTTGCATATTTTCCCATGGTTAATCATTCCGCTTCTAGGAACTGGCAGCACATTGATCATTGGCAAAGGAAAATCTGAACAAGAACCACATTTCCTCTCTTTAGATACTTTTATGAAGCCATAACTGCTGCTTGGACCCTGAACAGAACACACAAAAGAACTGCGAGGCGTCGGGCCTGCTGAGCACCTCCAGTACCAGTGAAGGAAATGGGTGGATGTTTTGGAGGGGTTCCTGAGGGACGCTGCACTTCCAAGTCTGCTGCCGTACATCCATACATGACTGCCCTCGCTCCTTTGCCTTCTCTGTCCCTCTCTCTCTCTCCTGTGAGTCCATACGTGACCTTCCCCCAGCCCCCCAAATCAATGGGCCCTTTCACTGATCACTCTTCATAATGACCCACTGTTTGGGCCCACGGATATTTGGGGAGGTGGAAAAAGAGAGCGCTTTAAGCTGCAGCTTTTCTGTCTTGCATTATTAGAGAAAGCTGCGTTGACATGAGTGTACTGTGAGAAGGAGTTTGATCATAATAGGCCGGGTTGAGTCAAGGAAGCCCTGAACATATCCTGAGGAAGGTACTGCTGAGCCGCTGCGCTAACACACCATAGGAATGTGTGTTAATGCACACGTGTGTGTAGTGATGGTACTGCTTTGAGACTTTTATTTAACAGCAACTGTTGTATTGTAGCTGTTCAGTTTTTTTTTTAATTTACCTTATTTTTCCATTTGTTTGTCTGTACAACAATTAGTTCCGAGCAAGTGATTTGATTGGATGAGAGACATTCCATGAGTGCTGAGACAGAGTATGACATCAGTGGGACTTTTAACTTGATGTATCACTCAGCTTTACAGGTGTTCTAATAACTATTTGCCTACATTGATGTTACAATGACTAACAGAGAGAAACCATAGAGACAGGAGGAGATTGTGGAGTTGGGTACAGAGACAAATAAATGACCACATAAACAAAGAAATCATAATTATCTTATAATTGCAATTATCTTCAGACGACTGAATCGCAGCTGTGATGATATTCCAACACCACTACCTGGATTTCAATATTGCTAAAATAATGAGAAAATGTTTGTTTTGACTTGTGCTTACCAAACAGAAGAAAGTTGTCTTTCTGACAATGTCAGCAGACTATTTTTATTTTTTAATTTTATTGTTGCACCTCTTGTGTGGGTGGGCACAAAATATAATTTAGTGGTAGTAATATCACTTCAGTGTTCTTCTGCATATTACTCTGTGCTGTGATTTGAACCACAGAGTATGGTATAAAAAGTTTGTGCTGAGGAGGACAAGCCCACTGAACTTGAATTTCAACAGTTTGCCATCACCGCACCTACTCCAGTGACGGAGAGGCCAATAATCCAGGACACACGGATGGCGCCCATCCAGTCCAACAAGAATTGCTCACCTGATGCAAACTCCACGGCCCACTGAATGTGCAGTCTTTCCCCTGTCTGAGTTCCCACTCAGCCAATAGACTTTACATCGTGATGATTGCGATGAAATTTTAAAAATATAAAACCTCTCTGGATCAAAAATTCACAAATCAAAGAGTCATCAGTTTTAGATGTCAGTTTTAGTTATGTGGGCCGCAGGAGAATTATTTGCTGCAATGCCACTGGGAAAATTTGGAAGCGAAGCTGAGCAGTAATGCCCATTCTAGGTGCATATATTAAATCTATGGCAGAAGCTAACATGACTAGTAGTAGTAGAAGGCTAACTAGCTTGTTAATTTCCACTTTTATTGTGACATAGAAACCTATCCATACAATGAGTCCTTCCAAATGTTCAAGGACAGATGGCTTAAATCACTCACAGTACCAAACCCTGTGTAGTATCGGAAAAATTGTATGTACATTCTATACAGGGCTGTCAGTATGACAGTCAGCACTCCATGGAAATTGACAGCGAGGAAACTTTCTACATTGACAAACACTCGTGCTGCAAATCATTTCATCTAATGTCAAGGAGAAGCCAATGGCAGACATTAAGAGTTGACTATATAATAATGAGCCAGTCTTTTCACAGATGGTCTTGTTTGCTTATGTAGGTCATATAGAGTCATTAAGACAGTTTAATAACCAGTTAAAAACTCCTGGTAGTACATTTAAGGTAGGCCATAAAGTAAACAGAAATTTAAAAGGATCCTCAGCACAATAGTGTTGAACAATAAGTCTGTCTTTCCTGGCACAGAGTATGGCGTGTGTGTTTCGACTTGCCTGTACCAGCGTGTGGGTGTGTTTTGGCCTTTTTTGTGATGACTGTGCCCACAAAACAAGGTGTGCCACTGAACTCAGTCTGACTGCAGAATGAGAAAAGCTGTGCAGCCAAACAGAACTGAGCGAGGCATTGAACTTCAGAGGGCAAAGATTCGGCCGCAGAGACAGTGGAGCTTCTCCAGTCAAACTACTAAATGGCATTTGGCAGAATGAGCCAAAGAGGCGTTATCATTGCACTTCAACAAAACCCCCTTTCTTCTGCAGGAAAGAGGACAGAGATTAGTGTGTTAACCTAGTCACACAGTGTGTTTATGTAACCTTTTTGACCCTGCGGAATATGTGAGTCCCTCTGTCTTTCAACATGCAAACACACAGAGGCTTTTCTGCTTTCCTCACTTCATTCTTATTGTATGAAATCATTCCAAACCTGTGAGCATTTGTTTGCATATTCATGTCTGTGTGTCTGCGTGTGTGTGTGTGCTCCCTTCCCAGATATGATTTCACATCTGAAACATCGCAAATTTATTATATAAAATGTCAAAAACCTAAAACATTAATTTATCATGTCACACATCCAAAAAAGAGTTTATATGAGAATTCTGACAAATGAAAATTATTTTTTATGAGTCACACTTTATTTTACAGTACATTAACGAGACATAACAAGCTGTACTTTGTATCAAATTAGACAAAAACTAGAAATAATATGTTACTTATTATGTTACTTATGAGACAGTATTAGACCCTTTATTAGACCCTTAGTAGACTTTCTTGGAGAGCAATTAGGGACATGTTATAACAGAACTGTACTGTAAACTGAAGTGCGTTATTTCACACTGTTAGACTCTTATTAGACTTTAGAGGAAAGAACATCTAATAAGGGACTAACTATGGAAAACTATGGACAACAACACACTTAATTTTACGGTACAGTTCAGTTTTGTTGTAATGTGCCCCTAATTACACTCTCATAAATTCTAATAAGGGTCTAACAGTGGAAAATAATACACCTAAGTTTACAATGCAGTTCTGTTGTATTGTATCCCTAATTGCCCTCCAATGTAGGGTCTAATAATGTCTCATAAATAATATATTGTTTACAGTATTTGTCTAATTTAATACAAAGTACAGGTGGTTATTGTAAAATAAAGTGCCTCATTCATAGGCTTTTCTCTGATAATTGATCATTTTAAAGCATGCTATGCTTTTGCTTTGATCACGTCTGACTTATATCTGCAATATCCGAGCTGAACAAATACCTTTTCTCCCTGTATCCTCCCTCCTCTCACATGTCTCAAGTCCTGGCAGCACATTGTGAAATGAAAACACCTCCTCTGTCCAAATCCTCACTATAAACAAAAGCTCTGTCAGGGATAAATGTCACATTTCACCGTGTTTGCTTCTGCGTGTCTAAACAGTTTCATCTCAGTGCGGACACACTGCAGATCTGTTGCCCCTCAGCTCAAAAACAGGCCTGAATTGTTGGTTCCACTTTCCTCTGTGTTGCCAAATGAGCCTCACTGATGGCGCATCTACTGTATAATCTGCAAAATATATGTTTGGTGTACAGTGTTATAAGTTACTGCAAAGTGGAGGAACTGATTTCATGTCAGCCAACATCTTGTGCAAACTTTTGTTTAAAACATTGCCCTGCCTAGTGTGCACACATTATTATCATGATCAGAGATAGGCTTTCGTGGTGTTTGTTTTGCTTCCTCTTTTGCGTGCCCAGATTTCTCGTCTGTGCTAAATGTTTTGACACCGGTGGGATGGATGAGGAGAGAAGATATTTCTAAGGAGCTGTTCACTAACCAGAGATGAATTCAAAACTCTCTATGATCTCTATACATGACAGAAAAGTGAGTATATGACCTTAATGAGGCTCAGCTCCTAAATGCTGTTTCCTTCATGCACCTTTGGGCTACTGAACTACACTTACTGGACCAAAGTACAGATCACTAGATCATCAATCATAGCTGGAAACCTCAGGTGTCCAAGTACTATCCCAGCCATGAAAAAAAGCAACAGGAGCTCCATTCTGTTTCTCACTGTAGGGTAGTTTTTGCAGTGCAGAAGGGGATTAACATCTATGGCGGATGTTCCTGATGCATGCAGGCATGTGATGTGGAATGATATTTTTAAGTTTTTATTGCAGGAAGGGATTATGGGCACTCTGTGTAAACATAAGGCCACACAGAGAGAGTCATAGATAAAGAAATACATGCTGATCTGATTGAAAGGACAGGCTCAGTCTAGCATGCTAATCTACATATCAAAGTGCTGCATATTTCCTAAACAGATGAGGTCTTAATTTCATGCCTGCTAGCTTGTTGGTTCACTAGTCTGGATGGGAAGGATTTCAAGAATCTATGATAAGATTTCCATGCAATTTAGTGCAAAGATAGATACACTAATAAAGATTTAGACAATTTTTGTTTACACATGGCAATCTGTAGCCAAGCTAGCGGCGTGGCAATATCTTGTCAACTACTGCATGGATTGACTTTGGTGATGCCCTGACTATATCCCTGTCATACCTTCAGCTTGTTGACATGTGTGGTTTGTAATCAAATACTAACTGTAAATGGGTTACCAGGCAGTTGACCCTTTTCTAAGTGCAGCCTCTATAGTGTTGCCTCTTGCATGATAATTATGCTATTTGTAACATAATTTTAACACCTGTATAATGTACACTCAAATATTCTAGTACAATAATTTAGATTTTTTTTTTTAACATTTCCATTAACCACAACAAAATCTTTTTTGAATACAACAAATCACATCAGCTCCACACTGAGCAGCTGGCAGAGCAGTGACGCAGTCTGGGGCTTTTATTTTGACGGGTAAGAACAGAAGGAGTGGTTGTGTGAAGGGCTGTGATTGATTCTGCGTAAAGCGATAAACTATTGCCGTCCTGTTTAGATGATGGAGCCTCCCAGTAATATGGTGCATGTGGCACAGTTTTGCCATTTGGTGACGTATCCTGGCCACTTCCCAGGTTGTTTCTGTGTGTACAAGATTTTAAAGTCACAGTGTGATGTGGCTGTATTTTGCATCTGGCAATACTTTGCCCCCTTTTTTGCTCCGTACTCTAGTAAGCTTGGTTCAAAGAACCAAGCTTGGTTCAAAGAAGAACCTTGACCAGCTTTCTCCTTTCTTGTTTTCTGCACTTAGATATGCTATGTGCCAGAGCTGTCTAACTAGAAAAGAAAACCACATTTTGAAGATCCAATCCAATCCAATCCAACTTTATTTGTAAAGCACTTTATAAGCAACCGCAGTGGACCAAAGTGCTGTACAGAAATAAAATACAAGAACAGATTAAAAGACATAAAACAGCTATACAATTTAAAGCAATAGAAAAATAAAATTAAACAATATATATATATATATATATATATATATATATATATATATATATATATATATGTACATATACATACACACATACATATGCACATACATACAATACATTCAACATCTCACATGATGTTAAAAGCCAGGGAGAAGAGATGGGTTTTAAGATGTGATTTAAAAACAGGCAGCGAGGAGGCCTGTCTGATGTGGAGAGGCAGATCATTCCACAGTTTTGGCGCTGCTACAGCAAAGGCACGGTCACCTCTGAGCTTTCGCTTCGTTTTAGGTACACTCAGGAGCAGCTGATCAGCTGACCTGAGAGAGCGGAGGGGTGTATAAGGCTGCAGCAGTTCGGAGAGGTAGGGCGGGGCGAGGCCATTTAGGGATTTAAAAGTAAATAAAAGAATTTTAAAACTGATCCTAAAATGGATGGGCAACCAGTGAAGTGAGGCTAAAATAGTTAAAAGATGTTCCTGGGAGACCTGTAAACCAGACAAGTCACATCTTAAGGTAGCAAAACACTAGCTAACTAGCTAAGGATTGATTTGATCTGAGATTATATAGTGAGTTAGCTAGCATTTTGCTAAAAGTAACTTATTGTGACTAAAATATATTTCTTTTTTACAGGTCCCCCAGCAAAATCTTTGACTCTTTTCAAAATCTTTTTAACATAGACGGTAGTATCTAATATCTATCTATCCATCTAGCCATCCATTTTCTGGCACACATCCTGGTCTGGGATCTCAGTCTTTTGAACACATTAGCCAAAGTTCATGACTGTAGGTGACGGCTGGAACATAGACCGACCAGTAGACCCTCTCAGACTCACCGTGACAGTCTGGAGCAACAAAGTGAGGGGTAAACCCAACTCAGTTTGTCCACCTCTTTGAAACGAGGCTGAGCGTTTACTCACTTATTTTCAGACCAACTGTATCAATCGATAATGTGTATCAAGGTGAATAAACAACAGTTTACCCACAGTTTACCAACCTCTGTATTTACCAGTACACCTCTGATGCTGACGAAGCACCAACCTGCCCGTCCCTCTCATGCTCTATCTTACCCTCACTTGTGATTCAGACACTGTAATACTTGAACTCCCTCACCTGGGGCAGTGACCGACTTCCAACCTCACTTCCAGGGAGCAATCCAGCATAATTTCAATTTCTTCTGCATCGAATATTATTAAAAGGAAATGTATTTTTTTTTTTCCTGAAAAGTTACGATTCTTTTTTAAACTGATGGCAGTGCTATGACGTGCCTTCACAGGTCCGTCTTTAAAGCAGGACTGTGGTTGCCTGTTCGTTTGCACATGAGATTCAAAGACACACGTGTGACTTGAGTCAGCCTTTCATCACGTACAGTCTCGTCTGTGAAAGCTGGCATGCTAACCATTAACCCAAATATTTACTATAAAAAGGTTATAAACTGTATGAGGATCTAAGCGAGACCTTTTGCTAACTGTCCCATTACTGTTTATATATATTTACTATATATACTGTATTAATGTTTGTGTATGTGAGAGAGAGAGGGAGTGAGGTTGAGAGTCCTATCATATCAATGGTGGTCTGTTTAGCGTGCAGCAGAGCTAAGAGACCATTCAGTTGTCAAAATAAAGCCTGTGGAAGTGAACTGTGGGTCACTGCAGCCCTCTGAGTTGGTTTATTAGTGTGGTCTGTGCCGAGGAGTAGGCAGCCTTTAATGTATACTGTCCTATATACAGCAAAAAGGGCAATGAGGTCTTCTGAGAGAGTTTCAACAGGAAAAAGCTTTTCGTTCTCTTAAATTTGCCAAAACACAAATCAGGGAGCTCATGGTCTGTATTAAATAATAAATCACATGGATGAATCCAGAAGAAAAACTCCTCAGTAGCAGTTTGGGACACTGTGAATCAGGGCAGTTAGCTGCTCAAGGATGAAAGCTAACTGGAAGGCTACTCTCCCCCAAATCTCCCTCAGAGGGCAGGTTCACACCAGCCTCGTTTAGTCCGGTTGAACAGAACCCTGGCTGGACTTAAACTCTGGGGATACACTTCAGTTGAAGAGATGTGCATAAGACTGTCATTAGAGTGTCATAACCATGTCATGACACCTGTCTTTATAAATGTTTAAGACTGCTGTCATTAAGTGTCATTCAGTCAATTATGCCATATTTAATGCAAAGTTGACACTGTTTGAGATGTGTTTATTATGATCATTTTGGACATGTCTTGCCATAAAGATGTTATTAAGTTTTATTACACTGTCAAATGCTTTTGCAACAGCTAGTTAGCTAGTTAGCTCAGTAGGCGTGGAGCTAGGTGCCTAATTAGCTGACTCAGTCCCGAAGTGCCAAGTACCAAACCCAGCAAGAAAACCTCTATTCTGTGTCCAGTCCAGCCAGGCTAAGCTAGATGCTGACAACACTGGCATGGTGGGGAAAGTACAGATCAGTATTACATACTTCCTTCAAAATGTTCTTTTATGCTCTAAACTTTCACAATGTGAACAGGCCCCTAAAGAAAATATTATGTTTTATTACAGATTTATGACTAGAAAAACTTGAGCTGCATCTAAAAATAATCCTCAGGCTCACAGCGTTCAGATATTGTATACCACTTCTATGTGGCACATGCTGTTGACCTTCTATCTCCCCCTGAAATGGACCTATGGTTGGGAGGGGGCGAGTCAAAGAAGTTAAGAGCCGCACCCAGTTGCTGGTTTACCGCTGTGAAGGTGGGTAAGGTCTCATCCAGCACACCCAAACACAACTAATGAAATTCCTGAAACTTAGCTCCCACCATCTGCCACAGCAAAGCGCAAAGGGAGTACTTCCCGTGAGGGTGTGACGCCCGGCACAAAAGCCCCTCTATCCACTCCTCGCAGCCCCGACCTCCGACCAGAAATATCACTCACTGCTTTTCTATTTGGAAGCCGCGGGGCTGCGAGCACAGGCAACTCTCTCTGTCTGCTGGTTCACTCCTCTGCTGTGACCTTTGACCTTGAACTTAACTGAAAACAGGGACATTTATTGTGTTTCTGCTTCTGTGAGGGTTGTGATGACAGTGGTCACAGCCCGCTACGGTGTTGAGATGCTGAACAGCCTCTGAGCAGAGGGGAAGTTGTCAAGGATGCAATAATAAAATAAGAATAAGAATAAGAATAAGAATTTTGTCCAGTCTGCTCATTGGTCAGCTCACCCACATGAAAAAATTATACCTGTATCTGACATATCCTTTGCATTTCCTTTGCATCTGTCCCTATGACTGCCTCCATGGTGTGCCAAAATGCTTTGAATTCAATAAATAAGGACAATGCGTAAAGTAATAAAATAAATAAATAAATAGTCAGTTTCATATAAAATATTTAGTCATAATTCATGTCAAATTTACCGGTCTTATACAAATCAATAACGCTGACGAGATGCTGTGCAGATTAGGCCTCATTCTGGAATTGGTCTGAATTTCTGCTCGATTTGTTGTTTTCTCCTGAATGATCAACAATTTGGCTTTTGGGAAATTTGATGAATTTCTGGCAGGTCCAGCGTTTCGTTCGGCTGCAGTTTGAGCAGCTCTACGGTCCAGTTTCCCTCATGGCTGTTATCAAAAGATCTTTTTTTAAAATATTATTGGAGCAGTATTTTACATTGTTGTGGCCAAAACTCACCGTCCTGACTGGGACTGCTGTGATATAAAACAGAACTTTGCTGTCTGCATCTTCCAGCCATCTGCGGCTTTTTCTATTTTTACACTTACTTTCCAAGATGTACAAAGTAACCCTGTCTTTCTCTCTTTTTGTCAGCGTCGGCGAGTCTGTCCCGTGGCAGCTTGTGCAGAAAGTCTAATCAAAGTGTGTGATGTGAGTTAACACAATGTACAAGACAAATAGAAACATGCAGTGTATCTTAGTCTATCTAAAAGTCTATCTAAAAGGTTTTCATTCTGTGTTCACGGTCCTTTCTCATAAAACATTTGCAAAGTGTCTTAAATCCTGCTGTTTAAATGCATGGTTACCAAGTATCAGTCTTCTTGGTTTCTCAGAACATTAACGCAGTACATCACTGAAATACTGTGGTGAAAAATCATTGACAGGAATGTGGATAAAGTCACCTGTGTGCAACCTGATTATGTTATTCAGGAAAGCACAAACAATAGGATGGAAACAGATAAATCTTCTGTCTGAAGTTGCTAGTTATTTTTCAGAAAACACTCCATGATTACCTTTGGATAGTTAAAAAGATCATATCTTACCTTAATCACTGATTTAATGCATCAAGATTTATTGATGCCTTCAACTGAGGGATATTTCTTATAGTTGTATATCTTTACTGCAGTTTCTGTTTCCAATGCAAAACAATTTTTTTTTATATATATATAATTTTTAAATGTTAAAGGGCAGAGGGTGGTGGGCTTCAGACAGTTCATAAAATTTAGTTTAGCTAAAACTAAAAAGAGACAGAGATTTAAAGTACAGTGTGAAAATATATTTCCTGATTAATTATATACCAATTTTAAATCTTTTTAATGCTTTGTAGGCACAACAATTACATTGCCAATGAATATTAGATAAAATGAAGCATTTGCCCAATTAAACATGATTTCCGGTATAAACCACACCCACTTCAAGCATTCTATCCGAATACAGAGACTGATAATTTTGTTGAACAGATACAGATACAGATACTAATAATGACTTCTCTGTGCACCTCTAGTGCACACGCATGAAGTAGAAAAACATGGACCCACTCATAACAAACTGCTCAAATTCCGTTATATTGTTCCACAATAGCTGAGGGTCTCAGAGGAGGCTGTTTACTCAGTTGAAAAAGGGTTTCAGGCCATCATACTCAACTGTGTTGATCCCACTTCTGCTACTCCCGGCTCAATGCCTAAATAATTTAGATATTGTGGCTTCAGTAATTTGACAAAGATGGTGGTGAGTCCTGAACCCAACTTAAGCTTCAAAAAGTCTCCAAAGCTACGGGTGATGTCACACACACAATGTTTTTCCACAGTCTGTGTGGCCCAGTGTATAACTTAATATTCTGTGCACCGGTATGACCGTGCAAAAGTCTCAGCATTGTGCACTCCAGCCAATAATCTACCAGGGACCCCCGTATGTTTACAGTCCCTACAGTGTGTTTTCATTGAGCAGCAGGTCAATATCCCAAAAGGTAGGTAGCCTATGTTTTATTAACAGAACCACACCCAGAGAGAGCAGGAGGGAGGGAAAATGTACCTCTTCTTCTTCTTCTTCTGAGCCATACTGCTCAGAAAACACTCAGCTTTGTAGTTGTATGTGCAATGTACACACACACATGTGCATGTGCATGTGTGTGTGTGTGTGTGTGTGTGTGTGTGTGTGTGTGTGTGTGCGTGTATGTGTGTGATCACCACCCACATGGATGAGCATCCATCATGATCCTTAACATGGTGATCAGGTGTGCAGGCCACCCAAGTCTTCTCTGTCTCTCTTTCTCACACACATAGACTCACATACAAACACACACACACACACACATACACACAGTAACAGGTGTAATTTTATTACTATTTCACTGAAGTAAGTAGAACTGGTGTGAAGCTGCTGTAAATCAAAGTGACGGACAGATTACACAAAGAACAATTTCAAATCCTAATCACGTCCTGTGCTCCTCGTTCCCTCTTGAACCAGATGTGCAGCAGGACGTTCCCTCCCCTCCTCTCTCTTTCTCTTTTTCACTCCCTCATTACACACATATTTTCCGTGTCTTTTCTTGGCTCATTGAGACTAAAATGGCATTATTTCTCTGTCAGCTAGAGGGCCCTGGTTTCTTGCTGTTGGTCCTGACTTTACATAATGTATAAAAACTGAACACAAAATTTATCGGACTGGATCTCAGAGTCCATCACGTCTTGTTAGAGTGAAAAAAAGAAGATAACGTGGACCACAGTTTCTGCAAGAAAACTTTCTGATGATGATGATGATGATGATATATACATGCATATCCTCTGGTCAGCTATATGACCACATGATTATATATGAGGACGTCAGACTGTGTGGCTTTGGCTGTACATTACATATCTTGATGACACATATGGATGTTATGGTAGTCAGTTAGAGTTATGTTCCACCACCAAAGCAGAGGTGGAAAGTACATTTACTTAAGTGCTGCAGGCTACCTAAATGCAATATAATTTTGAGGTACTCGTGCCATACTTATTATTTCAGTGTTGTGCTACTTCTGCTCCACTGCATTTCAAAGAGAAATATTATACTTTTTACTCCATTACATTTATTTAACCACTGCCAGCTGTTTTTGCATATTAATATTCTGCATGCAAACAAATACTTATGATCACTTTATTATACATGATGCATTGTAATAGATAAAATAACAGTAGACGTGTACGCAAGGTAAGTACATTAGTGCCACCTTGATGAACAGCAAAGATTTTACACATGGAAGTGTGACTCAAGTGATATCACCTGTCACCACTGGTTGAGGCTGAAGAATAAAATGACAGATCCACAGACTAAATGTAACCATTATATAGTGTGACATACAGTTTTTCTGACACTGTTACTTTTTAAAATCATGATTCCCTAAATCTTGATGCTGAGTTGTGGTGAGCCGACAAGACAGATGTTTTACGCTGAAGTGTTCTGTGTGGCGGCGGAGGAAGAGCAACTAACTTACAAGTTGTCACTCGAGTGACTTTTGCCATTTTCACCGGTGTTACTGGGAAACTGGGCATGTCCGTAGTCATAGAAATGGATCAGAAGATTGTGATGTTTATTACAACTATCTGCTGTCTTAACTTCTACACCACAGTATTTACCATTATGGTGGTGACTACAGACAGAGAGAGCTTGCTGCATCAAAGCCAAGTACCAACCCTTATCCCACCTTTTTTATTTGTTTTATTTTTCTTATCTGAAAAATGATCCCATTCATAACTCAAAACTGTGATCCAAACCATGTGTTTTATGACCCACTGCACCTCTACCGCTTGAGGCTTGCAGTTCAGGAGAGACTAATCTGACTCACTGTCTCGCCTACCTAGTATTTCTTGTGGGAAGACTTGCCCATACTCTACCTCTGATTGGCTACACCCCTCTAGGCATTCGCTTAACACTAACACTTGCTTAGCTATGATACTAAGAATTAGTCAGGGCCAGGAGGAGGTTGTGTCAAAGTCTGTTTCCCTTTACCTTAACGTCACCCCAACCTTATCCCTAACCCTACCTAAGACCTAACTGGCATGACAGCAAGCTACCGCCTGTGGAGACCCTCACAATAGATGCACATTTGACCCCTTTGTTATCATAAGTTTGACGATAATGAAGTCTTCACAGTTGCTATAAATATCAATCAATCAAAGGTTCTTCCCTTTTTGTTCCAACTTCCAAAAAATGTGATAAAAGTTCAAATATTGTGTTCATCGTTTTACTGGGGATCCCCTGTAACCCACTCAAGGACCCCTATTGGTCCCCTGACCCCAGTTTGAAAACCGCTACACTAAAGGTGCAGCTACATCCCCAGCGTCTCCACTTCAATGGGCTTGTGGGATCAAAGTGCTGCAGATGTTGAGGCTCACAGGCTCAGAATGGAAACGCCTGAGAAACTATTGTGGAGCGCAGTGGAACTAATTCCTTCACAGTCCCATTGACTGAGTGTCTCCTCCTGCTGCTGCTGCCTGGCTGCTGCTGTAAACCCGCAGCACACCTCCTGTCTCCACTCAATAGCCCACTGACTTCACCCTAATTCAGCCCCTCAGTCAGATCGCTTGGCCTGGTCCCACCCATATGTGAACAGCTTTTGTCACAAGTGAAAAAAAAAGTCCTTTTGAGTTTTTTTTTTCCTTCCCCCTCCTCCTCCTCCTCCTCCCTCCCTCCCTCCTGTCTCCCTCCCTCCTGTCTCCCTCCCTCCTCAGCATCAAGTGCAGCCTGACTGAGTGTCCCGGCTGCGACTTTTTCTCTCTCAGCCTGTTTGAAGGAGCGATGAGGAGAAGGAGCCGTCGCCCTGCTGATACCAGGACGTCTGGGATGCACTAACAGCCCGTTTGTTTTCCACTGGGATCATATTTGTATATTTCTCGGGAAAACAAACAATACATTGCGGATTTGGCGGATCCATCAATCGGATGCAAGCAGGTAGGACGCCTTTGTCATTTTGCACAGTAAGAACCATCTCTTGATGGAGCCAGGGGGGAAAGACGCTCTTGATTTGGTGTTTTTTTATTTAATATTTCTATGATTTCATTTCTAAAATCGATTTCTTTCAGCTTGGATTGTTGATTAATTTCTTTTTGGATGCTTTTATCATTTTTCCCATCGGAGTTTGTGCAAAAAAATCCTTATTTATGTCAATATTTCTATTAATTTTTAGTACTGTTATTATAATTTGAATGGCTTTTTTTCAATCAGTGCATCATAAATATTTTAAAGGGCAGTTTGCATAGGCTGCTTCAGAATTAATAGATGCATTCCCCTCTTCTTTTCACATACAACTCTAGCAGATGTGGAATTAAAGATGTTTTTGCACATTTAATTGGATATCTGATTTATTGGGCTGTTTATTTTGTTTGCATTGCAGTGCTGACAGTGCTAATTTTTATTTTGGAGTGAGAAAAGACTTTTTGAATTTGGTCAAAATTGATCATTTTCCTATTGCTAACAGATTATGTTTCTGTGGTTGTATAACAGAGGACATTTGCAACAGTGTTGTCACAACACCCTTTTACAAATAAACTTGGTTTTGAGCTGGACCAGTGGTTTTCAAACTGGGGTTTGGGGACCAGCAGGGGTCCTTGAGTGATTTGTAAGGGGTTCCCAGCAAAGACGAATAGAAAATTGTGACTTTTATTAAATTTTTTTGGAAGTTGGAACAAGGAGGGATGAAATAGGGTTGGGTGTTATGTAATTTATTGTGATTCTAGTTTGATCACTGATTGACTATGAAGATCTTCAAACTTAAAAATAAATAAAATACTCAGAGAAGGTTCCTTAAGGCAAAATCTTCTATAACTGGTCCAATGCCCATCTGTTGTGGTGGTCCTTGACATGAAAAAGTTTTGGATCCCCTGAACTATACAATAGATAGTGACCCATGCTGCTGACTGAGTTGGAGATGGACACAAGCGCCATAGCGCCCTCCTTTGGTCACTCTATCTCCGGGGTGCCTCTAGCAGCTCCTGTGACTCCCTCTTCTGAGGGATGCAGAGGGCACAGCTTCTTGTTCAGCTGACTGCAGTGGAAAATAGTTCAAATGAGCAGCAGAGCCATCATGGCAGCATATCAGTTTCCACTCTATGCTGAATAATTGCAGGCTTTCTTCAGGATTTGTGTTATGTCTGAGTCTGGCCGGTGGGAGTGTGAAGCTGAACAGAAACTATCAGGGTCATTTTTGTATTCTCATTTATTGAGACTGTTTTACAGCTCTTGTGGGCTTGTATTTTATTATCGTCTGTTTCGGGGCTGGTTAGATGTTGGCCACTGGGTATGTTTTATTGGACACTGTGTGGTAAACTTAAGCCAAGCAGTCTCCTTTCACAACTGGATGACAATGTGCTTACTGGAATTTGTAGTTTCAAGTAAAACAGATGATTTACGCAATATATCTATAATGGGTCATGAAGCATTGACATGATCCACAGGTGATGCACTGTAAAAATAAACTTTGTTTTAACTTAAAAAAAAAGTGAGGGCTGTTTTAAAAATTAAAATTGACTAAATTTGAAAAGACAATTTCAGGTTATTTAGTAATGATTGAAAATAAAGTTGACCCAACAATTGCTAACATGCTAACATGCTGCATGCTAACATTGCTAACAAGCCTAATTTCCTTTAACATTTTCACAGTTTGAAAAGTCAGTTCTTCATTTCTCAAGAACTTGAGCTCTTGGCTCCAAACAATGCATGCTGGGAAATCTTCTTATATGCTGACCATGTTTCTTCAGAAACTTATTTTAATATTTTAATAAGTTAATTTAACTCAGTTCAGTACATCTGTGCGACTCATAATTTAAAGTAAAGAGACTTCATGGTAGAAGAACTCATGTTTAAAAGTTCTTAAGTGCTCTGAAAATAAATGCCAGAAAAAAAGTTTAGCTGATTCTGAATCTTTTTACAGTGAGTCTTTTTTTTTTTTTTTACAGTGACTCAGTTGTGTCTCCTGGGGCTCTCATTTTCACGCTGCACTGACATCTAATTGAAAGGGAATGTGTTTGTGTTTGCGTGTGTGGACCCCCCTGTCCAATCTAGGCTGTCCTACTTAAGGTTTGTCCTCCAGCTGGACACCTCAAGATGTCAGACCGTCTGTCACACATCATTTAAACACCTCAAACAGCCAGAATGAGTGAAATCACTGCAGCTTTTCTGTGCGGACTTCTGTTTGAGATTAACTCTTGGATTAGCACTCCTGCTGCACAGCATCCAAATGGTTTTCTCTCCTTGTGTTTGGCCTGCGTGACCTCATCACCACAGCCGTGCCGACAAATAAAAGCTCCCCCTGCTCTGTAGTTAAGTGATGGTCTGCTGAATCTATTAAATTTGTACCCAAACTGCAACTTTCTTTATGGGGTTATCAGGATTATTGGCAGCATCACGCTCTTACAGTAGAAGCATGAAGTAGCAGCCTGTCTGCAGCTCTGTGTTTGATGCCATTTGTATGTACGGACAAGGACTGGAGTGGAGCTGAGGAAACCAGATATGGTCATTACTGGAGGAGAAGGTTAACCATTGTGGCAAACCTCCAAGCCACTGTCTCAGCCCATTCAGAGGATCAGGGTTCATCCTCTCCTCCTCACTGCCCGCAGCCTCCAGAGGACATAAATCTCCTCCTAACCACACGACTAATGTATCTACTCTAGAAATGTTTTAAAAGCTCAAGACTATTTTATAAAGAGTGATATTTACTTATATACATGATGGCACCAAGCCTTTTCTGCAAACTTGAGCATTTTTGACGAACTGTGCTCTTTAAAAAAACATAAAAAATGGACTGTCCTCAGTGAGTTGTGCTGCCACAGACTGCACAGCTGCCTAAGTGACAGAGCTCTGGGCTTCATGGATGTCTAATATTGTGGGCTATACTGCCTCCGTGTGGCTGTAAATGGATCTGTATGTATTTGGTCTCGACCTGGAGGTGTCAGCATTGGATAGAAGATCTCCTCAGTTCAGGGAAATCTTTGCCACGTAAAAAATAAAGCTGATTAAAGACTGCAAACAAGACAATATGTGTACAGTACAGTGCTGCATGTCCTAAGTAGAGGGGATTATTGTACTTAAGGCGGTATCAGAATAATCAGTGTTGCAACACAAACTAAATAGCTTTCTGCTATCATAACAAGTGTAGACTGTTGCAGAGCTAATAACAGAAAGAAGAAACAGAAGGAAACTGTTTAAGCAAGCAACAGTCTAAGCTTAATTAAAGACTAAAGTGAAGACAGTCCAAATTAATTTAATAATATTAAGGCTGTATGAAAGGTGAAGCAATCACATGCTGATGTGTTTGAATGGTGATGAGACTGCTTAATTTAAATAAACAAGGCTATAAGCTGCAAAGAGCAGCTTGGATAGGTGGGGCTGTACTTTGGCACAGCAGTGTTTTGAGCTAAATGCTAACATCAGCATGCTAACATGCTCACAATGATCATGCTGACATGTTGATTTAGCAGATATAATGTTTTCATGTTCCCTTTCTTAGCTTAGCATGTTAGCATGCTAACATTAGGTAATTAGCACTAAACACAAAGCACAGCTGAGGCTGACGAGAATATCATTAGTTTTGTGCGTGGCTTCCCACTGCAGAGTCAGTGGTAGATTGGCCTACTGTAGCTCACCTCTACGTCCTGCCCCACACCAAGACCGACTGAGGTCTGTTTCACTGGGAATACAGTAATGAGGTGATTTATTTGACTGGTTTGGCCCCCAGTACCCGAGTCAGCCTCCCAGTGAACATGGTTGGACCGGGACCAAACACAGCCTCCGAGACTGACAGGGAATACAGTGCCAAGGTCATTTACAGACATGGACAGATAGCCTTACTTGTTGCTGAAGTAGTTAACTGCTGACTGCTGCTAACTGTAGTGCTGTTAGATGGTTAGTTTGTATAGCCGTGCAGGTAGCTGACTCAGCTAACAGTACTACAGTTAGCATCAGTTAAACTCTGTAAAGAACCTTGGTACTGTGTTCCCTGATGGTTTCAGGGCCTGTGTTCGGTCCCAGTGTGGCCATGTTCAGTGGGGGGGCTGCTGACCACAGTTCCATTGCCTGATAATGTTAATAATACAATATACGATTAGCAGCAATTAGCAGTAGCTACTTTAGCAACAAGTAAAGCTATCAGTCGACCAGGAAACTCTGTAAGCTGGAGGACACCAGAGGTAAAGCCAGAAAATATTTTCACCATAAAATATGAGCCAGTTTCACCTAAACAAGTGAATAAAGTTACAAGGTTGTGGTTTATTTGAACAAGTTATAAATCTCTACTGTTGTACAGTGGTCAGTGAGGCGCAGCACCCGGTGCAGCAGCTTCACAAGGTTCAGAGTAGTCTATAAACCAAAGTATTGGACAAATTGCAATTTTGATCTGATTATGCTAGATGTAAAGTCAAGGAATAACCAAAGTGATTACAGTTCTTTCTTAAGGGAATATGTGTGTCCAGTGTGTACAAATGTGTGCCATTTCATGGTAGTCCATTCAATAGTAGTTGAGACATTTCACTCAAAAGCATAAATGTTATAACATCATGGTGGTGCTGGAGGAAATATCAGGGATTCACCAAAGTTGTTAGGGGATGATAAATGAAAAGTCAGGGGTTCACTTAGATAATTATTGTAAGATTTTGTAAGATATTGTACGATTCTCTGGACACCATGGATATCTGTATGAAATGTTATTCAATAGTTGTACAGATGTCTCACAAAAAAAGTAAATGTCATGTGGAAGGGAAAACTTAGGGGAGAGTTGGGGAGATTTCTCATCTTGCAATCATGAATGTACAAGATGTCATGGCAGTCCTTCCAATAGTTCTTAAAAGATTTCATTCTGGACCCAAGTGGTGGACCAATTGACTTAATGACTGCCATTTTTTGGGCCACACATAGTTAATAAGTTCAATCTTTGCATGTTTCCAAATCTATTACAAAGTTTCACTAAGTTTTCTTCTCTTCACTCTTTGTTTTTCAGAGCCAGGCCCAACTTAACAATGGGCCCCATACCGCTGTGTGTCCTACTCCCGGTGACGGTGCTGGCTGTGGTGGTGGCTGTTACTGCTGAGGAGAATGCAGTCCAGGATGAGTATACCTGGCCACAGTGGAAGGTGCCTCTGGTAAGAAAAAGACGTACCGTTCTTCTCAGCACCCCAAACTTCTCAGCCCGTCCTCAGCAGGAGCTGAGTGGGACCTGTGGGATTGAGTGTCAGCTTCGCCTCCCTGCCGCTTCTCTGGATGACCTGGAGGAGTTCCTGTCCTACGAGACGGTTTATGAGAACGGAACACGCACGTACACCTCTGTCTCTGTGCAGGGCCTCAATGAGGTGACCGCCTGGCCTGGAAACATCTCGTCCAGCTCCCGCCACAAACGAGAGGTGTACGGCACAGATACACGTTTCACCATCTCTGATAAGCAGTACTCCACCAAATATCCCTTCTCCACCTCTGTGAAGGTCTCCACTGGATGTTCTGGGGTTCTCGTGTCACCCAAACATGTGCTGACCGCTGCCCACTGCATCCATGATGGGAAGGATTATCTAGACGGGGTGCAGAAGCTGCGTGTTGGTATCCTGAAGGAGAAGTCCAGACGAGGGAAAGGAGGCAAAGGGAGAGGAGGGCGAGGAAAGGGAAGAAGGAGAAAGGGAGAAAAAGATCAAGAGGAAATGCAGGAAATAGAGGAGAATGGTGGGAAAGGGGAGCGTAAAGGAAAAGGGAGAGGTAGAAAGAATCGGAATCGGCGAAGTGCGGAATCGGAGAAACCTTCATTTAGGTGGACCAGGGTCAAGCAGACCCAGGTACCAAAGGGCTGGTTCAAAGGTGTGTCTGACGGACTGGCTGCAGATTATGACTATGCTGTTCTGGAGCTGAAGAAAGCCCCAAAGGTCAGGCACATGGATCTGGGTGTCATCCCATCACTCAAGAAGCTCCCTGCTGGGAGGATCCACTTCTCTGGCTTTGACGATGACCGACCCGGCAACCTGGTGTACCGCTTCTGCTCTGTCTCTGAAGAGTCCAACGATTTGTTGTACCAATACTGCGATGCCAAACCCGGTTCCAGTGGCTCTGGGGTCTACATCCGTCTCAAAGAGCCTGGCAAGAAGAAGTGGAAGAGGAAGATAATCGGCGTTTTCTCCGGTCACCAGTGGGTAGATGTAAATGGGGATGGGGCGCAGCAGGATTACAACGTTGCGGTGAGGATAACGCCTCTCAAATATGCCCAGATCTGCTACTGGGTCCATGGGGACTCGAGTGAGTGCCAGGTAGCCTAAGACAACACAGGATCACCCATTAACCACCACCCTTATCCCATCACCCAGACCCACCCTACCTGCTCTCATCCCCCACCTGTCATCACCAACCAGGGGCCCAATGACTGCCTCTCCTCTTCCTGCCTCCCTGTTACCTCCTGTGCCTCCCACTGACTCCTGCTACACTGATCTACACACACACACACACACACACACACACACACACACACCCTACAAACAGCCATACAGACTCAGTGTTGACAACAGGAACTCGTCAGTGCATCAAGAGAACTGTGGCTCGTCAGCTTTTCTAATTTATTTGCTAAAAAACATGAGAAAAAAATATGTATTTTATGTATTTACAGATCGTTTAGGTCTGCAGTTTTGCTTTCTGTTTTGACTCTTTTTTCAAAGATTTGACCTTTTTGGATAGTGTTGGAAAGCGTGTATATTCAAATATTTGCAAGCAAAGCCCTGGTACATTCGTCTTATATTTCGGTTAGGCTTTGTATGGAGAAACGTGCATCGTCAAGTATTCTCCACCACTGTAAGGAAGAGTGCGTGCATTGGCTTTGACAAAAGACCCAGGAGAAATTAATGTAACTTTTGTTTTACAAATGAACTTTATAGAGATACTGTTTTATAAACAATTTTAATTGAACGAGCTGGTGTTTTGCATTGTGTATATCTAGAACTTTGTTTTTTACAACTACCTTTTTTTTAAAAAAAAAGACTATTTTTCTGTCTGAATAGAGAAAAGGGTCCTTATGGATCCTGGATAGAAGATTTTTCTGATTTGTGAGTCTCACCATCTTTTCTTTGTTCTTGCAACGCAGTGAAATGTGGTTTCATTGTTGTGCACATAATTATATCGGTGCTTATCCAGAAGACGTGGTGCTAATTTATGGAATTGTAAACTTTTTTTTTTTTTTGATAGCCTAGTACTGTAACTATGTATTTAATGTGAGGCTACATATTTGGGTTGTGTTAAGATGGGACTGAACCATTTAACAATTTACTTGAGCTGTTAAGATTTCTCTAATTCTAATGAGATTACAAAAGAAATATTGTTATATAATAACAAATTTTAAATCTGAGATGTGATATTTTTTATTTTTCATGTTGTTTATGTTCCAAAAATTCATACAAGCATCCTTTTGAATACCAAATACCTGAAATTAATGATGCAGATTGAAGACTACCAACCATTAAACCAAGATTACTACTTGTGTGTGTGTGTTTGTGATGATGATCCTTGTTACAAAAAATATTGCAATAACAGTTGTTATGAGATTGCAACCAACAGACCTTCTGTACAGCAGACATATTGACATCAAATATCAGGGTAAACACAGGTGTTACCAATTATACTAATTTAGCTTCCATTCCATTTAGTGTAGCAGGACTTTTCCAGTGTGCCAACATACACAATAGCAGCACTGTGACTCTGTTTTACCTGAATGGAATGGAACCTTAGTTATTATCACTGGTAGCACCTGTGTTTGCCCTTCTATACCACGTCAAAATGGCTGCTGTGACAAAGGTGTATACAGTTTACTGTAGTAAGTAATTAACTCACTAACTCAAAAACAACTAATGCCACACCAAAAGTCAAATCACTGAACAACATGCCCAGATTATTTTTGCTTGAGGACACCACAGCAAAAGTTTGTTGTTGGCCATGTTTTGACGCCTTTGGCCCTGTTGCCTCCATGTTCCCATTAAAACTGTGTCACAGTGGTTTTACATTAACAATTAATCAAATAACTATGAATGCATAAAAGATCATTGGTCACGGTGATGAACTCACCAGCAGACTCTGCGGTTCCACTTAGGTCTATGGAGCTTTTTAGCATTAGCAGTTGTTTTCAGTGAAAAAGCTCTAATAAACCCACTGATAGATGATAGACCACAACCACAACAATGGTCTGGATGATAGACCACAACAGTCACTTTGACATGAAATAACAGGGTAAACACAGCTGTTACCAATGATTATAACTAAGGCTCTGTTCCATTCAGGTCAAACAGAGTCAGGGTGCTGCTATTGTGCATGTTGGTTCACTGCAAAGGCTCTTCTACACTAAATGGAACAGTAATGTAATTAGTATCATTGGTAACACCTGTGTTTACCCTATCAATATGGTTGCCATGAAAAAGGTCTATATGTCAGTGCTGTTTTAACAGTATGTTGCACTGCCCCCGAGTGGCCAATAAAATCAAAGGTATAATAACTGACAAGCAAATCTCCCGGTACTTTTGTCCTTGAGGCAAGGAGAAATGTGGCCATGGTGAACAGCCATGGACATACTATTGGTGTGGTGGGGCATAAATTCATGAAACAAAGACATTTCAATCATCTCTGTGATATGGAAGAAAGAAAAATCCTTCATGGGCAGTTCAATCCGTCATTGAATTTATTGCACCTCAAAGGGTTTACATGCACTGGGGAGGGTCATCGAAAAATAAAATTAAATTTACAACTAAACAAAAATACAATTTTAATAATTCAGTCATGAAAAATGTTAATAATCTCCCATTATTTTCTCTGAATCACATCAGATTCTCACAACCACTTGCTTATTCAGTCCACTGAAATGACAACACACAGAGTTAAGCTTTACATTAGTCTGGTTTACAGCACAGGACGGGGGCCTCTAGTACATACAGCTGTCCAAATGCATGTCAACATATTGATTCCATTGTAAGTCTGCAGGATCAGAGGAGCTTCATGTTAAGATGCGTTTGGGGAACAAGATCATGACTGGACGGACAGCAGCCTCCTGTGGATTTCTACACTGTACACATCGCTCCCATGTGGCCACTTACAATATGTGCTGTTCAACTGACTATGTGGCAAAGATCAGTCATAGTCAAATGAACAGCTTGAACAAAAATTATGTTCAGGCCAATCAAATGTGATTTTTTAAAATCAGTTTGTCTCTGCACTTTCAAGAGATCTTTAATCATTTTCTATAATTATAATATTGTCAAAGCAGCAGTGCAGGCATATATTTTGTCCAACAGCACTGGATGCAACAGGTTAGTAACATGGAACTTAAAGGTACTCTGTGGAGTTTTTAACTATGAAGCAATGTTTTGATGAGCAGGTCCTTGTTTTTGTTTCTAAACATTGTAGATTCAGATCAAACTGAAATCTTTGAGTTTAAAAAACCCTACCAGAAATCTTAAAAAATGGTCACAGTGAGCTGCGAACGTGATTTGTCTTTTTTTTGGTTGCAATTGGACATTAAATTATTATTAATATTGACCATTATTCACTTTTACTTCTATTAACTAAACTGTTTTTTTTTAGTTTATCAAAAGAACAAAAGAAAAATATCTTAACATTATAAGCTTGTAAAACTTTCAAAACTTTGTTTTTTTACAGTGCACAGGATGAGATAAACTGAATGTAAACAATCTTGTCTGTGTAGAAAAGAAACTTGACAGGGTACCTTTAATGTTCCTGATTCTGACTTTTGCATTTTCTAGTCAGAGAGCAAAGAAAGTAAAGCTGCTTGCTGGATTGCCTCGTTGGTCGTCGTATCATCATATTTGATTTGTCTGAACATTGAGTTCGGTATGGGAATGGAATAGCTTACTCTGAATACAAAAATAACCATACTGACCTGGTCATAGTTACAATGAAAGCACAGGCAACAAATATATCCACATGGGTAGTGTCGAGACTGCAGGTAGACACTTGAGGTACAGTTTACCTCTGTGACAAATAACTAAAGCATTTTCTCTGTAAGTAAGTTGTACGATATGTTCTGTAATAGCAAAGCCAGCAAGTGTGGACAGCAGTCTGGAGGATTATTCTAAAATAAACAGAACATATAAATAACACCAGACGAAAAGACAGCAAAAGAAACATAGAAAAATGAGCCATGAGTAAAAAAAAAAAAAAGAACAACAAAAAAACAAAAAGGAGCACTTCCTCATCTGGCATGATTCACAAGCCCACAGAAGTTGTTTCTTAATATACAGTATATTAATCATATAGCAGTTTTCATATTTGTTTCCAAATACTTTCAAAAGATGACGGGAAATAGAAGGATGCTCACACGACTTCTTACAATTTCATGTCAGATTCACATTTATATTTCTCTTCAACAGACATACAGAATAGAGACGTAATCCTCACCAGAGAAATCTATGTACATCAAAGAGGACCTTTCTGTAAACAACACACGACATGGTTTTCTCCGAAAAATCTACCGGGGCTTCGTTTACCGCTCCCGTCCAATCAGAGAGAGGGACAAAGAAGAGCTCCTCCGCCTTTATAAGGAGGCAGGGACACATATGGGACGGTGGGTGGAGCTTAGGACACCAAAGCACATCCATCATTCAACTCAACACTAGAAAGAAATCTAAACACATACGCCTTCACGTTCTCTCGCTTACTTTTGTGGGCTTTTTTGTCAGGGTTTTGAGTGATTTTGTTTAGACAAAAGATTAGTACATCTACATAAGCACGCACTTGTATTTTTTTTTTCTCATATATATATAATCCGTAATGGTTCACTTTCACAGTTTGTGCTACGACATCACACAGGAGAAGGACGGGTGGGGTGGTGATGGGCGGGCGGGCGGGCGGGCGGGCAGGGTGGAGAAAAGAGGCTCTTATAAGGTTGAGTAGCTGAGCATCGCTGGCATCCTGAGATGTTGTCAGACACCAGGTACAAAGTGAGAAGGCCCTGCTCCAAAGGAGAAAGCAGCTGGAAGACAGGAAGTAGATTCAGTTTCAACATAAGAGTCATGGAATTCTTGTGGTTCTGACAGTGACTTCATTTTTGTGAAATCTGTTTTGAATGAATGAATACTGATACTGTGTTTACACAGCAGGTTGTGCAGGCAAAGTAAAGAGGTGAAAATATTCTAAATACATGGAATACACTTAAAGTGATTGATAGATTGTTTGATTGACTTTTTGTAGGCACTAAAATATGTTGTTGCTGCTCACCCTGTCAACAGCAGTTCATTGCTTAGCTTTCTACACCAGTGCTTATGCTGCCTCTACAAAATGGGTTTGTGCCAAGTGCCATCTACTGTAGGTAGTACACTGACTATGGATAAATACCTCATACAGCCCCACTTCAAGAAAGCTGAAATATCCCTTTAAATGAAGTGTTTAATATGATGCACTTATTATTTTTATGTAATTGAAAAAAAGGCCATTTGGAACAGCTGATTCAGTAGGGAACTCATACTTTTTTACAATTTGGTGTTAGGTGACAAAGGAGCACAGATGGTATAAACTTTTGAAAGCAGAAAAAGTTGTAAAAGTGACTCGCCAGCTCCATCTGCAGGTGCTGTGCTTGGTAGCACAGTAGACATGATAAAGTGACAGGCATTACCAGAGTAATAATGTCTTCCAACACTAAAGAAGCATTTAAATTTCACAATTTCTCACAAGAATTTTGCCATTTGATCCACCAACATATATATTATAATATATTTCATGAGCTAGTGTATATCAGCCACCACAAAGTGAACTATATACATTATATGCAGAGTTGTGAGCTCCCACCTGGGGCGTTATAAGAAGTCCTTGAGGTCAAGTTCTGCCAAAGGGTCCTTGGGCTTCTTGGGGCTCTGGCTCGCAGGTCCTGGAGAAAGCTGAGAAAACAGGAAATACAGAACTTCACATGTTGACCAGACACATGAATGTGTTGCTGTAATTTTTCTGGATAATACAAATCTTGTCGACATGAATGACACATTGATGTTTACTGTATGCGCAGACTAATGGTCTTAAAGGTCACTGAGGGCTCTAAAATGTGTGGTTTGTTACCGGCGCTCCTGGTGCAGCGGCTCCAGCCACCCCAGTGAAGGGAGGTCTCATCATGGGCTGTCCCATCATAGGCTGCCCCATCATGGGTTGCATCATGGGAGCTCCAGGCCCTCCTGCAGGAGCCTGGTGACACACAGACAACACAGAAGATTGAGATTTCTGAAAGCATGCAGATGAACAGACCTTTGAGACATCTAATATTTGTAATCTACATACAGAATGTGTTTTGTATGTTTGATTTAATGTTTTTATTTACCACTAACCTGCCAGGGAGAGGTGCAAAATAAAAATACATATATACATGCATTGTCCCTTCTTAAACAAATCTAAAACATGAAAAATGAATGGAATAAAACTCACCATGCCAAAGCCAGGCTGTGCACCCATTGGTGGCACCATGGCTGCACCAGGTGGAGCTGCTCCTGGTGCCCCAGGAGCTCCAGGGGCGGCACCAGCCTGAAGAGACAAGAAGAAGAAGCAGGAACATCAGCAAAACCTGTGTGTATCTCTGCCACAAAACTACAGCAGTAATGAAGAACTCTTTTTTTCTTTTTTGCTTTTGCCGTGTATATCTTTTGACATATCTATCTGTTGTTTGTGATGTCTTGAGAAATGAAAAATGAATGTTCATAGCTACATCTTATGAGTCTGTGGCAGCAGGCGCAGCTGTATACTCAGTTATTTATTTTTTATTTTTTTTGATGAAATGTGATATCACGGCGTGCGTGTGTCCATGCTGTTCTTACCATGGGGGCCCCTGGTGTACCCCAGCTTGTGGGAGCTACCTGCGGCATCCAGTTGGCGCCTCCTGTCAGCTTCTTCTCACTCTGTGGGTCCCTAAAAGCAATCAAACACAGGATACATGCTGTGATCTACACACCCACTTATAAATCAAATTCAATTCAACTTTCGTCAAAATAAGACTTCAGTTTCAGCTATGATTTACAGCTGCAGTAGATAGAATTATTTCATTATAATTTTGGTTAAAATAACTCATTTTGACCATTCGAGTCATTAGCAGTTAATTGAAGCGTTCCTTTAAAAGTTGTGTCTGTAAGCACAGACAAAACAACCAATCAATCAGGGTTAACTAGCATGTAAAAAGCCAATCACAGCAACTCTGTACAAACTGGTAATCTATGTGTCTTTCTTACCTCTGAGTCAGATATAACCAGCAGAGCAGAACAGACATTAGTTTGCTAGTTAATTAAAACGGTTGACAACCTTGACGTTCTACTCCAATCCCCGAAAATTTTTGTGTTCAAAATTAATTCAAATAATTCAAGGCATGATGTTTAAACCTGGAGACCTTCATCACCCTTATGTCTTTATATCATATGATTTAATAATTTAAAGATTTGGTGGATTTTTCTTAAAATATCTCAGATCTTCTTGACTTTGTCAGAAATCCGCTAACATTCCAGCTCTATGAGGACTACACATACGTACATGTTTGAGTCAACACAAGCTCATTCACAGGAAGTCACATCTTTAAACAAAAACTTACTTTTTCTTTACTCCAAGGTCTGAAAAAAGAAGGAAGGAAGTTTAGTTAAAAGTTACAGCTCCATTTAATTATTCATTATAAACAGGAATGACTGAGCTCCAGATGAGAAAAACTGCCGTCTACCTCCAACCAGGTTGGCCAGTGAGGAGTCCAGGTCTCCTCCGATGGTTTTGGCGGGAGGCGGGGTGGCGGGGGGAGCGGCTGCAATGCCTCCTGCTGCGACAGGAGTTCCCATGCTTCCTGCTGCGCTTCCTGCAGTGCTGCCCCCGGTGCTCTGAGGCGTTACGGCGGGCATCAGCAAGTCGCCTAATCCATCAAACACTTGGGGGAGAGGGTGGGAATGACGGGACATGAGAGAAACAACATGGATTACAATCCTGCAAATCCCTAATCTGACTATAACACGGGCAGAGGGAAGATCTGAGACCAGACAGTACGGTGAAGGACACAATCCAGCTGTGACAGCATCTGTGCATCGCATGCACGATGTAGGACTGTGAATATACTGGAGCATTCAAAGGGACATAAAAACAGCAGCTGCACTCGCTTAGGGAGAGGCGCAAGCCAGTTTACATTGTGATATTTCAGTAACTTAAAGGGACAGTTCACCCCAAAATCAAAAATGCACTTTTTTCCCTCTTATCTGTAATACTAATGATCCATCTAGATCGTTTTGGTGTGAGTTACAGAATTTTGGAGATATCAGCCATAGATATGCCTGCCTTCTCTCCAATATAATGGAACTAGATGGAATTCATAATAATAATACCTTTGAAAAACTCAACATCAATGTCTCTTTCCAGAAATCATGACCCAGTTACTCAAGATAATCCACAGACTGTGTTGTGAGCACTTTCATGCAGGAACTATTTTCATTCTACCAAACAACACCAACCAACTGTATCACCCCCCAGAAGGACGCATTCATCCACTCACAGAGCAGAGACTCATGCTCATGATAGTGCAGAATGTAAACTCTCAGCTGAGCTGTAGTCTTTTGTCCATGAGTAAATGCACTGTTCCCTCTGTGCAGTGATACGGTTTGCAGATGTAGTTCGGTAGAAAGAAAATAGTTCCTACATGAAACTGTTCATAACAAGGTCTGCAGATTATGTTGAACAACCTGATTTCTGGAAAGAGACATTGGTGTTTAGTTTTTCAAATGTATTTTTCAGCATTTTAAGCACGACAAGCTGAGTGCCACCTAGTCCTGTTATATTCAAGAGAAGGCAGACATCTCTCTGCCAAAACTCACCCCAAAACAATCTAGATGGATAAACAGCACTACAGGTAAGAGGAAAAATATGTATTTTTGACCTGGGGGTGAACTGTCTCTTTAAACACTGGATGATTCTGGAACAAAGCACTCGTTTTGAACCAGGTGTCATCAAGGCTGAAGAGTTTACAGGTTTTCATTCCAACTACCCACTACTGAAGCGTTGTGTTGTTCAGAGTTAACTGAGGGTGTATTCAGTAAGGCAACAGCCCCCAGCTTTTATCTGATGTACCCCCACAGTCCTGTCAGATGAACCCATCTAACCCTTTATAAGCACCACCTGTCATTTTCATGTGAATTTGCTTTATAATTGATGTTTAAGTGGCAACAGCCACAGCCAATGCTGTTTAGTACTACAGTTCCCAGAGTTCTGTGGGTTTTGTTGGGCAATAGTTGGCCTTTTTCCATTACTCCCTGCAATATTTCAAACTGATCTGCTGTCAAGAAATGCTGAAAACGACTGCTGTCTTGTTTTGCAGACTAAATACGTTACATTTCCTGTGACTGCGATTCCCAACTCATGTTTCACTAATCAAATGATTTTCATATGAAGCTGCAGAAGCAGGAAATGTTTGGTTTTATATTGGCAGCAACTTAAAGTATTTTTTCAGACAGGAAAAAAGAATGAGGAAGACTAAGAGGGAAGATGAAGGTAGGAAGCCAGAGCCTTTAAACTCTATTATCTGAGTTATGTTCATCTTTTCCCTTTCATATTATGAAAACGAATATTGACAAAAGAGTGTTCTGCATCTATCATTTTCTGTAGCTTGATAAAACATTATTGAAACCAATCAAGCATTTTTCTGGAAATGTTCCACAGGCACACAGTTGGTAATATTGCTAATATGTAAATATTTACATACTTTCATCAGTGGACCACAGGCTGAATCACAATTTTGTTACCTCATCCAACATTAAATACTGACATAATTTTATCATTATTATTATGTATGAAAATCTTGGATAGTGCCACTTTCATAAACACAATTACTATATAAAACGATAATGTCTGAATATAGTTGAACTGTCAGGTCGGTGAGGTCAAGTTTGTATTTGTGTTACTAAGACCAGGATCGGCAGAACCATTCAACCTTTCAACCATCCATCCATCTTTTAACTATTTTAACCTTTTATCGATACATTTAGGTATTTCAACTATTCATCCATTATTTTTAGCTCACTATTTCAGCTGTTCAGTACTTTCAGCTAACTATTTCAACCATTTATTCCCACAATAACTATCACAACAGGTGATTTTCAGGTGTTACAGGTGGCCCAATATGTGGATATTTTTTCTGATCAAAACTTAAGTTCTGTTTTTTCTCTCACAGTAATTGAGCAACTCTCCAATCTTGTGTACCATCTGGCAACTCGAAAAGTATCCTCTGGGGTACAAGTACACCTGGCTGAGAATTACTGTGATGGAAAATGTACAAATGATCGATTTGAGTTATTTTGGATGCTTCAGAGCTTCATCCACTGAACTGTAACTATAGACAGCAGAGCACAACTTCCAGTCTCTAACCATTATTCACAGTACAGGTTTCATGCTCTGTATACGTTGCTAAATATTTTATGTTTCTGAGCTCTGCAGTAACAAAAGAGTGAGAGGTTTTTACTACAATACGATGCTGTTTAATTGGAATGAAGACTTGGAGACTCAGGCCTCAATGACATTAGGCCGAGGGCAAATAAAGATGCATTGTGCAAACATAAACAACCATATAGGAAGTTTTGTCTCATGCAGGAGACAATCAGGGGTCCTGTTGCAGCATGCAAAGATGCAGAAGGGGAGACTTGTCCAAACTGCACATGCTGCTATGCACTGCGAGGCTGAACTCACCAATTACAGATTAGAAGAAGCAAGCAAAGAGCCAGCAGAGTGGAAGGAGTGTGGAGAAGGGTGAAGAGGGAAATAAAAATGGAGCAGAAGAGAAGTGTACAGCAGAAAGAGAGAGAGTCAAAATAGGACACAAGTCAGAAAGAGAAAAAGAAGGATCGCAGAGAGGGGGTGAGTGAGCAGGAGGCGGAGAAAGCATAACATTTATGAAAGAGTGAGAAGTACAAGAGATCAGACTGAGAAAAAAAGAGATCGCGTGAGAGGCAGCACAGCTGAGGAGTTAAGCAGTCAGCAGAAATAAAGAGGACTGTGACAGCAGCACATGTCAGTGTGTCAATCATGCACAAGTCAAGCTCTCAGCAGGGAGATAAAACCAGGTCATGATTAAGGTAGCTCAGTCTTAATGAACCACGGCAGATTAATGTGCATCAAGCAGAAGATTTTAAAAATACTTCTCGAAATTCTCCAATATTTCACATTTCTAATGCATGACGACGAAGCCGATTACTCAAATGAAGCAAAAACATGGGAAAAAAAATATTTTATCCACTTACTTGATGCATCAAAGCCACCAGAGGGCGCCGGTGTGGTGCTTGCAGGTTCTGGTACAGCTGGTACTATGGGTACTGGTGCCACTGCAGCAGGCACAGGTGGTGCTGGGGAGGCGAGGGAGCCCAGAGCGTCGAAGCCCGACTCCAGCAGGTCGTTCTGCACCGGAGCTGCTGCCGGAGCAGGAGCCAAGGCTGGAGCCAGAGCCGGGGCAGCTGTGGGAGCCAGGGTGGGGGACATCAGACCTGAGGGGGACATAGACAGGCCTGTAAATGTGACATCATATGCAGCACTGCTTTCAGACTCACCCAGATTACATGATGAGCACACATTAAATATGATTACAGAGAGAACAGATGGCACATGAGACATCTTAAAAACAAAATGAAATTTTGTTTATCTCTGTTGATCACTGCAGCAGCAAACAGTAGCAGTACACAGCACAAAGACACAGAATACAGCACATTACTCAACACTTACACTACATCTTGTAAGTAGTAATATGTCAAAAATATGACAAAAAATAATATGTCATATATATGATGTATAACAGTATCTGACTGGAACACCTCACAGGTAAGTGACCAACAAGAAAATACATGAAAAATATCTGCATGAATTAACAAACGTTCAGTATAAGAGAAAATAATGAAACAACTCAAGACAACCGTGATACATAACTGATGAGAAAAATAGTGGTGGGACTTAAGCACATTTACTTATTCTTCAGGTACAGGTACTTATTCTTCATGGAATATTTCCATCATATGTTACTTAATACTTTTGAATTTTTTTTTTTTTTTACTTCTTACTTTTTACACTTATACAGTTATCTGCAGAAGAGAATTTTTTTAGAATTAAGTTGAAATGTTTAGAATAAAGTCAAAATGCCATTTTGTATTTCAGCTTTATTTTGGACATTTATTTTTTAATATTTCACTTTTATTCTTGTCATTTGGACTTTATTCTCAAAATTGAAAATAAAAAAAAACCTTCCTCTGCTTTTTCTCCTTATGGCTGGCCTTCACTATGTTCTGTATTTATCTTATAGCTATTACTATCACTAATTATTATAATTATTATAATTTTACATCAAAACACATAAGCATATTAAATACATAACATTGTGAAAGGCTTGTGTCCTCTCATATAAACACATCCATCCATCCATTTTCTGTAACCGAAGGGTCGCAGGGAGCTGGAGTCTATTCCAGCTGACACTGGGCGAGAGGTGAGGTACACCCTGGACAAGTCGCCGGTTCATCACAGGGACATGTCATATGTATGTATGGACATGTTCATATAAAGACATGTCTACGTGAAGTCTTTGTCTTCATTTCAGATTTCTTTGAGTACTCAGAAGTTCCACCACACAGTGATTTCCCCTTTAAACTTCTCCACAAGATTCTATTTAAATAAACACGACGAGGCTAAAAAGTTTTTTTCTTTCCTCCATCATAAACCATCTAATGACCCCTCAGATTTATCTTGTGATATAAAGTAGTTAAAAGCAGCTCCACATCAACCAGCTGCAACAATAAAATACTGATTATGTATTGATGGATCAGTGCGAACAGTCTAATAATTCATGAGTACTTTTACTTTTGATATTTACAATACTTTTTGTGATAATATTGTACATCAACTTTTGAATGCAGGAATTTTACTTTAATTGAGTATGTTTACATTTACACACCATACTTCCCTACAGATACAAAATTGTGCATGGTTTTCTTTACAGTAACGGATACACAGAAGTATCCAAAGTGTCTTGGTGTGCTGGTGTACACTTTACACACAAAAGTAAGTATATTCAGTATAAACCTGCATACATGAGCATGTCATGTATGTTAAAAACATAATAGTCATATTCAAAATGTCTTATTCCTTACTGTAGAAAGACTAAAACAAGAGGGAATAGTGAAGATACTTTTGTTCTTATTCATGAATTATTAGCTAGAGACACAAATCAAATGAGATGGGCAAGAAGATGGCTGTGACATCACTTGGAGGTTGTGGTGACCAGACATTTTACAGACATTTCCAAATGAGTCCAAGGCCACTTTGGAACTTCTGTCTAATTTAATGCCACCAGCCCTGCCAAGTCTGTGTCATTATTAATTTGATAAATGCATCTCCATCATTTACTGCATAATTTCTTAATCAGCATAAAACATTTCTCTCAGCCATGTGCCAAAATAAAACCTTTTTGCTTGACTGCGGACATTCACTGGTCTCCTCTGCCTTTCTAATTTAACCATAATTTACACAGAAATACTTTGGTGTCATTACAGAAAGCGACAGTCAGAGGAGTCTCACCTCCCAGCAGGTCGTCTCCAGGCCCTCCAGGAGCAGAGCTCTGCGTCTCTTCTGCAGGACCGGCGAAGGAGTCTGCAGGGCCGTCAAGTTATCCACAACGCAGCATGGAAGGCAGAAAGGGGTGAGAGGTCAGCCCTGGACCACACACTGGGACAGAGTCGGGGATGGGAGACAAGTTTATCCTCTACTGAAATAAAAATGTCAAATGAAATGAATAAAAATGAAAGGTGGGTGAGGACAGAGAATTATTTCTAGTCATGACGGGAGCTTTTCTGTCATGTTGAAGCCTTTTTGGGAAGATTACATACCTGAATACACATGGTCTGCTCAGCTCTATTTTCATAGCATTACATAATAATGGTAGGAACCTGAGATCTTTATTATATTTCTACATGTTGCTTTATTTGTCCTGGCCTGGGATTTGGTGCAAAATGTGCAGGAGTGATTCATGGCAACAAGACTGAGAGTCCACAGCTGTGCTAGCAGCTCCGTGAGGCCGCATTCAGGCACAAAGATGCTCCCAGGTAAACACTATCAAACACTAACCTAACACGACAGGTGGTGACCAAGTATAAGTATTGTGGTTTTATTATTGATCAGAAATAAGGCTGCAAATGATAATTTTCATTGTTGATTAATCTATCAATTATTTTCTCAATGAATCGTCAAAAGTTGAAAAATAGGTCCAAACGTGGATCACCTGGACGTACGTTTTCAAGTCGTTTTTTGAAATGATTATTTTCATTTCACAATCAAACTGTTCTCCACACATTTTCTCCACTAATCACTTACTTGTTTGGTCCATACAATGGTGAAATATATTGATCAGTGTCCAAGATGACGTCATCCAAATGTCTTGTTTTGAATACAATCCAAAGATATTTATTGTCAGAGAGGAGTAAAGAAAAAAATACAGATTTAAGAAGCTAAATTCAGAGACAGTGGACTTTTTTTTTTTTTATATGACTCAAACTGTTTAAATTGATTATCAAAATAGCTAATGATTAATTTAATAATTGATTAATAATAATTTCATTGATTAATAATTGCAGATCAAATTACAAACTCTCCTGGGACCAATGTGCTGATGCAGAGGGGACAACAGCACATTTACGTTCTTAGAAAACTTAGTACACTTTTTACTTCTTACTCTGTTTGACAAATCTTCATTAAGAGTATCCTGTTTAATTCCAAAAATTACTCACAGAAACAATTTTGGAGTGTAGACCTGTGGGAAAACCTTGGGGCAACAGTAGGCTGACCTTTACCACCTGTACCTGCATGGTCTGCATGGAAACATCCCATCCACCCTCAACCAGCCATCTTCTGGTCCAGGTATAGATACCCCAAGATCAGAATTAATTTATTTCCATGACAATAAGTCAGTCAAACCAGATGCTGGAGCTGTGGTGTGTCAGGCAAAATACATGATCTAGGGCAGAGGTTTTCACAGTGTGAGGCTGGCCTCCCCAGAGGGGCTGCAAACACTTTCAGGGGAGATTCAGTGAATGGAAGAGAAGAAATACTACATTAGTTATCAAAGGCAGATCACACAGAACAGCCTAAATTTGTGTGATTTGCTGAAAGACATAAAGTAGTTAGAGGAATTTTACAGTTCTTCCAGTTTTCTCAGAGTCAGAAACTAATAAATGTCTTTGGACAGACTTTTTTTTTTTACGTATTTGGTGTAGTCTGAAGTTAATTAAACCCATAATATTAGCCTATTTTGGCTAAATTGTTGAGTGTCTATGAGATTACATAACATCATCATGACACTACAGACAACTGCTAATTGAGTAATTTAAGCAAGTAAACTTATTTAACCTATTTTACCACGTTCTATCTGAGGGGAGGTCCGTAGTCTCAGACTAGGGAGTGTGAAGCACATGGATACATGAGGGACGTACGTATTGATTTTTATTATTGTTGGTATATAAGTATTGACATGCACTTTAATGCCTGCCTGGACTATAATAACATCTATGATGGCTGCTCTTGTCTCATGTGTTTTTAGTGTACCATGTTCTGTAATGTACCACAAAATGCCTCTCAGAGGACATTAAAGTAATTTGGTCATAAACCAAAATACTGGACAATTTTTTTCATCGACATAATATCACATGGTGCTGTCAAAATGTGATTTACTATGATACAATGACTGTCTTCTGCACAATAATGTGTGTCATTTTACAGGGATCATAATGCAACAGATGCAGCAGCTTCTCCTTAAAGTACAAGGGAAAAAAAATCATCAATCTATGTCTGAATCCCATCCCAAGATATTGACAATATTTCTATTAATCTCCATGTTTTTTTTAAAGAGTAAACAATCCAAAAACAAAATAAAAGGTCCACATGGGGAGGTCTGTGGCAAATTTCACTGTGATCCAATGGTCACAAATAGGGTCACGTGATATGGTAAGAAAAAATCATACTACAATTATTTTGACAGATTTTGCAATTGTGAAATGATTCACAGTTAGATGGAATGATCATTTTTGCATTTCAATTTTAATCTTGGCTGACAAAAACTTAAACTCATGATGATATGACCTTTGTTGGGGCCTGCACGAAGCAACATCTCTTGTATTTACTTCAGAGGGCTAAAATTTTCAGTACTACATAAAGCTGACTTGAAAATAAAAACCAATTTTGTAGAAAGATAGACACACAAACACACAGTGTACAAGTGTAAATGTGTAAGCATTTTGGGAATAAAACAGGTGGCTACTGCCAACTAAATCTATGATCTAGAAACTCTTGAAATTAATTTTGCACTAACATCTACAGTTTATCACCACATCTAGACGATATCGGCCTCATTGGTACAAACATAAACTTATTGTAACAACTGAGGATGATTAAAAAATACTCAAAAGACAGAAAAGTACAATTATAAAATACACAAATGACACCTGAAATTCAACAATCAACATGCAGCTTATATTGTCGTAAAGAGACGTGTGTGTGTGTGTGTGTGTGTGTGTGTGTTCTGAGGAACAGTACCCAGCAGGTCAATGACAGGTGCCGGCTCTGCTGCTTTGGGTGGAGAAGAGGCCTCCGGGACAGGAGCTGCAGCAGGAGCAGCAGCAGGAGCAGCCGCAGCAGGAGCAGGAGCTGGAGCTGGAGCTGGAGATGTAAATGTGTCTGAGCAGAGACAGGGACAGAGACAGAAGCAGGAGGGGATTAAATTACTCTTTAATGTAAATGATGACATCAATCAGTGCAACTTTATTTCGACGGGGAGGATGCATCTCTCATGCACTGTTATCCTGCCTGTTCTAAACGGCTCGCAGACATGCAGAGAAGAAGAAGAAGAAGAAGAAGAAGAAGAAGAAGAGGAAGCAGGCGAGGAAAGCAGGCACCCCTGCATCTTAACTGTGTATCCACATCCTTGAAGCGTGCACCATTTGAGAGTCTGGTGTGCATGTACATGCAGACACCAGCACCATGCAGAGAAAACTTGATGATAAATCAAGGCTGGCTGCACTCTTCATGAAAAGAGGAAGGGAAAACAGTGATGCAGTCAAGATAAAGCAGCTTAACTCACCCGTCACGATGTCTCCAGCCGGAGCCGGCTCGGGCAAAGGAGAGGGCCCGCGTGAGACGGCAGGAAGGTCTAATTTACCAACGCAAGCAAGAGGCAGAGTACGAGAAAGAAGAAAAACCGTGGAGGTCGGGGGAGCAAAGAAAAGTATTAGCGTGGCAGGTAGAGAGACAGCGTAGATAGAAAGCAGCCACAAGGACAATCCAGAGATTTAACGAGTGGGTTCACATGCACAGTTCTCATACCACTATGGGGGACAAACCAAGACGTGTGGGGGATAAAAACAGTTGACAGAGGAGTAAAGGTATGGAAACCAGAAGAGATGAGGAGGTTCCACACACAGAGAAATGGATATCAACTCCTGTACCTGCACCAAAAAGGTCTACGCTAGGAGTGGTAGCAGCTTTGGATTCTGTGGTAGGGCTTTGCTCAGGCATAGAATCAAACATATCTAAGAACAAGGACACACAATCAAATGTACATTCAGATTTCAAGTCCAGTGCATACAGAATGATGAGTTTAAGAGGAGAGATGAGGGAGAGCAGAGAGAGCAGACATTTTGATTATCAACGCTGCTGTGTATCTCTTCAGTGCAATGCAAAACAGAACAGTGCAAAAGTTAAAAGGGTATATTGCCAAATCTCAGCATCAAGACTTCCGTATTAACTTTTCCGGATTTTGATTATTATTTGAGATTTTACCATAAAATTTGTCCGGTTCCCAACTTAGTGACGTGACATCACAGATTAAACCCTTGGTCCTATGATTTTGCTCTGACAGTATTTAGTTACCGAGACTTAAAAGCATAGTTCACCCATTAATGAAAATTCAGTCATTATCTAGTCAGTCTCACGCCGACTGAAGGTCGGGTTCAGTTTTTTGCTCCACAAAACACTGCTGGATTTTCACAGCGAGAACAGCGTCGCAGAATCTCCAATAACAGTAGAAGTGAATGGTGACCAAATTTCAAATGTAAAAAAATAACAGAATAAAAACATAAAATGCCTCCATCGTGTAATCTAATACTTCTAAAGCCCCAACACACCAAGGTGACTTAGAAAGATGTCATTTGCACAAGTTTTTAGCCTGAATCTTCATTGTAGATCCTTAGCTTGGAGCCACATTCATGTTCATATGCACACTGTCTGAATGGGTGTGTGTGTTGTGATGGTGTGCATGTGGGCATGTCGGGAAGACCTGGATTACACCAGACGAGCAGTATGGAGGCATTTTATGTTTTTTTTTTTGTTGTTTTTTACATTTGAAAAATGGTCACCACTCACTTACATTGTTTACCTGTGAAAGTCCAGCAGTGTCGTGCGGACTAACAAAATAATCCCGACCCTCAGTTAGCAAAAGGATGAGTAGAGTAGTACATTTTTGGGTGAACTATCCCTTTCAGAGTCCACAGCCATGTATTCAGGTCTGTGCAGCTGGGATTTGAGCTGAATGTTAACTTTAGCATGCGAACATGCTCAAAATTACTACAATAACATGCTGATGTTTAGAAGGTAATATTTACCTGATTTGTTTAAGTCTAGCCTGTTAGCACCAACACAAAACACAGCTGAGGCTGATATCAAACCCTGAGTTATCCAGGGTTGCTTTTGAGATCATAGGAATATCATATGTTAATTATATGTTCCTCCATCCACCCGTTCACCATGCACACATATTCTGTGCAGGGTTAAAGGGGGATGGATCTCATCCCAGCTCAAGTTGGGCTCACTAGTCACTAGTTGACCTAACCTGCATGTCGTCTGGACTGTGGGAGCAAACTGGACCATTTGGAGGACACCCAGAATATATGAATTCTGAAATTGAGCAATATTCCCTTTTAACTAAAGTGCATAAGCTATAACAAAGCATTCTCAGCTATCAGTATCTAAAATACTGGTCACAAGCAGGAGAAGAAAAGAGTTTTCTTTCCTCTAAGTTTTGGCAGTCTGTTGGTTAGTATTAGGTTAATAATCAAAACAGGTTGAGCCACCTCTGTTAATAAAAAGAGATACATGTCCATTTATGTCCCTAGAGGTCAGGTCTGGTCTCCAAACAATATATAATTAAGAGACTTTGTGGATTTTTTAAAATATTGAAATATTTCAGAGGAGGTCAAGATGCTTGATTAACTTGATAACATGATCTTTATCTGAGGGAAAGGCATCATGGAAAATAGAAAAACAAATCTGAAATGTAGGGACTGGGCAGGTTATTACCACTACTGTCATCATCATCACTAGCAAGAGCAACATCATCATTATAACAACCTACATCATCATCATCATCATCACTGTCATAATGCAGGGCAATGCAGTGAGAGGCAGAATGAGAGCGAGAGGACTTTACCACCAAAGATATCTAGAGTCGGAGCGGCTGCAGACTCTGTGGTGGTGGTGTCGGTGGTGGTTGTGGTGGTAGTGGTGGTGGTGGAAGAAGGGGTGGGGGCAGCGGGGGCAGCGATGGGGGCGACGATGGTCGGCGCCTCACTAGAGGTGGGAGGGGTGATGGCAGTGGGCCCCGAGTCGGCGGGCCTCATTGCGAACAGGTCCAGCTCTGGAGCAATGTCCACGCTCCCCTCCGTCGTAGCGAAGGGGTCTTCAGGAGAAGCAGCAGGGGGAGTGGTGTTGAGGGGTTAGAGGGGGGTTTATGATTAGAGAAGAAGGGGGTAGGGGGTTGTTGGGTGGATGGGGAAGGGGAAGGGGGGGGGGGGGGGATGAGGGTTTGTTAAAGCAACAAACACTGTAAAAAGCATATTTGAGAGGCAAGAAAACCTCTGAAGCTCCAAATCAGGGTTAGATACAAAGAAAGTAAACCAAGCACACGGTCACTCATTAACTTCAGAACTGCATCCACAAGATACAACAGACAGAGGGGGACAATTGACCTTTCCTAAGCCCCGCCCCTTTACAATCTGTGCTCCAAACAGTTGAGTAAGTTTGGTACCTCGATCAACTCTCATTTTTCTATGTTGAAAAGAAAACTATATTAGATGGTTATATATTGGCATCTTAAGTTAGCTAATGTTAGCAAATGCTAGCTAAATAGACAGCTAATAATCTACATCAGTTATTAGCAAGCCAGTTAGCTAGCATTTTGCTAACATTAGCTAATTTGTGAGCCAGAACTGGAGATGTGACCCTATATGTCACTTTACAGAAAAAGAAAAAAAAAAGTTGACTGAAGTAGCAAGTTTGCAAAACTGCTATTGGAGCACGGATGGAAAAGAGGCCGGACTTAGGAAGGGTTAATTTTTCAGTATCTAACAAGTGACTACAGCTGGGAGAGTAGAATCATTTTTGGTTGATCAGACCAGACCTTTTTACAGCAGCCATTTTGACATGAAATAGCAGGGTAAACATGAGTGTTACTGATGACGCTAATTAAGGTGCCATTCCATTCAGGACACAGTCAGACTGCTGCTCTTGTGCATGTTGGCTCACTGGAAAGGCTCTGCTACATTAAATGTAACCTTAATTAATATCATTAGTAATACCTGTGTTTATGCTAATATTTCACATATCAATGTCGCTGCCATGAAAAAGGTCTGTTGTCTTGTATCCATGTGTCCCTGCTGTATTTGTTGACTATGTGATAATACCAGCACGCTAGCATAAGAGAATTTTAGTGATATTGGGTCAAAAGTATAAAAATGAGAAGACTAACACATGCCCACAAGACCTGCATTTAATAAAAGTAACTAAATAATTGTTTTTATTCAGCCAGATACAATTATATTTCGTACCCAAAATATACATATAGCAACCTTTTCTTTCTTTCTTACTTTCTTTCTTTCCTTTTTTAAACAAAAAATGTCTGAAATCAGATTTTTTTTTCACCTGCACAATAACCCCTTTTCACAGTGATAGTAATTAAGGTTCTGTTCCATTCAGGTCAAACCGAGTCTATTGTGCTCACTAGAAAGGCTCTGCTACACTAAATGGAACAGGGTCTCAATGAATATCATATTACCTGCATTTACCCTCGTATTTCATATTAATATGGCTGCCTTGAATCTTTTTATTCATGCGTCCCTGGTGACAATACCAACATATTAGTGCTGTATAAAATGAGAAAACCATTAAATGCTATAAAAAAAAAAAAGATTAAAGAGACTGCTTTCTACTTGGCTCAAGTGCCCACAGGCTGATACCTGCAGTGACTCGTCTTTCACTGTGACAATCAGATCCAAGGCTGAAGAAAGACAAAAGACACAGCACCTTCATTCATGCTACTAAAAATAGCCAGGTATTATTCACCCAGGCAATGCTTACAGTTATACTTACAAAAGAAATACACATTTAGCAGCCATTTTCCCTTTCTGCTTAATTGTTTATGCTTCAAGTGAGTCACAGAAAACAAGACTAACATACTTGAGCTAACTGCTAAAGTCAGCATGATCACAGTTACTAAGTTAATATGTTGATGATTACAGAGTTCACTATCTTAGGTTAGCCTGTTAGCCGGCTAACATTGGTTAATCATCATTTCATTAGCTTTGAAGGTATCTGATCAGACAAATTCAAAAATCTGACCTGATGATGGTGCAATATGAAAAATAAAGGACTCAGAAAAGCCAGTTGGATTCATCCGTTGATGACCACGGACGTCTACAAATGTTTTTGCCAGGGATAAAGACGTAGGGGACACATGGATAATTTAAAACCATTCAAGATAATTGCTGACAAGTTAAGCTGACGAATAAGAAACATTTTTAAAACCTGGTGTGTCCTTTTCACACTGATTAACACAGGAGTCTGGGAGTGTGGGCGCAGAATAAAGTTAATGTCAAAGCCTGTTAAATAAACTGAAACTGTTACTGCTGTTGTTAGTATGCTAGGCACAAACTAGAAGTACCTTTAAGGAATACTTTTCATTTATTTAAAAAAAAAGCAGATTTCCAAGGGCCAAAGAGAGAGAGGCTATTTTACAAAATAAAACAAAAAAACAAAGCATCATCATCATGCTCAGGTAGTATCAGGGGTAGAGTATCGAACCAAAAGGTATTCACTGCTGAACTACAGTATAGTTAGTAGCTGTACTGTGCTTTTTACTGTAGTATTCACTGGGTGAATATTAGAAGGAGAAGAGTAGTCGAAATGAAGGAGGGGTGGGTCCATGACTGGGGCATTAGAGCAGGATTTGGGGTGAGACAGTAGGCCCCTGAGGGTGCGTTTGTTCTACTGTCTCCTATGGAAGCAGAAGCAGCTTTAATATAATCAAAGCAACAACAGCCTTCACATTCACACACACACACACACAGACACACACACTTGCAGAAAAAGCTGTTTTGTCACCCACCAGATCCACCAAATGCATCAGCAGCGGGGCCCGCGGCCACGGCGGCAGGACCGTCTCCTGGGGAAGGTGCAAACGCATCTATGGTATTGCAGACGAAAAACAGCCGGAACGCAAAACGCAAAAACATAACACCCGGGGCCAACACACGGACAGACACATGGATGTAACGAACAAAAGATGAGTCAACAGATGGAATGGACAGGAAAGAAAAATGAGAGGTCAGCATCAGGAAAAAAAAGCAGAGAATACAAGAAATATGCAGCCCAGTCACTGCAGTGATGATCTGATTGTACCATCAGTCAAAAGTGAGGAGTTTTGAAGGGCTGCATAATACTGCATTCAGTGAGTGCACCACCTGTGCGGGCTTGTGAAATGAGGCAAGTTGTCACAAGAGACTTGTACTCTGTGACAAGAGGGGAAATGTCAGGGATGGACGAGGCAAAGTCTCTCTTTGACAAAGAAACTCAATTGGTTCTTTTCAGCAAATACTTGGTGATCGGGTTAATATTAAAAAACAAACAAAATATCATTAAAAAATATCCAGCTACTCATCATTTTGACATATTTATGAAACTGTTAGTAAGCCATTAGGGAGAAAATCATTAAGGGTGATGAACAAAAACAGCAAAAAGCAGCAAATCTCACAAATACGAGGCATAATTTCAGATTGATTACATTTCAGTGGGTTTATTGAGACGCACACACTCTGATGAATGTTTAAAACACATTAATGTCAAAACTCATTTGTGTTTTGTTCCAATTGTGCAGCTTTGAATAAACCCAGAGAGAAGCAAGCGATCCACCATACTGGCTCATATTTTTGGGATGTGCCACAAATGTTTTGTTCCGTGCTCGATGCCAAACAATGTGTGAATGCTTGACATCATGTCAGCACGTTAGTGTACATGGTTGCAACACAGCAGGATGTAAAAACATAGGTGAGCATAGAATACCATCACACTGGAGTCACAGAATTTAGCATCTGATAAAATATGTACTGCATACAGAAATATATATCCAGGGATCTTTGAAGAACCCAGAAGGTCATTTAACAATGTTTACTGCTGTTCTGAAGATACTTCCAGAGTCTTCAAAGACTTAAATGCATAGAAGAGAAAGTAGAGATGGGAATCTAAAACTGGTACTAAACCTGTGCCGATTCCTGTCTGGGCACTACTGAAATATTAATAAGCTCCTGGACAAATTATACTATTATTGGCATTTTTTACGGATGATAACAATGAATCAATAGCTGATTAATCGGTCGTTAAGAATCCATCAAGTAAAATTTAATCGATCTATGATCAAATAAAGATCTGAAATATGACAGAGATTTACATCTTAACATATTTAATACACTGTATTCCTGTCAAAGAATATGCAATATGTTGCTGTGCAAATAAAGTTGTGATTGAGGGGGAAAAACATGTTTTATGTTTTTTTAAATAATGATTAATTGATTAATTGATTGTTAGTCACCAATGATCAATTAAGGAAAGTGCTTACAATTTGCATCACTATATTTATGTGAGCTATTTATGTACAAGTAATTTACAAGTCACTGTTGAATCTTTTCACATCTATACTGTTATACCTTTATGTTTTTGCTCCAAATTATGGCGCGCACTATCAGCAAGAGTATTTATAAGTAATATATTGATAAGCAGAATCAATACCAATTGTACCAATAAAATCCTAATGATACTCATCCATTTCAAAAAGTTTTCTGCTGATTTATTTTAAAAAAAAGATATTTTTAATCCATTTATGTTTTTATACAGCGAGGAAATACAGTATGTCATGTCTCACATGGAAGTACAGTCACACCTTGAGAAACAGATTAATAATCATGCAGCAGCAGAAGTGTTTTGTCATTTAGGAGGAAAGGTGAGTCTTCAAGGTTTCTGGAAATACCTTCAGATTAGCGAAAACCCTCTGAGTTTTCAAAAGCAAATGTGTGGCTCTGTGACTCGAATGGTAATACATGAGAGGCATAAACTGGGGCTACGGTGCCATCTACATACTGAAGTCTCATAATGTACATTTATACTATTCTTTCTGGCTGATCTTTCAGGTTTTCATGTTTTATCAAAAAGGCAGATTCATTTCAATCTTTAGATATCTCATAAATTTTTGCATAGATGACATATATTTTTAATCTGATGGGACAAAAGCCTGCAGACTTTTTGCGGTTTTATAATGTAGCATATTAGTGGTTGTATCACAAACTCTATAGAGTGATAATCAAATCCCAATCCTCTACATACCAACTTTATACTAAAGGAATCCTATCTGTAAATGACTAAATGATGAAAGGGCTTGTTGCAGGCAAGCAGGCGGGCTGCCATGCTGTGTATCCTGGTCTACATCTTATCCTCTGACCAGACTGACCTCCGAAAAGGTCGAGATCTGTGGCTGAGGTGGTGGCGGGAGCTGCGACGGGCAGAGAGGCGGGTGCCGGTGCTGCCGCAGCAGCAGCGGCAGTGACGGGAGCGGCGGCGGCGGCAGCTGCGGGCGCGGAAGCTGCAGGGGCGGCAGCAGCTGCTGCAGCATCAGCATCAGCGGCAGCAGACTCTCCCTCCGCCAGGAGAGCTTCAGACGCTTCATCAGTGGCAGCCGGAGTTGCTATGCGGATAAACCCCATAATCCAAATGTCGCAACCCAGTCACAACCCCCAGAAGAGAGAGATTGGAGAGAAAAAGGAAATAGAAGGAACACGACAGTGTCAAGAGACTGAAAAATGAAAATAGACAGGCCTATCAGAGAGGATTTCAGGGTTTGACACAAAGACAATGAGAATTTCAGGTAGAAAGCCAAGTCGTGTAGTGAAAAATAAAGTGCCTGCAGCTATTTCATGTGTCTGTAGTTGGGCACAGTCAGAAGAATACTCACCTTCAGCCAAGAGATCTGCACAACACACAGACACAGAGAGACACAGGTAAGAGAATGAACAACAGAAGAGGTAGGATTTTTCATAAATGATCTGATGAAATTTAGAAATCTTTAATTTGCAAGCTGCCAAAAAAAACACAAGCCAGGAAAAAAAACAGATCTGGACCAATGGTAAAGCACAATAGAGCTAAAAGCTCTTTAATGTAATTTAGGCTTTGAAAGGCTACCATTGGACTGTGGCCATCTTCAGGGTATCACTGAAGATAAACAGAGGGCATGCCAAAGAGCAACAGTAGATTTATAATAGAAATACTCTGTAATTTAAATCATATCAAAGAGGATACCACTTCTTTATCCTACTACTGGGACTCATTCAAAAAGACCAGGGTGTGTTTAATTCGGCTCATTTACTTCAAATTCTATATACATGATATTACTAAAGCACCATATTGTAGGTTGCTAAATTGATTCCCTTCTTCCTACGCCTTCTAAGCAGCATTTGGTTCCATTTATTCTACTGTGGTATTAAAATCACTGCAGGAACCTCAACTTGCTGTATGCTTTGGAAAATGGTGCATGGTAATGTAAAGTAAAAGGGTTTGTAGTTAATGGGATGAAACTTCATCAGCATGGTCCATTTTAATTTGATGGAATTCAAGTCTGTTATCATTTACTGATATTTTTCTTCTTTAACTACATTCTGCAAAGTTCAGTGAATCAATATTTATTTCAGGCATTAGCGCAAATTGGCAGCTAACTAAACTCCTCACCTGAACGTTGATTTGAGATTGGCAACCACATTTGTACTGTGGGTTTGTCAAATGTGCAGGGTTGTAGTAAGATAAATAACAAATATTCACTGAGTGCAGCAGCAATGAGTCCTAAAACCTGGAAATGATTTAGCATTTCTGCAGGTCTGGTTCCATCGTTTCGAAGTCAATGTTCTTTTTTTTTTTTTTTTTTTTTTTTTTTTGAATGAGGTTTTGTCCAGATGTCTAAAGTAAGGTCTGTGGTGAACACAAGCCTAGGAGAGTTTAACGTTTTCTTCAACATACATGTCAGTAAATACCCTACTCAAGAATTCTGAAGTTTTTACGTGTCGTGTTCGATTGTATTGCTGAACAAAACACGTACTAAGTATCATAAACTTTTGTTTGTCACAGAAATTATTTTCTGCATTGATCAAAAACCCACAATGTAGTTTGAATTGGCTTTTTGTGGAAGGAACCAGGGCGACGCTAACTTCTAGATTAGCCTGCAAAAATACATCATCCCTGCAGCACTCTATAGTATTCAATGCCGCTGATCCTGGATGCAAAATAAAAAAAACACACGAGAATAAAATAGAAACAGCAAAGGCAGCTGGAGACTAGCTAATGTTAGCTTAATTAGCTAGATAGTTATATGGCTGATAAAAGGTTGTGTCTAGATGGTAACCCTTGATGTGCAAAACTCGAGATCTGTACACTTTATGCACTTACACTTGTTTCTTCAGTTTCCACATTGTACAACCTAAAAATGTTTTATAATGTGACAATGCTGTGATGAAGAACCTCTTAGTCTTAGGGACAAAAACACGGTAAAAGACACTTAGTTAAGGTTAAGGAAAGATCATGGTTTCAGTTAAAATGATCACTCTTTTGTAGCTCTGTGGTTACCATCGAGATATGACCCTGACTAAATCTGCGAGCAAAAGCAACAGTTGCCAGCTAGAAATGTGAAGCTGCTTTTATCTGCCACTAAATTCAAACATTACTGCAAAACTCAAGGGGTTATCAGTATTAACTGCATGTGTTCTGCCAGAACAGAATTTACAGGCGTAGCACCAGTACTGAAGCGAGCAGTTAGTTGCTGAAAGAGCAGGACGTTTCTCACCTCCCCATCCAGTCGTAGAGGATGTTGCTGCAGCGCCCCCTGCTGATGAGGAGGACATGGGGTCTAGATCCAACAAGAAGCCGTCATCGAGAGCACTGAACCCAAAGAGCGAATGAGGACATGTTGACAGAGGGAATCGTTCCTTATGTAATACTGATTCTCAGATACAGAAAAAGCTCAAACACTTTTTAATATTGTTGAGTGACTCTTACTTGCTGGTAGCAGTAGCGGCGGCGGGGGCTGGTGCAGTGGGGGTGATGGAGGGCGGAGGAGGTTTGGCAGGTGGCCCGGGGCGAGCGGGCGGCCCGCCGGCAGCAGCGGGCGGTGCAGGCTTGGCCGGCGGCGCAGCGGCAGCAGCGGCTGGCGAGCTGCTGTTGGCTGTGGCATCCTGCAGCAGAGGAAGTTAACATGGTGACCAATACGGTTATGTAAGCTGATGTGATTCAACAGCTTTTTAACACATGAATTCACAATGAATCACTATCTGTCTGTAGTAAGAACTGTCACAGGTGAAGTTAAAAGTCAAATTAAAGTCCCCCTCCACTCAAAAATATTCCTGCAGTTTGAGTTTCACTGTGCAGAAGGACGTATGTGCAGAGTTTGACACTAAAATTATGTTTTCACATTCATCTGCAGAAAATGGAAAATCTCTCTGTGCTCATTGAAAATCTGATTTTAAGGGGCAGGCCTAAAAGCAATAGTTGTGACATCACAAATAGTTTAGAAGCCATTCCTAATCCAATTTGCAGCCTGTACAAGTGTGATGTAGAAACTTGAAGCTATCAGTGCACATACACTGAGAATGGACTTTGCAGTGAAGTAGGAGACAGTAGGAAAATTTTAGTAATGAATATTTGCATATTTATAGATTCTCAAATTTTTAATGAGGTAGAAAGAGTAGATGCCTTTTCAAAGATTTTAATGTGGAATACATACTTATATACATACTTATTGTACATTATTGTGACAAGCAGATTAGTTGTATATATGTCTCAATATATGTCTGGAGGGGATCTTTAAAGGGACAGTTTACCTAAAATCAAAAATATATATATTTTTCCCTGGCCTATAGTGCTATTTATCCATCTAGATTCTTTTGGTGTGAGTTCCAGAGATTTGGAGATATCAGCCATAGAAATGTCTTCCTTCTCTCCAATATAATTGGACCACATGGCAGTACTTTCTTTCTAATAGAAAAGAAGGTAGTTCCAGTAGATTTTACTGCAAAAAGAAAGTAGTTCCTACATGAAACTGCTCAGAACAAGGTCTGTGGATTATCTTGAGTAACTAAGTAAGTAATTTTCAAGTGTATTTTTTGGTGCTTTGAGCACCACAAATTTTTAGTCTCATTATAGTGGAGAGAAGCAGACATCTCTACAGCTCATATCTCCAAAACTCAGCAACTCACACCAAACAAATCTAGATGGATAAACTGCACTGCAAGACAGGGGAAAAGTAGGTTTTTTTTATTTGGGGATGAACTACCCCTTTAAGTATTTACAGTTTTTAGGTCATACGCTGCGCTGTTAAGATCTCGATAACTGCGCTTTGACAATGAAAGGTACTATATATACATGAAGACTACTATTACTACCACTGCATTATGATTATCATCAAACATATCTTACCTTAGTGGGCGACCTGCAAAAACAACAATAGCACATGAGTTAAAGAGTTTAATGATGTCCATGCTGAAACATAATGGCTATTACTGAGATGGGAGGCAAAGTGACAGCTTAAGTATCACTTTGGTGTTTTCGGGGAGGCAGCACTTCAAGGCAATCCCATTTAGTAAACATCTGCAATTAATGGATCCACGCTGCACTACTGAGTAATGGCATCTTGGCTCCAGCTCCTCCTCAACAAAGCTTTTCAACATTACAGACACAAAGTGAAGAGCTGGTTGTTTCTGAATGGCATGCATCTAAGGCTTAGTTAAAGTCAGAGCTGACTGTGCAGAAGGATAAGAACAAAGATGGATATGTTAGTAATGACATTGGATAAAAGGCAAAACGTGTCATTGTTCAGTATGTCAATGACAAGAATGATGCAAATTATGTTAGTCACAAATATGACATTCATTCTTGAGAAATGGGACAAATCTTGTCCTGCCAGCACAGACTTATTAATAGCAACAATCTGATTCCATTTTTTGGTGAAAACATATTTATTAAGGATCCACATGTAGGAAATATATATAATTGATGTAATGTTTTGGTTTGCTTTAAATTTTTTTATTTCAAAACTTGGTATGTGTCAGAAAATATCTTTGTCCGAGTCAAGAATCCCCAGCTTCAAACAATTAGAAATTGGTATTATAATCATTTTTATTTTAAAATCTTTTTTCTTTTTTTATGAAAATGTTGGCCCTTTAAATTTGTGTCCCACATTATCATCAACTCTGTCAGATTTCTACATGATTCAATCAGACATAAAAAAAAAGTTAGCTATATTGCAGGGACCCCTGTCTCACTTCCTGGTTTAAAAAGTGCGAGAGTACTGCTCAAGCACTGGTAAACTTTCTATTTTTATTTTTACTAATGCATTAAATAATATTGCTACCAAATGTGTCAACCATAACATGTCAACTCTGTAGCCCTTCTAAATCAAAGCTAAATGAGAATTATGGTTTTAAAATGTGTATTTTGGTTAATATTAAGGGAAAGTTAAGCAACTTTAAAAAATAAAATTGCTGCTCACTACAATTGCTGTGAAATGATAAAACTTTCAATCACTAGGAGGTTGGCTCGTTAGGTTTAATAGCCAAAATATATTTCAACATATTTGAAAAGAAAAAATCAAACCCCCCTCAAAATATGGTTTTGTCCCAGTTCTCAAAAATGAATGATGAATATAATGTTTTCTATAGAACTGCATCTTGAACAAAATCATAACACACAACAACACAAATGTCAGCTGCTCATTCAGATGTTTTTTCTATAGAATCACTGAAAGTTTATTCATCACCACAAATACTTAATCTGGTAAATAATAAAATAATATTCTCATCGCACAGAGAATACTTACTTATCCTCTCTGAGTTGAGTATAGACAGAGGAAATAACATGTTAGAGAAATAACAAAGAATAATAGTCGTTGATGTAAAACTGCTCAAAGGAAACAGTTAACTCTAAGAGCAACAAACCAGGCCAGGTGCATGCTGGACTGCCAAGCTATCCTGAGCCAAAATCATTACAGACTTTTACTGTCTGGCTTTAAGCAGAGCAAGAATCACTAAACTGTATAATTATGGGATCATTGAAGCTTCAACTGTGTGTTACAGCTGGTAAACGATTAAAAATCCAAACAGGCCGCAGATGTATTGAACTACTTACGGCTTCTTCCCCTCCAGCGTGTTGAGGTGGGTCTCCAGGGACTCCAGGAGACTTTCCGGGGCCTGAAGAATAATAAAGAGAGGGTGATTCCAACAGGGACCATGAGGGTCAGAGGGGCTGATAATACACATAATACTCTGCAGTCGATGACCACACAGTCAAACAGAAACACTGAAGATTTCTGTCACCACATTTAAGTTGAGCGACTGCGTCTTCGACTGTTGAATTGACAGCACTGACTCTTAAAACATTTCACTCTTTTTTCAGATTCATCCATCTGTGAACTTCAGTGTGTCAATGGGTTCACTCTTCTATTTTCAGTATACATGCTACCTCTTTGTGAAAATATCTTTAATTATGAGTCTAAAGTGTAACCGCTATCCAGATGGTACTCAAATCCACATGCCAGCTGTGGAGTAACCACTGCTGCTTGCAAATTCCAAGACTTGATGCATGATCGTCTACAGTAAAAAAAAAAATAATTATGCTATCCTATAGGTACGCAAGGTAATATCGGCACACCATCTATAGAATGGATAGCAAAGTTGCTGTGACAGGCCAATATCAGGCCAATAATACTGGCAGATAAGACTAGGCTTAATAATATGCTAATAATAATAAACCTTCATAACTCGAGACTGGGGCTGCTGAGCATCAATATTCTTGGAGGATCAACCAAAATCTGTCCAGAGCACAGAGTTTCCACAATAACCAAGAACTGAAAGTTAGCTGTAAATGCTTTCTCAGGCTTTGCTTACTGTTAGTATTCTTTAATCAGATACTCCCATAACTTTGCCAATTTCAAACCATTGCTCAAGCATAAAATGGCAAACACAATTTGCCAAATATTTTAATCAATTAACTATATTTCACTGGATTGTTAGTTTACTTTGATCATTTTTAGAATTCCATTTGTTAGACAGGGAATGAAACAGAAAGGGATAAAGCAGGATACAAAAACAACAAAAAATCAATTACATAACAAAACAGAAAAAAAGGTTTATTCTCAGTGCTGATAGAGATTCCAGCCAGCCCCGATGCAAAGCTGCATGCTTAGTCAGGCTAAATGGGACATGATCACCTCCCAACATGCAGTACAAAGGATGGTACAATATCCAGCCAGCTTATTAAGAGAGGTCAAAGCTAATTCAGTCGGCGGAATAAGTCAATAATTCACTTTGCTTAATTCCCTGCTCCATTTCCTCAATCTATCCCTTTAAAGCTGTCTAGTATATTATCCTTAACACTTTGAGAGACCAACAAGGCAGAGGGAGGTGGGTGGACCATTTATTATCCAGAGACTTTAAAGTGTCTGCCCTCGCCAGCAAGAACAGAGGACAGATATAACAGCTCTATTACTGAAATGCTTGGACATACAGCGTTAGTTCTCAGCTGAGGAGGTCAATGTTAAAGGCTGCTGAACCAGCTCGCTGTGGATGTGACAGCAACAGGCCTCCAGGCATATGCAACTGCTATCATCTGCAGAGTATTTCCTACATCTACTTGTGTGCTTGAGTGATGACATAACAGCACATCTACAAAGACAGTCAGGTGGTGATATTATTCTTCCTTGTTGGTGCTGATGTAATTCTTCCTGGAAGGGATGAGAGTAGAAATCGGCGGCTGAGACTGAGATTAATCTACGACGACCTGAGAGATTGATATAGTTGTTCTCCTGGGGGCATTAATCGAATTTTATCAGCCATGCAGAGTCTCATTTTTTAGGAAAGGGGCTTCTAAGATACGCAGGTTAGGCTGTGAAGATTAACAGTGTTATCCTGTGAATTTATGGCAGCATAGGAACACTGCTGCACATCGGTTAATAAATAAAATGGTGGCATATTTCAAATACACTCATTGACACAGTATTTATTTGTTGCTTGTTTCATTTTATCAGAGATTTTGTCCTATTTTCTACAACTTGTCCTTAAAAGCAACCAGGAATAGCTGAGTCATTTAATGTGTCAGGTTAAGGACACTGCTGTGAACCCCAAACACTGCGAACAGAACTAAAATCCAACCAGCATGTCAACGACATTCATGTTTTTCTAGCTTAAGAGATTTTAATGGAAATGTTTGCCTATTAACAGTGACAGAACATGCAAAAAAGTAACCAAGAAAAAGAGTAGTTCGGGCTATTATTTATAAGACTTATATACAAAAAAGAAGATGAAACTTTTGACAAAAGAGAAAGAGATAACAATGTTTCTCAGCAGGCAATACATAAGAAAGTGATGTAGCTGGAACATATATTAAAATTTGAGAAGTCTTTCCAGTAAAAGCCTCTATTGAAGTCGATCAAAACCCACAATTGCTTTAATGAGCATCGCTGAAGAGAAGACTTATGGAGAGGAACACATGATTGCTTGATGGAAAGTGGATCTAGCACTTAAGTAAAATTCCCGACACAAGTAACGCTAGAAAGCAATATTTTTAGGTAAGTATGGTGCGACATTTTGGAAAAGACTTTTTTGCTGAGATTTAGACAAGTAGATCAATACCACTCTCATATCTGTATGTTAAATATGAAGTCATTGCTAGCAGGCAATTAGCTTAGCTTAACATTAAGACTAGAACTTACCATAGTACCCCCCCATTTAGATTTAGTACAGACTAAACAAACAAGTTAAGCAACTTAGCATTTAGCATAAAGGCATGAGAGTGTTATCAACAGACTTGAGTAACATGAATTGAACTTGAATCAGAGTCGTGTCACAGATTTGACAAGTTTAGACATGACTTGACAAAATCAAAAACACTTGCAACTCACCTTGGTATTTAACACCAATTACTAGTGACTTTAATTGGACTTTTGACTTGAAAATATCTGATACCTTCCCCCATCCCCAAAGGTTAAAACATATGTTATTTAAAAAGTGTGCTGCGAATCAGTTCAATTCCTGAATGAACTAACATTAATGTTCTTCATTCTCAGTCGACAAGTTGACATTGAACTCATCAGATTCACTTTGTTTTGAAACACTCCAGCAGCATCCAATCAAGCTGTAGGAGAGAAACATGAAGAAGTAACAATACGCTGCTAGCAAAAGTTGGGAAAAAATGACACCAAAGGAATCGAAACCCCAAGTGTAGCACTTAGGCCTTGACTTGGGATTTGTCAGTCTTGACTTTTGCTTGATTTAGGACTTCAACGCAACCTCCGAGTTGGAACTTACATGTTGAAAACGGCAAATTAATGCCCGGGATGCTAATGGTATGAATGTAAACAATCCAGCAGCTGCTACCTTTTCTTTCGCAGTGATGTAGTCATTTTAGTGCCAACAAGCAACACCCTTGCTGCATCCTGGGCTTAGCACCACCCAAAATGTTTGCGATTGGTTTAAAGAAATGCAAAAAAGGCAGGGCATTTTCTCCCGTACAGCAGCATGTGCATGTGTGGAGCCAGACATTAATCAAGTGCTCAGAATAGCAAAATAACTTAGTCCCATCACTTGTCCTATCTTACTCTCAGCAAGGAAATAAATAAAAATATTTCTCAAAATGTTGAACCATAGCCACACACCCAGTCTACTAACATAATACAAGCAGTTAGCTTTGAGCTTGCAGCTATCCTACCATATCAGCAAGCCTTTGACAAAATCCCTGCACATGAAATAATGAGTTTGACCGGCTCTAATCTTCATTTCAAATACTCCACAATAAAAGCGTCATATATTACAGTTTGATTCAGAACGGTGTGGATTGTCTGGGTTTAATCAGACGGCATTGCAGCATGCTTTTCATGCAAGTCATTCATACTGCCACGTCTGAAAACAAAGAGTTTCCACAACACAATAGAGTTTAGAAGCCTCGGACTAGTTCAGGAACCAACAGGAGAAATGAGGTTTCTCATCCTAGGAATCAATATTGGTCAGTGACCTAAAAATATTTTTTTATAGGTGTTATGGAAACTCTGCAGCACAAATCACTGACAACAATCTGCTGTGCCTTTATAGAGTCGTTGAACTAAAACTATGTTTAGCTCAGAGTTTTAGCAGCGGAAAACAGCCGCCTTGTCAGCAGCATTGCTCAGCATATCACAGCTTATCCAATCGGCTCCTCCAGTCACATCATCCCACTTCATCACAGCGCCTGATGTCTGTCTGCTGGGTGTGCACTCGCTGTGCAGTGTGCTTCAATTCAGTGTGCACTCAAAAGTTCAAATGTTGACCCTCCCTAAGCTGTTTGCTCCCCAAAGCTAGCTCTGTGCTCACTACTCACACGCTCAGCCTGAATGATCAATCTGCATCTCTGGAAGTAAGAAAGAGAAGGGGGGGCACAGGGGCCGTCAATCACCAAAGAACCACAGCTCATTGGCATGGAGCGCCTCCTTTTTACAACGCAGTGTGGCTGTCTGTGAATGACTGGTTATTATCAGAGAGGAGCAATAATGGTGAACACAGCAGGAGAAAACAATAGGTGGTGGCTTCATACATTCACACCACATGCAGTACAGTTAGAAAAAAAACATAATACTGACATGCTCTGTTAGTATAGCCTAAAAAAAAACTTAACAGATCCCATAATAATTTATTGAAAATGAATAAAGGTATGAGAAAGCATTAGTCAGTCTTACCTGAGTGAGTTCAGGTATGTCGTTTTTGTCTATTCCCACTTGCTGTAAAAGAAGAAAGTGAACAGTTACCATGCAGCACAGTGAGTGTTTTCATAATGCTAAGTTATGCTTCCTCACATCCTCTCTGAGAAGGATCCAGCTGCAGTTTTGCAGACCCACTTTACTACATGACGCACACACTCTGCCCGAGATCTTTTCCTAAGCTTACCCAAATAGATTTGGCGCCACCTTTTTCAAGTAGTGTATCATTTAGTGCATAAAGGTTAAGTTTTAAGGTAAATGTTGAGGGATCCACACCAGATGTAAGGCAGCACCTTGTTCAGGGGCACTGACAGGAGAATTGACCTATGCATGTTTTTGACGGAGGGGCACCCAAAGAACGTGCAAACACCACACAGAAAGGCCATGTCAAATGTGAACCCATGCCCTTTTTGCTGTGAGGTGAAAGTGCTAATGACTGCGCCACTGCGCTGCCCTCTAGCTACTGTGAGTCCGCAGATAGAGCAACTTTAATGAGCCAACATTAATGCACAGTCAGGGGAAGTGTCAAGCATTCAAAGAGTCACAGCATCAGTGCACCCCTGCATTGCTTGTCAATGCTTCTGCACAGACCCTATTGATCGGTTCCCAAGCATCAGTTCAGAAGTCTCAAACACAAACCTGGCTTGGGGTCACTGACAGTAATGTCACCTTACAGAAGGCCACTGCAACACGCAAGAAAGTGTAATATTTCAGAAAATTTACTTGCTTCCATTAATAGCATATTATCGTCATACTGAAACAAAAAAAGTATGTGAACAGCAGTTTATGTACATTTTATATATATTTGTAGCTGCGCATTAGACACAAACTCAGGAACACTTCTGTCACTTTGAATTGGTTTTTAACACTGTTGATGAAAATGGCTCACTTTTCATTGTTGACCAAGGTTTGTCATGTAACGGATCATAAATGTCACTTGATAACTTGTTAAGCTGCTCTGCTATTGCTTTTGCGGATAGAGGAATATTGTTGAACAAGCTATCCTTCTCTGGACATAGACTATCAGTGAACAACATGCAATCCTTCAGAAATATATATGTAGAGAACTTTAAAAAAATTGTGTCTTTTTCAGTTATATTCAATTAAAAGGGTAGTTTAAATTGGTATTGAACAACTAGAAAAAATAATTGAACAAAGACTGCAGTACACCATGTACCCTAATGGTCCTGAGAAAGAATTCACCCAGTTCATTATTCACAAAGAGACTAGGACTCCATACAGCGGGGAAAAAAAACCCAATTAAAATGCACAAAATTAGTTTCGGAAAAATGTAAGGATTTTCATTGCCACTTTGATAACTACTCTCTGTCTTGGCTGACTTTTTTGTGAGTGTGATTGTACAACTTTTGTTAGATGACCACCTAGCAGGCAGTCCATAAATAAAATAAAAGTAAGATAATAGTTGCGCACAAAAGCCGTCACAGTCCCTGTCCTCTCTCCTCCAGTGACCATGAAATTGCTCCCAATCCTCCATCATCGACGATCATCTCATTCCTTAAATGCACCTTGAGGAAATGATAACTTGAGGAGAGAAGAGGCTTCTGGAGGAGATTTGAGCAAGGAAACACAGGCGTATCCTACACAGAAGTCTTTTATTAAGTGGCGTGACTTATAAAAATGTCACACCTGAGTAACCGAAGTGGCTTAAAACTAACACTATTCAACCAAGGTTTTCTCATGTGGCAGCTTCGGCTGCTCTGTCCTTGTGTCTCTTCCTCGCATCTCTCCACATCCCCGCTGGGAGGAGCTAAGATGCAAGGAAGAGAAGTGAGGAGACATGTTAGCATAATGAAAAGCACCGAATGTTTCTCTGCAGCCTACCTCAGCAATTTTGAAGAATTCTGAAACCCGAGTCATTCGTGTCAGGAATCTCTTGTAGATCTCCAGCCCGTCTTTACACTGGCTTCTCTTCATCTGGAAAAATTTTTCTGGACAACAAAGATCAGGAAACATGAGTCTCTATGGTTAAAGAATCACTCTGGTGATATTATAGAGCACATTCAAAGGATCAGTGTGTAGGATTTAAGGTCATCTCATGGTGAACTTGCAGACTGCAAACAACTTTAGAAGCATGGTGCTGCAATATGGTGGCCTCCATAGAAGGGGACCATAACCCTCTGTACATATAAATGACTCATTTCAAGGATATGAAAACAAAAGGGCTCTAATTTTCAGGTGATTATAAATGAAAGAGAACATACTTCTAAATATTATATTCCATTTCTGCCATAATCTGCTATTACACTTCCATAAATCTTACACTCTGGACCTGTAAAAACAACACCAGTGCTGTACATTGAAAATATATCAGAACCATGAACTCAGGCACTGTGGTTTATTTTGAGTTGATCCCACATACACGGTTCTGCTGCTATGAATACTCACTGGAGCATCACACCAAACCCAAAAAATAGTCCCCTCAAATGCACCATTTACTCCTGTTTGAGTAGCTTTTCCTAAAAAAGTACAGTGCTCGGCTGTTTTAAAAAATAGAACAAGGTATTTGTGGCCCATTTTTGAAGAATTCTTTCATCAGTACAGTGGGAACAAATGGCTCATGGCTGAGTGCATAAGACACTGTAGGAAAATTGGAAAGTAGTGAGAGATGAAAAGGACTAACACATGGTTTTATTTCTTCGTGGCATTTGTCGACATTAAAAAAATACAGTGTATGTATATAATAACCTCAGCCATATCCTTCAAAAGGATGGATCAAATGTTTTTTAAGTGGGGTTGTTTGAGGAAACTTATTGGTAGTCAGTGTATTACCTACAGTAGATGGGGGTCAACACGCCCCATTATTGGGAGGCAGCAGGAGTACCAGTGTAGGAAGCTAATCAATGTACTGCTGTGGACAGGGTCAGCAGCAAAATGTGTTTCACCCCCCCAAAAAAATCTGTATCAGTTTAATGTGTATGCTAGATTTAGAATATTTTCACCACTTAACTTTGCCATCAGACAGCCTCTTCCTGTCCAAAAAAGGGTGTCTGATGTTAAGGTAAAGTGGTGAAATTTTCTCATTAGATAATTTTTTTAATGTTTAACCTCTCTACTTCTCCAAACTAGGGGTGTGTCGACCAGCATATTATTGTAATACATTGACTATGGTTAAGTAACTCATACAACCACACCTCAAATAATTTGAACTATCCCTTTAAGGTTACCTTGTTTGTGTTCATTGATTATTTAACAAATGAAGTTAGAAAGCAAAAGGAGAGATCCTTTACCTAGCAGGTTAATGATGCCATCATTGTAGCAGGCATATAACTTGATCAAATCTTTGAAGAGTAGAAGAAAGCAGGCATTAATCACTCCGTTGTTCAGCTCCTGGGCGTGCACCTAGGGACAGAAATACAAGCCAGGAAGTACAGTGTTGTTAGGACTTTAAATACAAAAGAAATGTCTTATAAATGACAAACTTACAAGCAGTATTGAATGAAAAAGACAATGAAATTTCACCAAAGGCAGATAATTTTAGAGGTTAATCTGATGCAATGTAACAGATGTAACAGTAATTTCATATTACTCTCTGAGGAATAAGAAGGTTGAAATCTACATCACAGATACACGTCTTGTGTCAGCTACAGAAGACGTGATTAAATTCTGCTCTGGTTTCTACATGTTACAGTGGCTGTAACTGACATGTCTTCATGTCTGCGACAGCTTTAAGCTTTATTAAACCCAGCTGGTAGCTGTGGTCTTGACTGTGTTTATCCCTCAGCGAATTCAGTAACCTTACAAAGTCACTTTGTTCCCCATTAGCGAGTGTCACTCACGTCAAAATCCAGCAGCGCGTCGATCTGGCTCTGCAGGGTGGGCATTCCTTTCAACAGCTTCTCTACTGTCATGGTCCTCATCACTCCGTCAGCTCTGATACAGAGAAAGAAGTAGAAAATGTGAGAACTGAGCAGCAGCAGCTCTCAGACAGAAAGACTGAGACCCACATACCGTCTGCCTGTTGACAAGTACACCACCTGTCTATACCTGTCACACGTACAGTATCCACCAACCTGTCTGATCTCTATTCTCTAGTATGTGTTAGTATTTTTCAGTGCCAGCTTATGTAGCCAGAGGGACCTTGTGTCTGCCAGCGAAACAGAGCTGTCCACTCTGTAAGCATGAGTAATAACCCACTCTGTATTCATCTCTGCACTCAGTACGCCCAGTGAAGCCATGAACTTGGCCCAACGCCGAGCTGGAGGTAGCCGAGTTCATCCCACGCACAAATGGGACCCTTGTGGGATGTGTATTATTCTGATGATTGTGGGGGGCGAGTGAGAAAGGGGCACGTTGTGGTCCTGAATAAACTAAAACAGCATTTATAAAAGGCTAAAAATCAATAATGATGCTGAAATAGTCATGCAGCAGTGCTGCGTCGTGAGAGATGAGAAACCGTACCCTTTCTTGACTCGGCCAAAGTCGAAAGACATCTGTCTGTAGGCGAAGGCCTTCTCGTTCAGATAGCGGCTGTAGCGTCTGATGAACGTGGACATGTCATAGCCTGGGGAAGACACACTCATGTTAACACATTCACTGTCTCCAATGTCAATTCAGTGAAAGATATTAAGTAGGCTCCTAAAAGGTTTATAAAATCATGATGAAGTCAAGATGTTACAAAATGCCTTAAACACAACTGTAACAAGTCACCTGTGATACATATATGAGTAATGAGATGATTAGCTTAGCATAAAGACTAGGAACAGGGGAAGGGAAAGCTAGCCTGACACTGTCAAAAGTTAAAAAGGCACCTACTAGCATCTCAAGCTTACTATTTAATACAATATATGCTTTATTAAGCTGAATAAAAACCAATGTGTAAAGACAACAAACTGTAGAGAGTCATGGTAGTTGTTACGCTAAGCTAATCATCTGTTTGAAGCTTCATATTTAACAGAAAAGTGGTATAAAAGTGCTATGAATCTTTAAATTTTCCTCTCTTCTCTGAATGGTAAATATGAGGCTAGAGCCAGGTAACAATTAGCTTCAGCTTACAGACTAGCAGTAGGGGGAAACAGTTAGCCTGGCTCTGTCAAAAGGTGAAAAATGCACCTACTAACATATCAAGCTCACTAATTAATATGATACGTTGATTTTTTTTAAAGCTGAGAGACAGGTTAGCTGTTTTCCTGCTTCCTGTATTCATAAGCTAAGCTAATCACCTTGCTGCAGCTTCATATTTAACAGACGGATATAAGAGTGCAACTTCATCTAACTCTCTTGACTGTACGCTTAAAAAAAGCTAAAGCCAGGAAACAATCAGTATAGCTTAAAGACTGGAAGCAGGGGGGACAGCTAGCCTGGCCCGCTAAGTGACATAGTGCTCACTAATTAGCACAATATATTAAGTAGTACAAAAGATGATAAGATTGAGACCACTCTGCTCTCTGGACATGATTAGCTCAGCTTAGCATTAAAACAAGAGGCAGAGGGAAGAAGCTAGCCTGGCTAGCTAAAATGCACCTCGGAGCATCTCAAGCTAACTAATTAACACAAAATCTTGTTTTTCTAAGTTATACAAAATCCAACTTGTTAAATCAACAAGCTGTGGTTGCAGAGTCAGGTTAGCTTTTTCTCCCTGCTTCCAGTCTTAATAGAAGCTGAGTTAATTGCCTGACTGTGGCTTCATATTTAACAGTCGCATATGAGAGTGGTATGAATCTTCATCTAACTCTGTACACTAAATATAAACCTAGAGCCAGGAGACGATTACAGACAGGAAGCAGGGGGAGACAACTAGCAAGGCTCTGTTGATGGACAAAAATATCTAACGCTTTAGAGGTGCTGGTAGTGGTATTATTGATCTTTTCATCTAACTCTTGGCAAGAAACTAAAAACAAAAGTGTTTTTTTCTTTGTGGAATCACAAGTTGTTTTCTGTTAGCCCATTCTTAGAATGCTATTGAGGTATTCCTGATTATGTAGCCTTTAAAATGCCTTAAATATACAATCTGTCTGTCTAAACCCTGCAGATTCAGTCACCCTTGCAGTAAAATGTCCATGACAACAGACTGTGAACCTAGTGTTTATCACCACGGGAGACTGCATTAATTTCCTTGGAGATGGGTTTAATTGAGGGAAGCAGGGCTTAGGAGACCTGGAAATGAGGGATGGATAGTGGAACGGTCAGGTTGGTTGTAACATTTAGACTTACTCTGTTGTTACACTTAAAACGTAACTAAATTAATGTGTAAATGTTTCCATCTAATTGTGAAGCGAATTTGAAGTGAGCTTTTGAAATGTCGCACAAAAAAAAGACAAAAAATAAGCCAAATTGGGCATGTTTCAATCAATTAGTTTGAAGCAAATAAATGAGATTGCAGAGTGGCCACGGCCATTAACTTTTTTTGAAAAAGGCAAAATCCAACTCAAACAAGTGGAAAAACCTTTTTGCAAAATTGAGGAACTTTTTTGAGAACTTTTTTTATTTGTCCATTTCCATCAACCTTTTCTGATGCAATATTTCAAAATGTTTTTTATGGAAACACAGCTAGTGTTAGAAGGAGTGGGAGTGTGGAACCCAAAATTAAAAGAATAAGAAGAACTGGCAACAAAAAGATCCAAATCCAGGGAAGATTCAGGGTTTAAAATGACACAGGGCTGGTTTAGGCAAAGACAGGAAGGAGGGAACACCACCCACCGTGGGAGCCAGTTTTGTCCAGGAAGTTGCTGAGGTTGAACAAGGTGTTTCTAGATGCCAGGAACTGCAGGAATCTCTGCAGCAAAGGACAAATACACAGGCTTTAGTTCTTGGCCAGGCCTGAATGACAAATATGGTGCAAATCCTCTGGTTTTGGCTACGGTTAGTCAGCATTCTTCAAACACACGGTGGAGAAAAGTAACAGATTCGAGTCTCACTAAAACACTGTGAACAACTTTAGTGGCCTTTAAATTAATGAATAAATATCAACAAAATAAATGAATTAGAAAAATATATAAATATATATACTTTTACTAATTGAGAAATAAACATATATTACACCTTACAGTTATGAATAAGCACATTATGTCCCAACAGCCATGGCTTGATAATTTTCAAACCGATGGCTCCATGTTAAATATAAGAAAAGAAGTCTTGGCTAATGTTCACACCTATGTGTTCAGCGCTTTCAGCACTCTACCCCAAGCCTGTGAAACTGCATGCAGCAGAAATTGGAATGAATATATGAGGTGTGATTCTATTTGTCTTCTTTAGGGATTAGACAGAAATCCAACATTAGAAGAGCAATGCTGCCGCCATCATGAGTAGGAGTGTGTGAATATCGGACACACAGAGAGAGTACCGGGAAATCTAGTGTAATAAAGACAAATGGTCGCCCTCTGCAGACCTGCAAGAACAAGCTCACTCCAGTGATGCACAGGGACATGAAAACATGCCACACACACCCACTGCTGGTGTTTATTCAGTGGCTCCATTAACACAACACGGAGCGTAATAATACAAGTGGAGGTTAAGAATGAAAAACCCTCCCTGGAGAAATGGTGAGCTACACATTACCACCCATCCTCCATTCATTCTCTGTCTCTCCTCTCAGTACTTTCTTGACCATCATCAGGCACACTACAACTGCAAAGCTAAAAACAAAGAGGTCTCAGGGGATGCAGGGTACATACTGTATACTGACTGTATATTGGCTTGTCACACATTGTTTCAAGGCTCGCGCACATTTATCACACTCTCCCTTTGAGCTTTCGAGTCAATATCACACAGATAAAAGCACAAAACTGGGAAAAACTCTGTTTATTTGTTAAATGTCAAATGGGGTTGTTTACTAGCTAGCTGAACGTTTAACAAAACACTGCACTGTTTGCTAGCCAGCCAAAAAAAATAATCATCATTGTTTTTGAAAAAGTTCTGCTGTTTCCTAGCTAGATAAAAAGCTAGTTAGTCTAGATAGGTTACTCATGATGGTTCGACAGAGAAGCTCTTAATTTCCCCTCCTTTGAGAAAAACCTGTTTGTTGAATATCAGTTGGAGTGAAACAAAACAGAGACACATCATAAAAATTAATTGGCCTGAGTCTGTCCTTTAACTTTCTTTGAGGAATTTGATTATTTTTCTAAATCCATCTCAAAAAGACAGCTATTTTTTTTTTTTAAGTCAAACCTCTGTTAAATCTATATTTAAAGTTAATACTGGATCACATTTTAAATTGGAGTTTAAATGCTTGGTACAGAATTAAATTTGACCTAGGCTTAGAGTAAAAACTAGTTTTAAACATAGTTTTAAATTTTATCTTTCTTAAAATTAATCCTTGTTGGTGCAACCCAACCTAAATCTGTTGTGCTTTCCATCAACGCATGCTGGGAAGACAACCCTTCAGTCCATGATTGTGAATAAGAAAAAGTGGGTATGGAAGGTGAATTAATGACTAAATGTTTCAGAACAATTCTTCCTCTGGCACTGCTGTAGTATCTCTCTCCTTTGTGTCATCTGCAGTTCAGTGGCAGCTCGGCTACTTTGACGGGCAGTAAAGCATCATCTGTTTATCTCTCTGAGTTATTCCTTGTGGCCTATTCAGAGCTTTTGTTTTTCCTCAGCTGTCAGGACATAAATTGGGTCAGGGGGTCAGGACCAAGAGGCACAGAGACAGTCCCTTTGCTGATTCCATGAGTGTTGCTGAGGCCAAAATGTACAACTGTTGTGCAGAAATGAGGAGTACAGACTAGACCTGCTCTCCATTTAAGGGCCCTGTAACTTCTGTTATATTTGGAGCTATATAATAAAATCAGCTTGAATTAGGGGCATCACAATAGACCAGTAGGACAGCCACCAGAAACATTCTCTAAATGATCATTTTTATTTTCATAACAGATTGCAAATTGCTTTCAGTCGTTGATCTAAGATCCTATCAACAATCGGCACAAGCCTATATTGTGTAAATAATACATCACCTCTTAAATATACTGTATGCTATTAAATCAGATACAGTTATGGTAACACACTCTTTCTATCTCCACTTCCCTACACTTGTATATTGTAATGAGTATAATTCATTTGCAAAAAAAAATCATCATTAATCCTTTTGGCCACTATAAAGTGAAGTAATAAATCTGATATTGTGAAAGCCCTAACTTGAATTTCCCCTTTTCATTTCTGTTAAGTTGTTTTAAACCTGCTTTAACTGACCTTTTCACTGCTTGAGGGCAGTATGACAAGCTTGACATTGAAATGCAGCATTACTGACATTTATGTGTTGCCTATTCACAAATCCATCAGACACGAGGCAACATTAGCCTTCATTTGGAGTCATGTTTCTGTCTACCTGGTGTGTGTAAGTCCTATATTCTCTCTCTTTTTAAGATCTGTTTTGGTCTCCTCCAGCTCCTAAGGGAATTTATCTGCATTCCTGGCTGCTAAACGCTCCACAGCCAGTCGCAAATGTCCAATTATAGATAAGCAACTGTAACTAGACACTGCAGGCCTGTCAAGCTTTGCATTTCTCTACATGTTGAAGTGATGTGCATGGGGCTTTGAGATGAACAATATTGTGTGCCTCATGAGTTTGGAGAGTGGTGTCTTTTCTGTAATCTCTCAAAAATGTAAAACAAGAGCACAGTGTGAGGAATGGCTAAGCTACGAACATTAGCACACCTGGCTAGCGAACGTGAGTTTGCTACCTGCAGTAACATTATCTCCAGCCAAACTTGAGTTAGATACCACAGCATTTGCCAAACTCGTGGCTTCTTCCTAGGGGTTAAATGGATTGGTTGATCATTAAGTGGGTTTGAGGAAACAAAGTGGGTCGATAAGGACGCATTCCTCTCTGTCTCGCTTTCTTAGGTCTAACCTGGGTTAGCTTAGCCCTTAAGGTCCCGGCTCTCTTCTCGGGGTGATTGCAGTCCAGTTGGTTTGGCTAAGTGACCGTCTCAAGGCCCGCTGCACTTAATCTATGCTTCCTTGTCCAACATTATTGAGTGCATTCTGTCATCCATCATATACACGTGTTATATTACAACGCCCGACGAATGTTTGCTAGGATGGAGCTTCAGCCTCAGTCTTTTAGCTTTAACAGTAAGTCATATACGCAGCTGTTGAGTAACTTTACATATTTAAGATTCATTTACATCTATAAAATCTGTGACAAGGTATTTCCACCCTTTTATGCTCATAACATGGCTGAATGAACACAGATCCAAACTCCAGCTTGTACTTACATGCATGAGAGGCAATCTGTGCTCCTGCCACAGTGTGTTTTTGAGCAGGTATTTGCGTGTGTACCTTGGATCTTGTGTGGAAAGTCGACTGTGAGCACTGCCCTACTTTACATCTAACAGCTTTCTAGTACAACTTGTCCTCTGCTGCTCTACAGGGGGCAACAATCACACTGTGGTGGTCAGTGGATCAGAGTCTGGGCCTTGATCAAGGAAAGATAAACACTTACTCATTTCCCCTGACTGCATTTTACTGGACATTAAAACCAGCAACAAACATACGTATGCACATGGTATGTGTGTGTGTGTGTGTGTGTGTGTGTGTGTGTGTGTGTGTGTGTGTGTGAACAGCAGGTTATAACCTCACCTCATTGCCATGCACCATGAGGTGGTGTGTAGTGATCAGGGCTTTGAAAACCACCACCCAGCTTGCATTGCCGGCCCTCTCCATCAGCGTATCGGCCATCTGGGGGACGTTCACATTGGTCTCCTGGGTGGCCTGGATCAGGACTGGGCAGCGTTGAGGAGAAGAGGAACAGGAGGTCAGATGGTGGATATTAGCAGGGGAGAGACTATGCGAAGGTACAGCGTGTGCTGGAAGCCTTTAATACACATAATGACAACATAAACCACTGCAGGGATGGTGAGAAGAAGACAGATGGGTGAGAAATGACAAACAGGAGTGTGATAGAGTAAATGCAGTCGTATTGGGTCTGGGCTTTGCTGCCACACTCTCTTGCATCCTAATTTTCACTTCACCATATGTATTCCTCTCAGCAGTGTTCCCTTTAACACTAGAAGTGCCAGAATTCAAAGTACTAGTACGGCCTTTGACTTACAATTTCTATTATCTCTCATGAGAAATACCAGACTAAGAGATTAATGCATTCATTCTGTTAATTTATCATTTTGTATAGTTTATTTATATATTTATATTATGCATGCAGTTGTGTGTAGTGACCCGTAATGATTGCATATACATATACATATGTACAGCAGTATTTTTATGTAGGATAATAACCATCATTGATCTGATTCAAATTTCAGATTTTTCTGTAATTTATATACTGTATATGAAAAACATTTAAAATTAAAATAAAAGTCAGGAACCAGCAGCACTTTATTTTTTAATTAACAGAGTTACTGCACATATAAATTTGAAAGTGGTCAAAATGTCCACCTTGGCTGTCCTAGTGTTCAGCCAAATGTCTGCAAATGGAATCAAACTACTTGTTTTTAGTGTTAATCAACCTGTTTTGAAACTTTTCCTATAGCAGCACGTAACTGACTGGCAATTTAATTGGGAGGTGGTCTGAGCCAAAATACAGGACCATTTTATTTATGTGTCAGTGTTAGATTAATCTCACTGAGTCCAATTTTGCATTTAGATGTCTATCTAAATGTATTAATTCCTCTTATTTTGCCAATCGAATGCTTATTTAGTGAGTAGCAAACTTGTCTGTGTAAGCAAGTGGATCTAGCTGTTATCAGAATTGCCTGTGGAAGCTGCCATCTTCCATTTTAATGAAATGTATTTAGATGAGTGCTTCACATTATGCCACAGTTGCCTGGTGTGAGTCACACTGGCTGCTGCTTTGTTCGTTTCTGCAGCCAGTCATTAGTTTCAGCACAGGCAGAGACACAGTGGAATATTCCACAGCAGAGAGACAGAGACAGACCGAAAGAGAAGAGGTGATTGCAATGCGAATCAGACTTTCAGCCCTACAAATTAGAATCAGGCAGTGCTAAAGGAACACACAGAGGTTTTGACAGGCTGGCGTCTTGGTCAGCATTCTATAGTGGTTCACAGATAAGGCCTTATGTAAGGCAGCAAATTTGTAGTTTATTGACTCTGGTATGCTTATAATTTCCTTTATGGATACAAGACTTGCCAACATGTCAGTGGCAGAACCACAGTATGAGCATTGTAAGACACAATGTATTATTTAAAACTGTATTAACAAATGTTATAACCAACAGAACAAATGCACTGTGCGTAATGTTAATGCTGTCATTTTCAACAGAGAATTATCAGTTCTTTGACTCTGCAGCTCACCTCCACTATATGAAGCTTTTTAGCATCTGTTTGCTCATTATTTTGGGTTTACACTAATAACTAGTGTTATTTCTAACTGAAGCGGGCACCTGTTCTCAGTGAAAAAAAATTGATAAAGCCGAACAACAGACATACAACATTAGTGAACATAGTGAAGCATTTACCAGCTAAAGAGCCTGATATTTCTCTCAGCAGCTGGTGGAGACCAAAAAAAAAGCTAAAAGGAAAATGAATAATGTTGTGGAACAGTTGAAGAAGATTTGTACCTCAGTTGAACAGTTGGCAAGTTTTCTCCTTTCCTCTTTCCTGTACATATAGGCTAGTCTATATTGAAAAGAAAACATTTGAATATGGTTAAAAGATACTGCTGGGTGACCTGTAAAAGCGACAGATGCCGCATTACTTGCGAACTTGCAATTATGCCACAGAAGTCGTGAACAAAACGTTGTGAACTTGGAGCTAACAGAAAACTCCTAGTTCCCCATGTCATGAACACATCAAATGGGCTCATCTCAAGTAAACACAGTAAAAATGACCCCATTTGAACGGACCAACAATATAGTCACTTAAAGTTAAATGACTTAGGTTAGCTAATGTTAGCAAAATGCCACTTAACTAGCTACCTAATCTACATAAATTGTTAGCTATCTAGTTAGCTGTCATTTTTGCTAACATTAGTTAACTAAAGATGTGAGTGTAGGACTATTACCACTTACAGGTAACCCAGCAACATATTTCAACCATCCTAAGATTTAGGGTTTTTTCCAACATAGAGTAGCCTAGCACATACATATCTAAGTACACGAAACAGGAAGGGAGAAAGTTGTTTGAGCTTGCTCAATTGTTATTGGAGCCCAGAGAAAAAGGAAAGAAATGGACTTAGGAAGGGTCAGTAAAGTAGCCTTAGTTGTTTTATAAAGTTATACAGTTCTGCTAGCCGGAACGTATTAATGATGCTTTCATTTTAAAATACAGGCCGGCTAGGGCTATATTATAAAAATGGGTAATTTTCATCACTGTAACCAGCTTCAACTTGAGTAACGGTAGCTAACTACTATAATTATTGTTTAGACTAAAGCACTGAAGTGAAAAGTCCCTGTGTACTGTGCCCATAAATTTGGTGTCACTAATGCACATTTTCATACAGCACTTAGTCAGTTCACAGGTTGTGGATGAAGAGGACAATCTTTAAAAAGCTTAATGTACCTTCTGTTCAATAAATTAGACCAATCTGTAGTAGTTCCTGTTCATCAATATCATCTCATTTATTTATTTATAAGGACGACGCACATCAACTAGCATTTCTGTAAATGTGCCAGTGTAATATTCAAATGCAGTCCTTTTACTGCAGTGAAGCCTATGTGAGAAATATCACTTCTCTGGCAGATATGAGAGCTGTCCTCCTTGGCAAACCTCAGGGCATCTCTTTAGAGGCAGTGTGAGGAATGAGAAGAGTAGGTGTGTGTGCACAGTGATGGACAGAGAGGGAGAGAAAACATGACCGGCGTCATTTTAAAAGGCTTGATTCGGCAGAGCAGGACCGACGCAGAGCAGCCACTATTGAGTCCTGTGATTCATTAATAGTGTCATATCCATGTCTGCACGTTGCCAGCAGACTGGGAGGCAGCTGAGAGGTGTCTATTGAATTTTCCTCCCCAGCTTAAAATAGACTAAATCCCAGTACACTTCATACCTCGTACACCTCACATGCAGCTGTCTGCCGATGAGATGGAGCAACGGTGAGTTCTGGAACTAGAAAGTTTTACTTTAAATTAAGATATCCAATAAATTGAATGTTTCTAGAAACTCTGAGAACTGTTGATATATTGTATTGTTCAAAGATAAAAAGCATGCTAAAGAGTGGTAATTGACCAAAATTGAAATGAAAAGCAACACTTTTGCAGCTTTACAGGATGTTTTGTTGGGACTATTTGTTGCACAGGATAAGTGACTTCCTGTAGTCATCAAGGAAACTAAAAAAGAAGGAAGGATCTCTACATCTCGTAGAACGTTATATGCCCCAGATTCTGGTGTTATTTTGAGACCAACGGCAAATGAACAAATCCGCACAAATCAGTCAGTATGTTATTCTTTAAACTGTGTGTTTTTTAGTGTTAAGAGGCATTTCTTCATCAGGGTCGTACAACATAAAGATGTTGGATTTTAGTGAGCTTCTTCATCTCTCATAGGTTTCAAGTGAACTGGCACCAAGTCTGGCACCAAACAAAGCATGGAATGATCTATAGTGATGTAATGACACTTTCTTTTCTTTTTTTTATTTCCTTGTGGTCACCATGAAGCAACACGTAGACACAAGAAAATGAGGCTACTCCTTAATATAGTTTGCAAGAAATACATCACTGACTCCAGTTTAAGTAATGTTTGTTAAAATCTGCAGTGCACAGCTGTCTTAAGAATTTACTTTCTTAGCTGTTTTTTTAAAAAATTTCAAGATGTCAAGGGGCGGAGTGTCACTGACGAGGCTAGACAATCACAAAATCTGTGGGGGGATCATATACTGACCAGCGATTTTCATTCCAACATGTTTAAACTTTAGAGCACCGCCTTAAACCTGTTCTTGTCTCTTAGCTTTACAACATTACAATAAGCCAAAACCCCGCTACGATTCTGATGACCCTTTGAACAACTTATTATGACAGCCTGTCATGGTTCTAAAATAGTCTCCCTAAAAATTGTGCTGACATCCAGGATGTTATCTGGTTGTTAACCTGATAGAAAAGATCTAGTATCTTAATGTGACCTTCCTAACTAAATAAAGGACAAATTAAATTAAACAGCAAAAATGTACTTCACAGACATTCTTGCAATGTATATGTATATATGTATAAGTCAACCAAGTCTAAAATTAGTACGTTCACATTGATACTTGGTGTCATGCAGGACCCAAACTCCATTCTTTTGGGTGAAAGTTCTGTGTTTGACCCATTCAGTTTCTCCCTAAGTTGAATTTGTCGCTCTTTATGTCGACTTTCTCTGGATCTTCTGGCAGAAAGCCATGAAGGCAAACTTCTGCCCAATCAAAGACTGCTTAGTCTGGCTCTTACAAACATTGCAGGCTTTAAAACAGTAAGTCAGGAACATGATTTACATGTAGATATACATGATTTTAAAAAATGGGCTTTAAGTAATTCTAGTCTTTGCACACGTCTTGTGGCCATCTGATCACAACCATTTCACACCCAAATAAACTGTCAATCAAATACTGTTGTATTAACCAAAAAAAACAAAGACAAATGCACCTGCTTTTTTGTAGCGATAATATGATCAATAGTTCCTGGTTTGTAAGACAGGTCCTGACTGGACCATTACTGAACGTCACCATCTGATCTGGCTCTCCGCCGTAGAACCACTTTGCAATTTTTGGCAGAACGCTTTTTGGCCAGGGACACAAACTCAGTGTCCGACCAAGTGTTGGCCGTCCGACCAAGTCACTGTTGGCATTTTCTGAGACCGAATGATAAATCATTTTTTATGGTTTATAATACATGCTTCCATCTTCTTTAATACAGTCCGACAGGCTCGCAGTACTGCAGGTGTGGCTGTAAAGGCAGCTGCATGAACATTCGTGCAAAAATGTGTTCAAGGTCACTTTGCTTTGACAACCATGCTACAAGTCTGCTAGCGTTTTTGCTTCCTCTATCATGCTTTCATCATGTGGTAATGACTGCTGTGCACGTAGTAGTATGGCAGCAGATACACACAAACACATCAACTCACATATGCATGTGCTAACAGAGAGAGAGAGAGGGAGAGAGAGAGAGAGGATAATCCCTGCAGGGCTGATGAGTCAGCAGCCTGCATCATCCTACGATTTTCATCCCTGTCTGTCTCTATCTCAGCCTGTCGGTCTGTCTGTCTCACTCTCTGCCTGTCTGTCTCTGTATTTTCCCACTTTTGCCAGATTGTGAGGCAAACTTCACAGCCACAAACATTTAATATCTATATAAATAGTTGCCTCAAATCAGCTGTAAATCATGTCATAATGAGAGCATGGTAAGAAAATCAATGTGCATGAGATTATAGCTGTGATAGAAAACAAAATTATATTTATTTGTTTCCAGGTGGCCACTGCGTCTGCACTGTGCTTGACAATCAAACAGTGGTCTCATGCTTAGCTTTTCTTTGTCTGTGCAGCTTTGGCAGCCATTGCGGCTTAAGAAAAATATTCCATACAAGAAGGTTTTTTAATGAACTGTACTGATTAAACCTTTGATGAACTCTTGTAAAGTGACATATTTGTAAATGTGCTGTACAATGTTTAACATGCAGTACACAAATCCTGCAGAAAGAGAGGCAGAGACACAGGCAGGGAGTATCCGTTCTGATTGAGATGCTGAACAACAGTTCAGCAGGAGCTCCTGACTCACCGTCTCCCCCACCTTCCTTCTCAATTATTCATACGTGCGAGTGTGAGTAAGAAAGAGAGAGAGCGCATGGCAGCTCGATATGTGGCTCATGTCAAGTGCTAGCACACACAGACAGTCACGCTGACTAACAATTGTGCTTGCATGCATGGATCCTTATTCCACTTCCTGTACGCTGCAACATGCAGCAAACCGAATCACAAATATCGTTAATTACCTCCCTGCCAGACTAATACACAGTGATGTGCACAAATTTCAAACATACGGATAATAAAATAGTATATCAATGATTTAGTGTTGAATTTCCATAAAGCAAGGGGAATGTCAACAACACTGGATCCCTCCCTGTCTGATTAATTAAAACTCCTTGCACCCTGATTGTAACACAGGCTCTCAGCTGGTTGTCTCCAAGCTCAAGCTGAGACAATCCTGATGGCCTCACCATAGGTTGTTTTCTTATTACTTATTTAAAAGTTTGAAAGTTCCTCCAGAGCTATGTAACATATACAACTGTTTCCACAGGCTTAGTAAAATTGGTGTAGTCCCTAATCAAAGGGAAAAAAAACTTCCATTTAATTCTGGAACAAATCAAATGAGACAAATTTCGAGCCTTTAATTATCCTGGTTTTGGTAACTATTATTTAAAGCTGCACACCTCTGTTTTTGTACTCACAGTTAATCAAATGACTAGGTGTGATGTGAAGGGATTAGCTTAGTGATGAGAGAATTTACACACCACTCTGCATTTCTCCTCAGTGTTTTCACATCTTTCAGCTCATTACTTTGGTTTTACAACCCACAGCTTTACTACTTTGCTGGTTCACTCTCACGCCTCTCATTAGCATTTGCATCAAGTTTTAAAACCCAATGCAGACTCCCTGCCCAGCGCCAAACGGCAGACCAACGTGGTTAGCAGAAATCCGGTGAATATCGTGGAGCATTTCGCTGCTAGCGTTTAGCTGACTGCTGAGCTTCCCAGGAGTTAGTGGAGACCAAAACAGAGCTAAAAAACTGAAAGTTTTACTTTTCGTTGGAAGGCACCAAATACTACTAATGTTGCTCTGTGTCTGCTACATGTGTAAATAAAGTTTGCCATATCAACTTCATATGATGATAATATGTCAATTTTGTGCTTACAAGTTGTTACATTGCCTGAAGTGGACAAAGCGTCTGTTATTGCTGTTTTAATGTGAGCAACCACTAATCATCTAGTAATAAGAAAAACAGAACTCTACAGTCTATGTTTCTGATTTAAGTTACCACTCACTTTCATACATATTTTCATTTATAACATTAGCATTTGACCCGCTTTGTGTTTTTATTTTCTTATTTTTTAGATTATGCTACAAGCTGTGATCAAGTAAAATTTGTTAAAACAAATGAAGCTGAAAGTCACTAATTCCCAAGAGAAATATAAATAGTTTTAGCACTCAATACCAGTACTAAGTGGTATCAAAACTTCTCCTGTCAAATGAAACCTGTAAGCAATCTTTTTGTACCTAGATCTAGAGAAAAAATTGTATTTGTATGGTTTTGCCACCAAAAAATTGGAAAGTGTGGCTATATTACACACTTGTAGACTCTGATAAAAAAATACATGCATAAATGTGGGAGGATTATTTCAGGAAAAACTGAGAATATATCACTGTAAGGGTACTGGTATTGATACTGGACTGATTCGAGGCTGGTCTGAACAGATTATCTGCCCAGATTATCCTGCATTGTGGGGGGTTTACACACATAATCTTAATGTTACCGACTGGATGAGCACAATGCTCACAGTGGGAAAATTAAATTAAAATGAATCCACATACTGAGAGCATCAGAACCGCAATGCAAAAAATAGTCCAGACAGATTTACTGGGCAAGTGCAGAAAGAGCCGCACAATGTCTGACTAAAAAGCCTGATGGGAATGAAGGATCAACAAGAGCTACCATGGAGAAGAGGTGATACTGAACCACTGAGAATAATTGCGTAGTGAGTCTTTCCAGCTGTAAGAGTTAGCTGGTGATTACTGCAACAGTCACATCTACACTTAAATCTACAGAATCACTGATTCAACAGCACTAGTGTACAGCACACCACAGACTACAATGCTGCTTGCAGAAATACACACATATATGTATCAGTGCTGTTTTTTTATAGATCCTAATAAGTTGAGTTATAGTAACTGTAGAATTTGGGAAAATGCTAAAAAGTGGGAACTAGGTCTGCGAAGAGGGGTGTAGGGGGCGTGGCCTTGTGGCGGTATAGTGCGCAAGTCAGGAGGTAACAGCGCTCAGTGTAGCAGTCAGCAGCTACGGTTAAGAGATAACCAACCATCGGCAGCTGGTTTGATTTTCTGGTTTCTTTACTTCTCAGTAACAGTAAACTGAATATCTCTAAGCTGGGGACAAAACAAAACATCTGAGGACGTCATTTTGACCTTTGGGAAACACTGATCAACATTTTTAACTATTTTATGACATTTTATAGACGAACAACTTTAAATCAGTTCTTTGGGAGAATAATCAAACGATTCATTGACTATGAAAATGAAATCGTTACTTTTAACCCTTGTGTAAACTCCTAATGACGCGGTGTTTTAAGAAATTTTTGGCCCATGAAATGCAGATTTTCATAGATGTATTAAGAAGTGTGAATATTTACACCACCACTCTTAAATTTTTAATTTCTTTCAAGATGATTAACAGCTTTGATTCTACAATGAATTTTACATTGTGTCATACAAATATATATATATACTGTATATAAATGTAAAAATAGATCATGTAGCACTGTTTAGAAGATATGTAAAGTTACAAAAGCTATTCTGATTCAAAAATGCCGTAGCAGCCACACATGAGGTTAACAGTCTCTTATACTGTGGTCCTATTTTGAAATTTGGTCCCTCAGTGAAAGCATCCAGAACACGTCCTTCATTTAAAGCCTGGGGATTTTTAGCTGTTACACAAGGTTATTCATGACATGAGGACTACAACAGCCTCCACACTATTCTACACGTTTGTTATACTATTGTGCACACACACGTAGCCACACTCGAGCAAGTGTACGCGCACACAGACACACACGTGCACACATCCTCCCCTGCTCTAATTTTACAACCGCAGCACCTGAGCCGTCATTGTGCAGCGTAGCGAGCAAACAGAGGAGAACCAGGAGTCTGACAAGTCTACATCCTCTACTGTGTCTCTGTGTGTGTGTGTGTGGCTGTGAAATGAAAGGGAGGAAAGGCAAGAAAAAGACACCACACCACGTACGGCACTCGTAAATGCACATACATGCAAACATGTAGCGCACATCTACACAAACACACAAACAGGGTGATGATATGAATCAGCATTCTGTCTGACGGAAGCAACATTTGTGCACAATATGCACCTTCATCTGTTATGTATGAAATGTCCTGTACCATTTCCACAAACTGAAATTGTGCCATGATACAATCGGACCCTGGGGAGAATTACTCTCTTAGAAATAAATTAATCCTTGAAAGCATTTTCTATGTGCATGCCCACAGTTTGTTACAGCCTATTCCTCCACACCAGGATGCTTCAGCTGTCTTAAATCTACTACAAAAAAACACACGCAAAAACTTGCATTCCAGTGACATATTCATTCATAACAATAAATATAGTCAGTGGGGTTTATTATGAAACAATTGTGCTTCTGTGATTTCAGCATTTGGAGAGCAGCTCTACATCAGCAGATGTCACTGAACATGCTCAGGGGTATGGTTCCTTGTTTATAGGGAGTTTTGTGTTGCTGAGTGGGGGAAATAAAAAACACTGGTTACATTTATTGGAATGAAGGTATATTTTACTCGATCAAACAGCATTGTTCTTTTATGTGTTTTTAATGGCTTTTAGATTAGGTCCAGTGCAGAGGTACAACATGATGACACTGCTTCTTAGTGAGACAGATTCATTCTTGGTTCTGGTCTTTCAATGGGATTTAATAATGAATTAGAATTACCACCTCCTGGTTGCATGCCTCCTCTATCAACCAGTCAAGTTGCAGTTTACCCTCCGTTTTGGCAAAATGGAAGTTATAACTAGAGTATATTGGACATGTATGGTTCCAGTGAATAAGTTCTGTCTTCACTCAGAGACTGTTTTCACTGATAGAGAGCTTCAAGTGTTTTTGAAGAACAAAGTGAAGATGACATTTGACATCAATGTCATGTTTTGTGGGGTCACACTGACCGTCAACCGCCATTGTTTCGTGCGATGGAGGGATGGGTGAATGGACAGACAGACGAGACATAATGCAATAATGCCACCCTTATCTTTTAACAGGAACTCAGACTTTCCTTTGTCTTTGTAATTTGTGAAAACACACTGTAGCTAGCCAGTCAAATGCTGCAGTTGGTGAACATAGGCTACATCTGTGATTTTCCTTTTACAATTTTACAATTAACTATTTCAGTGCTTTTGATCTGAGAGCTAATACAGTACAAGCAAGAATCTAGTCATAAGAGAACAAAGTGCCATAAAACAACGTTTGAGGCTGATAGGATGTGGAGTCCTGCAGGTCGTGCAGGAGTGGATTGGATGCATCGGATTAAAAAATATATACAGTACAGTCTCTCTCTCTCTCTCTCTCTCTCTCTCTCTCTCTCTCTCTCTCAGTCTGTTCGACTGACAGCTGAGTCTGGAAACTTGTTCCATCACCGGGGAACTACAAAAGTGAAGAATCTAGCCAGGGACTTAGGGCCCTGCTGTGGTGGTTGTATCGGGTGCCTTTAAACCAGCTGAGTCCATGCATGGCTGTAGGATATTGGTGCAATATAAGTGGAGATGATGCACTTTCCTGTACGGACACATTTTATTGTGGAAAAACAAACAAACAAACAAAAAAACTACTGCATACAGCCATGCTAGTAGGTCTGTGAGACTGTATTAGGCTGAGGGGTGCTTTCAGTTAAATGCTAAAATAGCATGTTAACAATCGCACCATGACAAAGCTAAGATGCAGATGTTTTGCAGGTGTAATATTTACCCTGTTCACCATCTAAGTTATTTGTGTTATTATGCTAAAATTAGCTAATTAACACTAACTCATGCACAATTGAGGCCAAGGTCATTAGTTTAGCAAGTATTTTCTTATAAAACAAAGTACTAAACTTAATTTACCTTTACCTAGATGAAAAATTAGCGGATTGCTCACATTATGTTCTGAGGGGTGATGTAGCACGGCTAAGAACACATAAATGAGCCATACTGTTGCACATTGGTCTCCTCTCTTTGTTTTTTCAATGAACGTGGGCACAGTTTATTTTGAGTCAATCCCACATACAATACACCTTTTCCACCAGCTATTTTCTATACAAGCTGAAAACTGTCCACAAATGCACTATTTAGTCCTGTTTGATTTGCTTTGACATTTGCCAAAACCTAGAGAGTGCCCTGCTGTCTGCTCTATATATCTGTGACCTTTTTTAAAAAGACCACAGGCGGAGCCAATGAGCTGGAGCTGAGCGCCACCAACAGGGTCGGGAAGGCGCAACGTATCGATCAACTAATGCACTGTTAGTTCTGGTCTTTTTATGAGATATTGTGATGTTAAGAAAATGACAGAACAACACCAGATCTATCCTGCAAAGGCGTCCCTTTAGCTGGTGACCCAGAGGGCTCGCACTGATCGAGATCTTCCACTCTCACACTTTGAACTGGTGTGCTCTATTGACCCACACAGTGTCACATAACTGTCACTTAATCCCACAGCAGGATGCCCTGCAGCGTCTGCCACACCCAACACACAACTGACAGCACTCCCATTTCAGACAGCACGCTTTACCATATCAATAACTGTAAGTGATATCAAAGCTACTGTGTGTGAGTACAACTGAAAGCAAACTGCCAAGCATGCATGCACCGCAGGACACGCTTAAGCGTTCAGAAAGCCTGAACGACACATCATCCTCCTCATATTTTCGTAGATGGATTTTAACAAATGTACCAATGAGCACCAAAAGGGGACATGCCAAGGAGGTTACCTAGGCAACAGGCTCTCATATTTGCAGTGGCATCAAGGATGCAGTTAAATTCCTTTCAAATCGTCTTCAGAGGTGCAACCTCACACAGCAGCAAACTGACAGGGGTCATGAAGCCAAAGCCGGATATATGTGAGTCATACCAGCCTTAACCTTACAACACTGAATTCATAAAAACACCTTCCACATACCCTCTATGCTGTGAATATTTCTGTCTATTCTCATAGTTTGTATAGATCTGTTGAATAGGTGAGTCATACAGATGAGAATTGGTGTATTCAGTATCTACGTAAGAGCCATGCTGCATGAGTGATGCATCGTTGAGCTACACATTAACGGACCATGAAAGCACAGCGTTTATTTATAGCTCCTCTCACCCCCAAGCAACGTACAGGAGGAGGAAAAAAAAAAAAAAACCCAGAATGCACTCTGTCCCAGCATAGCATAGCACCAATGTGGCGTGGCAGCCATACAAAGGGGAAGCCAATGGGATCCAGACACTGTGGAGGCTGGAAGTGACATCTGAGGAAAAAGCTGGCATCCCACACAATGCTGATGCAACTGCTGGTGGACACAGATAGAGGGGCTGTCTTCGTAGAGACGCTTCGGCTTTCAGCGACATCTCACTCAGCTACTGGTGGAGCTGTGGTTTGTTTGCTGTGATGCAGCTCATCATGGGTAGAAAATCCCACATTCACTTAGTCTGCACATGATATCTTAAGTGTGTCGTGTCCAGTGTCAAATAAGAACAACAGCTTTCATAATATTAAAAGAAGCCTAGATGGGACATTCTTTTGTTCTAATTTTACCAGGCTAACACATCAGTAACTGATATCATACCCACTGTGTGTGAGTAGGCTACAACTGAAGGCGAACTGCCAATCATATGTGCACTGCTGAACACTTAAGCATATCAAGCCACGCACAACACACACGCAAACTCTTCATATTTTCCAAAGATAGAGTTTCAAACGTACCAATAAGTACAAATGCTACAAATGGTGGATTTTATTGGGAATTTGAGAGCTTAAAGGTCATGTAAAGCGACAATAAATGTGTGTTCTGAGTTTGTCACATCACAGAAACGTGTTATTAACCACCCAGCCAAGTGTGTTAAAATCATGAAATGAGCAGTTTTCTCTGCTCTGAAATGCTGGGGGTGTGTCCGCTCCGCTGTCTCAGTGTCAAACACCTCTGTGAAAAATGGATGCTCCTTCTAGGGCTTTATTGGAAATGTCCTCACATGTTTGAGCCACCAGAGCCAGAGGATGGTGACAGGATGGTATTTTTTTTCTTCTGTGTCAGGTTGTTGGAACTGAAGTGAGCTGAAGTGAACTGCTGAGCTGATTTGGACTGAGAGAGTCGCTGAAGGTACATTCATAACTGACTGAAAAGGTAAACAAGAGTTTACTGGTCGAACTCCACAATTCAGTACTACTTACTGTACTTGTCAGTGTTTTCCCATGTTTTCAGCAACTGTTATATTATGTATAATGTGTTTAAATGAAAAACTCCCTTTTTCCTTTACATAGACTTTTACTCTTAATTCACACCAGTGTGTTTTCAAGTTTTATCTCTTTGCGTACAAAAAATATTCATCTACATGTAGGCTACACAGTCATATATGTATCATTTTCATAAAGCAGTGGCATGCCCCTCTTTCAAAATCTGGACAAAGGTCAACCCCCCCACCCCCCATTTTTTAGCAATCATTAACAATAACCAGGGAAGCAGCTGATAAACCCCCTGGATCCCTTGCATTTTATTTCAGCCACTATATAAACAGGCTGAACAGCCACACAGCCTGTGTGAGCAGCGGATACAGTGGTCTATTATTTCCATGTAACATGCGTGGCTCTCTGCAAAAACAAAAAATTATTTATTGATATCGACATCAAACCAGCAACACAAAACCTTTCACTACAGTTCAGGGTATAAATATGAGAATATATGTAGAATACATCACACGCATGAACAAATCGGGTCAAGGCAGTATTTTCTGGTGAGCTCTCTTCTCTCTCTCTCTCTCTCCCTTCCTCTCTCTCTTGATGAGGGAAACAAATACACTGCTTTCGTTCCTTCTTTTTATAACTCTTCTCCAGTCTCAGTGTAAGTTGGCAGTAGCAGTGCCACAGCAGTAACACCGTCTGTGTGTCATACATACAACACTCTCATAAACCTTTAACATGTTCTATCATTCAGTGACTGAATAGAAAATGGAAAATGAATGTGTTCTCGCTCATCACTCAACAAAGCACCCAAACAGACATTTGAAACATCTTTTCTCCTGGTGAGCAGAACTGCTGCTGTCAGCTGTACTGACCGATCAATCTTTCTCTAATTACTCTAATTGTCGTTCTTGCCCACGGCCTCGTGCCCCAGCTATTCTTCCTGAGCATCACCAGTCTAACATCTCTTCCTGTGTGGATTCATTTTGTCGTCCCTAGATCCCCGCAGCCCTTATTAGCTGTTCATCTCCCATGAGGCTTTGTGCCTCCCCCTGTCTGAATAGAAAATCCCTAGCCTGTGGCTTGTGCATTCCTGCTCCAAGGGAGGAGACAGAGACAGAAATCCACCCTGTATGCTGAACCAAATAATGCAACCGGGATGAATTCCTTTCCTGAATTTTTGGGCTTCTTTTTCTGACAGAGAAAAGGCTGATATTGAACTATTAAAACCAACCATTCCCTACTGATGAATGTAGGTCATATGTTTCTGAGAATTGTGGTGGTGTAGTACAGTACAATAAAGGCCATTCCCATCTCTATTTAACTCCTACGATTAAAATGGCAAGCTGTCACTTTAGTTAACTTCCGAGCCTGGTTTTGGCCACCTCTGCCCAATAGGAATCCGATCAACTTCAACTCAAAACATCCAAACCAAGCTGTGAACATAGGATCTGATGGTGTTATTGGTATAAACTCCTGTAAACCAACTGACAAAGTTAAATATTATATAAAGCTGCACACTGGCGGTGTAGAGATGAAGAAAGCTTGAGACAGTCTGAGGGGCGTTTACTGTTTGTATGAGTGAGCAATCAAATAATATAGGAAGTCAAACACTCCGCTCTGCTGCAGGTCAACATCTGGGAGTCTACACCGGTGTCTCTCCTTGAAAGCAGGGATTGTTTATGTCTACCAATGTCACATTAACACTGTGGGGAACAGATACTATGCAAAAAATCAGTGCATTCACGTCTGAAGTGTCAGAGAGCACCTGCAGGCTTCTTAGGATTTTGTTTTAGGAGCATGCAGGACAGGAAAGCTGCATGAAAACAAAAATAAAATGTTTGCTAAAACCCAACTGACCATTCGCTGAATAATTCCCCAAAACAGTGATTGTCCAGTCATAGCTCAACAGCATGATAAGTAGATTTCTCCACATGTAATATCAGCCACAGTAAGCTCAATACACCATAGCTTATACAAAGAGATTTGAGGATGGTGTCTATTTTTCCCAAAAAAGAGAGTATAAGTGTAAGAAATTAATTAAACAGTCTATTTAATTTCTTTAACGTAAGCTGCAGTCATTAGCATGCCCAGCTAAGTAGCTTAGGCCTACTACAGTAGCAACCTAGTGTTACTTCGAAAGCAAAGTCATGTCAGTGACTAACTGCACATGTTAGCCCTCATCCTAAAGCCTTTTCTCTCTAAGTCAAGATATATAAGCTAGGCAGCAAAACAGAGCACACACTCAGATCTAAATTTTTCCTTATCATACTTCTAATCAGTAAACTATTCGAGGGAGGATGAGACTATATGGCTTCCTCCATCTTAGCAAAATGACCAAATTACATCGCCCTTGTTAACCTGCCATCACCCCTTCCCATCCACTAGTAGCAGAGGTGTTGTTAAGTTGAATATGTCAGCCTGACTAATTGATCCTTTATCTGACTGAGCTCTGTGCGAGTTAGAATCTATGGTCCTCAGCATGGCTCTGAAATATCAGTAGGCACAACTCCGCTGTCTGTTGATAAATCCACGGTTCTGTCTGTGGTTCTGAAGTACCAGACGGATTTGTAATTGTGCCTTTTTCTCTCAGTCCTGCCCCTCCCTCCATTTAGTCTTTTATTTTTCTTTTATTTGGCTCCCCAAATAAATACAAGACTGCAGAGGAAATTCTGCAAATTAAAGATTTATGTCTGCAGAACAGTTTTAATAAAGCATTTAAAATGTGTCTATTGTTTTACTGATGAGAGGAAAAATCAAGAGGATGTTAACTCAGTCTGAATGCACTTATTTTGTCTCATTTATGAAGTAGGCTAAAACGTCCTATGTTGTTTTCCTGATAAGGAAATAAAAACAATGAGATGGCCTCTTAACTCAGCTTGAATTAATTTATTTCTCATTTCTAAAGTTTTAACATGAGTATACGCTTTCAGTTAAGACTCAAGATGATACAGGGTGATGTATGACGATGACGAATGAATGAACTCAGATGAACCAGCATTTATTGATAAGGATTATTTTGACTTGGGTCGTGATGGTTTGTCATTTTTAAAAAGTGGGTCCCCAGGGAAAAAGTTTGGGAACCACTGCTGTATAGAGTAGTGTCACCTTCATGATCAAAGTGACAACGAGCGACATGTAGTCGCAGAGGAGCAACAGGATCACAGAGACACAGTGCTGCGTAGCATCTGTAATACTGAAAATACAGCTCCTGGAGGGGGCTAACCGTAACCTCCCAACCCCTGTCACTGGATGTTTGAAGCTGTGATTTGCTAAAGGCCTCTTGATGATTCATCTAACCATCATCAGGTGTGTAAGTAGAGTGAGGCCTATATAGCATACCATTATACCGTTATATTGCAACCTCATACACCCTACAATGTAAATCTAAATACATCGTTGAATAGTCCACAAAAAGTTCATCTCACTGCTTGTATGGCACTTTGAAAAACTTACTGAATCATGTTGTGTAACTTCAAGAGTTAAAGGAAATTATTAGTCCTTCTCAGAAAGGCTGTCGCACAGCTTTCAGAACTATTGTAAAGTTTGTGAAACTGTCTAAATGTTTCCGCAGGGTCCCTCGTATCTTATGATTCAGTCAGTGGAGGGAAACTTTTTGCACGGCACTTTTTTTTTTTATTGCAAAGTCGGGTCCTGAGGCAGAACTCAGCATTCAGACAGGGTAATAAAACAGCAGGAAACCCAAGCCTTCCTGCATTATTGATATGCAGCCTGGGTATAGAGACATGGCCCTTTAATGTTTGAGCTGCTGGAGAGGCTGCTGCTGCTTACCTACATAACCTACTGTACAAAAGACTGTTTACCTTCCAGCTATTCTGGGTAAAGCAGGCCTCTGTGTGTACATTCACCCAATTTAAGTTCAATATATCCCCCACAGAAAGGCTACAACTGTAATATTTATGCTTTTATCCTCAAACTAGCAGGCTCAAGGGCATTGTGACCTCCAAAGAACATCAGAAAAAAGGCCTGAGAGGCATGCGAAGAGGTGGGAGGTATTAAGGAAGGAGAGGCAAATCAATTTGAAATGGCTGTTCAGATTTAGAGAGGATAATGGCCTGATAGCAGCTGTATGGGGGATCCTGGTCCCAGCTCATTAATCTGGACACACACTGTTGGTAGGGGAGTCCACCTCCCACTCTGTGTTTGACATTAGAAAGGCATTCTGGGGCTTGCAAGGATACCCGCTGTGAGATCAGCACTGCAGTACATGCTGGGCCCTCTTACCAAGATCCTTTTTACATTCCTCTGTTCACTGCAACTCACTATTAGACTATCGCTGCACAGAATCATTAGAGAGGAGAGAGAAGCACAGAGTGGGTGCACTGGTGAAAAGATAGAGTGGGAGAGACAGACGATGGGAAATAAACTCTCTTAGAAGCATAAAGGGTTCTTCAGGTTGTTCCCCCAGGAGAACTCTTTTTGGTTCCTGGTAGAACCCTTTATAAATGGCCTTTCAGGGGGTACAACCTTGACCAATCTGTTAAAGTTTCCACCCACAACCCCCTAACAGGCCTCTTCCACCAAGATGGACACGCCCCCGTCCTGGTTCAAGCTTCAAATTTTGAACTGTTCAGAGCAGTTCCACCAAAAATAAATTGGTTCGGCACCCAAAAAAAGTGGCCGTGCTATATTCAACAGATCGCTGTGCATTGTGCAACATGTGCATGTTGATGACATCCTTGGTTAAAATGGTTTCGTTCAAGACTGATGGAAACGTGAGCTGGTTCACTAGATAGCATGAAGGTTCCAAGAATCTTGAAAACTGAACTGGCCTATATAAGCCTCCTCCGCCGACATGGAACTGGCCGATTAAAGCACCTAATTTTGAATTGTTCACAGCATTTCCACCAAAAATAAATTGGTTCAGAGAGTTGGTTCCCAGGAGGAACCAAAAAATAGAAGGTTTTCTCTCTGTTGATGACATCCTTGATTAAAAACTCAAAATTGGTGCAAACACAGATGGAGCCCATAATCTTACAAAGAACCCTTGGTGAACCCTTTCTTCAAAAAAGTTTTTTTTTTTTTTGCTTTTTTTTCCTAGAAGAAAATGATTCTGGGTAGAACCCAGCCCTTCAGGAAGGACCATTTTCAAACTGTTATTTCTGAGAGTGTATGGTGGGAGCACAAACTGAAGGAACAGAAAAGCTGGAAGATGCTCTTGAATATTTTCCTTCATACATACAGGCATCCTTTATGACTCATACTGACACTGCACTACACGCACTGGCTATTTTTTCCAGAGCAGTTGCTGGCAAATTTATAAGATTCAGAATATAGTCATACCTGCAGCAGACACACATTGCTTTTCGCTGATGTTGTGCTTCAGATATTTATTAATGAAATAAGGTGTTATAATGAAAATTCTGGAGACTGGATTTTATGCTACATGGTACAAGTTGTCAACCCTGCTGTCTTTTAAAACACTTTAATCTATTTCTACAAGACTGTAACCGAAGCAGCATGAAAAAATAACTAGCAGCAGGTTCAGTGAAGACATCCACGCTGACAGCGTTGGATCAGCAAGCGGAGGTGCTTAACATTGCATCAGTTTTACTGACATTTTTCAGGCATGCCACCCCTCTGCTGCCATTGTGAAAACTGTTTCAACTTACAATATTTTGTTCTAGGAGTGAAGACAAGCTGTCTAAATCCCGATTTTGAAAGCTCTGCTGCCAGCATTTCCAGACCGACAGCCCATTGGACACGACGATTTCAGCTACTGTTGCCAAGAGACGTGAAATCCTTTTTACACATCTGGCTGGTTAATACCTGAAGCAGAAACATAATCTTAAAGACAGTTAATGAAAAAAATATATTCTTTAATTGCAATAGCCTGTGTTTCTTTAATAGTTGATATTTCCAGTGGTAACAGATACTGCAGCTGTAAGCCAGGTGTTCAAAAGGATTAGACTGTTCAGCTGTGATACTGTTTCAAGAATTAAAAAGCATAGTTTGACCTTTTGGACAATATGGTATTTCAAAAAAAAGATTGACACCGCTGTCATAGTTGTCCATTAAATACATTATAGCTACAACCAACAGAGCACTAGCTTAGCTTGATGTATAGACAAGCAGGAACAACAGCGAGCATGGATCTACCCAAAAGTAATAAAAGTTAGCCCTTCGCATACTTGCCGAGAACACCTTTCGACACTATAGACGCCACCAACGCAGCATTTTTCTTGTCAGGTAGGCTGCTTTATGAAGGAAGGAGTAAGCCTCCTGGGGCTCTTTAGAAAAGACCACCTCTCTCTTTTTCTTCTGCTTGACAGCTAACTGTTAGCACACTGACAGGTCCGCTCACAAAGAGCCACACTCTCATAAGCAAGCAGCAGGCTTGACATTAACAGCCTGATTGAAATACATAGAGGCAAATCGGTGTTGAATTCAGTGCATAACTTCTATTTTGATATTGGGATACTTTGGTAATAAAGAATAAGACAGAAGATGATGAAGATCTATTCAAGCGCTGAAAACAATAACATTATTATTCTGATTGTGAAAACTGACACGATTTCTGAGTGAAAGATGTGGGGACTTGGGACATCCTGCTTGAAAATAATCAAGACGTCTGGTCACCCCGACTTTGATTTTTTGTACAGATTAAACAAAGTGGATATAATGTGGTGATTACTGAACTTTAGAGGTGCTGTAGACACATCTTTTTTGCCTTTGGATATAGCCAGGCTAGCTGTTTTCCAGTCATTATGCTAAGCTAACGAATGTCAATATATCTGAATGCAACCTGTGCAGGAGTAAGTTATTACTGTATAAAAATAAAAATATCAGATAGAGGCTGTGTAAAATGACACATGTGAGACTTTACAGACCATCATGGCAACCCCCACTTCTCACCCTCTCCTCCCTTCCCCCTATTTCATGGAGCCAGTCTGCCTCTCAAATGTGCTAACACATTGATGGTGACTCATGTTGTGGTAACAGCACCTCAGCAGCCAAAGGGAACTCAGCACGCTGTTTATGTTTCTCACCGTTCACCCTCCTGCCTCCTCCCCACCCTCCCCTAAAACACACACACACACACAGCAGGTCATGTATCTGCATTTGCTCTGAGCGGAGCATAATCGCATCACTGTGTTAAAAAACCTGTTAATTGGAGTGACTAGATTTAGAGCGGCAGTAGAGCTAGAGATAATTATTGCAGCAACCATAGACAGTCGTGGCGCTTGATGAGAACCAAGGTCATTATGATAAACATTGTCTCGGTTTAAACGCTGCGTGGATGCAAAGAGTGAGACGCAACAGTGAGAGAAGGGAAATTATGGCATACATTTTCCAAAACATAACTTTCAGGCTATAAAACTGTCCTAACTTGCTTAATAGCGGGAGCATTAGGAGGTTAGGGCAACATGAGTAGCAGCAGATAAAGATGGAGGCTATTAGGAGCAGCAGGAGTGGTGGGGCCTGTCTTTGGAAACAGAGCCATCTTCATTTGGCAGACATTCAAACCCTGTTACACCAGTTCTCTAGCTGTCTCCCTCTGGGCTGCAGATACCCTGCATGTCCTCTGATCCATGCTCTCTGGGCCTATGGGTTCACACCGAGAAGCAGCTCAGATGTCATCCTGACCAATCAGAAAAATGCTGCCTTCAAGTATTCTTTGTAAGCCCCTCGGTTGTCGCACATTCAATTACTTCACGATGGCAGTAATATCAAAATGGGCCCTTGGACGAAAGTAATCATTTGGCAGCTGCTGCTTCAGCTTAGAAATCAAGCAGCGAAGAGCTTCGCTGTCCTGCAACAGCAGCAGTATGAGGTGGAAAAAGTGTGTACCAGGCAGTTAATTGACAGTTTAATTCATGCATTTGCCAGATGTTATGTAATGAACCTAGTCCAATCAATCCATATAGACAGAACCACTGCAATGTCCTAAACACAGCCCTGATGGAGTGAGTGGTAGCTGAGTGGGACAATTAGGCTAGTATGAAATATGGTGGCATCACTAAATCAGTCAGTGAACACTGGCTTGCGTGTGCCAACCCTCACTCCATCTTGAACCCCTGAGTCGTCTGCCTGCCAGCGTGCCAGATGGTCACACTACTGCACCAAGACAATCAAAAGCCAACTTGAGTTAGAAAAGGGAAAGATTTTCACGTTTCCTGAATAACCCAAATTTAAAGTGGCCCATATAATTCTCAATTCTCTCAACCGTTTCAGCTGCCAAGATTACAGTAGGGTGCAAGTACTATTCACATGAATGTCTTTGGCACCTGCTGAAGTTATGGGTTGCAAGCAGTTGTTGCAAGACTAGGAGTTTAAACTAGCTGGAATCTGCTATATCTGCTATTTTAATATATGATCATATTTCAGGATTTTCTGTCAGAAAGCCCAGAAAACCTTCTGCCAGAAAGCCCTTTGTGGGAGAAAGGTTTTAGGAAGTCAGATGACGTAGTATTAAGAGTGAGTCCGCACCAGGAGTAGATAGTGGTTTATGAATGGGTTAAGTATAAGACTTCCAACCAGAAGACTGGGGTGAAACTTCCATGTGAAGTTTATTGTTGACTTATTTTATTCATTTATTATCTACAATGAAAAAAACAAAATTGTTTTCTTTTTTTGTTGCTGTTTGGTTTGGTTTAAGCAACTAAACTTATAAGCAACAAAAATATTTGGTTTGGTTTAGGAAAATGTTGGATTAAAATAGTTAACCATGCGTTGGAAAGGCTTTCTGGCAGAAAGGTTTCTGCCAAACAGTAAAGTCCTGAAAGCCAACTTTTCCCATCTGCTTTCATGTGAGCAAACAACAGTTAAGTTTATATTCATTGTTTCTTTGGTGCATAGAAATCAGTTGGGTTTTTTTTATTTCGTAAATCCTGCATTGTTTAAATAGATTTTTGCTAATCAGTCTTCTTCTTCACTGCCTTTGTTGGTGCATTACCGCCAACAACTGTTCCACTGTGATCAGTGCAGCAGCATCAAAACAACAGCAGAAATGCCTGATGTGCTGCCTGCATGCTCGTAAAACACATCCTCATACTTACACAAGAGAATAGGTCTTATATGGTAACAAAGGCATTTTACGATTACTCTGACAGTAATTGCAATTGCTGTATGAAATCCAATGGAAAAGATCATTTTTGCATTACAATTTTCATTTTTACTGAGAAAATAACTATGAGCATTGTGATGATGTGATATTTCTTTGGGTCTGTAGCAAACAAACTTGTTTTCTTTCATTCGTGGAACAAAAGTTTTTGGTCAGGGTCAGGTACCTCATTATAATGCTGTTTTCTAACATTTTTTCCTTTTTCAAAAAATTGTGATTTGGTTCTAGTTCTGCAATTTGCAGTCCTACTTAAAACTTTACTTAACACAATGCTGATTTTTCATTTCATACAGGATTCAAAAAATGCTACTAAAACTCTGCAGGATTCATTTAATTTATAGCAAAATGCTTTTATGGCACAAAACAGGAAAAGGTTACTACACACACACACACACACACATACACACATTAAGCTTTCAGACTGCCAGTCTTAGCCATGGTCTTCTTTGTTCACAGTAATTATCCTGATGTCTTAAAAACTTCAGCTCATTCAGGAAGTTGAGTCACAGCTGCACCTCCTCCTCAGCACCACCCTGCTCCTCTCCAGAAAAAAAGACGCTCAGTTGGATCCTCACTCAAGTATTTTTTTTCTGGGATGTTGCCAACAGCACGTGGCTTACATGCAACTCTGTGTGTGTGTGTGTTAAGTTGTGCATCCATGCACCCACAAACTTACAAGGCACACACACGCAGCCAGTGCAGCTCAGAGACATCAGGACCTTTCTGTAAGACACACTCAGGCCGTGTGGGGTGTCAGGCAATCTGTGCTGCTGCCGCCTGAGCTCTAATCTTTTACGAGTTTAGAGGACTTCTGATCTGTATCACAGTCATCTGTCAGGCTCTTAAGATAAATGGCAAATGTGTCGCGCCAAACTCAGACACATATCTACCATTGTGCTATATTGCTGGGATTACTTTATTCTTCTAGCCTTTACTTTTCCATAGAGTCAGCAGTTTGTGGTCTGAACACACAAACCATTTTGTCACATTCCCGTATATTGCACCTTAAGGAAACAGCATCTCACTGCTTTACAGTTAATTTTGGAGGATAAAAGAAACTAACCTGACTAAGAGTTGCCAGAAAGATTGCAAAAGAGATATCAGCCTTAACAAAACAAAAAAGGAAATGTCTGTTTCAGCATCCCAGACTTTTATAACATTATCTATTTGTGGTGCCTTTGATCCATGAAGAGCCTGAAGGGTCTAACTCAGGCTAAAAGCTCTATGATTTCTCATTTTCTCTGTTTTTCTTTGTCTGGGAGCTTTGGGGTCACAGCGTGAGGAGCTTACTGCTCTGCTGCTCTCTGGATGTCCCTCGAACTGGATCAGCTGAGCAACAGACCAGTGGAACAATCCATAAGAGGTTATTTTTAGATCACGGACACATATCCGTCGAGTCTCGCCTGGATTTAATAGAACAAATGAATGATGTAATCGTCGTAGTGTTGCAGAAAAAGATGACTGCATGTTTTATACTGCTGATAAAGCTGATCAGAGTGATATTTAATGGACATCGCAACCAATCAGTGGAGCTTTCTTGGAGAGCGACAAAAAAGCAAGATAAGATGTATCTTAATTGATCTGTAACTGTCACAGCCTGAATGTAAGGAGCAGCTCTCGTCAAATTACAGCCAGAAACCTGGATCACATAGAATGAAAGGAGAATTTAATATGTAAGAGGACAATCAACAATATCTTACCAACATCTTAATATAATTAAAATATGTAAATTATGTCAGTAATAGTCAGAATGTCCAGGAGCTAAAAATACTAAATGCAGATTACACATATTCGTGACAGACCACATCAGCATGATGGCAAGGTCTCTGAAGTGGAACAGCAGGCTAATTATGAAGATGACTGATTATGTCAGTGGACTGGTTGCAGAAAATATGATGACTTGTAATACAGTTGTATCAAAAAGGATACCGTAGAATACAAGAAATTTCAGAAAATATCTATGGTTAGTAAGATGGCTGTAAATGGATGATGCTAATGGCTCCTTTTTTTGCAGGGTGGGGTGGATGTCAGGCTCCTCTACGTGAAACAGGTTAGTACAGCGGCGGAGCATCCTGACATTTTTCTATGGCAACAGGTTTCATTGAATATTTCTGCTACTGGTCACAGAAAAGGAAAGAACTGGACATAAATGTCAGCTGCGGAGGAAATTGGATATAATGTCAGACAATATCCTCGAGGCAGCTGCTCCGATGTGACGTTAATTCACCTTTCACATATTTCCACCAGGCCTTTACTCATGAAGCGGCTCATTAAAGTAAGCAAACAGACCTCTACTCCGCTTAACCTGAAGGATTTTACATTTAAATTAATCCAAAGTGTTCTTGCATTTTATTACTTAGTGTAGATGATGTGAAAAATGCCTTTTTAAACCTTATTGATCACATTCTTGGTCATATTGTGCTCGGATTTAAAGGGACAGTTGAAAATACATATTTTTCATCTGGCCTGTGGTGTTATTTATTCTTCTAGATTTTTTTTGGTGAGCGTTTCACAGTTTTGGAGATATCAGCCATAGAAATGTCTGTCTTCTCTCCTATATAATGGGACTAAATGGCACTCAGCTTGTGGTGCTCAAAACACCAAAAACAATACATTTGAAAAATTCAAAACCAGTGTCTGTTTCTCTCCACTAGAAAGAAAGTAGTTCCAACATGAAACTGCTCTCAACAAGGTCTGTGGATTATCTTGTACAACCTGGTCATACTTTTTGGAAAGAGACACAAGTTTTGAAATCAATGTCTTTATATTTTTATATCAAAATCCAATCATTTTTTCTTCCTGTCACAAAATATCATGTCTTTACATAGGCTTGAACAAACCAATTTTAACCAATCATATCATGATCCATCAATCAATCTTGTAAAGGTAAAAACAAATCAGAGACTTTCTTCTACTCACATTATGAGGTTAGACAGTTATACGGTTTCTGTGTTCAGGATTTTTTGGGTGGACCTGGAATGATGGCTCAATGACACACAGGAGCCATACATATCCTAACACTATGTAAGCACATAAAGCACATTAGCATTTAGCATTAGCAATGCAAGTGAGCTTGTAAGTAAACCAATTTGTTTCGTCCACCTGCCACAAGCGAACCAACTAATGGGCGACTCCCCACAGGACACATTTATATTGCTTTACACAGATTTTAACGCCACAGAACTAAGATTAATTTGTCAGCTAGCTAGCAATGTAACAAGCATGGTACGTCAGCTTATGAGCCACCACCTTTTTAACATTCAATTCAAATTCCTCCCAGTGTTATGTCCCGCCCATCCTGTCTCAAATTAACAAACTGACTTATTAATCAAATACACAACTGTAAAGTTTGCTTGTTTTAGCCAGCATTAGCAGCCATAAGCTACTAGTCATCCCAGACCAAGTAAAGCTTAAAACACACAACACCTAAAATTAAGAAAATGAGAAAGAATGTGTCTTTTTGATCATAAATCCAAGATTTTATTAGAACGTGGAAGATATTTCGTCATGTGAAGGTTATATATTCTTGCTTTCAGTGTGAAAGATATTCAATACGTTAGTAAAGCAACAAGAATCCTATAATAGCGGATGATATTGAGTTAAAATTGGTTCAGTTGTGCAGTGGATACATGTATTATACATGTATAATTACAGTATCAGTTATTTGAGTAGCACTTATGCAAAGTTTAACTCTATTTTCCTTTTTTTGTAGGTGAGTGGGTTCGCAATATATGGAGGGCAGTACTTCCTCTGCACTCACCACAACAACAAAGTGCTGACACAAACATTGGCAAGTGGGCGAGCTTCCCACTTTGTTGTGTGATGATTTAACACAGTTCATCATTCAGTTTGATTATTTTTTTTGGTCTAGACACAAACAGAAGGGTGGATTGATCATTCCCTCTGGGTCCGAGTTTGCCAACTTGAACTTAGTGCCATATCTTCAAATCTTATACAAAAGAAATCGTAAGGGTGTGACTCTCATCATGTGGTGCAGAAGTGTATTTGTTAAAATCTACATGTTATTGTTAGGTATTGCATGAGTTTAAATTCTCAAAAATGTCCCTGTTGTACTATCCTTGAATTTTGTACCATACGTGGATGTTCTTTCTTGGCCAGAACAAACAGATATCAACTCCAAAAAGATCAGTTTGATGGCACCAAGTGTAACCAGTGGTTAACTGGACTTTCAAATGTTGATGACCAATCATTAGCCTCCTTTAGCCTGACTTTCACAGACTGATTTGCAATGATCCTTGAAGGGACATCTATCCTACAAGATATAAATCAATATCCAATGAACTGGGGCCCTATTGAGCGCAGAGGGTCAACTTCATTAAACATAACAACTAAAACGTTTAGGCACGGCTGCATAAGAGGTATGAGAAAACCTTAACCCTAAATATTGTATCATTTCGAGGGACGCAGCATCCAGACACTGCGGAGGCCAACTGTTCCCGTTGCCTGAGATCACTTCCCACATGTCCACTGTCATAATTTGCGGGTTTGTGCATCATTCCTCTCACATTTGAATCAGCTTCATGTATGGATGTTGTTGTTCACTGGAGATAATGACTGTAATATGAAAGTGACCTTTACCGAAGCAGCCATTTTGACATGAAACAGTAGGATAAACACAGGTGTTACCAATGATACTAATTAAGGTTTCATTCCATTCAGGTCAGACGGAGTCAGTGTGCTGCTGTTGTGCATGTTGGCTCACTGGAAAGGTTCTACTACATTAAATGGCACCTTAATTAGTATTATTGGTAACACCTGTGTTTACAATGCTATTTCATATCACTATGGCTGAGGAAAAGTTCTATTACAGAACTCAGGTTTATACTGTATATGCAATAAGTCCTTTCCTAATAATTGATGGGCCTTCCTGACATTTCTTGTGAGCATCTGAAATTGAATTGGCACCCTAACTCCATCTTTTACCTCCCTTGTTTGTACTAATATATGTGATATATATATGATATATGCTGGCAGCGTCACACACAGTTTTGCTCACCACAGGGAACGAGAGGCCCAGGGGGCAAAGGCCTTTGTGTTTACAGTAACAGTTACAACACAACTTTTCAACTCAATTATGACCTGTTAAATTATGCATTGACCAGACAAGAGTGGACCAAATGGGGAAGTCCATCACCAGTAAGTACACCGGCAGAAATAAAGACACTCAGTACAAACATGAAGGGTTCTTTGGCTTGCTCCTATAGGGGAACCCTTTTTTGGTTCCTGCTAGGACTCTACTTGGAACCCTTCTAGAGTTCTACCTAAATCCCAACATAAATGTTTCTATTTAGAACAATCTATGAAAGGTTTCATCCAGAACCTCCTATGAGAGGTTCTATAGAGAATCCTTATGTAGTGTAATGGTTCCACCCAGAGGCCTCTCTGGAGGTCTATCCAGAACTCTGTCTTTACTCTGAAAGGCTGGGAGTGTGTCCACTCCACTGTCTCAGTGTCAAACACCACTGCGACCTGAAACATGCACACTCACTCTAGCAGCGTTATTGGACATGTCCAGACATGTTTGAGCCACCAGAACCAGAGGACAGTGACAGGATGGTATTTTTTTTCTTTTGTGCCGGGTTGTTGGAACTGAAGTGAGCTGAAGTGAACTGCTGGACTGATTTTGACTGAGAGAGTCGCTAGGGAGGGTGATGGGAGTGTCGTTCATGTGCCGGTTCAATCAAAAAAATTGACCACTGATCAAAATTTCTCACCATTTTCTGACATGTTATGGTCTAAACAATTAGGCCTAATTGATTGATTGTGAAAATAACTGATAGATTAATCGACTATGAAGTTAATCTTTGGTTGCAGCCCTACACAGAACATTTTAGAATTTTCACATTAGTTAATGTACCAGTGGATATTTAACCCAGGGCTAGTAAAAGTGCAGTGTGAATCATATAGTCCTGGGCTTAGCTTAACCCGTGTGTGTGAAAGGGGGCTAAGGATAGCCCTGGGCAAAGAATATGTAATGTGAAAAACACTCTTGACAAATTCCTTCCAACCAGTTTCCTGGATGAAAACGGTTATTCAGAAGCAAAACGTCAGTCCTTCAAGAGGAACCCTTTTGGATCCCTCATTTCTAAGACTGTAGGACTTACGTATCTGGTTTACAGCAAGTGTGGCTTCTCTCTTTTACTACACCAATGCTCATGTGGCCGGTACAATGGGGGGGAAGAAGTCCTGCTGTAATTAGGCAATGGATTCAGTTTGTTCAATTAAAGTCTAAATTAAAGTAGTAGATGCCTCAAGCATGAAGTGTGTGTGTTTGTATAAACATGTGATCACACAGTGTGGCTGAGGAAGCCTATTAACACACACTGGAGGGATGGATGGGGGGAGGCAACCATCACGGCTTTGGTGCGTGGCCTACTTGTGCGTAAAGAGGATGGATGGAGGGTTGAAAGGACACATTTGGTATGAATAGATAGATAGATAGATAGATAGATAGATAGATAGATAGATAGATAGATTACTCACATTCCATGTGCTTTTTCTTTGGAGCCGTCTGTTCGTGTGTGGTGGCTTTACAAACTGCTCGGGACACCTCGGAGCCCGTCAGGCTGTACTGCGCCGCGGCGATGCGGTCCGTCAGCGTCTGACCCGACATCTTCTCTCTGTGGAGCTCAACCTCGACTACCAAGCGTCCAATATGGTCCTACCCCCCCCGCCCCCCAAACACACACACACACACACACACACACACGCACCGAAATACAACCACCGGCCTCAATAATCCCAGCTGCCCTCGAAGGCACCACAGAAACACATCAGTAGAAGAGAAATAGTGGGACACTTCTACAGAATTGAAAAACTGCAATTCCCACTCAGCTGTGTTGGCTCTGCACGCGTTTCTGGAACAATCATGAACTGACTTTCCTCCCTGGGGACGAACTATCCGATGTGAAAGATGGTCTATTAGATTTTTAACCCCACAAAATCCTCTTCCAGGTCATAATTTTGGTTTTTCCTCTTATTTTCTTACTGTTCCGCGGTATTTGTCTGACAAAACGTTCCTCTCTGGATGATGCTCGTCGCTGCCTCCCCCCCTCCCTGTCTTCCTTCCTCCAGCCTCCCGGATAATCCTCCACCAGCAGCACTCCGTTGGTCCCTGTGTATCAGCGGGGCGTGCAGGGGAGCATCACCATCATCCCCCCACCGACCATCCAGTGCAGCTGTTTGTTCCTCCTCCTCCTCCTCCCCGGCTCCTGCTGGACGCTCTCTCGGCCCACCGTCAGCCTACCAAGCCCCGGCGATGCTGCAGCCCGGCTCGTCCGATGGCGGTGCTCTTCTCAGCGGATTGACATCCTCCTCTTCATTTATTTATTTATTTATTTATTAATTTATTGATATTTCTCACCACGCCCCGCCCCCTCCTCTTGAGTCAGGTGACGCAGTTATTACCAACCCTGCTGCGGCCTCTTTCATCGCGAGAGCTGGGCGGAGACGAGAGGAGAGGCCGTGGATGGATGAGGAAGGACGTGAAGGGTTAATAAAGCTCCTCTACAGCCAAGCTTGATTTCTCGTCATGCCGCTGCCATGCTATGAAGGTCATATGAAGCGTGCTGCTTCAGTTAACACGGTGCTCTTAAATCACGGAGGCACAGAGAAGAAATATGACTGCAGCCAGTCAGGCCTCTGACTTTGTCCCTGTCCATGGTGCTGATACTCTGTCCTTCACATTAACAGTGGGACATGAGCTTCTTACTAACGGCTTTACTGGGGGTGGAAGTACTCAGATCTAGATCTGCAATGATTAGTTGTTAACTACTAAATTAATTGCTAAACATTTTTGTTAATCAATTGATTTCAGCTTCTCAAAAGTGAATATTTTCTGGTTTCTTTAGTCCTCTGTGACAGTAAAGAAAACATTCGAGGATGTCAACATTTGGCTTTTGGAACACCGATGAATATTTGTCTGAATTATTTGGTTTTTTATGGACCAATCAACTAATCAAGTAATTGAGAAAATGATTGATTGATTCATGATGAAAATAATCATTAGATGCAGCCCTACTCAAATTGCTGTTTGGGTAAGAGTATCAATACAACAGTGTACAAATACTCTATTACAAGTAAAAAATCTTACTTAAGTAAAAATAGTATTATCATCAAAATGTACCAAAGTATCACCTCCACAATTCTGCAGAAAAATGGCCCCACTGAGTGAAAGATTTTCTTAGTTGCCAGTTTACTATGTACACCTAACTGAAACAAAGACCTGCAATGATTAGTCAATTAATCAATTAGTTGCCAAATATTTTGATATTGATCAATCATTTTTATAATTTTAAAAGCAATTTAGAGATATCACTTTGAGCTCTGGGAAACTGTGATGAGCATTTTCACAATTCTTTGACACTTTATGGACTAAACTTGAAAAAAATCAGCTGAATAAACAATAATGAAAATAAACATTAGTTGCAGCCCTAACAGTATATTCAGCAAAATGTACCAAAGCATCAAATGTATAATTCTGCAGAAGTATCTATATAATATATATTGTTATACTCTCAGTTGCCAGTTTATGAGGTACACCTATCTACAACTAATGCAGTCTAATACAATAGTCCTGCAATAAATCCTCCCTTCATGAAGGTTACAATGTTCAGTTTATGTTGAAACCATTTTTGAGAGGCACTAACTCAACTATTAGATTATTTTGAAGGCTAAAGTTTGTGTTACTTTTGAACTTTATTGCATTATACAGAGAAGTGTTCCTGTTGTTTAGCCTACCCTCACAGGTATACTGTAAATGGGGGAACAAAATAATCTATATAAGGCAATAACATTCATCAAAACAAAAACCTGCAATGCAGCAAAACAAAACCTCTAATCCCCAACAAACAAAATAGTGATAAGTTCTTGTTGTTCCATCAGTCAGAATCATTTTGAGATACAAGTTTTACAATGTGACCATGATGTGATTGAGCTCTGGGTAGGTTTAAGGACAGAAAGCACTTGGTTAGAGTTAGGGAAAGATCACAGTTTGGGTGTCTGGGGTTCCCCTCTAGACACAACTGTAAAAAAGGTCTCTCAGACTGAACTGCTATTTTGCTTCAGTTCATTTAAATTGCTGCACAAATCATAGACGGGGAGGCAAAATTAGAAGTCTGTAACTTGGTTTAGCTCAGTATATACTGATATATTGTAAATGTATTTAAATGTCATGACGACAGTGACAGAGTGCAGGTTACCCTCCCATTAGAAATCTTTATTAAGTCACATCGATATGGAATGGCACAGCATCTTCACTTTGTCCAAAAGGACTCACATGAAATGTTAAAAGTCAGTCATCAAAGCTGCTCCATATATACAAATAATTAAAATTAAATACAATAGCTTTTGAAAAGTAAAATAATCATTATAAATACAAAAAATGTACAAACTATTTTTCCCCGTTTGTGTTCCCTTGTTGTTGAATGTACAGGTTGAGGTTTGTCACTAGTGTTGATCAGTTGTGTGTTAGTCCCCGTCCCTCCCCGTGCTGTGTCCTCACGTCTTGATAAGGCCCTCGAGAAAGTCTTTCTCTACCATCTCCTCGATGTTCTGTCGAGCTCTGCTCCAGAACACCTTCTGGCTCTCCAGTTTGTGGCCCTCCTTGTGGCCGGGGAAGGAGGCGTCTGCCGAGTTGTGGGTGAAAGTGGGGCCTGAGCGGCTGCTGGCCTTGCTGTTGAACACCTGGCTGAGCAGGTTGAAGAAGGGCAGCAGCTGCTCCATGCTGCGGATCACGTAGAGGGTGAGCATCAGGTGGCCGGGCTCCCAGGACAGGGTGCGGGTGGAGCAGTCCTCCTCTGGGTTTTTCTATGTGAGAGAGAAATGGGTCAGAAATTACTAGAAGAAAATATAAAAATTCATGTGCCGGCCTGCAGGTGGGAGACGACGCAGCATGAATGAAATGGGCTATAACTCGCCAAAAATGTGTCTTTTAATTAGTGCCTCCCTGAGCATACTCTGAAAGAGATAGTCATTTGTCTCCATCATTTAATAACCTTGTGTGGACAGAGGGAGGATGACACACCTTGGCTCGTTTCCTCAGCAGCTTGGCCAGTCGGACTACGTATGGTTTGAACTCTCTCTGGTGAGTCCCCTGACGTCTCACTTCCAGTCCTGAATCGTCTGATGCCTCCGGGATGAAGGCCCAGCGGTACCTGGAATGAGGCAGAATGCACTCAGAAATAACACATTTTGATCTGTTTAACAAGTTACAACTTTAAAAGGATAGTTTAGATCATTTGAGGTGGGGTTGTATCCATGGCCACTGTGTTACATGTCCCAGGTTTGGAGAAGCATGAGGAGTATTATAGCATGGAAGCTTAGCAATGTACTGCATCAGCAACAAAACTTATTTGAACCAAAACTCATTATCAGTTTAAGTGTACAATAGATTTAGAATATTTTCACTGCTTTACTTTGCAATCAGACAGCCTTTTTAGATGGAAAGCTGCTGTTATATAAACTAAATATCACACTCTCTCTCGCTCAACCAAACTCCATTGGAGTCGCTAATTTTACCTTGCAGAACACTGGAGTTGTTGGTCTACCGCTGCCTTGATCTGTTAGTTTGTTTGCATTATTGTGTGACTTAGGTGAATCAAAACTAAAATTTTAAAACATACTAGTTACACTATAACACAAACAAATCTACAAATCAGGGCAGCGGTAGACCAGCAGCTCTCATGTTGTGCAAGGTAAAATTACAGATTTTTGCAAATGGAATCCGGCTGGGTGAGATAAAGTGATTTATGGCTTATATAAGGACGGTTTCCTATCAGAAAAGTCCATCTAACTGCAACATAAAGTTGTGAAAATATTCTAAATATAGTGTACACTTAAAATGATATGGATTTTTTAGGTCAACCTTTTTTTTCTAGGTGGCTAAAATGCATTTGGTTGCTGACCCTGTCCACAGCAGTATATCGCTTAGCTTCCTACACTGGTACTCCTCTCTGTTTCTCCAAACTGGGGGCACACTGACTGCCACCTACTGTAGGTAATACATTGACTATAGATAGGTACCTCATACAACCCCATACAAACTCCACTTAAAATAATCCAAATTATCCCTTTGAAGGATGTGATGACTGAATATTGTATGTATGTCCATTTATATGAGCTCCACATGCTGAGATTAAAAGTGATCAGTGCAAATGTTCCCTGCTGTATTTATGTATTCCAAATACTGACAGGCACGAATGCAGAATTTCCACTTTTAATGAAATTATGTCCGTTACTAATTCCCTAACCCGACTCAATCATGTGTCTGTACTGACATCTGGAACTGAGGCAGGCTCTCGGGAGGCAGGGCCAGGGCCAGGTCCAGGAGTTTGCAGGCAGACAGATAAAGGTTGAGCCATCGCTGGCTGTTGTAGGAGGTGGAGAAGCCGTTCCCGCCAGAATAGGTGGTCTCCAGCCCAGCCACAGACGGCCCAGATGTCCTACAGATGGACAGGAGGGGATGCATCATCAGAGTCATTTAGGATGTCCATTTACTGCTGCAATCCAGTTTGTAATAACGACAGATAATGTACCTTGATATGTCTTCATCTGCTGTCAGCTCCTGCTCCATCAGAAGAAACACCTGAACCTGCAGGGAAACAGATGGAGAGTGTGTGAGTGGGGTTTTAAGTGAGTGTAGACGACTGAAAGAAAAACATGAAGGTGCAGTGAGTGAGTGAAAGAGAAGGAAAGGAGCTCAGCGAGGTGTGGTTCTCACCAGTTCAGTGATCATGGTGGGCCACAGGGAGGTGAGGTGTTGAGGTGACATGCGCAGCAGCAGCACTCTGAAGAACAGGAACACCTGAGCATGGAGGATGGGCACCTGAGGCAGACGCAGGCTCTCCACCAGACGCTCTGAACACACAAACACACTTTAACCAATCTGCTCAGGGAACGTATGACTTAACATGCAGGTTAATAAACCTCATGTGGCTGTCCTGGGGTTAGGTCAGGGAATACACCAGGTTGAAATATACTGAAATGTTCCTTTAAAGGCACTGGAAACCCAAATCCACAATAGCTGTCTAACTATATAATTTAGAGTGCATATTAGTAAGCATCTTAAAGTATTAGAAATTAGTTTTAAAGGGTGCAACAAAACCTCTCTAGCTCTGCTTAATCTGCTTTATTTCTGGGGCTTTTTGCCTTTATTTGACAGCTGAAGTCAGATAGGAAAGAGGGGGCAGAGAGAGGGGATGACAGGCTGGAACCGTACTGGCGGCCGCTGCCGTGGACTGACAGCCTCGGTGCATAGGGAGCATGCTCTACCCACTGAGCTACAGGGGTGCCCCCTTAATCTGTCTCTTTGTGTCTGAGCCAGCTCAACAACAGGGAACTGAGGCAGTTACATCACTCCAGACTCCTTTGGAAAAACAGTCATTTTACCTTGCAGAACACACAAGTTGCTGGTCCACCACTGCTTTGATCCGCAGCCAGTAATGTCAGTTTGGGTTCAAACTAGCAAGTTAAAACAGACTGAGGCGGTGGTAATCACATCTTCTACAAGGTAAAATTACTGTGTTTGTCAAAGAAGTCTGGTGGCTTTGAAGAGAGCATACATGGGAGCTTCAGTTTCCTGACAGAAAAGGCTGTCTGACAGCAAAGTAAAGTGGTGAAAATATTCTAAATATAGTGCACACTTGTACTAAAATGGATTCTTAAAGGTTTTCTGTTTTAGGTGGCTAAAATACTCTAATAGTTAGGAACATTTACTTTCACTCAGATCTTTGTGGATGCTGAATGAGACACTAAACTCTGGTATCATATATGTATTTTTACTATTTCAAGCCACATTCCCAGCTGCTTTGACACAGTTCTTTAAGCTTCATTTGTATGCTGTTTGAAGTGGGAGATGGTCTGTCAGAGTGAGGGTTATTAACAGCTTCAGTATACAGTATCTGTATATCACACTAACACATGTACAGTACATGTATGTATTGTTTACCTTGTATGTCTGGCAGGTATTTCTGGTACTGGTCCACTTCACTGCTGTAGATGGTGAAAGCCAGGCGTTTGAGCAGCATGGCTCTCTGCTCCAGCTCAGCGTCTCTGTTGGTGAAGAGACTCAGAGAGCTGCTCTGGGCTACAGCCACCCGAGCTGAAGGGAAACACACACAGTCATTATTAGTCTAGCTGCTTCTCTTAATAGGCTTTAACTTTATTTTGGTGTATCTGAATCCAGGGTGTAAGGATAGAGCATGTTGTGTACAGCCGTACAGATTGTTAAGCCCCTTGAGACAAATTTGTGATACTGGGCCATATATATATAAAAAAAAAAAACACGTGACTTGAACTATGTCATGTTAGTGTATTTTTTACAGCTGCATGGGCTTCAGACTTCACTGGGGTGGAAATGTAAAATAAGGCTATGCTCACACTGCAGGCAGAAGTGGCCAAAATATTTCTTTGTACATATGTGACTCAGATCTGTTTTTTTCATGAAAGTGTAAACAGCACAAATCTCATGGAATCTGATCTTTTCGGTTTTGATTTCAGCCTCTTTCGTATGTGATCCTAAAATCAGATACAGGTGTGATTTTTTGCGATGGAGCTGACAGATTTAGTCAAAAGCAACTTTTGACATCCTGAATCTTTGGATGAAATTTGTTCCTGTGAAACCATTCACAACACAGTCCCACCACTCCTGGCTCCAACTCCACATCCACACCTCCATACAGAATTAGCAGCCATTGCTCCAAAAAGCCATAATTAAAAATTTGTCTCCCTTTCTCTTCCATCCTCATCCTTGTTATCTTCTACTCATGAAATTGCCAGCTTCCATTAAAAATGAAACCCATTAGAGTATGCTCTTCTGTCTAACTATGGTCTGTTGAAAATTCCTCTAAACAAGCAAACAAAAAAACAACAACTCTTAAACACCAATATTTTGTGCAAGCAGATCATTTCAGGACTGTGATCAGTTCACACTGAGATCTGATACTAGGCACATTTAAAAAATAATGAGCAGCCAAACAACAACAAAAAACATCTGATATAGCTGTAAATTGAATTGAGCTCCAAGGCTCACAGTGTAAAGTAGTCTAAGTGCTTGTTTTGATCACAGTATCTCACGCGATGTAGGTCTATGATTGGTATAATAGGTCTCTTCTGCGTGAGATGAGACATGAAAAGCGCAAAACACTCAGTGCCCAGCAAATGTCAGAAAGAAAAAGATGATCTGGTAGATGGTCTGTAACCACACCCACAGTGGTAACATCTAGACTTGAATAATAAGAATCATAAAGCTTACTCATGAGGTCTCTGAATGTGGTCTTGTCATGAGTCATCAAGTGGTCAATGATGGCTCTCCAGCTGAAAAATGAGGAAAAAGAAGTTGATATTACACGAATAATCCAGAAACACTGAGACAAATGAAGAGACACACCCTGGTCAGATCTGGCAAGGGCTGCAACTAATGATTATTGTCAAAATCAATTAATTGGTTGATTAATTTCTTGATTAATTGATTAACAGTTATTTTAAAATGTCAGAAAATGGTGAAAAATGTCAATCAGTGTTTTCCAGAGCCTAAGATCACATCCTCAAATGTTTTGCTTTACTCACAACCCAAAGATATTCAGTTAACTGTCATAGAGAAGTAAAGAAACAAAAAAATACTGGCTGACTGAATTAGAGAATTTTGACATTTTACTCAAACCGATCAATTTAATAATCGATTGTTTAATTAGTCGCTGCAGCTCTGCATCATTTACATGGCAATGACATTTACCTTCTCAAAGTTAACTTGCATGAAAATTTTGATCAAATGTATTCACACATTGACTTTAAAATGCATCTCTGGTGTCTCTGAGGGCAAACTGCTAAGACTTTAACATTCTGACTTTTTTTCTCTCTGTCTCTCAGTGTAATCTACATGTGGGCTACATGTTTAACAGCAGCTGTAAGAGTGTTCACCCACACACAGTCAAGTTTCCTCTCCTACTCACTGGCTGACGCAGGAGGAGTCCATCTGGAAGAAGGTGTGGTCCATGAAGAGGTCGAAGGCCTCCTTCTTCCAGGCGCGGCGGGTGTACTGGTACCCGCTGAGGCTGCTCAATAGTTGGATGCAGGCCCGGTAGCTGGGGGCGTTGTGAGCACTGCCAGGAGAAACGGGAAGGATACAAATCATGCATATGATCAGCTACGGCTCATTTTCACACTTGGCAGTTCATCTTCCTTCCCAACATAAAAAGATCAGTTTCATTTATTCACCTGACATTTGATTTATTTCTCCTTCATTATTTGTTAATGTAAAATGATTCACTGTGTACAGTTTTTAAGTTGAAGCCATTCCAAAGTTAGATTAGATATTGGTTTAACCTGGATGCTATTTTCCCATGTTTTCGTGTCTAAGTGACTAATCAGGAACAGCAATTTTTTCAAACTGGTCCAGTATTGAGGGAGAGCGCTGCAGCTGGCAGAAGTAGAACTGAGCTGCAACATAATCCCTACGGTCTGCTCACCATGCAAGTCCATTAACAGTGCTTGTTTTTGCCCTGACATGCTAAGATTGTTATTCTAAGTGCTCGACAACATTATGGTATGGATTGCTACACAGATAGACCCTTTTTCAAAAAAAAAAAAACAACAATAAAACAGACAACTCTGATGAAACAAAATGCATCTTAAATACGTTTTGTTTCACCAGAATAATCTGTTTTATTATTCTTATAAAACTAACCAAACTCCTTTTTGTAAAACTGTTATTTTAACATCATCAACTTCATTCAAATGCGTCTGAAACAAAATAAAACTCACCAAAAATGTTTAGTTTGTCTTTCTACTGCTCCAGCGATCACCAGCTCTTGTTTGGACAAAATAAACTAATTCACAGAGGTAGATGTTCTGGCTGTACACGCCATTTCTCCCCTCTGCCACTTGGTCCTCTTTTATTTCAACCAAACAAGACTTGGTGATCACTGAAGCGGTGGAAAGATGAGCATTTTCGGCGAGTTTCATTTTCTTCCTGCCACTTTTGAATGAAGATGATGATGTTAAAATCACAGTTTTGCAAAGGGAGTTTTGTGAGTTTGGTAAGAGCAATAAAACAGCTGTTTCTAGTTAAACAAAATGTATCTTGCTCTTTACAAAACGGTTTCTCTCTGTGGTGATCCTTTCTATAATGTAGTCAGACACAGAATAACAACCTGAGCTTGTAAACTGGAAAAAACACTTTTAATGGACTTATTTTGACGGTGAGCAGCTGCTCGGAGGAATTACATTGTAGCTGAGTTTTGCGTCTGCCAGCTGCAGTGCTCCCCCTCACTACTGAAGCCATCCAAAATTGTTTTTCACATTAGTAACTTAGACACAGAAACTTTGGAAAATGGGATCCAGGTTCAAAAATAGCAAAGTTATCCTTTCAGATGTGAAATCAGGATATTAACTTCTAAACTATTTGCCAGAAATTCAGAAGAAATCTCTAAAATAAGTAATGAGAAGCTCATGCCCACCTGTGGTTGCGGAGGTAGGGCACTACGTAGTGCATGATATTAACCAGCAGTGGGATCACCCTCTCCTTCTCGTCACTGTAGAACACCATGTCCAACAGATGAGCCAGCACCTGACAAATACATGCAGCATTCAATCATGTCAGTCTTCATGTCACAATGTGCTTTAGGTCGGCATGGAAACACTGACTTTCTTCCACAATAACAGCAGAAAATGGGCATTTATAGTCTAAATATTGAGCTCCTTTGAGTGCTTTGCTGGAAAATGATATATATGCAGTATATAACTGCACCAACTAAATATATGACAAACTGCACTGCAGCAGTGTGTTGATATATGGCTGTGAATAAACCCATGAATCTATCAGCTGCAAACAGCAGTGAAGCACAGGAAAACTCTGTATAATTAGCTCCACACTGGGTCAGGATGGAAGAAGGTGGTCAGTGATTTCAATTGTCCAGCTCAGCTCATTCACCACACTAACTCCAACACACTGATTTATTGGTTCACTAATAATAAATGAAGAAGAGGTGGGGAGGAGGTCGTAAATCAGCTCTAAGGAGCTCAGTTGGAGTGTGTTAGTGTACCGCGATGCTGCGCCTGAGACCAACAGGCCTCAACACTGCTGGTAAAAGTGAGTGAGAGCAGCTTGAGACTTAATCAAGATGAACAATAGAAATAACTGGCAGAGTTGCTGACTGCTGGCCTGATAAACAACGAGTTGAGCTGAATACAGAGATTTGGGTGCTTTACCTCGGCCAACAGTGTGAGGGCGTGAACACTGTACACTGATGGAGTGAAGCTGGAGGCCTCCATCACTGTGAGCATTAAATCTACAAAACACACATAGCAAACATTAGCAGCAGCTACAGAGCAGAAAAACATTAATACTGACATGCTGAGGCATGCCGACCATCTGCAGAGTGTGTCCAAGACCAGTAAGACTGTGCTGAAACAAAATGAGATTCTTTTGTAAAGAGTCTTTAAAGCTTTTGACAGAACTGAAATCATTACATCACCATCATTGTGACACATTGTCCGATTACAGCTTCTTATGTTTTGAAAATCTTATTTTGTTTTCATAAGTTCAACTGATATTTAAGATCATCAATGCTAACTAAGCACTGAGCTTAAATTTTTTATTGTACTGAATTATAAATTTATCAGTGAACTGGATGAAGGTGCTGATATAAATATGTTGATGTGTGCTGCGAGATTTGTCTGTATAAGTGCTAGTGTGATAATAATAATGGTGTTGCACATGAATGACTTTTATTTGATTTTTAGTCTATTGTTAATTTTCTGTGTGTACCTGCAGATGAAAATGAGCTAATAGCTAAATGTGGTTCTCATTTGCCATGCTTTTTGTAATGCATGTGATCAGGAGTGTCTGAGTGCTCCGCTTTCATCTCTCACACACAGTTTAGTGTCTCACATTCAGATTATTTTTTACACTTGATTTAGCTGGATTACATTAATCCCTGGTATTATAAAACATCTCTGGTTCTGTGTAAACACAAAAATGTTCTCTCAACAAAACACAGACTGCCCCCAACACAAATACAAAAGAAGGTCAGTATCCAGGCTGCCTGTTTAAATATTACCACTTCAATATCAGCTGACATGAAATAAGTCTTGAATTGACTAAACATATGAAAACACTGGGAACTCAGCAACAGTGAAACAATCTGACAATCAATCCAGACACGTTCTCCATATAAGGAGAAAAGCACATGTCAGTGAAAAGTGTAAATGCATCATGATTTGAATGTGATCTGATCTGCCTGACCACATCTGGAGAGATTCTGGCTCGCATTGTGTTTGAATCTAGGTAGGTGTAAACGCAATCCGTACAGCTTGCTGGCATCAGTATACAGATATTTGTTTTTCAGTCAACATCAAATTATAGTTTGTTTGAATTTAGAGAACAAGCAAGCAAAAAGGCTGAAAGAGACATGTCTCTAACTACTGGAAAAAGTCTATTCTGTGTCATGAAGGTGCCAGAAAATGCATCATTTACCAAAATTATCTGTGCAACTAATCTGAAATTTCTGATTTTTTTTATACAAATAAAGGACTAAATTAATGTATAACATTTGCTGAATTTACAAGACAAACATTTAAAATTTGTCATAGAAAAGATTTTTAAGGGATTCTGAAGCTGATTTGCTGCCGCCTCATGATACTCACACACGGATTAACAGTGGTCCAATCTTAATGAGGATAATGAGAATGCATTAAAAATACAGATTGTTTATTAGTAAAATAGTGTATTTGGATAAAGATCCCATTTTAATATCAGAGGTTAATGTGGTCAGTGTTGAAAACATTTGTTTAGTTTTAGTAAGTGTAGTGTTAATATGACAGTTTACTGCAGCAATATGCAACAAAATGCAATGATACACATTCGGTCTTAATTCGTGTTTGTAAGCAGCACACCTTCTACATCAGCCTCCAGGTTGGTTCCATCCACGACTATCTGCGGAGAGGCCTTCACCTCCAGGTTTCTCCTCAGCCACGTGGTTTGCTCCAGCGAGGAGCCCGCGATTGTCCCGATGGCCTCCACCACCTTATGCGTCACATCCTGAATACACAAGTAATAATCAGTCGCTTCAGTAAGAAGCTGTGTTCAGTCAGATCATTGTATTGTGATTCACGCTGTAATCCTGAAAGCTACAGAGCAAGAGACAAAAGCCAAACTTCTCATTAAGATGATGTAAGAAATTAGCTGTGATGTTATTGAAATGAAAGAATATAATCTAATTATAGAAGATAATGGAAGCAACTGAAGGTTGAATAGGATTCAAGGTGACTACAGTAATTACCTGCAGCTCCCGTTGATCCTTCTTGCTCTCCAGATTGGGATTCTTCAAAATGAACTCGTTCAAAACTCTGGAGAAAACAAAGAGAAAGGGAGAGCCATGTTAAATAAAATGAAGAATATAATGTGGAAGTGGAGGAAGTAGTAGTCTCTACAGACTGATATCTACACGGTGACCATTCAGTTGTGAGCAACCAACTGATCAATTTAAGTTTAACTGTACAAGTGATTCCCAAATGTTGTGAGGATACAGGAAGATCTGTACAATGATTAAAAGAAGAGAATAAAGACAAACCAACCCCAGTATAAGAAACTGTCCAGGAGCAGGCAGGCCTAACGGTACAGAGTCCTTCAGGAGTGCCAGCAGAGACGGCCAGCTGTCAACTAAACTGGACACGGGGATCCTGCGAATTAGAAAGTTTACAGGTGAGAAGGCCCTGCACAAATTGGGCCTTTATAACAAAAACGATAATGCCATCGTTCACATTAAAAAAGTAATAGATACATAGTGCTGTTGGGAAGCAGCGGACTCACCTCTGGACGTAGGCATAGAAGAACTGCAGCATGCAGACCTCCAACGAGAGGTGCTTCTGTGGGGAACAGTGAAGAAATAATATTAATGTACTTATTGACAAAGCGAAACTAAACAACATGAGAGTCAAAGTTCTTATGAAAAACAGACAAAACTCAAAACACTGCCTTTAAAAAACTGTTGTGTGAACACATGAGATTGTTATGCACAGACAGAAACTTTACATGAAGCCATGCTGAGGGAAGACAGGATGGGAATGGAAAGGGAAATCATTTAAGCTAATGGAGTTCAGCAGGAAACAATTAAACACCAACCTTGTCCTTCGCGATGGCAGGCGGCTGCTTCAGGACTTCTTTGACTGTCTGCATGACTGTCTCAGTGCGCATGGCGCTCACCGAACGGACCAGCTCAACCAGCAGCAGCTGCTCTTCACTGGCTAAAGGAATCACCTGAAAGATTTGGTATAAATGTATTTGCTTCTTGTTTCTTTGAACTGTGATTTCCTCTGCTTTTATTTTTTCCCATGTCTGTTTTCTTTTTAGTACCGTCTATGTTCTGCTTTTACTGTAACTACAATGCTGGTAGAATTGTTGTTATAACTTCTTAATTTTGATTTTGACCTTAGGTTAGAAATAAATAATAAATGATTTAGAAAGTCTCCTCAAATAGAGACATGCCAGAGTCTGTCAGTAGTTCAAGCTGGTGTTAATTAATATTTTAAATACATTTTACTTAAAAATAGACATAAACAGACATCAATACGCTTTGTTTCTCACTGCATTAACTAGAAAGTAAATGCAGTCTGATGTAAATGATTTTCAATGCAAAGATCAGGACCATACAACCTAAAAACCTAAAAATTGTGAGCATACAGTCTTTTAGGACACCCACCTTATTTCTGACTGGAGCTTTGACCTGTTTTCTCTCATTCCAAACATAAGCAATCGCTGCCATGAAGTGAGCGCCGTGGTTCATGGAGATTGGACCCAGCAGCTCCAGGATTTGCTGCCGGAGGTTCTGTAGAAAAGGCGTAAGCAAGAACATCAGGTGAGACCCAAACAGCTGACAACTTACTATGCAAACAATTTCAGTTACACACTGTCAACAAGAATGTCCCTTAAGTATTTTTCACTGTAATATGTAGTAAGTTTTGTTAGAAAAAAATTCATCTACATGCAAGAAATGAAACCAACAGTTGACAAAAATAAATTGCCAGACATCATTACCTGCATTTAAGTTTAGCTGCTGTGCCCAGTTTGAAATGCTCAAATAAAACATAAGACTCAGTTGCAAAAGTGAGCTAAGCAGGTTTTGAGACCTTTAACTATTCCTCCTGCAGGGACAGAGGCCCTGTAACGACTACAAATGATTTCTGTGCAGGATGAAAGTCACTGTATTATCACAGTGACAATCACATTACCAGCCCAACTCCGGAAAAAACTAATATCATCTGGACAAGGCTAATAACTACTTGCAGAAAAATACAGAGCTATAATTGTTGGAAAAATAAGTCGTTCAGTGCCAGTAATGAGATTCTGTTCTTGCTGTTGTATTATGTGTGTGGTTACAATACTTTCTCTGCAGAACATTTTAAGCTTTGCTGGGTAGACTGCAGACTATTTTGCCGTTTCATATCTGACCTCTGTTAAGTGCTGCGTTTCAGGTTATTTGAAAGAATATACGAGCTATTTTTGCACTTATTCTACCTGAACAAGGCAACAAGAGAAATAGCAAAATATACGAGTGTGGTATTACATCAATCACCTTTCTGAGGTGGAAAGAGATGCAGTAAATGTCATTGTCAAATTATCTCAGATACTGTATTTCTTTGTTTGTTCAGTCAAACATTTCTTTACTCTGCAGTCAAGACAAGACAAAGACTATTTATCAACTTGCCAGACTGGTAAAGACCTGCATAAAAATGTTGTGAGTTTCTGTGAAAACTGTGAATACATGTTGGCTGGTGTACCTTAGTGGAGCCCAGGTTGATGTTGGAAGTCGAGGCGGCGGAGGCAGCAGCTGGCTTGTCGGAGTTGTCGGCCTGATGGAGGACGCTCCACAGCAGGGTGACAGAGGACATGATGGTGTGGAGGATGGACAGGATGCCCGAACGGGCCTCAGCCAGATGCTTCTGGTCAACACTCGGTTGTAACTGAGAGGAAGAATATGCAAAAAGACAGTCAGTATTTAAGTAGTATGTGTTAAGTATTAAATTTAGTGTTTTATTTTCAAAATTAGAAAAGTAACATAACTGCAGAGTAGTTAACTATATGTAGTTTAATTATGTCCTCAATATCCAACAATGTCCTCTTTACGCTCACTTCAACTGTATCTCTGTGCAACTATACGAAGCTCCAGACACAGTTTGTTCTCAATAAAAAATCATACTCAAATGTAGCAAATAAATGTATCACATAGAGAAAAGAAGGCCTGCTTTCAGAATTTCTCTATAAAAACAAATCTGTGCAAAGGCTGTAAAAAATTCACTGGGAAATGACAGAGCAATCTGCAACAACTTATTGGTGTCTGGCGCCCTCACCTGGTGGTACTGGGAAGTGGGATCCAGCAGGCAGTAATGGATGATGGCTGTGATCCCCTCCAGCACCGTCAGAATCAGGTCAGGAGGGATGCAGAGAGCCATCCACTGGGGTCTAGAGGATAGAGGGACAATATGCAGTTTAATAAAAGCATGTCTGGATGAATAAAATACAAATAATCGCACAGTTCATCACAATTAGTACATCATAGAGATGGATGATGCATATAAGAGCCATTGTGTTTTGTGGTCAAGAGTGCCATCTGGTGACAACACCCTCGCAAAACCATTTCATTGTATCGTACTGCCTGTATGATACACTTAGATGAAGAATGGGTTATCATGTTAGTGTAGCTCATTAGTACAGTCTATGTAGATGTTGATAAATGATCTAAAATATCGACACTCTAATACTTTCTCGAGTTTATGTGTATAAAACAATACAATATCTGTTATTATCTGTTATTATAGCAGTATGGTAGTAGTATAGTTTTTTGGTATGGTTTATTTTATATTAGTTTTGCATCAAAGTTTAAAATTCTGACAGCTCTTGATGTAAATACCTGGTGTCAGTGATCCCTGTCTCATAGCGGTACTGCTGAAGAAGATTGTCCAGGTTCCTGCACAGCTGCAGGGTGACCGAAGCCACCACCCTCCTCAGCACCCTCCCCATGTATGGCAGGGTGGCTGTAATAAGTCCGATCCACTGCGGGTGCATCTTACACGCGTGGTGCTGGTGCAGCGCCCTGATCACCGCACACAGGAACATCCCCTGTGCTGTGATGGGCTGCCCATGAAGGTACTGCAGCGATGTCATTGGCTGCTGCGGGTTGACATGCTCCACTTCCCCACCCAGGATCTCAAACCCAGCACCGACGCCTCCTCCCGTCCCTCCGCTTCCTGCCCCTCCACCCACAGGTTCTCCTCCTTCGTCCGCCGGCACCAGGACTCTGTGCTCGAGCACGACAAGGCTCTGCAGCAGTCTGAGCAGCTGAGACTGGACGGCGCTGCAGCTGTCGATCTGGTCTTCTGACAGGTTGATGACGCTGTCCTCTGAGAGACCTTCCTCCACCGTGGCCACATTGACCCCTGCCACCCGCTGATCGTGCCACTTCTGTGCACTGAATATGGAGGAAAGCAGGCAGTGGAGAACCACCTTCTGAACTTTGCATTTGGAGAGGACATCGCTGATGAAGCTAGCGAAGCCCTTCGCCGAGCCCCCTGTAACTTTGGATAACTCGCTGAAAAGGAGGGTCAAAACCTCCACACTGGTCAGCTGCATGGCCCGGTTCCCTGCCAAGTCCTGAGGGCCCGCTCCCACGTGTACGGAGTAATAGCTTCTGAGGAAGTAGAGGCAGAGCGAGATGATGATCTCCAGGTACATGGCGCTGCGGAATGAGTGGGAGTGGGAGTCCTGGGGGATGGGGCAGTAGAAGTCTTTGCCCATGACGGAGACCCTGTGACGGGCGAGGAGGTTCTGGAGCAGAGAGAGCTGCGGAGTGTAGGTGTTGTTGATGCTGGTGGTGGAGATGGCACTTACAAATCCTGAGGGAGCGGCTCTCAGCATGGCGGCGATGGCCGACAGGGCGTGGAGGGAGCGGGAGGAGTCATACAGCTGAAGGTAGAGCAGGACATGCTGGTAGAGAGGGTGGATGTTAAAACGAGGTGGGGCAGAGGATGATCTGCGTCCCGTGACGCTGGTGCCACCAACAGTCCCGCCGGAGCCACCGCTGGGCGAGCCAGTGTCGCTCTCGATTTCTGACACTTCGCCTTCCCCACAGCTGTACCAGTTCTCCAGATCCAGGCTGTCACCGAAGAAAATACTGGGCGGCCGCAGTTTTTCGGCCTGATTCGCCATCTTTCTCTGCCGCTCCTCCTCTTTCCTCTTGCCCTTCTTGATCTTGGGTTTAGCCCCTGGAGATTTGTCTGCCAGCCTCTCCATGATCTTCCCTTTAAGGCTGAGTTGGGTGCTGCTATGGCTACGTTTACGGGCCTGAGGGTCGTCCACCCGCAGGTTATGGTCCGGGGTGGCTGGGTCGGAGCCGTCTGGCAATGTGACAATGGAAGGCGACGAGCTGTGGCGGGTGATGCCCTCTCTGTGCTGTTCCTCTGCAGATACATCAGCTGGTGTAACAGAAAGGAACTCCAGCGTCCCTTCAGCCAGCATCTCGGGCAGAGTCTGGTGGCCAGACATGAGAGGAGGGCCCGAGTCGAGGCGGAGACCAGTGGAGGTATCCGAGGAAGTGCTGTCTGTGTCCGTCTGGGGCCAGTTTTCAGGTGGAGGTGAGACTTCAAGCGATCCCTCTTCTATTATACTCAAAACTCGGTCTATCAGCTCTTTGACAACAGAGGACACAGCCTCCTCTATAGAGTCCTCAGACATGTCGTCTAAAGAACCAGGTTGTTGGTCCGATCCGTTGACAGTACCGTTGACACCATCGGCTTCCTCAAAGCTGCCATTTTCCACAGTAGATGAATGAGAACCGCTGGACTCAGAGCTCTGGTGCTCCCCCTGCTGGTTGGCAGGCGGATATTCACCAGCTAGCTGCAAGTTCTCACTGCTCAGGCTCAGTAAGGACAGGCTGTCGCTCAGCGGGTTCACAGTCAGACAGAACGGCTCCATGTCACCCATCGCCATGCTGCGGAGCTCCTCGTGCATCACCCTTTCACCGTGGATCTGACTGAAGTCTAGTGAAAGAAAGAAGAAAATGAAAATGCTTCAAGATGTTTTTTATCATAAAGAGTCAATGTGGAACAACTTGCAGTACCAGCAAAACTAAAAAAGCAACTCAGGCACCTGGAGAGACTTCTGTTGGAAAAGCTTAATTTGCTTTGTTATCACTCCAAAGCACAAGTCTAAGCCAACTCAACTGATCATGCACATTATTTGTGCTCATAAATCCAAATTCATTGTGTTTTGTTGGGTAAGACCAGACACAGTATTAGATGAGCACACACCTGTAGCACATTATTTCTATAAACACAAAACTGTGGATCTAAAATGTCTCAGAATTAAAAAAGTGTGGCTCAACTTACAACTTTACAATGGAAATAATATGGGATTCCTCATCTGAAAATGCTTCACCCAACTGGCATGAATGTGGAAAACAATTTGATCCATTTTCTGTAAATCTGAGCAACATCATAACTTCCAGAATGTAACAAAAACTTATATGTATATATATACATGTATGACAGGCACAGCTTACTGTCTGAGAAGCCAGAGTCTCTGGTGTAAATGGCTTCTGATGGTTCCTGTTCAGGTGGTTCAGGAAAGACCTGAGCCCAGTGGCGCTGCGCCTGTACCCTCTGAATGGATACTCTGTGGGTCTTCGGGTGGAGCAGCAGGAGGAGAAGAGGTTCTAAAACCCGAGCGATGTCGTGTCTCTGAAGGACCTGATTGAGCCAAGCCCGGCCAACAGCGCTGGTACACGGATCCCAGTAACTCAGACTGTCGAGCATGATGAAAAGAGATCTGAGGGACAAAGAGAACAGACGTGAGAGGAAATAAAAAATGAAAGTGAATCACTGGAGAGGCACTAGATATGCAAAATACAACTGCATTAATAAAAAACTCTTTCAAATAAGTGACCCACCTGTCAAAGGTGCGATTAAAAGGAGAGGACTTGGTCATGTTCAAATCTCGTGTCAAATGCCACAGCACAGAGAACTTGACATGGGCCTCCAGACGAATTCTCTGAAAGAAAAAGGAGCTTCAGCATGAATTTCATCAACAGATTGTGTTTGTCTGCACACAAATGTTAATTTCGTTAACGATGACACAACAACATAACAACCTTCTTTCCATGACTAAGATGAGACGGCATTGATGTCACTTAACACTAACTGTGACTGTATCAACATACAATATTGTTGACAAAAAAAGATGAGACTAAAGTAAAAACTTCGTCTGTACATCTCTCGTTTTACAGTGTTTGGCCCCCAGCCAGTTGTTAATGACACCAGCTCAAAATACATCAGAACATGTTCCAGTCTGGTTGTATTCTTTAAATTGATGCCATCAGACCACTAAACCTCACACTTTCTGCACAGCTCTTTTCTTTATCATTCAACATGTTTTTCATCAGGTAATGATAAGATAAAATATTAAGAGAAATAAGTTTGACTGAAATGAAAAAAAAAATATTGAGTACATTCACTGAAATGTTCAATATAGCCTGATGACTAAATAAGAAAAAACAGTTTGCATTAAATAAAACTAGACTAAAATAGTTGTAGTTGTGTTTGAATAAGATAATAACTAAGATGTCCAGACTTTCAATCAACTAAAACAAAACAGGTGTACAAAAGCTGATGACAAAATGAACACTGCTGCACACTGAGTGATGGAGTATGTGCTCTTATCTTGTGTGTTTGTGGATGTTGCCGGGGATGTAAAGTACCTACTGCACTAACCTTGTCTCTGTGCATGAGCTGCTGGCTGATGACGTCCTCACAGATGCTGGAGGAAGGCACCAGGTTGTGGAGCTGGTAGAAGAGCTCGACGCTGCGCTGATGGTGCTGAGGTGTTATTTCACTCAACTGGTGCCACAAGATCAGAGCCACGCTCTGAGAAGACAAGATTGGATATTAGAGCTGCAACAATCGGAAGAAAATAAGTCCCCAGCTATTTTGATAACTGATTAATTGTTTCAGTCATTTTTTTTAAACAAAAATGTCAAACATTTGCTGGTTTCAGCTTGTGTGATGTGCTGTTTTTCTTTATCATTTAAGAATCTTTGGGTTTTGGACCATCAGTTGGATAAAAGAAGCGATTTGAAGACATCACTTTCTCTCTGGGAAATTGCAATGAGCAGTTTTCACAGTTTTTTAAATTAATTAATAATTTAATTGCACAAATAATTTGCATAATAATCAATAATGAAAATAGTCATGAGTTGCAGCCCTATTGGAGCTTCAACAGGGGTCAAGACCATCAATAACGACTGAGCACACTGATAGTTCCACAGTAACGAGATCTCTACCTTGAAGAAGTCTGTCTTGTCAGCGATGTACTTTAAGATTCCCTGAGTGAGTGGTGGCCTGATAACGACAGCTACTCGACCCTGGCTGGGGCTCATGGGCTGTGCAGACTCAGAGCTGCCGCCAGACGCCACGCTCTCGGCTGTCACCATGGCGACCGACTGGGTGAGTCCCACGAGGTCCATGAGCAGGGAGATGGCCACGCCCTGCAGGCTGAAGTCGTTGGCCAGGCAGCAGGCGTCCATCAGGGTCTGCAGCCACACTGGCAGACGGACCTGTTCACTGTCTGTGTCGAGGATGGGAAGATATCAAGTATTTTAAGTCAACCAACCTGAAGAATAAATAAAAACTGTTGAATGAATCAATTAAATCAAGAACACCTGGAAGTTAAATGCTATGAAGTCAAAGTTTTAAATTGCCCTAAGGATAAAAATGAGGTCAGCTCTACATTGTTCTGCATGTTGTTCCATGTTGCAGGCACACAGTGAGAAAAACAGGATTTCCCAAGTTCTGTAAAAACAGCCAGCACATGCACCATAATCACATTAAACAACAGCAGTGAGGTAACATAAAGGGGATAAAAGACCAGGAAGGAACTTATAAATAAATAAAACCTAGAGTCTATCACGCCTTACAGAGAGAAAGGGCCACCCAACCTTAGGGCCTCACAGTTGCATATGAAGCATGCATGTATGAAATGTCACCATATTTCAAGACAGACAGGAAAGTTGCCAGTAACGCATCAGTTTCAGGTCCCATAATTTCATGGTAAATAGGCGATAATTACCAAGTAATATATTTGAAATTCCCACTTCCCACTGACCCTGACAATACAGTAAAAGTAACATCTTCATCTTCCCTGATTTTCTAATCACAGAGTACATTTCTGGCACTTACCAATCTGCTCTTCCTGTGTGGGCGAGGACTTGAGGTTGCCCTCTGCGATGTAGACGGGGAAACTGGAGCATTCTAAGAAGAGCTGACAAGCAGCAGTGAAAGCAGCGACACACTCCCTCTGGACCAGCACTGATTCTGAGCATGACTCCATCTGATCGCTGCTCTGGGAGCCCTCTGAAACCAGGGGCCCCGACTGCATGGCCTCTCCCCTCTCACCCTCAGCTCTGTCCGCCTGCCCGGGGGTTATATATAAGGTGATAAGTCGGGAGAGAAACTGCTGGAAGTGCTCCAGGCAGCACTGCATAACGGGTTTGTCCAGAGGTTTGGTCTGAGATGGGCCTGAGGAGCGACGGCCCGTTTTGACCGCCGGGTGAGGATGAGGGGTTCGTTCCGTCTCGTCGTGGCCGTCTCCCTGGTACTGGACGAAGTCTGTGAAGCCGCTTTCTGAGGAGCGACTGCTGGGTGGGTTTTCCCCATCCTCGAACACCTCCCCGCTGCCAGGGAGCTCTAGAGTAGCCGGCAAAGCCTGCAGGAGGACAGGTGATGGAGTAAGGGTGGTGGAAACAAAGGAGAACAACAGCTGTGTCTTGATCAACACACAGAGACTACAAAGCCAAGAAAAAGTGTAGCGGTCTCGAGACAAATACTTTTTTTAAATCTGTTCCTGGTGAGCATTATCTAATTTTTATTTCTTTAAAGGCTTCCAAAGCAGAGGTTTTTCTGGCTGATCTCTAGTCAGGTTAAATTTGTTAGAACTGTTAGAACACAGAGATTATTGCCAGTCTTAGAATTAATACAAATGATAAAGGCAACAAACTAGCAGTAGAGTGAGGGAAATATCAATAAATTAGTTCTTACCAGGGAACATAAGTGAAAACACCTGTGTGGGTGAGGGATTGATGGTTTAAAGGAACATTCACAGACGTTTTCACAGCAGGAAAAGCACAGGTGTAACTAATAACCCTAATTAGCTTATCTCAATAGAGTGCTGCAGGGATGACCTATTTTTGTAGGCCATCAGAAAGTTAGCAGGGCTCTGGTTTCCTCTACAAAAAGCCAAATAGATTTCAACATTGGATTTTGGGTTAGAGCAGGACAAAAGTTAATCATACTTAAAGTTCAGCAAAATAATCTTCATTACAGAACACAATTATTATGATTTTTGAAGTGTAAATACAATCGCCATGAATAAAAACCTAATGTTAGGCTGTAAATAAACTACACCACAGCTGCATTGCTTCAGCGTCACCACCACTAAGTGACCAGTGTTGGGCATGATGATGTTTAATTGGGAGTCTCATTTCAGCGCTTGTTAGCAACTACTTTTTAAGACACATTAAAGCTGCAAAATTCACAAATAGCAAATTGTGTAAATTTCTTAAGCTTGTGATCACCACTGACCTTATTTCAGTCGTCTCAACAGAACTCCATTTTTTCTGGGACAAGGGAACTGGAAGTGGTTATATGCCAACTAATTTCTAGGTTTTAGGACTCATTCTTGCAGCGATCTATTAAGTGTCCCAGGAAGTCATTCTAGTGAGCCAGCATGCACAATATCATGGACCCTGAAACTGTTGGAGTACAGCCTTTATTAATGTAATGAACTACACCTGAGCTTTCTCTGAAATGGCAGATTAAGATAATGGTGGTCTAATTATCCCACAAAAGGCTAGCTCCACCGTTGATATTATAGACTTTTGGATTGTTTTTAGACACAGTTATGATCAGACAGGAAACACATGCTAAACTCTGTGTTTACATGTACTGTCTATTACTATAGTAGGTTGGACAAAATGACAGTATCTGGCAAAATGTGTGGTGGTAGACAAAAAACATATATACAACATTCTCATGTCATACTGTTTTATATCAACAAATCTATATCTTAGATATAGCTTATTGTTGCAGGACTGCTTTATGGATATTGGATATATTGGATTCACAGGATTGTTCCATCCAGCTTTATGTGCAATATGATGAGGGACCTTGATTTCTCAGGGGTTTAATTCAGTCAAAAACAGAAATTACCATGACAAATGTAATATAAAAACACTGTCTTCCCATTTTTAGCTTATTATGAGAAACTACAAATACCAGTTTGGGACGAGGCATAGGCTGAGAGCTTACGCTATTATCTTTTTTTTTTTCCTCTCTCTTTTTTAAATTCTATGTATTTGTAAATTGTTTCATTTTTTTATATTTTTTTCTTTCCTATTTTTTGTTTTGTTTGGCTTGTGTGTGCAAATGTATATATATATATATATATATATATATATATATATATATACACATACATACATACATACATACATACATACATATATATATATATATATATATATATATATATATATATATATATATATAAAATTGCTGTGGTCACCTATATTCTCTAATATATACTACATGTAATTGATTATTTAATTTAACCTGGTAACTCCATTATTTATTTACTCATTTTATGTTAACTTAATATTATTTTTCTAATTTTTCTTACATTACATGCCCATGGTGTTAATTATTTATCATTGATTGTTTTTCTGTTTGTTGTTTTTATCTCTTTGCGGAAGCTATGTACTGGCATGCAAGGGAGGGCGGGATGGGAAGGTGGGTCGGGGATTTGAAAAGACATGATTTTGTGATAGAAAATTACAGACACCGTGATACAAGTTCCCATATATCAATATCTGTGATCTATTCAGTCAGTGCTTCAGTAAATGTGTGCCTTACTATTACTTTAATAGTGGCAGTCTCTCAGCTGACCCTTTAACCTCATTGCTGCACTGTTCTGTGTCCTGTACACTGGTCATTCTATGGTGAGGGTGCATATACAGCTGTTGGGTTTGACCTGAGGGACTTGTGTATAGTGAGCTGTACACCAGACCGGCCTCCTGTGTCAGACGGACTGACAGACTGAGGTTCTTACAGTTCTTTGCTACAGTCAGCCTGTGGGAGCCTGAGGGCTTGCTGGGATACATTTTGATGGAGGCAGCCTGGACTCAGATGGCACGTTAGATAGCACGTTCTCTATATGCCCCTCAGGGTGGGGGGTGGGGATGATATAGTATTTAGTGGATGTATGTGGAATGTTTTCCACTCAGATGGATACAGCTCACCCAGGAGGCATCAGTCTACTCCTCCTCTTCCTCAGAGAGAAAAGGCGAGCTGGGCTCAGCTGTTGGTTAACCATCTTCTGTCTTTCTACTTGTCCACTCTTCTTCCCCTCATGGACCTACCTCAATCTATCTAGCCCTCGTCCATCTCCGGGCATGGGACTGAACTTTGAATTATGCCTCGCTGAGCTCTCAAACATTTTATCAACCAGGTTGCTGGACAGGGACCAGGAGGACCAGGACAGCCAAACGAAGCATTTGTTCCAAACAAGTCTTCAAATGCCTTGTGCTGAGGGAGTGTGGGACGGCAGGGCCAGGCGTGGGACCACCCAGCCAACTGCAGCGCAAGAGCAGGAGGCTGGCAGGAGCCAACAGGAGCCGAGAGGGGCCCTGTTCAGGGACCAGGGCACACCATCAGAGCCTGAACTGATGGGTTTTTGGGCACTTGTAGGGGAAGGGGGGTCAAACTGTGATCTGCTCTGACCGGGGCAGCAACAGGCCAACTGTGCTTTTATCAAAAGACTTTTAAGAGATCAGAGACGGACCGAAATTATCATCTGGCAATGTTTTACAAAGTCAGAGGTTGGCATGGTGCTTGTGAACAATTTCCATTCCTAACTGACCACTAAAGCAAACAGATACTCTGATCTTATGATGAAAGTGGCTGTAAAAACATGGGGGCATTTTTAATCAAACATTTTTAAGAGTTTTCCTCACCCGTTTGTCGTCCTTGTCTCTGTTCTTTTCCCTCACTGAGTTGGAATGGTTTCCGGCAGAGCTGGAGAGGGCCTGGGGGCCCGAGGGCAGGGCCAGAGGGGACACCAGCGGTGGCTGCACTTTGCTGAGGATCTTGGAGCAGAGGCGAAGGCAGTGGGTGAGCTCCCCGAGGCCCAGAGCCTGCAGGTGACAGGTCAGAGCCGCCACCATGCGTAGCAGCAGCTGAGGAAGATGTTCTGTCTGGATCTCTATGTAGGTCTCCTGGACATGATGGACACAATAGACGTCAAGTGAGGAATTAAAAGTGCAAATACTGGGGATCTGGAAGGAAGTGAGCCTGAAATAATGGATTTAAGATAAGTCCTGATACTGATCTTTTACTGATTTATACTCAAGTTTTTTAAATGATTTATGTAATATATTATGCTGGATTAAATGTTATTAAATACATAAGCATCTAAAATGATCTCTGGCTTTTAAAGGGGAAGTTTTAATCGCCTTGACCGGTGCATGAACATTAGAATTATTTGTTGTTTGTACATACATATTCATATAATTATAATACATACACTGTATTAGTAGTCTGGTTTTCCAGTCTGATCTATTATTTGATTTGATCTGATTTGACCTCACCTTGCCTGAACATCTTTAATGGTCAACTGTATTTTTTTAACTATTATTCATTTTATTCTTACTTTTTAATAGTTTTAAGTCTCATATCGTATTATTTTGTCTGTTTTATTGTGTCTGAATTACTAATGTCAAACTTTTCATCTTTACACGATGCACATAGCTTGTGACTTTCATGGTAGCTCACGCTCTGTGCAGCACATTGTACTCCCACCTGCTGTACAAATAAAGTTTTGCTTGCTTTCTGGTTAAAAAAAAATATTTTAACACACAATATGTAAGCTTTGCCATTAAGGGTCTCTCTCACATTAAAACAGAAACAAAACACGTAGTTTGATGATGTCCTGAAGAAGTGTGGGATCATGGGAGCTGTTTTCTTCCCCATTAAACAAACATGAAAATCCATCTGATGTGACTCGAGCAGAAATCATGTTCACTGACGAGGTAATGAATTCAAAGTTTATTCACGTTACGTTTAGTCACGTTGGTTGACTTTCTTCTTCATTCTCCAACATATCCCATGTTTTCTGGAAGTTAAGCAACTAGTGGCTAGTAAGAAATACACTGTTACCTTGAATAAATGATGTATTTCTCTGTGTTTGACCATTGTTAGAAACACAGTACACAACTCAGCAAAATATATATATAAAACATACATCTAGTATTACATGTTATAGCTTGACCATAATCTTGATTTTCTTGGAAAAAAAAACATTTAGATCCAACCTACGTATTTACTGATGACTTTATCATTATATATATTGGACCTAAATGTACTGATGATCTAGTTTAACACCCTCTTGCTCTTTAGAGTTGTGTCATGAGTGTGTTAATCTTCTTATGAACATTTTTTTGTTAAGTATTAAGTTTAAGTATTCTGACTCAAGTACAACACATTTTCATGAAACAAGAAAAAAGAGCAAAAAAGAAAAACAAAAATATAAAATGAGCATTAAACCATGAATTAAATTAAAATAGTCATATTTCTTACAAATATGTGAGCACTGCAATAGCATGTAACTGCATGCATGCTTAACAGAAAGCACAGACACACTGGGCAGAGATTTCATTTTCACAAGATCCACACCAAACAGCCAGGGTAAATTTGCACCACATTTAAAAATGATTTTTATAATCCCACTTCTTCCTCCGGATCATTTTTGGCATTAAAATGTGACAGTCAGTCAGTCATTCGGAAATGATCACTCAAAGCAGGGCGGGAGCAAAGATGGCCTGTGGGATGTTGGCAGGACGTTGCAGAAATGTTATCGTAGCCTCAGTGAAGCAGGGTGAGGTGAAAAAGCAGGAAAGAGCAGTACTTTACCTGGCAGATTACCCTCATGCTTCTAGTAGGCTTCAAGGAGAAAGAGCAGATAGTTTGAACAGACAGGAGCAAGCAGAGCACAGGCCACACAAGACTTGGTTTGCAGAAACACACACACACGCACGCACGCACACTAACCATACGCTTCTCCATTCATGCTCACACACTCACAGAACACAAGGTTCTCTTTCTGTCGCTCTTTCAAACACACACAAGACAAGCATTTAAACAGGGTAATAAAGGAGTAAGGGATTTCCAAACTATTCAGATTGGAAATACAGTTTAGACAAGCACATTTCTAATAGGATGCAAACAATATTTTTAGCAGGGAAACTAAACACAGGCATCTTTGAACCTGTGTAGAGACAGCACACATACAAACAGAAACAAGAGAGAGACGAGGTACACACACAACCCTTAATGGTGGACATAACATCCCAGAACTGGATTTAAAAATGGAGTTAGACAACAAATGTTGTAGGCCAAATTACAAATGTTGATGGAGAGTGTTTGCAGGGAACATACTGGATTTAAAAAGGAGGTGTGTGAGCCGAGAGGGAGTGAGAAACAGAATGAGATGGAAAAGCCCAAGCAGGGGCAGGAGACAGGGGACTGTAAAAGAGGGAAGAGACAGAATGTGCTGGAGAGATACAAAAAAAAACAAGGAAACAGAGGGAAACATGACAGGATAGGGAGAAAGACTGAATAATGACAGGAAGAAAAGGATAGAAAAGAAAAACTGAGAAAAAAAAAACTGCAAAAGAGAAACAAAAAGAACAACATGAAAGTGTAAAGGGAAAAAGAAAGACTGAAAGAAACTGGTATAAGAGTTAAATAGTGGAAGTAAGCAAGATGAAAAGCAAAGACAGAGTGGGAGAAAGGCAAGAAAGAAAGACAAAAGGAAAGAAAGACAGAAAGAAGGAAAGAAAGACCATTAGAAAGACAGACAGAGACAAAGAGACAGAAAAGACAGAAGACAGAAAGACAGAAAGAACAAACAAACAAAAGAAAGTCTCACCAGGGAAACAATATCCAACAAGAAATCAACCAGCTGACAGAACTCCACCAATGAGAGCTCTGGAGGATCTGAGTTCCCAGCATGCCGTGGTGGACGCGTGCTGCTGTTCACTGTCCTCCTGCAACAAAGGCAAATTTAAGAATGTCTTGAGCGAGGTAATGATGGTTAGAAGTTCACTTCAGAGTTGATTATGCTAATTTGTGGATCCACCCGGCATATATTCGGCCTCTGCCATTTAATGCATCATTATGTCAAAGTAGCTCAGAGCACACAACAGTGACTTTAGTTTTTCCCCCAGTTTCACCCTCTAGCATTTAGAACTGAACTCGTACTGTTTCTGATGCTATCTATGCTGTGCCTCATTAAGTGGTAACTTGAGTGTATATTACGTACACGTGAATTTAATCATACAAACCTGCAGCACTCTTCAAACCAGCGAGCGATGTAGTCCCACATGTAGTACGGCTCAAACGAGTTGAACAGGAGATTGGCTGTTTTAATCAGTTCTGCCGTCTTCTTGTTCTCTCGTAGTTTACTAAAAAAAGAAGGCACAAATAGCATCATGCTATTCATGGTTTGTACGGATTAATAAATGAACAAAAAACACCCTCCATGCCCATTATAATACAAGTGATTAATAAACAATTTAAGTAATTTATCAAATGTTTTTCCATTTACAAGCCAACATTGCGCGTCACTCCATGCCAACAAGCCAGCAACAGTGTGTCACTCAATGTCTTATTAGACTTGGGACCGATCCAATCCAATATCAGTTTATCAGGTGCACTTACTGGCATAATTCACTCATCGGATATTAGACTGACATCAGCATTCCATGCATCAATCCAGATTGCATGATCTGATGCTTTTATCAGTCATAAATATTGAATAATGCAATTTTAAGCCCAGGTCTTGTGCTGGACTTTAACCTGCCACAACATAACATGACAAAGTCTGAAACTGAGTGAACTAATAACAGTTGACTAACTGAAAATATTCTAGTCTCAAAACAGAGTTTTCCCTTTTTCTGTAACAGCCTCGATTAACAGCCTTTACACTTTATATTTTTTTTAAACAAATGATTTTTATACCAATGATTTTCACCAAATAATTCATATGGGTAAAGCCACCATTTAGAGGCGTAGAAGTTCTTATATCAGCAGATGTCCAAATTCAGATATCAGACGGAGATCACAACTTTAAAAAAAGGAATTGGTGCATCTTGTACACCAAAATTCTGATGGCTCCCTATCTGTCCTTTTTTGACAAATTTTTAAAAAAGCATATATTTTTATATCGCTATACTGCAATCTATTTATTTCCATTAACATATTTCAGTACGTGGTAACACTCATATTTTTCCCTGAATATAGTCAGTTCATCTGAAATGTTCTAATGTTGTACTTGTTCAGTGTTATTGGCTTGAAAATATCCCATCTGTCCTATTTTTATTTTTATTTGATGATGCAACAACCATATTTGAATCATATGTAACGGCTGAATGACACAGATGTGCAGGTGGTGAGCTGGACCGACCTGCTGAGGTGCGTGTGGTCTTTACTAAACGGACTCTGGTTTTGGAGGTCCAGCTCTGTTCTGCACTGTGTGTGTAGAGTCCGAAACACCTCGATGAGAACATCCTCTAGAATTGCTGGGCCTGGAGAGAGATGCGTACAGATACAGGAGATGGTACACACAGTAGGTGTATTAAATTCAGTTTATGTGACAAGCTGCTTATATGACATGCATCATCATTTACAACACTTATTTGACCGCTGGCATCATCTACATATTGATAGACTGGTTACCAAGCTCCGGTTTGTCCAGCAGACTGATAAGGATGCGAAATGGCTTGAGGTCGTGCATGAGGATGCTCTCCTCTTCCCCGCCTCGGGCCTTGCCCTGCAAGATCCCCACCATTGCCTGAAAACACACAGACACACATACACACACACCTCTATTACAGTAGAGATAAGGAACTATTTTTAACTCCGCAGCCACTTTCAACACAGCAGAAGGCATATTCATTTGTTTTTTTGTTTTTTTATCCACCTATAATATCTGACAGAACCAATTTTATATTTGTATTCAGCCCCCTTTCATATTTTTTGTGTGCGTTTCACGCTTCGTCTGCCACATAACGGGCTACAGCCGGCAACAGACGGTCTCTGTAGTACCAACCTTCTCCCAATGGAGGGAGCTCCAATAACTCTCTCAGAGCAGATGGCAGAAGAGCAGACAAAAAACAAAACAAAAACATAAAAAAAAAAAAACCTTTCAAAAACAAAACTTCCCCTCCAGGTCGCTCTGTATGCCCCCTGTTCCAAACCCCTCGAGTACCAGAGCTCATCAAATGCCAGGAGGCTTTTTGGAGCCTGACAGGACAAATTACACAAGTGTGTCTATGTGTGTCTGTGTAAAAGTCTGTAGGAGAACTGGGAGCTGTCTTCAAAAGACAAGGCTACTGGGAAAATATGCAAAATCCAGGGAGTATGTGGGAGGTGTAGGAGGAGAAGGATTAAAGTGGATGGATAAATACTGCGTGCGACAGACAAAAGAAGCCCAGATCTGCCAAACTGAGGATGAACCCCAACCAATACACACACTCCCCCACCCCACACACAAACATCTCAAGAGACGTCTGATTTGTTTTTGTTTTCATTTCTTTTTTGCAAGCTAATTTTACACTTCTTTGGTGACCTATTTGCATTTAGCTTGAAACCTCACCTGGACCAGCATGTCCTTAGAGAAAGTGTTGAAGTAGTGGCTGGCGTGCTCCTCTGGGTTGCTTTGCCGAGTGCTGCGGGGACCTATTCTCCCCCCGTTGTTATCAAAACCTTCAAAAAAACAAAGATGAACATTATAATTACATAGACGCTCTGATGTACATCCAGAATATTCAAACACAAGACCAGAAGCAAAGCACTCATCCAGAGTGGAGAAAATGGAAATTTCATCAGTATTGAGATAAACTATTTGTATCTTCCAGTTCTTCCTCTTTGTAAAGTCCTAATGGCTGTTGCCAAAATCACTCAGATTTCAGCTATGTTGCAGTAAAGTCAGTCTTGGACTGCTTCACACTATAGAAGCTGAGCCAGATTCAGCTGGAGCCTGTCAGTCTTCAGTGTTATTGATCAGGTAAAACAAAGCCAACCACAAAGCTGGAGTTGGCAGTCCAGTGCCCACTCACACTACAATATATCTCATTAATTAGGGAAAAACTCTTCCACAAAATATACTTATCATTTGATTCTAATCACTTCTGGTAATGTAAAATTTTGACATAATCTAATGTTGCTTTGGACAAGAGTGAGAGCCGTCCTTCCTTAGCCATGCAGACACTTACCAGCATGTTCATCCGCAGTGAGTTGCAAACAAGAGAAAATAAAGTAAGACAATGACCACAGCAGATACAGGCCTACTGTATGTTCCACAGAACAGAAAAAATAAAATGGAAAATAGCAACAAAGCACACATAATGTACAGATAGCACTTAAGCAAATCACAGAACAATGTATATGTAAAGGTTTGCATGTCAGAGTTCCCACCACGGTCCATGTAAAATGTCTATAACTCTTGTTATATGCAAGTCAAAGTGGTTTTATGAGTTATAAATATTAATGTCTTTCCTGTTGGATTATGCAAAGGCTGTGAACATTTAAGTGTTCGTTACAGGTTTTTGGTCTATTCCTTCCCCAAATGAAAAGTAAATTATTATCCCCTCCAGGGACGTTTGCGTGCGTGCATACCCAACAAACCTACGGCATCGGCTTATTTTTTTTGTGCACGTTCATGACTGCCTCTGTGATTCACAAGTTTTAGAAAACCTTAAAAAAAACTTTTTGTGCCTCTACACCAGTGACAGCCGCAGACAGACGCATAATGCTTTTGGGTCATCCCATTTTATCTCAAAAAAGTCTTGAGGGAGTTTCTTCAAACTTGGCACAAATGCCTCAAGAATGAACTGATTAGACTTTAGTGGTCAACTGTCACTGTGACCTCACAAAACATATTTTTGACCAAACTCGAATTAGAACATTTCACATAAGCAGTGCTGGAAAATAATTATTAACATGTAACTAGTTACATGTAATTACATTGGAAAATAAATGTTGTAATCTGTTACATTTACTGAGAAGAAATTAAAGTACAATTACATATCAAAATGTTGGTGATTATAAAAGTGTTTAATCCAAAAATTCTTTTGAGGTTCTTTGGTGTAGATTGGCACTCTACTGAGGGACCTTTTCTAATTTTCTTCTGTGTATTAAGTAACTCTCTAAACTCTACAATACATGGCAATACTGTGTGTGTGTGTGTGTGTGTGTGTGTGTTCCGCACCCAACAGCCAGGCGTAGAGTCTGCGGTTGAGGGACATGTCTCTTCTCAAAACCACATGCAGAGCTGCTGACAGGATCCGGATCATGTCGGGGCGAGTCGCCTGAACACAACAGAACAGACCAGAACATTTGTGACCATTTCTCTGTCCACCCAAAACAACAACAGCATAGTATATTCATACATACAGTACAAGACAACAGACATGCTGCAGATGTCAGATAGGAGCTGTGTCCTGGCCTTGACACATCCAGAAATGTTTTGAGGTGAAGGATTTAACAAGTGAGCTAGCGTGAGTCACCGCCGTGGCTGTCTGTCTGAGTGGCGTCATCACAATTACACATGTGCACGTACGAATGCACAAAGAGAAGAAGACACACACAGATGTGAAATAACCAGCAGTGGAAAGAGTACCGAAAATCTGTACTCAACTACAAGTACTGTTACATTAGTAAAATGTTACTCATCTACAAGTAAAGCTACTGGTGTTAAAAAATACTCAAGAAAAAGAAAGTATTCTATATATGTGTATTCAGAGTATTAGTTACTTTTTCAATGCTGATTATCATTCGCAGATATTCAATCAAAAGAGGTTTCTGTTTCTTCAAATCTTCAGTCTAAATAACTTCTGTGCTGTTTTGTCACCTCCCAAAACCCGTGCCTGCATCTTTTATGTCATGGTTTTCATCGGCCCATTTGCGATCAGATAACTTAATTTGCTACAAATGTGCACACGGATCTTAATTCATGTCACCCAACTCAGTATTTAATTTTGAATTTAAAAGTAAGTAAATAGATTGCATTGTGCGATCCATACTAAAGTTTCAGTAAAATCAATGGGCCTCATGCATGAATCACTTGTACAAACAGATTTGTTCTTAAGTAGTGCGTACAAGTGATTTAAGCGAACCTGTGGGATTCACCAACTTTCTCGTATTTTAAATTTTCTTTTAGATACAAACACAATTTCCATGCAGTTTACAATTGACTGTAAATTTACATATAAAGCCTATCATCATTCATTCACTGATCTATTATTACTTGCTGTCAGGTGTTTTGGCTGTATATCTGCACACGGAGGTTTATGAAGTCTCTGTCCAGGCGAACATCCTCACTGATTCTGTCCTCTTTCTCCATGATGAAAATTTCCCCTTAACCCTCTCCTCCTGCCGTAGTCATCCATCGCCCCTTACTGTGGTGAGTCATTTTTTTTTCTCTGAAGTCATTTTCATACTGAGACATTTCTTCATTATTTCAGTGACAGTCTGACCCTCCAGTAACACGGCATTAACAGCAGTTGCTTTTCCCATTTCTTTGCTTTAGCAGGTCTTTTAATTCCACTGGTGACGCTGTTAAAATTTTCCTGTATGGATCTCTGAAAGCAGGACGTCAAACTCTATACTCGTAAAGTTATTCTTTTTTTCTGTTTGATGCCAACACTTCCTGACATATGGAGCAGGAAGCGCAGCCTTATCTGATATTATTGGGGCGTTAATTGGGCTAATTTACAAGTCTTGTGCACGTGCAGTCAAATACACACAGGAGAGTCATTTACAAGGTTTTCTGAAGTTACGAGCATTTTTTGAATCTGACGTGGTGTCGTGGAGCCCCTCATATGAAAAAAAGTACGAGAAATTTAAGATAAGAATACGAAAATGTTCGCGCATGAGGCCCACTGTCTTGAAAATACTCAAAAATACAATTACCCAAAAAGGACTTAATTACAGAAATTCAAGTAGTTGGAATTAGTTCCATTCCCAGAAATAACATGACAATAATACTAACTAATACTAGCTGATATACTGTATGAATACCTTGATATATTAATATCAGCAAGTCATATACTTTGGTCTAATCCTCAATGTAAAACAAATACACACATCATCCTTACCTGACTCATGTGGAAGGGGAAGCAGAAGAGGATCAGGTCCAGGGTGCTCCTCTGCACCAGCACACTTGAGTCCTGGACTGAGGTACTGACCGCCTCCACCTGGTCAAAAACAGAGACACACACATATTCAACCTGCTTATGAACAGTTAAAAAAGTGTAAAACGTTCTAAAACAAAACTCAGATTAAACAATGTTTCAAGAGGTGAAATAAATTTAAATGGGTCAAAACATGTCTTTCCACCTGACTTTGGTAATCATGATTTTGATTTCATGTTATTGATATTTAAGGATTTTATCTGATGAAGTGCCATTGTGTTTTTTTGGCTGGTGAGCGCAGCAAATCAGCCACTTGCATACTTTACCAGCATTTGTTTGTACAGCTAATTTTGCACCCTACTGCTGAGATGCCAATGTTAATAAATGACTCATATACCAAGTATATGCACAATACAACAAATATTTGTCCCTTATGTTGTGTGTACTGTCATGTACCATGAGCTCGATGTCGCTGCCCATGACGTAGAGCTGGTCCTCCATGGAGAGCTTGCGATTGAGGTGCAGCAGAACGAAGGTCACCCCGGGGAGACGCACAGCAGGGCTGGTCAGGATGCTGCCCCACAAGGCACTGTAGAAGGCCGACTGCTCCACTGCTGCAGCCACCTTCTCCAACAGGGTGTTGGTTCTGTGAAAAACACAGACAGGACACACTGAACATGTCTGTTAAGTACAATGAGTTGCATTAGTTGCACAGGATTTATTACTCCTTTGTCTACTAGACTAAGAAGTTACGCTTTAAATGCTTTGCTCAGTAGAGACGGAGGACAATCCCCCAGATTTTGTTGCTATAACTGAGTGGAAACAATTAAAGAGTTAGAAAACATCTCCTAACTAATCGGTGATACCATGTGTTTACTACTGAAGAGAATGGGGGACAGCATTGTTTCTCGTGTCTTTGAAATCCCCAGATGATCAGTAGGCAGCGAGATCTATGAATCTGGTCTGGTATCGCAAGACTATTAGTCTAAAGGTAAATGGCGTTTCTGAGTGTTCTTCCCGTAATGTAACATCACTTTACGGCTCACTTGTGTAATTGGTAAGAAAGCAAAATACATCAGAAGCATCAGAGAGAGAGAGAGAGAGAGAGAGAGAGAGAGAGATATCATGCAATGCTGGTGAGTTTTCTCTCAGTGCTGTTTATGAGTCCACTTGGATGTGACTGTGAAGCTTTAATTTGCCAGTTCCACTAATTGACGAAGATTTCTTGGCAGCATCTATACGTCATACTAAATTTAATTAGGATAAATATGGTGAATCTGTAAAATCTCAATTAGAGCAGATGGGACATTATTAGGATTTATGTTGTTAAAACTGGTGATTTTTTTTTTGTCCTCTGTGTCGAAACTGAATGACTGAGACAGCGTACAGTAACAGGAAACAGCAAAAGGAAGGTGTAAAAAATGTTGCAACCTGATAACCTCTGCAATAAGACAGAAACAAAATAAACTCAAAAGAAGAATTTAAAATACTGCATATCTGAAATATGCACAAGTACTAAAATATGTAGTAGGGCTGCCCCCAACCAAATACTAGTTGTTGCATGTTCATGATCTTAATTTAATTATTTAAATATACATTCTGGGGGCACAAAGCGAGCCACCAGTTAAATTTTGTTAATTTATTGTTAAATGTTAACACAAAATATCCTTGTTGTTCAAAACACAGGAATAAATAGCTTCTCGGAGTATAATTTTTAGGAACAAACAAGATGCCAGTATGCACATTGACCCATACAAATAGGCCTTTTTCACAGCAGACTGTTTGACGTCAAAGAAGGGAAAGCACAGGTGTTACTAGTAACATTAATTACATCTGGCATTGCGCAATGGGACAGTTAAATCTGATGGAGACATCATTAATTTCATCAGTCACACCTGTGTTTCTCCTGCTAAAAGAAGTTTCACGGTCTGTCATGAAACAGTTCACCTCTGTCTCCCCTCAATTACATTAGTGTGAGTGAATCTTTAACTGCAGCGCCCTCTGGAGCCTGTGACAGTAATTACTGTGGCACTGATAACGAGCAATTTCCCAGCTTTTGTCAACACACAGTATATAGTGTGTGACAATTAGATGGAGCCCCTTGACCTCTCACCTCAAGATATCCGAATCCACTTTATGGCAATCTCATGTAGTTTTAGGCATAAAATATGCAGTTTTGCATGCAGTATAAATGTGTTATTTTCAGTTTTTCTATGTCAATATTCCTGCACACTGCATTTGCAAAACCACATGGGAACTGCATAAATTTGGTATGACTGGCAAGCTGAACCTCTTGTGGATTCAATGAGCCTGGCTGTATTCATGTGTAATGATTATAGTGAGCACATTTTTTTTTGCAGCCTGACCTCTCTGACTGGTTGTGACCTCCAGAATATTCACAGCCTCATTGAACGTCTCACCATAAACTACAGACCTGAGGTATTCAGAGCGCTTGCCATTTAACTACCAAAGAAACGCAATTCATTCTGACATTTTCAAAATGTCGGAAGTTTTTGGATCCCAAATCACAGCATGAATTTTTCTGTGGTGCTCGTCAAGGTCTCGGGGTCTTAATGTGGTATTTTGGAGGGATTTATGACTATTTCCATCAATTCTCAAGTGGTCAAAAACAGTTAAATTGTGCACAAAATCTGTTAAATAAATGGTATCAAGCCAAAAAATGCTGGAACCACTTATGAGACATGATAGTGCATGGCAATGTCCATCATTCTATCATAATGTTCCAAGCCCTTACACACTAGAATGTGAATAGGCACCTAAAGAAAACACGTTTATTACAGATATCTGCAGATCTTTAGATTCCCAGATTTCACATGATGTTCATCACTTCTCTGGGCATATACTTCTTACCTGCTGTCTCCCCCTAAAGACCCCCAAAGAATGACAAAAATAAGTGTATGGTAGGGAAGGGTGGAATGGAAAAGGTTAAAAAGAAGAACCATTATAAAGTCTTTAAAATATGGAGTTTGTTGAGACAGTAAATGTAAAGACGCATGTCTGCAGGAAATTCCTGGTATGAGAGGACAAACATGTTTTGAATTGTAAAACTAACAAAGTTTCAGTCTCAGAGACAGAAGTCTTGGGCTGTGTCTTGAGTTTGAAACATTAGTCATCTCGCAATGACTCATATATCTCATGTATCATTCATACAATCTGAAATCAATTGCCTTCCACATTATGCTACAAAATGCCTTCTCCTAATGGCTTCTTCCAGTGCCCCCATGTTGCCCATTAAAAGTGTTTTTCTTTCCATTTCCGCTCATCTCACCTGTCGTAATACTCAGAGCCCTCCTCCAGGCCTGGGAGAACACCAGTCAGCAGCCCCTGTAGGCCTGGTTTCAGAGTCTTTCCCAGGGGCAGGTAGTAAGTCTCATAGAGCCCCAGCAGCACAGGCTTCACAGACATGGCGGCATTGGAGAGTAAAGGGAAGAGCCCAGAGCTGCGGTGATGAAAAAGATGAGAGCGATGTTAAGATCTGATAGTAGCTGGACACATGTCCAGCAAACTTTGTTGTGCATCGCGAGTAGTGCACACTACGGCATTTTTACCTATAAAGAAAGAGGTCTTTGGCCAGCCTCTTGGATCCAATGATCTTGAAGATGATCTCATAGGTCTCCAGGGCCTTGCGGTGGACTCCGCTGGGCAGAGCAGGGTGGAGGCATTGGGCCAGCCGTTTGCCTATCGTCAGCTTCTTGGGAACCACTTGGTATTTTGCATTGTTCTGCAAAACCTGAGACAGAATGGAAAGAATGGATGTAGGGCAGACAAAAATGTTTTTATGTCTCTTGTCATGATACCATGGCTTACTACAAAAACACTTTTTTAATGTGGAATTCAACCTTTTGGCACATGCAGTCATGAAATCTTTAAATCTTGCTTTTTCAACTTTTCTTTTTCTTTGCTTTGAGGCCTTAAATGAACAAATTGGTTTATTAGTTTAGTTAGTATACTAGTTTATTGACCTTTCAACATTATTACAGGTTCATAAAGACAACTTCCATTAAAAACGCCTCATTATTTTTGCTGTTACGATGAAACAATAACACCAAACAGACACCACAAAGTTTAAAATAAAAGTTGCAAAAATAAATCAGTTAGTTTATATAATTAATTGCCAACTTTTTTGCTAATCAATAAATTGGTTTGAGTCATTTTTTAAGATAAAAAAAAGACAAAATTTTCTCTGATTCCACAAAACAAGATATTCAAGGATGTCATCTTTAAACACTGGTCGACATTTTTTGCCATTCTCAGACATTTTATGGATGAAACAATTAATCAGTTAATCATCAGTTGCAGCCCAATTTAAAATAAACAAAAAGGTTCAAATAAACACAAATTTAGTTTGCAATTATGTAAGCTAAAATCTAATACCCAATAAGGCTGAATAACAGTTGCATTTATTCAGAGTTCATACAGTTTTTAGAGGTACATAAAGCAGATATCTCCAGACTCTCAAAGCCTTTAACATCACATCTAAATTGTTACCATAAATGCAACTGCAGTTCTGTTCATATCAACTTTGATTGTGTATTTTAATCATGACTATTCAATGCTTGCTAATTTCCAGAGTAAGGGATGTGCAGAGCACTCATCTAGTTATGACTGACATATTACATTGAAAATCAAGCATTTTTCATGGAGTTTATTCAAATTCAAGCACATTTCTTGAAAACATAATTAAATTAGGCATTTTCTAAACTTTCCAGTCTTTGTACAAACCCTGAATATATGTATCTACTTGTATGCTGTGTATACTGTATATGTCTTTTCGTTTATGTCTAAATGTGTCCTGTCTGAGATCGTTACCTTGTTGAGTTTGCCCAGTGCAGAGATGAGGTCTGCCCACTCACTGGAGTACTCAAAGTTCTTGAGGGCTTTGTCCACCGCTGCCACATAGTTCCTGTACTTGGAGTCACTGAGCAGCTCCACTTCCTCTGCATTCATTCTCCTGGGTGGTTATTACAGGCTAATGTAAAACACCAGGCACACATATGTACATCACACCTGCAGAGAAAAACAAAAGGGAAATAACCTTAAAAAGATGACAGTAAGAAAGTTCAGGGTTATTTAAGTCATTTTGTATGTGGTCCGATATTTGTCAGGGTGTAGCTGGAGCCATTTCAATACACTGAGTCATATAAAGCAGGAGGAGCGTGAGCTGCCATTACAATCTTTGTTTTACATGTTTGGAAATGAAGCAAGATTACTAACATGATGAATCATAGAATGAACTCCAAAAAAAACAACAAAAAATAGTTTAGAGAAGGAGTGTCAACTTTCACACAATGCTGCTGCTGTCACTCCTACAATGCAATCTTTTAGAAAACCATTCATTTTAAAGTGATGGCCCTCCAGGCACCAGCCCTCTGCAGCTGATGATGAGTCTGATCACATCACAAGGCAGAAAGCCTCACCATAAAATGGCCTCTTGTTAGCATGCTGTGATGTTGTTAAGTCCATGGTACGCTGCATGCATGAGTGTGATTTTGTTAAAGACACAGTTCAGAGATACACTATTGGATTTCCAGAGTCAGAAACAAATAAAAGTCTCTGGACAGACCTTTTTATGTATTTGGTCCAGTCTTAAGTTAGTTATGTAAAACAGCAATATTAGGCCGTCCTGGCTCAATTGTTGTGTGTCTATGGGATCAAATAACATAATCATCATCCCATGATTTCCAGGCTTTGTCTGAGTTTAGGCAAACAGTCTAAATCTTTGAAACGCATGTGAGCCAACTTTCTACCATATGACCACACCTAACACCACATGTGACCTTATGACTTTTAGTTACCCAGTCCTAACAATAATATAATACTGTGTTTTCAGTGGACAAATGGGATATAGGCCCAATCTCAATGTCCATCCTCACAGACTTTGAGGTGTCTTCCCACTCCTAAATCACTGAGGCTATGAGGGCTCTGAGGGAATTACCCACAGTTCATAGCATTGTGACATTAAACATGGAGGTTAACAGGGGAATCCAAGAAGTGTTTTTTTGTTTGTTGTTTTTTTTTAAAAAGGACCATAGATGACGGCAAGCTTGATTACTGCCATTATTCTATATGCAGTATTTTTAAATTCACAAACAGTTAGAAAAAATAAATTAAATCATTACCCAAGATCTCATGATTTCTTCTTGAACTGAATTCTTCACCACTAGGTTTGTTAAACAACAAAAGCACTAAACTTTTAAAACACGATGAAACATTTTTTCCATGAAACCTCTGATTTATAATCGTGTACATGTGCATGCCTCTTTTTTTTCTTTTTATGTAACTGTCTAACTAATATTTTCATGTCCCATTCCTATTTGTACGATTTGACTCCTCACAGCCTCTTACACTCAAGAACTAATAACATTTATGATGACTCAGTGTCAATTTATAGTGCATTCATGTGGGGTCGGAATAATGGGAAAAATGATCTCCCAACTGAGCATATTCCTGTTAGTGCCCCTTCAAGAAAAACAAAGTTGCCTGCTGACGTCATATAAGTAGAAATATAGTGGATGAGAGTAAATGTTTGGTTGATAACCTTTTATGAATACACGTATTGCATAACATTTTTGGTCACATGTAATTTGTAACATAGCATCGTTAGTTAGTGTCCACATAGAGTGACCTAGACTAATTAGAACTGTTATTCATTAGCATTAACCCAGATAACAAGTTCTCTACTCTTCACTAGTACCTCCTACTATTAGTAGCACAGCAAAAGTCGGAATAACGACTTCCCATTATGGGGACTGGACCCTCCGACGAGCACATGAATGCACCATTAAGTCTCCCAGGCAACCATATCAGTGAGCTACCAAGCACACTGCAGCTGTTACTAATTAATGTTATTAACTACACCTGTGCTTTTGCTGCTGTGATAATGTCAAAATGTCTGCATTGAAACGCGTTTAAAAGTGAATGGAGTCTTGAGAGGAAGCCTGAATAATTATTCAGAAGTACAAGTACAAAGTGTCTGAGGCAGTCGTATGGTTGATAATTCAGAGAAAGATGAGTATTTGTGTGTGTGTGAGGCTAGCTTGTGACAGCTGGCAGTTTTGCTCTCAGCTAAACAAACTTTAGTCAGACTGCTAGTGTCAACAACATAGTAACGGCAGAGCAAGGTACGTATACCTGTCCAATAAAAACAGCAGCCATTTACTTTGTGTGGTAATATACATACGTGTTAGTAAATGAAAATTACTACAAACACACCATTAGCAATATAACAAACATTCGCAAAATGATGTAGCATAGGTACTAAGCGCGTTACTACCGTTATAGTGTTTACGTGAGTGAGGAACTGTTAGAGTAACGGTGTAGCTAGCAGCTACCTTGTTACTAGCTAGGTAAGGTGATTTCCGCTAATGTACACGGCCCTTAATAACGTTAAAATGTAAGCGGATACAAAAGCTTACCGTTATAGGATACAGGTCAGCAACTGTCATTCAATCATGTGGCCGGTTCGCCGAGTAAAAACGGCTGACAGCGTCAATAATATGACTAGCAGGCTAGCTAACGTTGGTAGCAGGTTGTTTAAATGATGGAGATGCAGCAGGGCCCGGCTCCGATGTCACCCGTTCGTGTAAGCCCGGTCCCTTGACAAGGAGGCTGAGGAGGCAGACAATAGGTAATTATATTCTACATATTCATATTTCTCTTAGTAGGGTCTCGCAGTGTGTAAATAAACAGTGATGAGCGCATCGGTTGCTTCCACTGGCAGATTCAAAGCGAGGCAATTGACAGCTCCCACACTGCACTGCAGATTAGCTCTACGTCCAACCATAGCGTCCAACTGCCCCGGTCTTCCGCATGGACGTCTTCCGCCTCGCAGCTGTGTTAAGTCACCTATGGTTACACCAAAGAATCCCGGTGCACAATCTTCAAAATAAAAGTTGAATATTTTTCAAATTTGAAAATATATGTAATTGTTCTGTATAATTTTATTAAATTTCCCAGTTGTCCAGCTTTTAACTGTAACAAAAATATTCCTTGTTTTTTTAGAATGTGTATTTTCAGGCATATTTTAAATTTTGGGATTTTTTTTTTTAATCAAACAACAATTTTGGGGACCCCCTGCATTAACTCTTAGGACCCTCTAGGGATACCAGTACCCCTGTTGAAGATCCGTGGTTCAGGTTTATACATTAATGTACTATTTAAACTTAAGTGGCCAAACTTCATCATTGATATGGCCTCCTAGTTTCTACTTTGACTTTTTTCTTTCATTTATCTTACTTTCCTTTGAATGCTGTGCTTTTTTTTTAAGACATAAATTTTCTTTGTTTTTTAATATTGCATTTAATATCATTTTGTGGACTTTTTTGTGGTATTATCGTACCATGAGTTTTTGATATTGTTCTATCCCTGTTGGCTAATCTCTTGGTTGTGCCTGGAAGAAGGGCCCTGAGTCAAATATCTATGAATAAGACACTTTTAATTTACAGTAGTTGTGCTCACATGGTGCATTTTCCCAAAAAACAGGGGTCCTAAAGCAAATGTGTTTACGCGGATTCAAACACAAAACATTTAAGTGACCATTTCAGCCCATGACACTGTGCAATGTCTAATAGGGATTGTTGAACACTTTTAATTTGAAATCTCTGAGCGGATGTTCTTCTTTTACTGTGGTGTGCTTGACACCGGCGGCATCGTCACGCTGCAGGCAAGCACCAACCTCTGGATTGTACTACTGTAAATCACATAGACTTACGTTTACGTTTGTTTTGATCTGGATGCTATGTTGCTCTGCAGACTTGCCCAGCAACATTGAGTATTGATAAGTGTACCATTTCATATTTATTTATTTTTAATCCAGTGTAAATATCGCGCTGCGTGAATGTCAGACTTGGAGATGCCAGCCAAAACACACGCAGTTGGAGTCTTCGTAGAGCTGAGAAAAAGGCTTCAGAGTGGACTACTCATTGTTGGGTAATTATTTTCATGGATATCTAGCCAAACCGTGAAAGAGTTAAGAAGAGTTAGGTAACACAATGTTTACAAACTAGGCTAGCTACGAGCTAACTTAGCCGAGAACAGTAGCTAGGTTAGCTTTGAACGTGTGGTTTCATATGGTGACATATTCAAAACTCCAACGTTACCTAACTATTATTTGAATTTCGCCACATTGTTTCATGACACTATTGTTGGACACTAACAACAATGTGTTACAAAACGTGTTACTTAAAGGCCTGCTGCAGCAATTCAATCCAAACTATCTGCTTCTCTGGTCTGAATGGAAGTTAACCTACAGCATCATTAGGTTGTAGGTCATGGAAAAACTCATGTAAGACTCATATCTTTACTGACACAATAAAGTTATTCCCTCAGTGCAGTAACGTTTTTAACCTTTTCTAAAGGTCTCCCTTGACCTAAATAAAGTGACAGATTATTTTTATGTGTATAAAAGAAGTAACATACAAATACAAATTGGATTTGGTTGTAATCTACTTAGACTACTAAGACTTTATATCATGAAAACTTTGGTACAATTTTGAGGTACTTTATTTGAGTATTTCCATTAAATGTTACTCTGTACTTATCCACTTTATAAACTTTTCAGACTTAGGTTGTACATGCAAAATACCAGCTAATTTTATAAAATATAATGCATTATTAAAGATTATACCACCCAAGTTTTTCACTTTCTTCCAACTTGGCCAAACATAATAATGATCCTATATATAATGGTTTAACACAGACAATGCTGCATAACCAGTGCTTTTATTTTTGACATATTAGGTAAATTTTATTGCTGATACTTTTAATTAAAGGTATAATCTGCAACATTTTCTTAAAAAGACAGTGTATAGACTGGTATTACATAATGCCTTTCAATGATGACTTATGACCCATGTCAGTATGTGGTGCTGGCTGTATCTGCAGAGACCCTGTCCTCTGCCTGAATTTCCCTTTTTCATCTCTTGGCTGTGCTTGGGATGTTTTACCAAGCCGAACATTGGTATTTGACATCCTGATGCATTTACAAACAATGCAGATAAATCCTACTGACTTGACCTGTAAGGTTTTGAATATAGTAGTTCTTCTACTGTTGTTTAGGCATAATGTCTGTCTGGAATGTTGCTGTTTCTTGGTTTTGGTAGGTAGGGAGTCCTGTTGGGTGGGCCTGATATACAATAGATCCAGCAAAAAAAAAAAAAAAAAAAAAGAAACCCTCAACTAAGGTCACATAATTACCAGAAGCCATGAGATGTACCTAGTTTCTCCTGGTGTAAGTATAGCTTGATTATCAAATTGTAAAGTCATGGAAATTGAATTTAACAGGATAGAATTATGTAAAAAAGAAGATTTGTTATTATTATTATTATTATTATTATTATTATCATCATCATCATCATCATCATCATCATCATCATCATCATTATTATTATTATTATTAGTTAATTAACTGTATAGTATAGAAGCAAGCCAGACTGATTTGTCTTCTTCAACAATCTTTAATAACAGGCGGCTGTTTGCTGAAAGTGGATGTAGTTCAAGTAGACCATCACTAGATGGGGTTAATGAGATTTGACAGGTAGAAAACTGAGATCCCTCCTCTCCTCTCCCTGGACTGATGACTCTGTAAACAGCTGCAGGAAAAATATTTTTTTTACTACTTAGAATTTCATTCTGTTAAACCAACACAGGACTGAAAGTCATGGGAAGACTAGTAGAAGAGTTTTGCAGAGGTTTGGAGATATCAGCCTTAGAGATGTCTACTCTCTCTCCAATATAATGGGACTAAATGGCACTCGGCTTGTGGTGTTCAAAGTACCCCCCAAAAAAATACATTTTAAAAATTCCAACAAGTGTCATGACCCAATTACTCAACATAATCCACAGACCTTGTTGTGAGCAATTCCATGTAGGAACTACTGTTTTTCTGCAGTAGAATCTGTTGGAACTACTTTTGTTATATTAGAAAATTGCACACAACAAGGTCTGTGGATTATTTTGTGAAATCAGGTCATGGTTTCTGGAAAGAGACATTGCTGTTAAGTTTTCAAATGTGTTTTTTCATTGCTTTGCACACCACAGGACTAGTGCCATCTAGTTCCATTTTGTTGGAGAGAAGGCAGAAATTTCTATAGCCGAAATCTCCAAAACTTAGAAAAATCTGTATTTTTGATTTATGGGGTGAACTGGCCCTTTTAAACATTTCTCACAAAACAAGAGGAGATAAAAGCCACTCAGAGTATGACGCTGTCAGCGTTTCCAATGCTGTAAGAGAAGAAGTAGAAAAATGTAATAAAAATCCCTTTAAGTACATCCCAGAGGAACTGCTCAGCCAGCATCCAGTTTGTTTTCAGTTAAAACAGCACTTCTCTCAGCTAGTGGTCCACATGAACTCAGTCATTATTCAGTACTTCCTTTAGCTGAGACAGCAGCACCCAGTGGGAGGTAGAGGTGGTATTGATGTAGTATTATTTTGAATAGTTCTTAACTTTGGTAGGTCCAGCTCTGCAGAGAATGCTTTTTTCACCCTGTATACTTGACAGAGAAAACAGCAGATTTTTTCCTGCATCATAAACTATATATAAATATATTTTTTTCAATTCTGTTCTACTCAGTTCTGTTCTGCATTTCATTTTTATATATAGTCTATATTCTGCACTAAAGACTGACTCATTAATCACCATATTGAGACCTTGATTAATTATAGATCCTTCTGAATCCATATTTGTATGATTTGATGTTGCCAAGTCACAACAAGCCAATGTCAGATGCCAGATATTGGCTTAATGTCCACTGCTCATGCATAGGTTTATCAAAAACAGATTACAAAATGATCCAGCCTCCCCAGTTGAGAGGAGTGTCCAAGCTTTGATGTCTGGGTGTGGTATTCAGTTTATGCTGCAAAATGGCGATGCCAAAAAGCTTCCTTTGGTTTGTGTTCATTTGTCTGTTATAAAAGAAGAAACTTGTGATAAATAATGGAAAAATAGAGTGACTTGGAAAGACACATGTCAGTTCTGTCAAAATGAAAGATAAGATTAAATCATTCTTCATTATATTCCTTATACATCTATGTTGTTTCATACTGCCATACATAGCCTTCTGTGTGGAATGGTGGAGAAATACTAAAAAAGAAACAAACACTAATCCAACATTCAACCTTCAAAAAAGAGCCATATGAATTGTAAATAAAACCACCTACAAAGCACCAACCAACCCACACCTTATCAAATTAAAACCAAAATTATAAGGCCTGGTCAACTTCAAAATAATTCAAATCAGGCTTTTAAGCATAAAAAAATAGTTATCACCCAGCAGTATGCAGAAGGTGTTGTGAAACTCAACACAATTTGAGAGGAATTTTTTGAATAAAATTAAATGAATGTTAAAAAATAACTGAATGCATATGGGATGAATGATTCGAGAGAGGACCTAGCACAGTAAGGAGGACAACATGTATATTCGATTTCTGCTGTTTCATTCATTTTAATCCACTTATTTACTCTTGCTGTGTTATATGTTTACATAATGCAGCATAACATACATACCACAGACGCATAACACACATAACAGGCATATGGCTACATCTCATTGAGTTGTGTTTGGTGAACACTGGGCCAAAATCAGGAATACTTGAGCTTTTCAGATAGTTTATTAATAAAATATAAAAGGGTATAGGACTTTAAGTATCCAACTATTCCTACTTTCCTACTGTGTCCTGTATGTAGAAGTCCTTGTATGTTTTATTTTGGCTTCCATTAACATGTTCAAAATAAAAGGTAAAATCTAGAGAGCGAGCACACAGCTGTGGTCATGCAAAGTTCATACTGAATAAGGTGAAGGAGAGCTGGTAGCTGGTGAATCAAAGAAATAAAACATTCATTCACAGTGGTTATGTTCTAAGCACAAATAAATATAGCCAGACAATCCTGCAGCTAATTGCTGCATAACCTGATTCTGTCTGAACATGGCCTAACTCTCTGCAAGGAAACAAATAAGTGGATTTCTTTCATTTTTGTATCTTGTGTGTATTCCCTTAAATCTGTGTGTAAAGCATTTGCCTGTATCTGCTCTCCAGGAGAGATGTGGCCACAAGTCCTGCAGATGTGGTTGTGACAGGTGGAGACTCTTCTCTCCACATCCAGACTCCCAGAGGTGAGCTGAGTGTCACTTTGCCATCAGGAATCAACTTCGAGCAAGGATCCTGCATTCCGACTCCTGCAGGAGAATCCTGTGGAGAGGAGCTGCATTTCAGACTGCGTATTAGTGTCTCAAGAAGCACAGATGAAGGTAAATGTTCAGGACAACTATGGAATCGCACCCAGACACGTGTAAACCTCCCTCTGATTTGCTAGACTTCTCTGTGCCAAGGCTGGAACAAAGAATTCTGGTAGCTATTTAGAGCTTGCTGTCTATTCTGAATTAACTGGATTGAGTCACTTGGTCATCTGAGACAGTGAAGGTGTAAATTTTGCTCTTGGGATCCCACAGCCCACAAGCAACTGATCATCCGAGTCATGAGAATACTCCCTTTTGATTTTATCTCACATCATCAAAAATTGTCCCCCAGAGTCATTGCATATCCACAAACCTCATCTTTTGGCATCTTTGTGAGATTTTTCATGTCACTCCTGGCGCAAGAGTAAGTTACAGTAAAGGACAGTCATTGACAAATCCAATCAGAATCAGATTGATCGCCTGCTCCCTAGCCAAGCCACCTTAACCACCCAGTATTTTATCGATTTTCTGCTCGGCAGGACAAGGTTACCACCCTTTCACCAAATTTGACTCATTTATTTGTTTGCCTTTGGCCCTCCACAGAGGCTTCTGACAGCGTGATGGAGACACTCCGGGCAAAAGAGAGTTATTGCTTCCACTGCCAGCACTGCATGACCAGGCTGCTCGAGGACAGGTGAGGAGCAGACGGACGAGGGCGAGCATCAGTGGAAATGGGTTTTTATTTACACCCTCCTCCGCAGGAAGACGAGCGGGTGTTTATTGATGGTGTGACCCAGCGGTAGAAGTGTTAGTCTGGGAAAGAAGAATTGATGGATGGAGCTGGAGTCCACTGGTGTCAACCTGACTGGGTTAGAGTTATAGAGTCGCTGTGACGTAAAGGTCTGTGCTACCTATTAAAGAACAATTGCGTTTCTTACCTTGAGGTGGTTCAGCTGGACAGTTGTATTGTTCTTGTTGCCATAAGCTTGTAGCTTTCTCTGGTCAGCAGTGTGACATGCTGAAAATTGCAATAGCTGCATTACCCAGACCCCTGGCCTCTGGCTATGTTTCTCAGCAATAACCCACTAAAAGTTGCCAAAAACTTATCTTTTCTATCTTTTTTTTTTTTTTTTTTTTTTTTTTCTTTCAATGAGGGCTGGGGAAAGTAGAAATGTCAGGAGAAATGCTTGGAGCAAGGTAAACGTTATAATTTCAACAACATTATGGGTCATTATGCTTTGAAGCAATATGTTCTGTTTTATGGCTGCTTAGAGGTATTAATGCTGCCATTGACTGCAAAGATCACAAAGAACTCCCTGAAAGTTCTCTTTGTGAAGCTTGAAATAGTTCATACAAACTAGAATGATTAAAACAAATGGTTACACTTTTTTAGGTGTATGATTATCATTACACTGTCATAACCATTCTGTGGCACCTGTCATGAACAGTCTGTCATTATTTAAAGTGTCATTTGGTCAGTTATGACAACTTGATATTAATTAATACAATAATGTATTTGTTATGACAACCTGACATTATCACACTTGAAGAAATTTTAAAATTGTATTATACTGTCACTATATGTGTTGGTTTTGACTCTGGAAAGTTTGAGACCATTTTCCTTCACTTCAAGTAAAGTGGTACATTTTGCAATTGACATAAAGATGTCATTAGTGTTATTACACTGTCATATAGGGCTGCAACTGACAATTATCTTCATTGTTGGTTAATTTGTCAATTATTCTAGAAATTAATTGATGAGTTGTTTGGTACAGAAAATGTCAGAAAATGGTGAAAAATGTCAGTGTTGACATCATCAAACATCTTGTTTTGCCCACAGCTCAAAAATTTTCAGTTAACTGTCAAGCTAGAATCAGAGAATTCTGACTTTTTTCTAAAAAAGAAAAAGTTAGATTATTTAATAATCAAATCATAGTTTAAGATGAATTTAATAATTGATTCATAAAATATGAATCGACTTATCACTGCATCTCTACTGTCACATGCTTTTGTGATGGTGTCATGAACAATTTCCTGGACTAAAGTGCCATTTGGACTTGTCATCTCACTCAAAGACAGGTGCTGCTCATTTTTCTTCCGGGCAACAAGCAGCTTTTAGAGCTGCTCTCCCACCTACGCTCAATCCCCACATTTAGAGCAGACTAATTGTAACAAAGGTATAAATGGCAAATGTAACACCATAAAAAGTAGAGTATTGGCTTCATAATATACTTCACTAAGTAAATGTACAATTTTAAAAAAGGAACATGAGAAGTACTTGTTCCGTTAAAAAAAACTTTTCTTTTAATAATGCGCATTATTTATAACTAATTACAATGAGTTACCCACCCCTGTTCTGCTGGTCTTTTTAGTGTTCTTCTTCATTCATTTTGGTGTTATGAGCCAAAATGTCACTGTTTTTTTTTTTTTGTTTTGTTTTGTCCCGTCGTTCTCACCAACTTCATTTCAACAGCAGGGAGCTGTTTTCAGTTAAACAACTCTAATAAACCCACTGAACACTGCCTGCTCAGCACCAAACAGCAGAGACACCGTTAACTGAATATGGTACTGCTGAAGAGCCACATATTTCCCTCAGGAATTAGTGGAAACCAAAACAGAATGATTTGGAGAGTAAATATTAGACTGGGAGAAATATGACAAAATAAAATGATTGCTAATATTGCTTCATAATTTCTGGGTGTATGAAAATGAACTGTTTGCTTACAAGTCAGCCATAGCAACTTTATAAGGTGGCTATGTGCTAATATTGTGTCTACAGTTTCTACTGCCGAGTGGACAAAAACATAAATGATTGTTGCTTTGAATATATGTAAATATATTATTAGGGGATTAAAACACCCAATGTGAACATATTAAGTGCTTTCCTGAGGGTTGTACTACAGAAGAAGCTCAACACAGTCAGGCTTTCTTTGCATGAGCTGGCTTGACATAATCTAAAACCCCAGTCAGAGAAAACGGGTATCTCGATGGTGGTTATCAACTTGCTTTGTTAACTCAGAGTTTTTTCTCCAGAATCTGTGCACACTCATATAAAAAGGGGCGTTTGTGCAGAAGAAGAGTCAAATGATGAATCAAAGTGAAGCGATTGCGAGACACCCTCTTCAGTCAAAATGATCGAGTTGTTATAATTAAGGGCTATGGAAAATATACAAAGTATATTATAGCAAACAGCAACACTGTTGCTGCAAATAAGACAGGAGAAGAAGAATGCTGTCGAGATGACTCATCAACTGAATGTGATCTCAATGCTGTCGTTTATTTCTAACATGACAGCTGCACATTAAACAGTTAAACTCATAAAGCCGATTTGAACATGATGCTTTCGGTCTGTCACTGACCCATGATGACAGAGGTATGGAGATCACTTAAGTTTTTGGCCAGATCAACGTAAAATGAATGTAAGTGATTGAAGCTTTTCGGTGATCAATAAGATAGATTGATGAACTTTCTAATCGGTGGTCTGACCTGCAATATCAGCAAAACAGACTTTAAATAGTAGTAGTAATCATATGGTCTGTGGTTGTTTCATTGTTATTTTAGTGTGTGGATTATATACTGTGTAAATTTAAAGTGTTAATATGATCTGAAGCAAACAGGAAAAAAAAAAAATACTTTGCATCACAGAACGGAGGTTCCTGTGACAGCGTGATGCAGACAGTTTATGCTGCTGTTATATTACATTGTGTTACAATTCTACATTATGCGGCTTTGTTCGGTGATATTACGAACGTACAGCTCAGCAGCTTTTCATTTTTATCATCTTCCCTCAGTTTAAAATCTATTTCACTCATAAACAACTTCGTCAGAAGAATAATTAGTTAGAGTGTAGCTTTTTACGGACGATTTAGTCTGTAACTCAGAGCATAACCTACTGCCAACCTGCTGCCAACCATGGTGATGTAGCCAGGATAAAAGAGAGCCACACTTAAAATCCTTTTTAACTCATTAATCTTGGTAGTACACACCTCTGTTTTTCGCAATGTGAAAAAACAGTCCATTGAAGATTTTTATCCTTGTTTTTTTTTTTCCAATAAAAATGCATTTGAAGGAACAACTGAAAAAATTTAAATCTCCCCAAGTCTCTGATGTCATCAGGGTCTATTTTTTCTCCTTTGTATTCTGATCCTCTCTGGCCCTCAGGGTCCTCTGAGCTTATTGAGAGATAACAGCTGATACTGTCTCCGGCAATAGAAAGAAAACCTGTAATTGCTTTTTCTCCTCTTCAGAGTGTTTAAGCGAGTTCTCCCTCTCCCTAATGGCAACTGGAATGCCATCGTGGATGACTGGTGTTGCCACCCAGATCCTTTCGCTAACAAGAAGCTGCTACCCCGAGCTGAGGATTGTTTAATGGGCGACACCTTCCTCCTTCTGGCCAGAGACGGTAGCTGTGAACAGACTCTCACAGAGGATGTGAGCCCTGTTGGCTCAGAGGACAGTCAAGATCCAAAGGTGAGGAAAACAACTAGTCTGCTCCTTTATTCTTAGAGGGAAGTAAAAGCCTCTATATCAGTACTTCAAGGTTTTAGAATTCCTAGAAAACCAAGGGTTGTTGAGAAGCATTTCATTGTGTCTGGATAAAAGAATAATTAAAGTAGTGATGTAAGCACTTGATGGTAAATACCTATTTTTTTATAAAAAGCAAAGATTGGATTCATAGTTGTATCATAAAGTATACTCACCCACACAGACACGAGCTCCTCAGACAGCTGCATCAGTGAAGTCAAACTCTAGCACTCTAGACGAGGATTGATCTCCCTCCTCTTCTATTAGTCATTCTCTGCACGAGTGGCGCTCTTTGCATGACTGAAACTGAGAGAAATAGAAAGAGAGGCAGATAGAAAGAGCAGGAGAACAAATGACGATCTGCCCTGCCATATATCTCTCACTGTCTCTCCTCCTCGTCTGTCTTCCATCTTGGTTATAGCAGCCATCGATTGTGGTTTTAAAACAGCCAAGTTAAAGATGGGTGTGTACTGTGGTGAATAATTTTCTGTTTTTAATGTTCTGCACAGAAACCCTGCCGCCGACTGGCACTCGTCTCCTGCAAGAGCTGTTCATCAGTGCTGGGAGAAGCTGTTGCACCAGGTATACATAACTCTTAATAGACTTTGATAAATCAGAATTTTTAACTGTGTATATGAGCCTTTCTCTGCTGTATCTTACAGAGACCCTGAAACTGTACATCACACAGGTGGTGGTGGAGCTCACTGTGGGAGACAGAAAACCAGAAGCTTCACTTAACAGGCAAGTTTTTGTCAAAGCCAGGTAGTGACAGTTAGGAAACTGTTGAATTCTTTCATAGGGAAATAAATAAAAAGTAGTTGTTATATACAAGGATGTGACGCTGTATACAGGGATGAAGGCCTTATGGCTGTTGTTATGTTGTTATCCTCAAAAATCTACAGAAGCAGAAAAAAAAAATTCTGCCAAGATTAGTGGAAGTTTGCATTCTATCTAATGGCCAGTAGGGGGTGACTCCACTGGTTTCAAAATGAAGTCCGATTGTATGTACTCTTATGGCAAAAGGACCCTAATTCTCACTTGATTTATGACTTCAGTAAACAGTTTCCGATGAGTTTATTCTCAATTCTCAAAAAGTTTCAAGTCTTCTTCAATACAGATGTTCATTCTGTAAATTATGGTCTGATTTAGAGTAAATTAAATGAGCAGGGTATGCTTTAAGCCATGATCTACAAGTCATTCTCATTGAGTCTGACCAGTATCAAGACACATGGGTCACAAAACATGGATTGAACTGTCAACAGTATTGATTGTACTGAACACATAAGAGTGAAGATTCTGTTTCTGAATGGCCTATTCCTTGCTTAAAATGTTTTCACTAACATATTTTGGTTAACTCTTTAGCTGTAATACAAGAAAGATTGTGACCAGGTGGCCACCATTTTGTGTCGGGTTTCCAAATGAGCCTCTCAAAACTAAGTTTAAACTGTCAAACTGGGCAATGTTGATCAAACATGGATCGAGATTCTGTGTTGCCTACTTCTTGCCTCAAATTTCAGAAACATATTTTATTGTTTAACCATAGTACAAGACACTTTGTGGGCAAAGAGGCTGCCATTTTTCCTACTGGGCAGACCAGCCAAAAATAAGCACCAACCAAATCGCAGTGCATCACCCACTAGCTTCATGTTCTTGTCAGTACTTCACATGCTGTGCTTGCAGAAAAACAAGATGGCAACCCCCGTAATGTCTGTCTGCAGGATTACCACTGTGCTCTGCCCCCCCCCCCCCGGGGGTTAACCTAGTTGAATATAATGTGATGTCACAGTGTGTTAACATTAGTGGGGGAAACAAAGTCTTAACAGATGATGTCTGTTTTTTGTCAGGAACATTTTAAAGTTTATGAGTTGCAATATGACCACAGGGGGTTAAACCCCATGTTCTAAATAAAGCTACAAGCATTTAGGATGCCTTTCAGGTGAGTTTTAACTTTTCTATTCACTCTAAATACAGCATACATATATTGTGTTAGAAAGTTATGCAACACCACTGTTATGTCTTTGTTATGGCAGCCAATTTTTGCTGCTGATTAAAATACATTTCCAGCCAAAAGAAAGCCCAAATGACAACATTACAACAACAAATACTTTGGAAAATGTTCCTGCCAAAACTTTTTGTTTCACCTGCATCGCAAGTGGGGGAAAAAGTAACTTTGAGAAGTTATCTTGGCAAAACCCTTTTTACCACCTGTTCTTAAGTCATAAACACAGGGGAGAAAACAGTTTAGATCAGACTTTGAAAATGGATCATCAGAATGTTTTCTGACTTGCCTCTCGGGACATAAAAATCAGTACAGAGACAAAATCTGTTCATTTGTCAGTCTGGCCCAATATCTGTCACACCCCTGACTGGATTTTGCTAAAACTCAGGGGAATTAAACATATCAGCACTGTGATCTGACCTTTTCAAAAATAATTACAATGTTACAGTTGTTGTACATTTTGATAACCATGTCTCCCACAGTGGATGTTTTAATAATTTCAAGATTACGTGAAATTGTCAGTCTCACTTTGTTTGGTTACTTTATTTTCCACCACCTTTTGAAAACTTTTTAAAGTTACTTTATAGGAGTGTAATAATTGGCTACGTGCTTTGACTTAGTACCAAAGTTAGTCAAAATTAGTATTGGGCATACACATGGCCACAAAAAGTAACATATTTTTCAATTAATCTGAGAGGCATTTGGTGATTAAGAAAAACATGAACGCCATGTCAGTTGCCATTCCATTCTGCTATAGTGTGAGTGCAGGAGGTTAAATGACATGTTGAAAGTTAATATACTCTATAAAGATTAAATGTGTAAATTAATGAACATCATTCCTCTTTGACAGATCTCTGTTCCTGGAGAGGACGATAGCAGCCAGGCTGCTGGGGCTGTCCAATTCGCTGAGCACCTTCCACTTCTCTGTCCAGACTCCTGATGGAAAAGCCTTCTTATTAGTAAGAACAAGCTAACACAATCAGAGAAATCCAGGACATTTTAGTAAAAATAGACTCCTCAATTATTTGTTAAATGGGTAAAAGTCATGTGGCAGGTTCTTCAAGTGATGTGAAGAGCTAATTGACTGTAATTTAAGAGTTGTTGAGGCTGTTAGCTTCTTTAAAATCAGCTAGAAGTGGATTGTTTTAAGTGGCTTTTGGTATAACAACAGTAACACATTGCTGCAATAAAAAGAGATTACAGGGGCACCCCTGTAGCTCAGTTGGTAGAGTATGCACCACATGTACTGAGGCTCTTGAGCCTCTGCAGTGGCTACCGGTTCAACTCCCACCTGCGGCCCATTTGCTGCGTGTCATCCCCTCTCTCTATCCACTTTCCCATCATATCTTCAACTGTACCTATCAAATAAAGGCAAATTGCTCCAAAAAATCATCTTTTAAAAAAAGAGGTTGCAATTATCCAATAAATCTGTTAATTGGGGCATCATTTCTATTCCACAATGCAGTTTTATGTAGTAGTAGTATTTTTGCACATCATTTACATTAAGAGTGTTTTAGTGTTGCTGATATGTGTTTATAGTCAAATATTAATGTTATTTTAACTGCAGCTTTCAGGTTAGGCCTATTTTTTTTGGTGATATCATGTCTCACCATGTGCATACCATAAAATGTAAAGGTATTCCAGTTTTCCATGAATTGTGTTCTTGACAGACATTTAATCATGGGACATAAACTGTTCTCACAGAAGAGAACTGATGATTATAAAATTAATCCTTCGTCATGTCAGAGGTGGAATTTATGCTGTCTAACCCTTGTCTTTTCCTGACAGCCTTCCTTCCTTTCTGTGGTATGACAAAAAATATAATACTTAATCATTGTAAAATACACTCCCTCATCAACCTCTTCTGAATAAATTGCCATAAAACTATGTACAGTCAAAACCAGGGATACATGATAATATCAGCATGTCATCACTTTCAGCTGATGAAAAACATAAACTGTACAGCTTTAGAATCCAAGTTTCTTTCCTTTACTGAACGAAGACTGACTTAATTGCCTCGTTAAGTTATCGTAAATCATACTGCATTCAAACACATCTGAATAAGAAAACTCACCAAACCATCTTGGTTAGTCTCTCCACTGTTCCAACTCTGATTGGTTGAAACAAGTCCTTTTTTGAAAATATTCTTGTCCTACTTGCCATTTTCCTTCAGCACGTTTTCAGCTCAGTTCACTATTTCTGCAGTGACAAAAATAGTGAACAACCTGGACACAGAACCATCTGTGAAGTCGCCCTTACAGACTGTTTGAAGTCAAGTTGGTTCATCCGGTTACCTGCCAAATGCCTGCCCTTTTCCAGTCAGATCAAACTCTTGGTGAAATTGAACAGGAGAAGAGCAAAAACATCTTTTCCATAGAGAAAAGCCTTCAGTGTCCTTCTTTGTTCTTTCAATGAAAAAATTCTCTCCAGTTCTGATATAACTGATGCTATCACAGTATCTACACTAACCATTTCAGGCCACCATTGTTTGTTCGAAATGGATGCTTCTTGCTGTTGTCACACCTAAAACCACGCCCACAGCTGCCAGCAGTCGCTCCTAAGACTGCCACCACTTTTGGTGTGGACACAAATGGATAACGTGAAGCCTGGCAAGATGGAATCTCACGTTATCTCGTGATTTTGTGAATCCAGCTGCCTGAGACAGACCATTGAATTGGCAAAATAAAATGCCAGACCCCCCCCCCCCCCCCCCCCCACACACACACACAAAAAACAACATTGCTGATATATTCGTCCAATCACCAAATACTAATCTGCTCTGTGGAGATTTTTTCTGTATCCGAAATGGATAGCAGCCAAATCATATACCCTCAGCATTGCAATTTTTTTTTTTTTTTTTAATGCCTTTAATGACAGGACAGCTGAAGATGTGATAGGAAATGGGGAGAGAGAGTGGAGTAATGACACGCAGCAAACATAACAATAAGAATGCACATAATAATATGTTAATTCTACTATAGGAGAGACTTGATGTTCTCTGCAATTAGGTGGAAAAAATATGTACATCCATCAGTACTGACTTTAGCCAAAATGATGATATTGGCAAAAATCAAACATCCTGCATCCCTGCTCAAAACCATTCACAAATACAGAGCATATGAAAAAATGTTTTACATCTGAAAAGCAATGCTTTAATTAAGTAATTCTCATGACATTAGGAAAAACATGAAGTATAAAAGTAATAAAACAATGATATGTATGTTTATTGAGCGACCCCAAGCTAAACACAAGTGTCATTAAAAGCACATTATCATCCCGTAGTATCACTCTAACCTCAGCCTGCATGAGTGGATGCAGGGAGTGCATGCGGTGGAGTGTAATTCATTTGCCTGTGTGTATCTCAAGTGTTAAGTGACCTGTCTGCTCCTCCTGCAGCTCTGGCTGCTGAACAGCGACTCCATCACAGCATCAGTCCCACAGACGTGTGTCGGGGGCGAGAGGTCTATCAGCTCCCCCACTCTTCACAGTCCATCACCCAGAGCTGCCAGAGCCCTGAAACTCCTCTACACTGCCTGCTCTCACACAGGAACCCAGCAGAGAGAGTAAGCAAGGACATTTACCTCCATCCTCTATCCCTCCAACTCTCCATACACCCCCCCCCCTTCAATCTTTGTTTTCCTCCGCTTAATCTTATCCTTTCATCTTTCCAATGCACCCTCTCAATCACCACCTGTCTCGGCTCACTGCGAGAGATGAAAGAATATTTGTGGGGGAACAGATTTTAGGTCTTAACAGAACACTTTGCACTAACAGTCCCGCTCAGGCGTAATTTCTTTTATTTTGAGGATAAGATTGTCATCAAAAGTGTTTATCTTCTCATTGTTGTCAGTTGTATAAGCCACACTCGTGTTTGTTGCACATACAGGCGATGTTTTGACTGGAGCGAGGCTCAGTGTACCTCGCTGTGATGCATTAGAGAGGTGTAGGTGGATGTGCTGCATGTGGTTCTCCATGTTCAGTACAGCAGCGCCCCGCTGGAAAAGCCTTCCACCCTCATTATTTTCAACTGAATCAGCACTCGCCGCTTTTTCCCTCCTCCTCTCCCCTGAAGCCGTGTGGAGTGAAGGCAGAACAGAGAAGTTTTGATGTTTCTACCATTTTGACAAGCCCCCACCGGCTGACTGACGGAGAAAGGGTAATTAGAGGAAAAACTCACATGAAAGGAGAAAGGCCTGTCTTCTCGGTCAAAGCAGCAAGAATGCATTTAAATGACACGATAAACTGTATGAGCTGAGTGATGCTCGAGAAACCGTTACAGCGTAGGTGCATGCTGGGTACCAAGAGAGACGTCATCCTGGTTAAAACGAGCCATGACAGCAACTTTTGACTGGAGCACTGCTGTTTTTGTCAAGCCTGAATAAGAATTAAGACATCTGAATTTCAGCTTTTCACTTACTGTATGAATTCTTTCTTACTGCAGAGGCAATTTTAAACCCTGCCAGAAATGTTCTTCCACAGTCTAAATTTTAGACTTAAGAGCTGTTTATTAGTGCAGGTCAACTTTTTTACACCCATACAAAAGTAATATTTCAGCATTACAAATATCCAACCAAGTATCAAACATTTTTCAGCAATATCCTTAAAATCTGTATTATTGAATCTTCTTTACTGAGAGCAGGACAGTTCACAGAGGTAAAATAAAGTTATCAGTGCTCTCTGGTGGATAAAGTATGTAGTGGTGATGCTGTTTCTAAACAGAGTGCTGCAAGCATGAGTTTGAAAACAGCACTTTTGTACGTTTGGCTCCCTCAGGTTGATGTCAGTGGGGTTTTTTTAATTGGTTTTTGGTTAGATGCCTGAAGTAGACTCTTAACACAAGCTTAAAAAATGTTTATGCTTTTTCCACAACATAAAATCGATAAATACTCCACTTGTGAGTTTTGACACTTTTTATTATCTTAAATAAGGCAGTTGCAAAATAGTGGCTAAATGAGACTTGCAGCAATACCCTGGTATGAATTGACGATTCTCATACCATGTACAGTTGCTTATCTAAGGCAGTGGATCCTACCCTTTTTTTTCTTGAAGCCCCCCTATTTGTATCTAACAAATGCTGAGCCCTCCCAGCCTGCGCACACATGTATATGTACACCAAAAGAATAAGCTATTCATTACGAAGCTTTACTGTCTTAAATAAACGTCAATTAAATTATTTCCATTCTGATAACCTTTACCTTTGGTAAATGTCTTTTTTTGCTTTTGTATTTTTTTATAGTTTCAACCTAATTACAGCTTATCACAGAGCTGCAGGGGGTCACAGGAGTGTGGCCTACTAAGTAGCCTACAATTTTTTAATTTAAGACAAAGAAATGTATCTTTTTCAATAGTTTTGTATACAGATTTGTTAAATTGTGACTTTAATTAACATGTTCAGATCTCGTTTTGAGGGCCTCAGAGTAGACAAAGTCTTGGGGACCCCCTGTGATTTCTGGTACCCCGCCTAAGGGGGGCCCAGTCTCCAGGTTGGAAACCAAAGATCTGGGGTAGAGAATTGTAGCATATTAGTGTAGAACATAATATTTTGTGACATTGGGCAAGAAAATTGTTGTTTAACCAAGAAAACCTTCCTGGTTTAATTCCTTAAAGGGTCATTGTAACTGCTAGTAATAATAATAATACCATGAACCATTTTCTAAGAAGTTATTTTACCATTGCAACCTCAACCACTGCGACCCTGGTGTGGTGTAGTTATAGTCTAACATTAACTTTCTTCTTCTGGCAATTGCATTTGTGCTTCAATTAGAGATCATCCTACAATGGCATCCCACCAGCCTGATGCCGATGATCATGTTGGCATTCTAACCCATGATACTCAGTAGTCATTACTACATTATTACTTTATTACATGAATACTCCTTGATGAGTCTTAAGGGAAAATTCACACCCAAAATCAAAATACATATTTATCCTCTACCTGTAGTGCTTTTCATCCATCTAGATTTTTTTGGTGTGAGTTGCAGAGTTTTGGAGATATTGACCATAAAGTTGTCTGCCTTCTCTCCAGCATAATAGGACTAAATGGAACACGGTCATGATTTTTGCAAAGAGACACTAGTTTTAAATTTTTCAAATGTATTTTCTTGGTGCTTTTAGCACCACAGGCCAAGTGCATTGTATTGGAGAGAAGGCAGACATCTCTATGGCTCACTCCTCCAAAACTGTGCAACTCACACCAAAACTATCTAGATAGATGAAAAACACTACAGGCCAGGGGAAAAATATGACTTGGACAAAATCTGTCCACAGACATATAAAAATCCCTAACCCTAGCAAAATACTCAATGCTATGTCTGTGGTTGTTCCTGCTACAGTAGGTGTCTCCTTGCCATGATGACACACAAAGTAAAAGCAATACCAGTTACAAGCTGTTGCGACCAGTAAAAAATTATAAACATCTTTTTTCATTTATGAAGATTATCTTGCTTAACGGTAAAGTGTAAATATCATAAATTTATGTTTGGCACAGAGCTTATTTTCAAACTTAAGTCCAGTAGAAATATTGCATTGTCTTTGTGAGGAGGGAACCAGGGCAGTGCTAACTTCTGCTTTGGCCTACAAAAATACATTATCCCTGCAGCACTCTGATCTCAAACACATTTTGACTTTTCTGTACCGCAATTTCTTGTCTCTTATAAGGTGACACAAATGCTGATAGCAATTTATCTGCAATAAGCTAACTGGGCAATGTATTTGCCTAACCAATTTGTTTGTCTGCCTCTGTTTATTAATTTCCATGTATTAACCTACATTGATGACCTGTTCTTTATCAGTTACAAAACAAATGTTAAGGCACTTTAATTTCCACCTATTTCTGGCATTTCTCTGAAGTCTTGCAAAACTAAATGCTGGTGTTACCCACACTTCTATTTCCCCCTACCTAATTTACCATTCATCCTTCATCACTCATCTCTGACATTTTTAAATTAAATGTTATGCCTGGGGAGCTGAACTCCCTGGATGATGGCCCTCTTATTCGGGATACAGTTGGTTACAGTCGACTGCAGCCAGAGGTTGCAGTATGTGTTGTTAAAACTGCCAATAATTGGCTGGAGAATCAGTGAGCCAATGCCTAAGTGGATTACGCTTGTCACTAATGGCAGTGACTTGATTATGAGTTGAAGGAAAGTCGCAGGCACCATCACAGTCCGCTACAATGGGATTGAGGTCTCATAGATATGGAAATTGAGTCTAATGGAAATTGTATGGGCCATAGAATTCATTCTGTATATGTGAGTGATCAAACATTACTGTAGATGACATTAACTATATTTCCATACATAAAGAATTATGATGTAGACAGGTTTGAGTCAACATGTATACAGAATAACTTGATTAGATTTGCTGTGTAAACATCTTAAAGGGACAGTGGATTTTTTGAAGTGGGGTTGTACTCAGAATAGATGGCAGTAGGCATGTCCTCAAATTTGAAGAGCTTAGCACCAGTGTTGGAAAAAAAGGCAATATACTGCTGTTGATGGGGTCAGCAGCAAAACATATTTTAGCCACTTAAAAACTTCAATATTAGTTTAAGTGTACACTATATTTAGAATATTTTCTACCTTGCCATCAAACAGCCTTTCCCTACAGGAAACCACTTTATTCCTGTATAAGCCAAATATGGTTCTCCCTTGGCAAAAAACAGTAATATTACCTTGATGAACATGTGTGTTGCAGGTCTACTGCTGCCTTAATCTACCACTGGATTCACTTAAGTTACACAATAACACAAACTAACTAACTGATGGAAGTAGCAATCGACCAGCAACTCCTGTGTTCTGAGAGTGTTCTGGCTGAGAGTGATATTTATCTCTGCTAGGCGTAATTCTGAAGGAAATAAGGCAATGTGTCTGTGTGTGTGTGTGTGTGTGTGTGTGTGTGTGTGTGTGTGTGAGTGAGTGACCAGTGGGGCTGGAGCTTGTCTGTAGCTAAGTCACATGCTACTAGACCAATCAGCCTAAAAATTTTTGTGCACACTGATGACTGAATGTTCAAGGACCTTGCGTGGTTGTGTCTATTCACAGTTTTTGAAAAATCTTGAAATACCTACTGAAAACCTAACCTATATCATCGTCTGACTTCTTGCTTCTCTTACATCTGGATATTCTTTTTAATTTGCCCGGTGGAGATCTGCACTCAGTGCACTCTTCTAGTTGGCTTATATAACGGTAGTCATTGGAAATGACTGTCTAACACCAAGGTAAAGTGGTGATGTATTCTAAATATTTTGTAAGCCAATGTTATTTTGTTAATTTTTTTAAGGTGGAGCTTTTTTTTAGGTGGCTAAAATACATTTTATTACTGACCCTGTCCACAGTAGTACATTGCTTAACTTCATACAGTATGGCCCCGTTCAGACCTGGTATTAACATGTACCCTTGGTGATCCAATAACGAGTGGACAGCTTCGAGTTCACACCTGACATTACAATTCAGCTCCAGATGCATCCTGAGTGACCACTTCTGATCAGATCACAAATACACACGAGGGCTGTTTTGTCAGTTCAATGTCCTTTACTGCTTATTTGGCCATTTATTCTTTGCTTTATTTTAGTTTTGTGTCACACTAACTACTTACTTGTGGGTTCACAAACATACACTGCAGGTACGAGAGCTCATAAGTAATTTGAGCTACAATGAAACAAATATTGGTTTGGATGTCAGTTGAGTTGTGGCCCAGGATGCGTTTGTTTTCACACTGCTGGAAGTATGTGGTCACATGCTGCCCAGACCAGCTCTGAAAGTGGTCTTAATGATCAGATCTTAAATGCACCCTCAGTGCGTTCCCACTTGTACTTGGAGTGTCCACTTGTGATAATATCACTCAAGAAGCATGTTAATACCAGGTCTGAACAGGACCTATGGATAAGTACCTCAAACTACTTCAAAAAATCTGAATTATCCCTTTAACCCCATTAGGACACTATTAGTTGAGTGGCTAATAGCATATTCCCTGTGCATGTAAATATTTAGCAGTAGTCCTTCTTCAGACCAGTGTCTTGATGTCTTAAGTAGAAGTGCCAAAACTTTGAGAGGACTTTTCCCTGTCAGGAGCTGCACAGATGGCTAAATGTCACCCAAACAAACTGGATCAGCACCACACACTGACAGAGCATCAGTCTCTTCTTCTCTCAATCACTCTTCCTCCTCTCTTCGTCTCACACACAGACACATATTGATGCCACACACACACACTCACCATCAATCCACTTTTATGTATCCCTAGTTATCCAGTTCAGTTTACAGTTTAGAACTACTTAATTAAAACGTCAGGACAAATGCTTCAATATGCGATTTACAGCAGCTATTCTGGGCATCATCCTGGTTGTATAATGCTGTGGCAGTCACTATAAATCACTCCCACTCTGCTCTGTGTGTGTTTCCAGCATTGTAACTAGTTGGGAGGTCAATGCCATAGGACATCCTGTGGTGCTGCCGCTGAAGGTGTGTGAGGAGCTGCTGCAAGTGATGGATGACAGCAACGCCACACTCCCTGCGTCTATGCGTTGCATGAGGTCCTATGAGGTGAGACATTTACAAGAGATGATGACAAAGGCATGTTGATCCTCAGCATAGCCTTTTTTAATATCTGTAAAATGCTTATGCTGATATGGTGCAGTTTAAGCAGAGAAATGTCTTGTACTTCATCTTTTGTAAAAAGCGGTACTAGCAGCACAGCAGGAGCTCTTTTAGCTGACAGCAATCACTTATTTCACTTACTTCTTACTTACAGCACCTTGTTTATCCATTATTCAGTAGTGCTTGACAGTGTTTTTATCCAGCCTTAATTAATTTCATGATTCAGAGCTTTCAGTTAACAGCTTTGCTTTAGGGATTACGTGGGTCAAATGTAAGGTTTTACTTTTGTCAGCCTCACTCCAGCTCTTATACACCTGTAATTGTGCAAGATGTGTATATTTAGTCTGAGTTGCTGAGGAAAATCCATTTGACTAGAAAATAGGCGGTGTTAACTTTGCTGACATCTCTATTCTCCGAGCCATTTTAAACATAGTTACAGGGGTAATTAGCACCATTGTGCTCCACTTCCTGCTCAGAAAGTTAAGGAAGTGACTCCTACCACTTACACAAGTTTTCTATCTGCTAAACAATACAAGAGATGGAATAATATACGATTAGCAAATCTTTGAGGAAGAAATCTGCTGTTGTACATCATGTGAAGCCTCTTTTATTGTAAGCCAAGGCAGGGGGCGTCTTGATTAATCTAAAGATAACGAGTAATGCATTGAAGATGGAATACTTCCATGCAATGAAAAAATATCCTATTCACAATATATTTTTTGTTTTTATGTTAAAGTTTGTGACAAGATTTCACACTAATCAATCATTCAATATTCAGTGTTGAAATGAACCAGACTTCCATGACCACAGCTTACAGTTAAAGATGCAATCATCTAGTTTGCAAGAAGAAGCATAAACACTCCTCTATGATATGCGAATTATCCTTCATAATAATATGATATGTGTGTATCCTTCATAAGTGGTTAACACAAAAGACAAAGACATGTAATGGCGGCAGAATATTTTACAGTTTAACAATAGTTCAGTGTTCAGTGTCCAAAATGACATCAGAGAACTGAAGCAATGAAGTTTTTGCCTTGTATTAAAAAAGGAGACTAAAAATGCACTGAATACTGCCTGTAATCCTAAGGGTTAAAACAAATCTGCATTATGTTCTGTTCAAAAAAGAGTTTTCATGTAGGTGTATATTGGACAACATACAGTACATATTCAACATATAGTAGTTGAGACTGGATAATATCAGTCGATCAATATATATTGGGTTGGGCTCTATTTAGCATGGTATTATGTATGCAGCCGTCAAGTACATACATAAGACCCCTTTTACAGGGTTCTCATTTTAATACAGGCTCCTGTCTTGCCAAACGGTGCCTCATACCTTAAAATGCTTCCTGTGGTTTCATTCGCACACCACGAGCCCTGAGGATGACAAACTAATGAAAATTCAGAGACATTTTTCCTCTTCCTCTTACACATTGTGCCACAATAATGAGCAGTATTGTTGTTTTCTGAGATAATAACACAACAGTGGGGGGTTGGGGGGGGGGGGGGGGGGTTGCTGAAATGGAGAAGGCCACAGATAGAGCGACCCAGACACGGGACACAGTATCTGTCTGGTGGTGGAAGTGGTTACAGCAATAAAGAGGGTGGGATAAATTGACACACTTGAACACTTCCTGATAGTAGAAGCTACTGCTATAGGCGACAGAGGACAGGAAGGTAATGTGATCATAGGGACATCTAGAGTTACCGGAGATGGTCTGAGAGCGTCTGAGAGTCCCGGTTTATAACACTGTTTGAAAAATACTCTGGTGCCGAGTGTTGGAAGAAGAGAACCAGCACGCAGTGGGATGGCAGTCTTGAAGCTTATAACAATCCAGAGAGTTACATCTGCTAGAGATGAAGAAGACATGAGAGGAAAAGAGGAACAGAGAGGGTGGGTGGTTTGAGCTATGGATTTCCTACTGTTGGCTTTTGAAGTGAGTAAAAGCCTCCCTGAGAAGAGACAGTGGCATCACTTCTGCCTCCTTTAAAGCAAAATCTTACACTGTGTTCATCGTACCATCAGACAGAATTGAACAAATTTGACCCAACAATTCTAAATCACTTCAACAGGAAAACAATCCAGGCCTTCCAAAAATAACAACAAACAAAGAATAATTAAAATGCCTTCCTTGTAGGGAAATCATTTAAAATGCCAGCATGTTTTGACCACTATAGGTCTTCGTCAGGGCTTTGAACAAACAAGTAGAAGTGGTGCCACATCTGTATAGTAGCAAAAGCTAATGGAAGGCACTCAAATTACCCAGATAAATAGACAGGCAAAACAACTGAAACACAAACATGAGATAACACGTAAAAAAGAGAAAACTAGAAGAGGTCACTCAGTAGAGTACAGATCCCTGCCGTACAACACAGCCCCCAGCAGTCGGTTAAGAAGAATGAGAAGTCAGCTGTCACTGGTCATATAAAACAGAGCAGTCAAAAAATGGAATTACTGCTTCGCATCTGTATGCCTCCACTGACCAGTTAAGTTAAAGTTTGCATCCATCTAATATATGTAGGGAAGAGTATAAATAAATTGAATATGGAATTTACCACTATTTAGACCTGTAGCTTTGAGGGGATTTAGTAAAAGCTATGAAGTGTATTTTTGGCAAAATGGATAGATGTATGATTTCATTGAATAATTTCCTGTGAGAAACTTTGAGACAATTTTTACAGAATAGGACAGAGGACTGATAGATTGTCATAATTAGCTTATGAATTCTTGAGTTATGGTCAAAAATGTGGTAAGTAAGGTCACCTTGATCTTCTGACCACCACAATCTAATCAGTTCATCTTTGTGTCCAATTGAATATTTGTGACAATTTTGAAGAAATTCACTCAAGGTGTTCTTGAGGTATCACATTCAAAAGATTGGGATTTTCTGAAAACATAAAGACTGTCATTGGAGCCATAAAAAGGGTTTTTCAAAAAAATCAGAATCACAGAGGAATCACCTTTAATCTGAATCACCTTTAGCATACAGTCATGAATGTGCACAAAAATATGCTGATGAGTTCACTTGTATCAGCTGCAGAAAAAATGAAGGTCCATTTTTCTTGCACTCACCCACTTACTCATGCACACCCCGAAGCGATCGCATGATCCCCTCCAGGCGTTTACCCCTGGCAAGGATAATAATTTTCATACATTATAAACAGAGGATACATGCCCATATAAAAGTTTAAAACATTACCTGGGGGAAAACAGGGGGGGGGGGGCTATACAAAGGAAAAATTAAAAAATTACAATAAGAAAATCTTTACAGAAAACATGAAGTCTGCAATCCTCATTGAGACAGGATATTTCAAAGCATTCATTTGATGGCTTCAGAAAGCTTCAGTTTGGTTAAGTTTCTGTATTCTATCTCCCCACTCTAGCCAAAGGTTTAATGTGGGTTAAGTGTGGAACTCAGTGAAGTGTCTAGTCATGGGGTAATCACAGTTCCTAATTCTGGTGGCATATTTATGTTTGGCAAATCACTTATTTGGAAGAGAAAATGAAAAGGAATGTTAAAGGCCCAGCTCACCCACACAGGTGCTCTCACTTATTCTGGATGATTTAATCTCTGCTCAGGTTGAAATGGAGCTATGCTGAGAGTTATGAGAGGTCACAAAACTCTATATACTTATAGACCTTTTTCATGGCGGACATTTTGATATGGAATGGCAGCACACAAACAGGTTTAATTAATAACAATTGTAATCCATTTAGGTGAGCAACTTCCAGGCAGGCCTGTGATATTAAAAGTACTGAGCCTCAGTCATTACAGTCATTAGTGACAACTGTGCTTTTCATGCAATGACAAGTCAAAATGTCTGCTGTGGGGGGAAAAAAGGCCTAGGGATGCTAATCAAGCACAATCTGTAGTTCTACAATTCTGAGAAGAGGTCTAATCAAACAAAAGTGAAAACACCTGTGTTAGTGGACTGTGGCTGAGTAGGGCCTTCAAAATAATCATTCGACTCTCTCTAAATGTGGAATTTTATCTCACAAATCTACTGGTTCAGCTGTGACTCACAGTGAAAAACTTTTGGTGGATAATTATGATGGATCTATCAAGCACATACCTCTGTTATGACTCCCATTTATGTGGCTTAAATGAGTGGGTTTGTTGTGTGAACTTCTGACTGCTCATGTAAGCAACAGACCTTTTTTCACAGCATATGTTTTAACACATGTTAATAATAACACAACAGTGGCTCAATTCGAAAAGTTTCCTAGTACAGAATAGGCCTTATCCACAGAAAACATTTTGACATGTTCCAGTAGGGGAAAGCACAGATGTAAGTATTTCCAATATAATCCTCAAACAAATTTGGCGCAAACTCTTGAAATGTTGCAAAAAGGAAAATTTTAAAATGTGTCTTGTGCATTTCAGTCAACTGGTTTGGAGTGAATGAACCAGGTTATGCAAACTTTAGTTGTGTCATAAGTTGACGGTATAGCCTACTTTAATAAACAGAGTAGAATAAGTAGAGGTTGTGAACTGGAAACAAAACCAGTTGTTTTCCAACTTCTAATGAACTAAAAGACAAAAAAAAATACCTCAAGTGAGCATAAAAACCTTTTTGCAAAATTGAGGATGTTGTCCGAATTTTGCCTTTTCTAATGAATACTATAAAAAAAAAAGTCCATTAAAAATACACTCGTGAAAACATGGCTACCGTTATGATTTACTGGGAAACTTGAATAAAATGGAGCCATCATAATTTTATTAGTAACATCATGCTTTTCCTACTAAGACAAATCAAAATGTCTGTTGTGACTAGGACCACGACCCGTGAAGTGGCAGTCATTATTGTTATTACTTAAATCTCTTCTTTTCCTACTATAATGTCAAAATGCCTGCCATGAAAAAGCTTGTCTACTACAATTTTAACAGCTTGAATATACGTATAGCCCCTACTGACTACAAAAAAAAATTAATGTGTACTCGGTTCTACATATACCTGCAATGATAACTTAAATTTTGTTGGACAATATACTGTCCCAAAATTAAATTGCAATAAAAGATATTGTCATTTTAAGACTATTTTTGGCACTGATATCATGACATGATATATAATGCACAATAATGCAAGTGCACCATTTCAAAGACCAATTAACTTTTTTAATAAGGCTTATTCATACATGGTAATTGGAATGTGAAAATATTAAAATATCCCAAGTTAATCAAACATGAATGTGATAAAACCACACAACCATAAATAAAAAACAAACTCTCAGGCTCTGTTAATGAAATTAATTAGAAATTGTCAATTTGTGATTAATTGTGCTGCATGTATGAGAGAGACTGTAAAGGTACAAAAAGGTTTCCATTACCTTTTTGTACCTTTAGTGCCTATAATAGTGACAATAGACTAATAAAAATTAATCTATATGTCACAGCAATCCTTTGAATTTGAGGTCAGCCCAGCCATATACAAGGTTTCACCTAGTCTTGTTTTTAATCTGCACAATATATGAGTACCAACCTCAACAGCCCAACCCACCTATAACAGCAGTTTCCCAGAGTTTGTGCGTAACTGTTTTGAATCAGGTTTGTGTATGTTTGGTTTTCCCTCTGAGTAGATTAAAGCCTGCACCATGACCCAGCCTGTTATTATGCTGCATGTGGAATGTCTACTGTTGTCTGGGCCGCTGTGCTCCCCGCCCTCCATCCCAGGGCCTGCCGGTGTAATGGGGTGTAAAGTGGCTCAAGCTCCAAGTGTCAGTCTTTACCCCGGGAACAGACAACAACTCCCTCCTCCTCCTCCGCCTCCACCTCATTAATCTGCTCCTCACACCCACAGAGACAGCATGTAGGTTAGACAGAAACTGATCCAAAAACCGATCCAGTGTTTCACAATGAAGAGCCGAGGAGATGTATCGATCATGATCGCCTCAGTCTTTCTGCAGTCCACACAGCTTCCCACCAGGAACGGCTGCACTTTGTCGAAATAAATTACTTCCCCTAAAATGCACACGTCTCGATTCATTGCACGAGGACCAATGGATGAGAAGAGGAATTTATCAACAGAGCGGGAGGTCTGTGATCCTGGTTGTCGTCAGTGCGTACATCTGGATATCTCCGCTTGACAGTATAAATGAGGCTGTTATTCTTCATTTAAATTTTTACAGGGTTGCTGGACCATCTATGTTTATGTCAGCAGCAGCAGCAGCAGTATTGCCATTAATTTAAGTTTTTGTTTTCATTGGAGAAAAATGCAAGTTAGTTTTACAGTTTGATGCAGAGAACAGCAGACAGGTAGCCTGGAAACCAGACAAATCAGACTCCAACTCATGTTTTATTTGCACTGTTTAACCATGCGGGCTCGACCTCTTTTGAACCGTTCGTGGAGCAGCAGTGTTAAAAGCAGATGAGAAGGTATTATTGAAAAGACTTTGCCAGGATTAGGTTGGCAACAAAAAACACAGTGATGGTCATATACAGATTAATTCTAATACTGTAACATTGTCAGTATTTACCGTTTGTTATTACTAAGTATAGCATGTCACCATGCTGATGAGTTGGTTCATATACATATTGGTTAAGTTCAAGGCTGTCCAGTCACTTCACAAGCTCCAAGGTCTCCATTCAGGGCCAATTAATCAAATCTAGGGATACTAAGTGAGATCTGCTCTATGAGGTTTCCTGTAGAAATAGTGATGCTTATCTTGGTGGGCAACACAATGTAGTTATGAGCTTTGATAATTCTAGTTTGAACATAAGAGTAAAATTATCCACCACAGTCAGTGCCCTTACCATAGGCAGTAGAATAAGAGGACAGCACTTCCAGGTCTGAAAAGTGAAGGCAATGAGGAAGTGCCTTAGACCTGTATTCTTTCCAATGGCCAGCAGGGGGTGACTCCACTGGTTGCAAAAAGGAAGTCCGCTTGTATGTGATCTTAGGAGAACATGAACCCACTTCTTGCTTGAATTATTACCTCATTAAGCAGTTTCATAATGAGTTTACATTCTCAGTCACTATTTACATGTCTTCCTGTAAACAGCATGATGTTCATTTAGTAAATTATGGTCCCATTTAGAGTAAAATACATGATAAAGCAGGGTATGCGGTGTACTTGACAGACCATTCTCAGTGAGTCTGTCCAGTGCAACACACAAGGCTCGCCAAACTTAGATCAAACTGTCAAACTAGGTAGTGCTGATTAACTATGGATCAAGTTTCTGTCACAAAATCACCTATTCCTCATCTTAAATGTTTTCATTGACATATTTGGTGCACTGTTTAATTGTAATACAAGACAGATTGTGAACAGGCAATTGGTCATTGTTTCCTACTGAATGGATGAGCCAAAATCAAGCATTGCTCAGGTCGTGGAAAAACAGCCACACTCTTGTTGGTGTTTTGCAGAAAATAAAATGGCATATGCCAAACTTGAGGCTTTAGAATAGTAGTCCACAAACCAAAGGCTGATGTCTCCATCCACTTATTCTGCTGTCTATGGTCCTTACACACCAACTGTGTAGAGACAATGGCTGCAGTCCTTCCTCCTTTTCTATTGTGTCTGATTAACTGTTAAAAATTATAGTTTGAAGGACAAGCCTTTATGAGTGTTGCTATACCAGTAGTGCTGTACTGTAGAGCCAGGTCCTAACTACAAACATTAAATGGCAGTTCTTCTCAGTTACCAAAAAGGATGTGTTAGCCAATGATCTGACATTAAAAATAGCCCATGTCAGTTGTAATGATCACACTGTACTCATTGACAGAAAAGGGGTTTTGGTTGTGGCTGAACATTGACAAATTTAAGATTACTGGGACAGATATCAGATGGTCTGTGACTGCTACATGTGTTTGACCATGCTACTGGCTGTTTAATATCACTGGTATGTTTAAAGAAGTGGCATGGAGTCCCTGACAGCGACATTGTGTGAATGATTTGGGTGATGTGGAGCAGAAGATTAGGGGCTGAGATGGAGAGACACAGGCTGTCTGCCAGTGTCCACGGTCCTTCGCTCTTATCTCTACATCCTTGTTTGAGTACAACATCCCAAAGCATGATGGTTGTTACCAAGTAACGAGTGATGTTTGAACCTCAAGTGGTCTTTACAGTTGCAAAAGATATTGAAATTATCAATAAACTTTATCCCGTGGGTAAGGCACGCTGATGTAAGCCACAGTAAATAAAAATGTACCTTTGTCAGCTTTGATGGAGCTGCAGCCTTCACCCTGACAATGGCTGCTTTATAATAATTTGACACTGTAAAGTTTGAATCAGTGTGTATCATCTTACCTCTCTGATGTGTAGAAAGTGTCAAAAAAGGAGCATCAAAGAGTGTTTGCGTGAAAGACTTCCTCATACCAGCCTCTTGTCGTTGTGTCAGATCCTTCTAATACCCAGGCCTCTGTTCTATAAAGTCCCCTCTTCAACTAAAGAGCTGTTGTGTAGAGATGGAAAATAAACCCAAAGGTTATCTCTTCTGTAGCTAGGTGTACTACTCATAAGGCTTTGCAGTGATGTTTTATACTTCACTGTGCTAATACTCAAAAGACTCTCAATGAGATCAAAGAACTGTAACATCCTTAAGCATAACACATCAAGGTTTTTGAGCAGACCTGCTGTCAACATCACTGCCAGTTTAAAGACTTTTTTTGTGTAATCATAATACTGTTAAGTACAAACTATCTGGGAACCTTTTTTGTGCGGATTCTCATAATATAAACGGTTGATTCCAAAAACCCTGAATGTGCTCACCAGGAGGAAGTGGAAAGTCTTCTGATACCTTTTCTGGTTTCTGTAATTTGTCCTCTCAGTTAGACACTCAACCAGCTGATAGGCCGATTGCCCTTCACCTTTAATGGTGTTGATAGGTACAGCGGTGTAGAAGAACCTCCACTTGCAGTCCAGACTTGACTTCGCTGGCAGCTTAGCTTTGCATGCATCCACACACAGAATTCCTCAGCCTTCGTTGTGACTGAATTTGAAAAACATGCTGGATTTGTTTTTTGTTTGTTTTGTTTCATTTCTTGCTAAATGCTCCACTGTGTTTGCCAGTTAGGTGTTAGCTTTGCCGGTCTCTGGTTTGATGTTGCAATGGTGGCATACAGTTAGTTTTTTAGTAGATTTTTTTTTGGGCAGTAAATCCAAAACAATAAGCTAAAAGATGCTAAAATTTGTTTTATTTTTTTTCCTAGCCTTTCTTTCTAGTTTTAATTGGGTGAGGCTCATATGGCACAAACTTCAGTGCTCCGGTCAGAGATTTTATCAGAGTGCAATGAGTTGTGGGGTTGTTTGCTTGTGTTACTGAGCTACTGATCAAACACACACACACACACACACACACACACACACACACACACACACACACACACACACACACACACACACACACACTGAGGAGAAAAGCTGAGTTTTCAAGCAATAAGCTCTTAATGACTAACAACTAAGATTCTTTTTATTTTAAATCTGCCTGCTTTAGTTCATCATGATTATGATGTTGTAGAGAAATACCTGAAATTGAGAGTAAGACCTCATTCAGTATTCTAGTGGTAGCAGTATTCTTTGTTTATAAATAAAGGCAATAAGAGGGTCTGACCAGTCATTAAATTTAGCAAGAAAGTTGCCAAGATGGCAAACACTGAAAAGTATTATAATGTGTTTGATAAGAGGTGAAAAAAGCAAGTAGTTAAACCTAAGTTTATTAGCCAGTGGGGGCACATTGTGTTGTCAGCAGATCTCTACTGTTGTTTTTAAAAGTGACCACACAGTTTATTAAATGTTATTGTTTTTGAAAATTGGATGCTATTAAATAGGCTGATAGTGTAACGCTGTAGACTCTGTAGACAGAGTGGCTTTTGTGCCTTTCTCAACTGCTACTTATCGAGGGAGAGGAGCACAATACGCCTTTTCCCTGGTTTTATTTTATCATTTCTACCTGGCAACCCTCCAATCATAAACCAGCTTCACTCCTGTCTGCACTCCCATTGCTCTGGTTCCTTATCACGCTTTGTCGTCTTTTCCTGGGACTCAGAGTTGTGTTAGGAGCAGCTCACCTCTAGTCGCCGTTTGTTATCATTTGTATGAATTACCATTGATGCGCTTGAGTGGTGAGCAGACATTGGCATGGGGACGGAGAAGACAGGGCCTTGAGTGAGGCAAATGCCCTCATCCATCATCCCAATATAGAGCCCTCAGTGGAGCGCAACCATTGTCTGCAGCAGGCAAACACCCAGGAATAGCAGATGGAGGAAAAGAGAGAGACAGAGAGGACTGGGCTGAGCTGATTTGTTCTTTGTGCTTTGTTTATCTGCATGTGTGTTTTTGAAGTTGATTAAATCTCGACCACCTGTGGTTTTTTTGTTGTTTGATGACAGTAATTGCACATAATGGGTTGCTGTGCTGATCAGCAGACCATAGAGATCCCGTACATCTGTGCTTTGAGGAACAAAAATTCTCCTTGTGCAGTACAGACTGAAGTTTTGTAAAATGCTTAAACTCAATCTATTTTTATTTTACTCTCATGTGTCAAGCTTCCACATTTTTAACCTTTCCTAAACGTTTGCCTTTTATCCTTAGGTGGCGTACCTGAGACTGTGAGGTCAAAAATCAGATGCCAAGAGGTCAAGACCACACCCATCATTCTTCACAGAAAGTTCAAGAGGACCTGGGACAGCTGAGAGGGGCACTTCTGTGAACATGTACCGTATAGCTATATATGTTAAAGGGATAGTTCAGATTATCTGAAGTGGTTCTTATTGATAGTGTATTACCTACAGTAGATGCTGGTCAGCTCCCATTAGGAGAAACAGAGAGGAGTACCTAAGCACTTAAAAAAGGTCCACCTAAAAAAATCTATCAGTTTAAGAGTACTTATATTTAGAACATTTTCACTGCTTTACTTTGCCGTCATGCAGTTTTTTCTGACAGGAAACTGCTGTTATAGAAGCCAAATGTTGCTGTCTCCAAAGCAACCAAACTCCACAGGCAAAAGCAGTGATTTTACCTTGCAGAGTACAGGAGTTACTAGTCTACTGCTGCCTTGAACTGTTAGTTTGTTTGTGCTATTGTGCACCTTCAGTGAATCCAAACTATCCTTTTAAAATACCAAAGTCACACAATTACACAAATAAACTAACCTATCAAGGCCACAGTAGACCAGCAACTCTTGTGTTTTGTGAGGTAAAATTGCTAATTTCGACTATGGCGTTTGGTTGGTTTGGAGAGTGATGTTTGGCTTCCCCTCAGAAAAGGCTGTCTGACAGAAAAGCAAAAAGGTAAAATATAGCATAGCATACACTTACATTTTTTTTAGGTGGACCTTTTTTTTAAAAGTCTAAAATACCTTTGCTCTTGACCCTTGAAGCTTAGCTTCCATGCTGGTACTCCTCTCTGCTTCTCCAAACTGGGGCTGAGTCAGCCAGCACCTGTGGGTAATACACTGACTATTGATAAGTATCTCATACAACCCCACTTCAAATAATCTTAACTATCACTTTAAGGAAAATCCTGCACAGACTTCCTGTAAGTATGAGGATGAAGATCACTGCAGGAATGGCTTGTTAAAACAAGTCAAGTTGTGGCGTGTGGTTGCTTATGTCAACATGTTTGGTAGTGTCGCATTACCTTCAAACAGATTCATGCGTAAACAGGTTGGCGTCAAGATTCTTAATGTTAACACATATCCAGTAAATGCAAAACTTGAAGAGAATAACAATAATATCTCATTCTAGTTGTTTATTATTTTTAATGTAACTTTCTGATATAATTATGTTATCACAACAATTGAAAAGCCTGTATGTGTACATTCTAAGTTTGTCCATTTCTAAACTTTATTTTGTACTTTTCCATACCGTTCTCGGCAAAAAATAGATTAAACTGTTTGGAAGTTATCACCTCTTTCTTTCTTTTTCTCTCTGCTGGAGAGCTCTGCTAGTTGATATGTGGGACATTGTTCTTGAGTTGGCTCTTGATGAAAGCTTATTATAGAGGCACTTCAGCCCCAGGGTACAGCAGTGCATCCTCCACTTGAGTGTACTGTAATTACAGCTTGTGGAGCTAGGTGATATTTGTCTAGTCGTGGGTTTGTGTGTGAGTGTGTGTCAGTGATTGATGGTATTTATGTAACATGCGTGGTAGCGAAAATCATTGTGAAAATGTGTGGTTAAACTCTGAAAATGGGCCTTTTAATTTCAAACATTATATACTCTTCACCTTCTAAAGTTCACGGGCTGGTCAAGTAGTTCTTACACACTGTCAGAGTACTTTTTAGCCACATTAGCAGTGTGGTTCGAGGTGTGTCTGTTATTTGGCCAGTCCACCACTTTGGTTCAGATAAAAAATATCTCTGCAACTATTGGATGTGCTGCCAGGAAATGTTTAGACAGACGTTCATGGTTCCCAGTTGATGCATTTTCTACGGACTTCAGTGATCCTCTGACTTGTTCTCTAGAGCCACCAGGGGGTTGACATTTGTGTTTTTGGTGGGATGTCTTGACAACAGTAACACCAAGTCTAGAGGTGTCTGAGATGCAACATGAACAAGACTCGTCTCCCCCAAGTCCCAACCAGCCACTGACAGATTACTGAGGTTCAGTGAACAGGTTACAGCCTTACAGGAGCTTTAGCAGTTCAGGGTCATCCTTTGGCTTTTCTTGCTTCGATTCGAGTTAAGTGTTGTGTTTTTTCCTCTTTTTCTGTTTTCGTTGGTGCTTGGGGGGAAAAAAAAAAATTCATGTTGTCTGAGACGCAGCATGAACAAGACTCATCTTCTCCAAATCCCAAGCAGCCACAGAGACAGATTGCTGAGATTTAACCATTGCAATGTGTGATAACAGGACTGGAGCTGAGGTTACTGTAGACTTCAGGCAGGAACTCCACCTCAGAAATCAACAAATATCACCTGAAGAAATAAAACAAATCACAATCACTACTCTCCTGAACTTAAATAAACAGGACAAAACTGGCAGCCCACCCCATTATCTCTATCTCTAATGTTTTCCTCAGTTTTTTCATTTCAATGTGCACATTAATGTCATTGTAGCAAATTTCACTTAGATTTAAGCAGCAAAACTAAAAACTATAGTTATGAGTTTGGCAGGACAGAGGAAACAGAATTAAGTATTCAATGAAGCTTCTGTGGTTGTGGTAATGCACACAGAATGTCTGTCTTACTGGACAGATGTTATTTCCTAGCTGCACCTCTGCCAGTCCCTGTACACTATATTTACCTTATAAAAGATGTTGGGCAGCGTAAGCTTTCCAGGTGGTTTCTTTCTTGTGTTTTTTCTTTACAATTTATCTTTACAATTAGAGAGGCTGCTTTCAGTTGCATTTCCACGCATGCAGTAATGCAACAAATACATGGGACATTTGTATTTTGGCGGTTAGTGCTTATTAACAAATGTTGGCACACTAAAATATTAAACTAAGATGGTATCCATTAAACTCACCAAACATCATGAGTCATCATGAGCATGTTTACATTGTGACATGAGCATTTAGATTACAGCCCACATAGTGAGTTGTTCATTTTAAGTTAGCTGTTCAACTGTTTATAACTGTCTGTTGTCTGTCAGACCGCATTAACATATAGCTTAATTTAACTGTTATAAACATGTACTTCTTCTAAAACATTTGATAAACATTAAGCATTCACTTGACCTCTTATTAACATGAAATGGGGAAACTAAAACATTTATTCCATCCCGAAAACAGACATTTCATAGGACACCGTGGATGTAGCATTGTTGTCAGAGAAGCAAGTATTTTTACTTAATGTTTCCTTAATCTTTGATGGCATATCATGGTCATTTTACAGTAAATATTTAAATATATTTTATGATGTGTGGATCAGTGTGACATTTGAGAGCTTTGGCTTTTACTGTAAATCGGGACGAGACCATTTTGACTGTTAACCAGCAGTACTGCCTGCCAAGCTCAGTCAGTTGAGTAAAGCAAACTGATCTGTTACTGATTACTGCCTGAGCCCATGATGCCCACACCTCTGCTTCATGGTTTATGAGCACGCCATCCAATCTCCATAGGTTATCTCTGACCAGCAATGCAGCATAAATGTATGACTGTGTGTCTATTTTTACAAGCTCTTAGTAGAGACAGGGGGGCTATTTTTTCTGCTCATGACTGCATGCCGGGATCTGCTGAATGTTGATGCGGCAAGTGACAATTACTTTTAAAAATACAAAGAAGCATTGTGCCCACTGAGGCGGCAAAGCAGAGAGTGAATTGGCTAATTAAATACATCCAATGCTGAACCGTCAAGGGGTTCTCATTTCCTTTCTGCCCTTTCTCCTCAAGTGCAAATGAAGTAGGCTCTAAATAACCCATTTGTTTCAAGCCCGCTGAGCAGAAGGAGCTACTCCAGGTTACTGGCTGCCGCTGCTGCTGTTTTAAACACACCAATAGACACAGTCACCCAGAAGCCTTGAGGACTTGCAGGCACTCTTTGTCTTTCTCCCCTTGATGATAGACATCGGACATGTCAAATTAAAAGCTTTTTGGTTAGTAAACCACCATGTGTTGACATTGTGCAGCTCATTAGCCTTTTCAGACAGTTATCTCCTGAAAAATATCAGTCCGAACAAAGGTCTACTCCATATTCAGTCTCAGTAATTACTTGTCCCTGGTTGCAAGACACTTTTTGCTTGCTCATCTTTGGTAAGTGTATGGTATAAGCTAAAAAACAAAAATGATCTCCAGTCGCAGCCACTTTGGTTGCCATAGACTTCCACTGTTAAACAATGCTTCAGATTTTCTGTGAGGGCATCATCACTTTGTGGGATCATGCTGCATCTTTGGACTGTCATCATGACTAAACTTAAAAACCTGATTGTGAATTTTCTGTTTGAACACATAATTCCCATGAAAATACCCTGGTTGGCCACTCCTTTTTTGATAAATGAAATCCCTCAGCAGTGATTCAACCTTAATCTTCAACTGAAAGATGGTTAAGGAAAATTCTAATACACTTATGAGAACATTTAAAAAGCCGGTCTAATAACAATAATAAAACTTAATAATAAATCTTACTTTTTGATCTATTTTTGATCAAGGTCTTTTTTATTTTCAGTTCATCACAACAACATACAACTTGGACATGGGACAGTTAAGTCAGTGGAGTTCCTGTCCATCTCCCACAAGTACTGGACCATCAGTAAATTTACATACAGTTGATATCCACACAAAAATGAACTTAAGTAAACTTATATATTCACAGATTCACATACACATAAATACAGACATAATTGCAAAATAGAAAAAATGTGAAATGCAAATAACAATAAATTAAGGGCTTTCTACAAAGGAAATAAATGGCTGCTAGGTGACAGAATTGCTGGTGGACCCATTGATGGCATATCTAATTTTTTCTACGCAGATATGACAAACAACCTCTCTAATCCATTGGCCACATGTTGGAGGAAGAGCATCCTTCCATTTGAACAAAGTAAGTATCCTTGCAAACAGAGAACAAAGGGGCATCACATTTATATAACACCCAGGGAAAGGAGAATCTACTGGAGTCACACCAAACAATGAAATCAATGGGGATCGGTCTACTTTTTCCATATAACCTTGAGAATGTCTCAAAGTAAAATTGCCAAAAATTGCAGAGCCTGTATATTGACCTGCTGACAGTTTTAGATAAAAACAACAGTGAATTCCCAATAACTGCAACCAACTTTTGTATATGGACATGCATGCATCCATGTTTGTATGCATTCACATACACAACTACTTGACCTCCATGGCTAAAGTATAGGAAGTGAGGTTGACTGTGCATTTCAGTACTATGTTATTTACATGTTATGTTTATGTTAGTACAATGCTATCATTCTATCTCCCAAAAAAAGATTTGGTATGTCCCAATATATAGTATGCCCAAAATACCAGGATATCCTGCTGCATCCGGTTGCACTTGTACTATGCAAGCCAGCATGCTTTTCTGGCTGTTCTGACCCACAATCCTTTGTGATGTGTGTATGAACAAGAGGGTCAGAGTTCAATGCACCATCTTATGAGGAAGTTGTATGTCCCAATTGTATGCATACTGCATGCAACAGTACGCAATTTGTAAGGGCAGCTGCAGTATGTACTAAAAGTAAAAAGAAAAAGTATGCTATTTGGAATGCAGGCTGAGTCACACCAGTGGAAAAAGAAACTTTCTACCACATCTAATGATGCCTGCCAGAAGGCAAATGATTGGCTAAAGTGTAGGGGATGAGGCAAACCATCACCAGTGAAAAATTAACTCTGCTGCCTAAAAAACAAGTGCCTAAAAACAGGCAATGAGCTGTGAAGGGGGCGTGGTTACATGATACGGGTAGGGCTTACTTGTACCATTGAAATAGGAACTCTGTTGTGACCAATGATGCCTCTCACAAGTGTAGATGACAAACAGTCCATTAGTCATGGACGGGGCATGGCGGAAGTGTAGGGCGGAGCATAAGTCACTGATGAAAAATGAACTGAAAATGATGCCAGTGGTCCTTTAGTTTGAGTTTGATCATGTTATGTGAATTCATTTATTGGACGTTATGCACCTTTTTGTTTCAGGCTGCTCCCACTGCCATGCCCCCTTTTGGCCAGCTGTAGTTTCAATGCAGTTGGACATACACAAGAAGTTGTTTAAAATGACAACTTTTTGGGAACTAGACGTTTGAGGGGTTTGGGATTTCAATAAACAGCAAATTTAAGTTATTGCATTATATTTTACTTGGCATAGCAGGAGTAAAATCTGAGAAACACCCTTTCTGTACTCTAATACTTAGACTGCATCTAAACAGTGCAACTTAAACCATCTCCTCACCCAGAACTCCCTGCTTCCTCTCTGTTTTCTTTCCCATTGGAGATAAATGTCCATTAAAACCACATGTGACACCACACATATGGATTGATCAAGTCTACGTGCGCCACAGTATGAATTTCAAATTGGATTTTCCAGGCCTTTGCCTTTGCTAATGTGTTTGATATTATTTTCGGATTAAGCAAGACAGCGATGTGTGAGATTACAACGTGGCCACTGTAGAAAGAGAGAGATCCTTTTGGGAGAGGTCAAGCCATAAAGCTTGTCTCATCTCTGAGAGGAAATGAGGCATTAGATTGAGTTCCCGTTTTAGTCACCCAAGCCTAATGGGTCATCTATCCTGAGAATCTTGGGAGTCGTTCTGCGAGAGAGGGATCACAGAATCTTTGCTCTTTCCTTCTCTTCTGGAGTTGCCATGAAGGGGAAAAGTAAAAACAAAAACACAACATTAAAGGCAACTTTGTTATATCCATAGTTCCATGGGATTTCACAGGTGTTACCCTGCCCTCTAGATCGTCCAATTTGTCCTCTTACTGTATCCATTTAATTCATTGCTTTTGCTCTTGAGAAGCCAAACACCTCCAATAAAGGGCTGAATTGAGTTTCAGAATGAAAATATATTCCTTTATAAGATGTCTCTGTAGAAGTTTCCACTGTAAAGTTTTATGTACAAACCATTGTTGTTTGATATGAAGGGCCATGCAAAGAAATTCAATTTTTGTGGGATCCTTTGTTCCAGACTGAGATAATCTAAAAAAATATATATCTGAATATGAATGCAGAATCTGTAGTCACAAGGGACAAGATTTTTGGTGCTTGAAACACTCTGGTTTCCATTTATAATCTGTTTGTAGCCCAAGTAGTGACCAGTCATGTTTGTGCAGGCTTTGATTGAATGTAGATAAACAGTCTGTGTGGAGAGCAAAAGAGGCAGAACACATTGGCCGAAATGCAATCTTGGAACCCATCGGCTATTGTCTGACAGCAATTTTACTTTTTATTAGCTTTTTTTAAAAATTCATCTGCAGATGTCTGTTTACCCCTGAGATTTGCCTGCAACTCCATTTTTGCATCTCAAGTTGAGGCTGTAAACAATGACCGGCACACAGAAGCAGAATTCTTGGCTTGGATAACTGATCAAGACATTGGCCACTGCCTCTAAGTGTTAAGTCCTCATCAGATGATAGCCAGTGAGATCCAAGATTGAAACTGAGTTAACTCAACCACTTTTAGATGGACTGCTGGGAAACCTTTTTTTCATGATCTCCAGAAGATGATTCTCAGTGATTTTGTTGATCCTGTGAATTTTTCCTCTAGTGCTGCAAAGACCTCTGGATGGACTGTCATCAAATGGTACCCAGAGGATGAATCCTACAGATGACCTTGACTTTTCACCCAGCACAATCAGCTGGTCAGATTTTTCATTTCTCTTTGAGATAACTCAAGATCCACTAAATGGATCAGCACAGAATTTAGTAGGTTGATAATTAATGTCTGAGTGAAATGTCTCAAAAACCACTTGAACCATTTGAACCACCATTTGAAATTGGGTAGACATTCTTGTCCTCCTCAAAATGAATTGTACTTTGGTTTCTGACCCAATACCTGCAAAACTAATGACATTTCCATTAGTCTCTGCTGTATTTTGTGTTTAATGTTAATTTGCAATGTAGCACGCTAGCATGTTACCATTGTCATTGTGAACATGCTTAGTATGCTAACGTTGGCGTTCAGCTCAAAACACTTTTTGCCCGGGCACAAGCTCAAAGAGCTGCTGGCATGGCTGTGGACTCTGTTATCTTAATTCCAATGTTGAACTGTCCTCCCCGCTAGCTTCACCTAATTACCCTATAACTTTAACAACCACCACACCCCCAACACCCATACCTCAGCCTTTCTCTCCTTCCGCAATTCCCCCATCATGGCTTTCTAACAAGGCCATGGGGCATATCAGCGAGGCCTTCGGGGGCTCATTAGTTCATCCATTGGTTTCAACAAGCCTCAGTGGCAACCTTGGAGCAAACCCATGCCAAGCCTTCAAGCAAGCGCAGACCAGAGAGTCAACCTGCTCCTGGGGAAGAATGACACAGCTGCCTCAGCAGGCATGAGGCAAAAAAAAAAAACAACTCAAAACAGACACCCAGAAAGCACTTTTTCCAACTCATAATGCTTGTGACAGCGCAATGACAGACAGAAAACTGCTTATGAGCGGCTGGTCCAATGTGAGGATGCAGTATGTGAGAATGAAACTTGTCAGACGCATCAGCGTGATTTCTGTTGTTTAGATTGCAGAATACACATGAGCTTTTTGATTTTAGAACGTGATGTAAAACCTAATTTCTAACTTTGGAAAGAAAGTGTTGGTGGTAGTCGGGCAGACAGACGCGGACTGAGTTGAAAGCTCCGGTCTGACAGGCAGGAGACATTTTGAGCTGACAGCTGACAGAGGAGATGGAAGCCCTGCTGGAAGAGGGGTGATAGGATGCTGTTTCTGCCGCTGCTGCAGCTTGATATCTCCTCCAGCCCGAGGGAAGATGAATCGGCTGCTGCTTCTGAGTCTGGAGACGAAGGAGCTTTTGCCTCACTGTCGGGGGGCGAAATGCTTATCAGCGGTTATGTTCGGCATGTATTATGGAAAAATAAGCAGTTAAGTTTCCTGTAGCTGCTAATCCGCACTCAAGGGAGATACATAGTGTGTGGGCTTGCATTCTGGAAAACGAAGAAAATGTTTTTAACAGGTAGAAGCTGGGCACAAAAGAATGAATGGAGAAATAAAAAATGACTTTTTAAGAGGTAGCCAGTGCCTCAAGTCGCAATTTAATAGGCCACATCTGGCAGATTACAGAGTTTGGTTCCAAAATTGAGATCTTCTAACTATTTAGCAAAGATAGATGATTCAGCTGTGTCCCATGAATGAGATGACAGCTATATGGACTGCTGCTTCAGGGAGGATCCAAATGAGGGATGGATAGAATTGGGAACAGGAAGAGACTGAGAGGGGGATGTTAACGACAGGGCAATCTGTCAGCACTCACGGCTAAGACAAATGGTCCAATCTACGCAGACTCATGTCTCCTCTGCATGCCTCATGGGTATATCCACCACAGATGTGTTGTGGCTTTTGCCGTTTTGGACCTTCGAATGAAGAGCGAAGTACATAAACAGAACAAACCTTGTGTCACCATATTTTGGTTTTTTTTTTCATTAATCGAGGCTAATTGTCACCCTCAGCACCTGTCTGTCAGTTGTACGCATATATAATGAATAATACATGAAATGTTTTAAAAACTAAGTAACTAACTTTCACTAAACAGCATTAAATTAGTTTAAAAACATGTTGTTGTTTTTTTCATTTCCTGAAAAGTAACAGCTTTGGACAGACATTATTTCTTCTCAACAGGGATGATATTTCTATCACAGAAGTAGAGATTTTGTAGATATTGGCAAGGGTACATGCACATGGTTCAGAATTGCAACCACAATCACCAGAGCAGTGTGTTTGGACCGCCCTGATCAAAGCAAAGCTAACACATCAAACATAAGCATGGATTATCAACTGGGCCAATTGGGCAAGTGCCTGGGGGCATCTGACCTCTTGGGGCATCCAAAATCCTACTAATTAGCCTGGATAAATTTGTGTCCACTCACATCTTTCCATTGACTTTGTATGAAATTGGGCAACCTCTAAACTGAACATGTCTTGCAGTAATGCTAGTGTCTCTGTGAGCCTGTACCTAAACCCAGTTGTGCTTTGAGGTAAATGCTAATGTCACCATGTTGCCATGCTCAAAATGGCAAATATACATGCTAATCTGACTCACTGAATGTAGGCTTTCGGTGTAAGTCCGCCATCAGCTGCCTATCTCAAATGGCATCTGCCATCTTTGTGTTACCGTTTTCAAACTGTTTTCAAAATCCCCGTTGCTATGGGAAACAACAAACTCCAAGCTAGCAACCTAAGTGCTGAAAATGTCACGGTGCCCCCTGGTCGCGAATGAATGTATGAACATAAACAAGCTAGCAGCTGTTTCTTTTCCACCAAACTAAGTAACCCCCTGTCACAATTTCGCAAGGGCACCATCGCTGCATCATGGGATTTGTTTAGTACACTGGTCTTCAACAGGGAATCAGTTGGCTCAGTTGGTGGAGCGTTCGCCCCATGTGCTGAGGCTGTTGGTCCTCTGCAGCGGTCGCTGGTTCGACTCCCCTCTGTGACCCATTTGCTGCATTTCACCGCCCCCCCCCCGCCCCATTTCCTGTCATATCTTCAGCTGTCCCCATCGAAATTAAAGGCAAAAGCCCAAAAAATAATCTTACATTTTTTTTTAAATACCTAAACATTTAATTTACACAAAATTGACAAACGGCTGCCCATTGATCCTTGTGCAATCATGTGAGCTAGCTAAAGCTAGCTACAAAACATACTGGCCAATTAGTCACATTATTATCCCACTCTCTTGTGAGCTACATTTTGTAACCTCATGGCAAAGAGACTCTGACATACCCTCCACCTCAGAATCCACAAGCAAAATGTAGGGGGAGAGACTAACACATCTAACATCAGTCATGTTACAACTGCAGCAGACTTAGCAGCTATGAGTCATCACAGATGATAAAAAAAACAAAAAGCAAAAATAATCAATGCAATATAGTAGGGGGTCGCTGCTCCATCTCTCTATCAGCTAAAGTGTCCATGGCACACACTGAAGACACCTGGTTTAGCTGGTATAATGAGTTTGTGCTGAGCACATAAACACGCTAACATTTTTTAATAAGCACTAAACACAATGCAGCTGAGGCAGTATTAAGTTATAGTGGTGGACAGCTTTTAATTTTTCTCCTGATGATGGTGCTTATGAAAAATCAGGAACACCAAAACTATTACAATCAATCATGAATGTCTATATGAAGTTTAATGGTAATCTATTAAACCAACCAACACTACAGTCCATAGAGCCCTGCTGCTAAACACTGTGACGATACATGAACAATTTCTTTCCCCAAATGTAACAAACAGTAGATAAAATTGGAGCGTCCATCTTTCCAGCATTTCTAGAACACAAGAAAAACTGTAGCAAGCGAGAGAAGAGCGACGAGGGCATAAAATTGCTCAGCACATTTCTCTCCTGTCCTGCCCGTCTCTTTCTCCGGGAGTTCAGCTGATTGCAGCCCTGGGATGAGGAGCCCTCCTGTTCACGTAGCCGACCTGACCCCGAGAACACATCCTTCACGTGATAGACCCAAGAAAAGTGGAAACTTGGAACCAAAGCGAATAATAGGCAGAGACATATTCCCGCTGGCCAACCAGGACGGTTTCCACGGTTTTCTGTGTGCATGTGTGCCAGTTTGTGTGTTACCCATTGCCTCTTGCCAAAGAAAGGCCTTTTGTCTGTTCCAATATATTTCCCTGAATCTATCTTTAGACGGGATTCTTCGTGGTGAGTCCAGTTTTCTGAATGGTTCCAGGACTGCGCACACTGTGATTCCCTGAGGCATTAATGTTTTGAGGTGCGAGAGTCCCATTTCCCGGAGCTGCTTCCAATTTATAGTTCCCTCCGCAGGTCTCCCAGGCAGCTTGTTCCATTAGACAGAGGCTTTTATTCAGAGGAGGGTTTGTTGCTGAGTCAGAACAAAGACCCCCGGTATCCCACCGAGGCGACAGGTGGAGGGGAGGACGATTTGACAAGTTGAGAGCATCATCATCTACTTTCTTGTCAAAGTGAACGTTCGCTTTGCTTTTTAATATCTTCCTACGGCTCAGAGAGAAAAAAATGACTATAATCTATTTTCTTTACATGCATTTCCTTGTCTTCTTCAGTATTACTCACCTTAATTGTTCTGGGGTGGTGAGAGAAGTCTAAGTGATGGATATTTCACAACTGCCACCCAAGCCGAAAGTAATGAAACAGATAGAAACTGTAAGATGTTTTGTTTTGTTTTTTGTGATTTGGGTGAGCTAACCCTTTTGGTAAGGCTTTATTAATGGTTGAAAATAGACTAATTTAGCCTTCAAACACTGTAAAAAAAAAAAAAAAAAAAAAAAAAGTTTTGACTCAAACTCTTAGGTTTTGAAAAAAAAAAAGTTTACCAACCTGTAATTTTATTTGTTGTGATTATTTACTTTTCTTCTTTAAAAAAAAATACTTGAATCCTTGTCCAAAGAAAACTGTATATACTGAAGGCCATTTGAGGCTGAAATGTCTGACACTATGAACATTGCACATTGTCCTACAAAACATGACAACAACTCACTAAATACATTATCTTTTTAAACCTAGCTAACATTAGCTAACACACAGTGTGGCTAACATCAGCAGCCTGCTCTCATTGCATCCACATCCTCACGCCTGTGCTGAATGTGGTTACGAATCGCCCCAGTCGAGTGGTTATATACCATTTTCTTCTGACACAGCCTACATACAACATTATTTTCATTTTCCTCAACAAAACACTGCAGTGGTATTATGACATGTTAGCACAGGGAGAGGTCGGTTGCCGTCTGCTGGCGGCTGCTAGTACTGAATGACTGCATGACATCTTGGAGGCAACAGTTAACTGGTGTTGTACATTAAGAAAATCTAGTTGCTGGTGCCAACTAGCGACGATAGCAACATTTAGTTGTTAAGTAATTAATTAATGAAGCTATGATGAGGGTTTGCCAGATCACTGTGGAGAATAAAGTAAGATATTGTGGCAATCGGCATGGAATGAGGAAGCAGCTTACAGCCATCTCCCTACTGGTTAAAACTATAAACCAGCGCATAAATTACTTTTTTTTGACAAAGTAACATTTGCATAGCAAACTTAACAAACTACATAACAAGCATGATGGGAAATGAAGCTGTATTTTGGACTCTTTTCTTTCTTTTTTTTCATGCCAGTGATATAATTTAAGTTAGAATAGATGTTTGTGAGTCACAACCTTTGTGCCGTATGAGTTTAGTGGTTTTCACGTTACACAGTTATCAGGCAGAGGGGATGGGAGGTCCCAAACACCAAACTGGTTTTTGTGGGGGGGTCACAGGTCAAAAAGGTTGTGAACCACTGTCCTGGATCAGTTCTCCTTCAAGTAGTATCACATCCTGCAGACCGGACATGCCTTTGCATTCTTTCATTTGCTTCCTGCTAACAAAGTTGTGATATTCAGGTGTTAGAACCTAAATGTTGGACCCTCTTGTCTCCACTGCCTCTCATCTATGACAGAGCCGATCCTCACGATGCCTCTGGCTGCAGAACCAGCAACGCATTGTGTCGACTTTAATAGCTTCTGTAACAAAGTTAAGAAGTGATTCACTTCAATTTGCTGAAGGCTACATGTGTTGTACTGTGCTGCACCGGCTGTACTGTATGTGGAGAATGAATCACGGTCACAATATCCAGCTTTTAATGTAATTTTTGCAGAGGAAAGCGGGAGGGAGAAACAGGCAGTGTATTTTTTTTCCCTCCTCTAATTGCTGAGCGTGTTATTATCTGCAGGAGTTAGCAAGGACATTTTCACCAGTGATGTCTTTGTAATTACCATTCACTAATTTTAACTGTCACTCTTAGCAGTAGCATACTGTGGCTTCTGTACATTTTTGTACAGTGATCGTTTTATCAAAAAGTACCATCCTCGCAAAGTGGGAGAAATGTGTCTCCACCCACAGCCCACACTAATTCATAGGAAATGAGTGTATTAAAAGCTATATTCCCTCTAATTTACAAACATGCAATATCAGACTCAGTATCAGCTTTATTGGCCAAGAAATTTCTTTTTATGTTGCTCTCCATGGAATTACACAAAGCAAGACAGAAACAGATAAACAGCTAAAAAGGACAACAAAGCTGAACAAAAAGGGTAAAACTAAACATATAACTATTATGTACAAGTAGGTGAAAAAACAGGAGTGCATATATAAATATATAAAAAGCAACACTGAATAACAACAGTCAACAAGCCAGACAAATTTGAAGGATTAATCAAATCTTGGAGTATATAAAAGTAGACCTCAAAATCATGAAAAAAAAAGAGTTTTCTCTGTTCTGAAATGCTGGGGGCGTGTCTCCTCTGCTGTCTCAGTGTCAAACACCACTACAACCTGAAAATGATCTGAAACTTTACTGGACATGTCCATACAGAGCAAGAGGACAGTGACAGACTTTTTTTTTATTATTTCCTTTGGTGTCAGGTTGTTGGAAGTGAAGTGAGCTGAAGTGAACTGCTGGGCTGATTTGGACGGAGAATGTCACTGAATAGCTAAGGTAGCTCATTGGCTAATGTCACTATTTAAAAACACCGATGTGATTATCAAAATTATTAAAAAATAGTAACTAAACACTAATACACACTATATACAAAGTTAAGAATATATACAAATTGAACTGCAAAAAGTGATGTGGTGATGATAAAGCCCATGTAGAAGTATACTGCAGATTTGACAGTGGAAGTGGTCCATAAAGTGGATATACGTCACACTACATCGTGCAAGTGGAAAATACTGTCGATTTTCATATTTTTAGCAACACTAAAAGGCTACGGTAATATTCCATACCATAGATAAAGCAAATATATATGATATAATTACATCAGGTTTCATATGTGCTGCAATTTTTTATTTTTTTTAAAAAAAGTTAAGTTTTACATGATTTGTGTCTTCAGAATGTAATCAGCTGTTTTGGAGTATAATTCCACGAAACATTTTAGAGGAGCAGGCTGAGCTCAGGCATAATGTGTAGCTTTTGTCTTTGAGCCATACAGCTCTGTGTTGTTTTCATACCACTAAATGATGCCTCTCAGGGCTGTCAGCGTCTCAAGCAGGGGATGTTATCGCAGCAGCCTCTTTTCCTCTGATCTTCCTCTGTCCCTGCTTGTTATCCAATAGCTCCTTTATCACTTGAACTGCTCCATCATCACAGCACAGAGTCGCTGCATGTGCACTGGGCTTATATCGCTAACGCTACTGTGTGTCATGAGGTTGGCGTGCTTATAGGGTGTAGTATGTGTGCACCTCATCAACGCGGGTAGTGAAAAAAAATGCAGCTCCTACTAAGGGAGGGTGACTAACTGGCCAGTAGGGACGATGATGTGATTACAGTGTGTGTGCATGCACAGTCGATCTGTTGTCATTAACATTTTACACTCCTCTTTGTAACATCACTGTAGCACAACATTATTGCCTGTGGCCTTGGCCTGCCTGCAACCCTGCCAGCCTCGTTCAGGATCACTGCTCTGATGAAGGGAGGATGTTTGAAAACTCTGTTAATGGGCACAACAAGGAGGAAGCGTTTCATTTTCCCACAGCAGCTGTCTGCTTGACTTTGTACACCAGATCCCCCGCCCCACACACACACATACACACTCACAAATACACCTTTATAGTGAGTCTCTGCTTCACTAATTAAAGTTGGAGTTTACCTGATGTCTATGATGATAAATTAGCTTGCAAATACGCAGCACTTGATTTAAAAAAAAATTCTATAAAGCATGTTTCAAAGCAACCAACAATATGGTTGCACAAGCACTAACGCACCATCATTAACATGCATACATCATACATAGTGTACACATTTAAAGACACCACATGGACATGATCACAAGGTGAAAAACATGATTTTCCCTGGAGGGGTCTGTAAGTGTTTTAAACCACATTGTCTTAAGATCTTATATTGACCTATTAAGAAATATTGTGTTATTATTTATTATTTCTCTTATAGGTCACACATTGGTGTGATGATTTCACTACTTGACAATGATGGAAAAAGTTACCTAAATAAAAGTAGCATTTCCATAATAAATTCATTACGGATAAAACTCCTGCCTTCAACATTTTACTCTAGAAAAATACCAAAATAATGTCCACAAAATGCACTGAAGTAGGGTGTCCTTGTGGCCTTAACACACGGTCTTCATCAGCAGATTGGGTTTCTTTTTGTTCTGAGGTCAAAAATGAAGTTCAACTTGTAAGTCAGCAAGGAAAAACATCTTGCAAACACCTACATTTTAATGGTTGGGACACAGTGTAACCATTGCTGCATGTCATTCTGCTCTCACTCTCCCAATTTTTCTTGTCTGCTTCTCTACTTTTGGCATAAAAATACAATAAAAAAATGTCAAAAGTATTCAGCAGAATGGATCCTTCCAGAGTATTAAAGGTGCAGGAAGCAATTCTGGAGAAAAAATATAGAGAGAAAGAATACAGATGGTGTGTCTGTATTTGACCTGGGAATAAAACTCAACAAGCAACTGATTTAGCCAAAGTTTCCCATCATGGGCTTGTTTTTCTAAAGCCTGAAATCAGAGCCAAGAAGAGGTCCAGAAGTCTGTAGACCACTTGAACTGATGAATATTATGCTGGACCTTTTACCCAGTGATACCAAAAATAAACTACCTGCCCCAGCTTTAAATTATTACATTAGTAATAGTACTGATCGATTACCATTAGGGCAGTAGTGACAAAAAAATTAAGCTTCATGTGGCTCTGCAGCATCTCCAAACTCAGATCACACAGTGAGAGAGCTGAGACTGTCTGACCAAAGACTTCTGTCTGTCCCAAGGTCCAGGACTGATATGGAGACGAGGCTTTCTCTATTATCTATTGCCCCCAAAACTCTTCAAGATCTTCAAGACTCTTTTAAAATATTAAATATATTTGTTTGCTTTTAACTGTGCCTACTTTAACCAGCTCAGGTATTTCATCTGAACTTTCTGCAGATCTGTGTCATAAACAGGCTCGGTGTGAAGTAGTGGAGTATAACTATAAATATGCACAAAATGTACAAGTACCTCAAAAATGTACTCAACACTACTAAAGCAGGTGACATATGGATTTAGCCAGCAAATACGACCATCTTTGAACTTTATACACATCTGCCAATGCCCATGTTTTTCACTCTATTATTTCTATTTCTCACCATTTACTGTCTTGTTATATTAAAATTACAAATGAATGATTTTGCCCTGCTCACATTTTTAACAGGTGTTAGTAAAAGTACTGCAACTAATGTGTGGATTATGGGTCAGCAACCTGTGGCCCTGGAGCAACAATGGAAATTTATTTATTTTTTCTTAAAATTTCACTTTTAATTTATCATCGTTGTAGTTCTAAAGTGATTCTTACATTCTCAAACTGTAAAAATGTAGGCAAATGTATGTGTACAATATTGTTTTCTCCAGTTTAGAGACCCACGCCTCCACCAGTCTCTGTAGGTTATATTTTAAATTATGTCGAGCAGCACAAACTTTCCAGGTGATTTCTTTATTGTATGTTGTTTTGATATAAAAGTGCTTTCTTTAATGATATACTTGAATGAATGATCCTTTCCATTTCAATCCATGCATGCAGTAATGTCACTGTAGATCAGCCATTTAAGCAGCAAAGGTGAAAACTGTGGTTATGACAGGACATAGGAAACTCTTGAGTGGAATTAAGTAGAACAGAATTAAATAATCAGAGAAGTGACACTGCTGCACTTTGTGCATAAATGCACAAACAGCATCTCTCTTTTTGGGGAGATCAGAATATTAATTTTTAAGACCCGGCGCACCTGACGGTTGGTTCTAACTTGAGACCTGTGCATCACCAGTGCGCAGCCTACACATCAAATAAAAAAGTTTTAATATTTCATCAATTAAAATGCATGTCATGGCCTGCGTGTACGGTGGCAAGTCTTAAATCTCTCCAGGCTAACCAAGGGAAAAGTCTCAGAGGAAATCAGAGAGTTTAATCATTTTTTGTGCCACAAATCACTTTTTTGAGAGTAAAGGTTGCAGACTTCTGGTGTAGACAGCCTAAAGAGTCAGGGTAGATCATTGACCAATACATGCAAATTGTACTTCACTCAAATACAACATACGTACAACACAGACAGAAAGGTCAATAATAATCAGATACTTAATTACATTATGATTTCTGAAAGGCTAAATTTGATTAATTATGCGACAACAGGCAAATGCAATGATTGATGATCATGAGAGGATAAAGGTTTGTATCTCAAGTTTGGGAGAAAAGTATCCTTGATTTTGAACTCAAAACAACTGGGATTAAACATACATTAGTAACCAAGGTTCACTGCATGCAAATACAGAGGCCAAAAAAGACCAAATGTGTTTTGAGACCTTGTAGGGACGCACTGAAAGAGACGTGGCTGGAATCAAGTGGAAATTAACATGAATACAGAGCTCAACTCATTTCTTTAATCTACATATTCTCCAATCAGTTTCCCTGCAGACAACATGTCATAGCTCTCTCTGTGCTTCTGCAGTAATCTAGTTATTTCTGATTTACAAAGATTCATCTGAAATAAATGAATCTTCAACAAACCGTGTCTCTGAGGGAAGACGAAAAATAGAAGTTGAGAAAAGATAAAGGGAAGAGAAAGTACCAGGAGAAATAGCTCATTTTGTCTCAATTCATCCATTTTAAAAAGAAAAAAATGCAGTGGCTTCAGCACCTACCTTTGTAGTTACTGAATTGACACCTATTTTGGCTGCAAGGACCCTTGAACCACCGGGCCAGTTGTCAGATCAAATTTTCTCTTCATGATTATCCCCACATTGTTAAAGGGATTTGGGAATGAGCGTGATAGATTAATCCCTCTTGAGCTGCACTTTTGGTATACTCCAGTGAATTGCAAGAATTTGTTTTTTATCAGGAGAAAGTGGCTTTTTTTAACTCAGAATGCCAGGTAGAGATGATCCAATAGGAAAGGTCTTAACCTGGTCTTTGATCTTAGAAAGAAAATGTAGAATATGTGAGCCCTTGTGTGGAGCGGGCAGCACCTTTCAAAAGCTAATTGACTTTTTATCCCCCTTATCTCGGATTGGCTCGTGTACAGAGGGGTAACCGGAGAGATCCTAATTGCCCAAAGCGTTGGCTTGTAGACGGTAATAGAGGTATCGTCGAGTACTATCTGATATCTACATATGAAGCTCATGTTACAGCACTTTAAGAATATTGCATTTCATCTGTCGGAAGGCTGTCTGAGCCTCTACTGTATCTGAAGCCTATTTCATTATTCTCCAGCGCTCCTGCCAGACTGCTTTGCTGGCACGGAGACTCGTCTCATTTCATACAGAGAATAGAAAATGACAAGATGGAGTGCAAAGGGGCGGAACGACGCACTTGACAACTGGGGGCCGAGATTGTAACAGGAGAAATGTGAATGTAAGTATTTCACATTCACTGAAGCTCCCAAGAGAAAGGGCTCCACACTGGATATTATATATGGAGAGCTAACAAGATATGTAGAGCTTTGAAAGTGACGAAATGTTGAAAAAGGTTATCAGCCAAAAATATAATACCACAAATAAGATTTATGCTTTTCCATTCTGTCAATTGGTCAAAACATACTTCTTATTTTCTTAACATCATTTATTGCTCATTTCATTTTATAACTCTGTAGTTCTATGATTTTTGGAGGGTCTACACATTTAACTATTTATTTCCTATTTAATATATTGTTTCCCTCTTTTTTTTATTTTCCTTGCCACATTTTTCAGTTTTAAATATACGGTAATGAAATTTGTTCATTTTGAACAAATGTTTCCATTGGATCCGGGATTAGTGCTGAAAATAAGTTCTGTGGTCAAAGCTTATGAATGGTTATGAACACCACTTTTATTATACTGAAACATGAATGCAACTGCCAGAAGTAAAAAGCAAAAGTTAGGCTATGAACAAACTACACCACAGTCGTGTGACTCAACGTCTTCACCACTAAGTGACAACCACTAGCCTCTTTTAACCACTTGTTAGCAACCGCCTTTTTTTAGACACATAAAAGCTTCAAATTCCAAGCCATATTGAAGGTCTGCCCAAAATATCCTGACGCAGAAATCATGAACAATAGTCTACCAGTCTAACTCCCTTTTCCCTTTATACAGACTTTAAGCTTCTGTTAACCACAGTCCTTATTTCACCCATTTAACAACAACAACAAAAAAAAAAACTAATTAAAAAAACCCACTGACTTCAAGATGAGGAAACCAGAAGGGCTAATATGCTAACTCATTTCGAGGTTTTAGGACTCATTCCTGCAACACTCTATACTGCGTAATACTGTTGCATCTATTTTAGCCAACAAGCTAACACAAAAAATGTTAGCTAGCTAACACTACTTAGAAGTTAACAGAGACCATATCTTCATCACAGTATCTTCATCTTAAACGTGTTGCCTGTCTTGTCTTCACAATGGAAGGTCTTACTTATTGTCAGTATTTTGTAGATGTGTGTGAATGTTAATGTCTCCTTTCGTATAATGTTAAATACACAATATTAGTAAGTTGTAAGTGCCGTTAGCTGGGTAAGTTTGTTTGCTTGCTAGCTTAAATGCTTCAACTGCTCAACTAAATGTAACAGAATAATTACTATAATTTGTAACACCTGTGTTTACTCTATTTTTTTGTATCAGTATGGCTGCTGTGAAAAAGGTCTATTATTGTACCAAAAGTTAATACATACATGTTGCATTTTGTTAGACCTCATATCAAGGTGGGATTATGTTGTCTCAGTAGTGCTCGTCCAGAACCCGACCCTTGAAGGGCATATTTCGGTGTAAATATAAAATCATAGCTGTTACATAGCAATGAAGAGAAGAAGAAAATATAGTTCCAGACCAAAGATATAAAACCAGAGAGGTCTGGGTTTTCCTTGAGCAAAGAGCTGTGAAAAATTGGATGATTTTAGGCAACATAACAAACTCCCATCTCCTCTGTAAGTGCTGTAGCTGGAGGAGTTGAACCAGTGTCCACTTCAACACCTCTTGTGCTAACAGATTAATGGCAGGAACACAGCTTTCACATTCTGTGTGGCCCTTGTTACACCATTTCTTCAAGGCCTGCTGAGCATCCTAATTTGGAGGATAAAAACTACATGTTTTTAAATAGGGGTTTTGCACCACATGACCTTGTAAAAGCATTGCTGGATGGCGTGATCGAGCTCCTCCTGGCTGTCTCTGCTCCCCGTGCCTTGCCGCTGTGTTGCTGAGGTCATTACTCACTGTGACACCCTCCGCTGATCTACATCATATTACCAAGCATTTAATGCTGTTCCCCGCTGACCGTATGGCCTCGCAAAACAACCACCAAGAGGACTGCCAGGCTGTATTAAATGCATCATCACGGTTGCTAAAGTGCTTCCTCAGCATATCCCTCACACTGGTGTTTCTCTATAGGAAAACTTTTTAATTTTTGCTTTGCAACTTTCTTTGACGTGCTGCTTGATTAGTTATCGATCATCTCCTCTAGAGAGCTTTGAGAAAATGCACACACGATGCAGACAAAATCTTTTTATATTTTACCTCCTGAAGTGTAAACCAGAGGTGGCAAAACTACAGGCAATTTGTACTAAAATAGAGATGCAGATACTTATGTGGGGAAAAAAAGACTGGTAAAAGTAGAAGTACAAATTCTTTTTTTTTTACTTTTTAAAAGTAAAAGAAGCACAGGCTCTGAAATATACTCAAAATGTAAAAGAAGAAAGTGGCCCTCTGAAGGACATTTCTACTGGCTGGTTCTGAGCAAAGCTAACCCGGTCAAGCCTCCATCACAGTATTTTCATCATTTTACATAAGATACATCGATTTAGTCTTGTTACGTCTTTTACACATTTTATAGTGTTGTTATGTCTTTTTCATCTTGTACGTTTTTTGTTTTTCATCTTTTACGTTGGTTTTAGTCATTTTATGGATTTATTTTTCGTTTTTTCCTCTTTTTACATCTTTTATGTAATTTTTTGTCTCGTTACATCTTTTCTATATATTTATGTCTTATGTATTTACTTATGTTTTTTGTATTGTTACACCATTTTTAGCCCTTTTACATTTTTTTATGTTCTTACATCTTTTATGTAATTTTTTGTCTTGCAACCTCCTTTTTGTGTTATGTCTTGTTAAATCTTTTTCATCTTGTTACATTATTTACTTAGTTTTTGTCTTATGTCCTTTTTCGTCTTATGTTGTTTTTTCGTCTCATTACATCTTGTACGTTGTTTTACGTTGTTTTTTGCATTGTTACGTCTTTTTCATCTTGTTTTGATGTTTTGATGTCCTTGTTACATATACCATACTTGATACGCATTGAAAGATACACCAAGAATCGCCTGTTCTAGGTGTTATTGTCCCATCAATTTAGGCTGAAATTGTTCTTGGTGTTGGAAAGTCACAATGACGCAAAATAAAAAAAATAATTTCCTTCAAATGCATTAAAACTAAAGTAACAAGCCTATTTTGAAAATATAAGGAGTAGAAAGTGTAGATATTTGTGTTCAAATCTAAGGAGTACAAGTAAAAATTTGTCAGAAAAATAAATACTCAAGTAAAGTACAGATACCTGAATAGTCTACTTGAGTACTCTAACGAAGTATTAGTACTTAGTTACTTCTCACCTCTGTTATAAAGGGCTTATCTCAGTGTTACAATCTGGGTTACAGTATATCATACATTTTTTCCACTCTTGTCTTCAATATGTCTTCATACTTCAATCGACAAAATTGGAAAGAAAGTGCACACAAAGAATAGAAAGCAAGCAAGGTTTTCTGTACAGACCTGAGGCGACAGCATTTTCCTATATTTATTCTCGTCTAAATGTGTTTTATTTTTCTTTCAGAGGTACAGCACTACACGTTTCAGATTATATAAGAACCACTCCAGCTTTAGCAGATGGCAAAAATCTGTCACTGGGCTGTCACAGTTTATTTGGGGTAAAAGAAAATTAACACTTGCTCTTGGTGGTGGAAGAAACGCACAGACACTCACACCTCCAGCGGTGTTTAGGCTGGAGCGTGTCCACATGTAAAGCTTAACATGTTAGAGTGGAAGTGCCTGTTGCTGAGAGGATTTACCAAAAGAGATACAACTATCATGTCCAATTCATTGCATGCCTTTCCTGAGTACTTAAATGTATGACAAGGAGTTTTTAACTGGTTATGAAACAGTCGCAGTTTAATACTGATGTCTTTATATGACCCATTTAAACAAACAAGTGCATCAGCATGTTGACTGGCTGTTTCTATACAGCTATTCTTAAAACCTGTCACTGGGTTTGATTCTCTTCCAGATCAGATGAAATGATTTATGGCATGAGAACTGGAAGAGCCTTTATTTTTAAATTTCCACACAATCTGATAATGAATATATGTTACACAGTTAAAAAGTCTTTTTTTTATGTTATATTTTGTGGTTATGGTGGTTGAAACACTATCACTTTTGTCCACAGGAGGTTCAGTGTTAACTATTGAACTATTCCTTTAAGAACCAACAACTTAACAGCATATTCCAGATGATATTAGGGCCAGGAACAAAGGGGAAATGAGAGGAGGAACATTTTTTCTAATTTTGCATTGTGAGATTAACAATGTCAAGAAAAAATCTGATTTGAAGCAGACCATTTTAAATTTATTCCCAACATGGTATTTCAAAAGGTCGACATTCTGACTTTTTCTTCTCAATGTTTTATTCTCATAATGCAAAAAAAAAAATCGGCTTTATTATTTTTTTATGTGTGCCACTTCTATTGAAAGTTCAACTTTATTCTCAAAATCCCAAATTCTTCAGTCTTTGTTTTTACTTAATATATGCCATCAAAGTGTATCAACATGGTCAAAGTCACTTAAAGATCTTATCAAGCAACAATAAACATTTGTTCTGAGTTTGTCACACCACAGAAACATGTTATTAACCACTCAGCCAAATCTGAATGATTAAAACATTGCTAAGTGTATAATTAGGTCTCAGTGTCACACCACTACAACCTGAAACATGGTGCTGTAGGAGTGGGCGGGTTCTCAGATTTGATTGGCCAAAGGATGAGCGATGAAGTGACAGGTAATTAAGACAAATACTGTGTGATACTCAAATGATTTGCTTATTTTGAATGTATGGTATTTATGATAACACACTGAAGAATGAAATGAGGCTTTGTTGGTATGAGCAAGCTAAGAAAAACAACGTATATTTGTGGTTAATCTTGTCAACCCTCCTTCCTGCAGAGCTGACCTGATAGGCCAGTTTGAACTGGCAAGGCGGGCTTTCATGCTATATATGTGAGCACACTGAGAGTGAGACTGGACTGGTTTAAGAAGAGCAGCACCAGATTTGTTCCAATCTGAGTAATGAGAACAAAAGTGTATTAAGTTTTTTTCTGAGACTGACAGTAAAAGTCTAACCTATTTTTTTCAGCATAACTCCCTGCCTGCGTCATGTTGTTGTCCTCCTCAAGTCTCATCATGCTTCCCCACACCTCACTGTGCAACATTCCTTTACAGGACTTAAAAGAAATAGTGAGATAACTGAGAAAACAGTCCCTCCGGATCCATTTACTGCAGCAACCTGGAGGTTTATGACATGATCTTCATCAGTAAATAAAGCTTGCCTTGCTGACAGGGAACTGAGGATGTCAACAAGTTTGAGCACTGAAAGGGCTTCTCAGCCATGCTGGCTTAAAAGTGAATACAACTATAATACATTAGGAACCCCAAAAGACAGGAAAAAGTGAGTGACAGTGAAAACTCAAAGGGTGAGTAATCCAATATCCAACCTGGAAATTCAGTGTCAAGTAGTTTTTAATTGTCACATGAGCGCACATGAGATATATATATATATATATAATTACCCTATAATTTACATTTCTCAGTTAATAAGACATTGGAGGAAAGAATGACTAAAAACACAATGTCGTACATAAAAAAGGAGGCCAAAACACAGCAAATAAACTCAAGACAGCAATGATAGCAGATTATAAAACACAGGTAGGCTTACCACTGCACTTTTCCCCCCATACACACATTCATTTATAAAACAACTGTATTGATGATACACTTGCTAAGATATCTAGTTATTTAAGGACTGTCGGCAACCTGGTGTCACATTGAGTATAAAAATGTTTAAAGGTAAGTAATCTGTGTTCAGACATTGTAAATAACTGTTCACTCAGAGCTGTGTGCATTTCATTATGACCTGTACATATAGACGGTGTGATTGGGCAGCAGAGTAACATGCAGCCATGAGCTCAGGGTTGAAGGTCTTATCTTGTCCAGATCAGGTTTCCGGACAACTGAATCCAGATAGTAGCAGGTGATCTAATTATAAATGTAGCTTCCTTTCTCTTCTACCTCATTATTGTGCAAACAGTTCACTATTGTCATTAACCGCTCAATATACTGATGATAAACACCAGGCGGACATCCATCCTGAAAGGCTGCAACTCATGTATTTCTTTGTTACTCTGACAAATCGGGCAAATATGACCAAAAACACAAATTACATGAATATTTTAGGCTAAAGATAAAGCTGGGAGCATTTTCACCTGTTATTTGCTATTTGTAAGCAAGATAACTGGCTGTAAAAGCTTAGGGCCAGCAATCTCCCCAGCACGCCTGTCAGGATATCAGCTCATTTAAGGAACAAATTAGTGCAAAAACACTTGGAACGTCTCACTTCCTGTTTAAGCACAAACACAGGAGAGCACTTGATGGTTGAGGCCGGCATCGGATGTACATGTCCACACATTAATCAGTCTCTAGCGGTTTTAAAATGCAGTGGAAAGACAACTCTTCTTTTCCCTCTATGTTGCAGACTAGATTACAAGAAGCAGGCTGGGTTTCAAGTTTTGCGTTCACAGAAAATGAACTGAGGGAAAACACAGACTCCTTTCGAGACGGGCCCATTGATCAGCTATGCTACTGAGTGCTGAGAAATCAACACAGAAATCATCCATGTGCGCCTGACAGATTGTTAGCAGCACTGCTCAGAGGTAAAACTCTCAACATTTACACATGCCGAGCGAAGACCGACTTTGAGATTTGAGAGATTTTTCAAACAGTCTGACCTCTAGAATTCTAAAACCGATGTAAGCAGAGTTATTTTTGGTGTGTGGTGAGTTTTAAAGGATTCACCGATTAGCTCGTGTGTTATTTCACTTTTTTTCTCCACCACAAAAGGCCTGACGTTGTGATTTAGCTGCAATATGTTCTCATTTTCTCACTCTGAAGGTGCCAGCTGCCCACTCACAACACAGAGCATGCACCTGAGCATGTGATCTTACAGTATAGGAAGATTTTGGTATCTATAATTAACCGTGTAAAGCCTGACACATCAAATAATTGCCAGAAAATGCTCATTTACATATATGATATTTTGAAACAAAAAAAAAAGATTGTTCATTGCTTTTGGAAAATGTGGCACCTTTTTTCCCCAAACAGGAATCATTTTTATTTTTCTTGTGGATGGCAAGAACAGCTTGGACAGGTTCATCTGAAGTGGTTGATATAATATATAATTATGACCCAAGGAATTATTTGAGTGAAAATAAATTAAAAAGACAATTATAATAATTGTTTGCAGCATCCAACTGACTTTAATAAGAGCAGGTTGCACGTATAAAAAAATGCATGTAAATATCCTGGTTCTAAGTTTATTTGTTTTATAACATGACATTTAATTCTTTAATTAGTTTATTTAACAGTGTGTAAATAAGGCAGTTTGCATCATGAAACTCAACAGAATAATGATTGAGAGATTCACAGAAAGATTATCTTATATACCTGCTACGTCTTTGATACACACATTTCCAACACAATTTTACTATAGAATAGATTACATCATATAGAATAAAAAATATGAAGTAATTTGTTTTAATACAGAAAATAATACACATTAAAATATTAAAAACAATACAACTGTTATTCTTCCCATAACTTTTTCAAAATTAGCAAAGATTTCCCTGTTAAAACCGTGCAAGTTACTACATGAAGGCAGCCATGTTGGATTTTGCATTCGCATGCTGCATTATTTTTTTTGCCCAGGATGGCAAAGGCATAACCAGCCCTGCTCTGCCTCTGACTGGCTTGAATGTGATGTCATAACAAACCAATCCAATCATAACTAACGTCAAAATAAGCCTAGTTTAAGACACTGTTGGACAACGTGAGGCTGAAACTATAGTGCTCTTGCTTTCTGTATTGACCTTGTTTGTTTTTGCTTCCTCTGATGAATTTGTCGATTCAAATGTCTCTCTTCATGCTACAATAAGCTGAAACAAAGTTCACTGTGAATACAATAACTGTATTGACCGTGTTTGTTTGTTTTTATCATCAACAGTTATATCAACCGCAATACAAGACAAGATTTGTCTGAATTTTCCTGGCTTCATCACAGATTTTTTTTAGGATTTTATCAGTGTAAACTGCATGCTCACATTTTGTTTCACAAAGGACTCAAGCCCCAGTTCGCTGGGTGAAAGTCCTGTGTTTATTTGAGGCATGCTTCTCTAAAAGCAGTGACGACTTAAAGTCAAGTGCAAGTGTGGTGTTTAGAAGACACTGGCTGATGTGTTCCTCGTGATTGGATGAACAGTGTTTCACATTCAAGCCAATCAGAGGCAGAGGAGGGTGGGTCATGCTTTTGTCATTCTGGGGAAAAAAAATATCGCTCACAGGCCGGCTGCTGCCTGCAGCACGCTGATGACCCACGAGAGGGCAGAGGACAAGTCTCACGTTGCATAAAACAAGTTTGTCAGGAAAGAATTGATCATATTGATGTTGCATGATACAAATGATATCACAGGGTTAAGACATGTTGATCATCAGGACATAGTATTTTCCTTCAGAAGGAAATCTTATGCAAATCTTGCAACATAAAAAAAAGACATTTTTAATTATGAAATCTATTCTCTAGCATCTTCCAAGAGTAAAGGTCACTCAGGAAAGGTCCGTATATTATTAACATTTTACATCCTCAACTATCATGCAGTTACTCGACATTCAGTAAAAACAAACTAGTAACCTTGCCTGGCTGGCTTTCAGTGTTGGTGATTCTACACATAAAAGGTCATTCTCGGTTTGTATGTTCACATTTTACATGTATCATATCAAGTCCCGTCTTTGTGCAAGCTCAGGAATCAAAACCACCAGATATCTCACAGCTCGAGCCACGATGCTACACTCTCCTCCTGATCTCTGCGCTTCCCCGCATCTGTCCCTCCAGCGCATGTGGCAGATGCCGTGCGGCCGCAGCTTTTCTCGGGGAGGCCGCGGAGCTGTCAGCTCAGATCCGTCTTCGTTTAGGGGGCCGCTTGTTCATTAAGCCCAACATGGCTCAACAGGAGGCAGGCTTCCACAAACACGCTCATGTACGGCCTCATAAATCCACATTAGAGAAAGCCGAGGCATCTCATGTGGAGGGAGGTTGCAGGAGGTGGTGTTTGAGGGGGTCGATGACAAGTAGATGCAAGTAGCTAACTAATACATCCAGGAGGCATCAGGGAGATTTAGGGAATCTCTGTTGCTTTGTTGAGAAAAAGAAAATCTTCCCCATAATTTCAGTCTAACAAAGCGTGCCACATGTGTCTGCCATTTACATAGCCAGATTTTTTTTTCTAAAGGAAAGGTCAGTGGTGGGGGCAACTTGCCAGGTGTTTGTGGAGCAGCAGACCAGTGCGGTGCGGTGAATGTAATTACGGCACTCTGGCAATCTGATAACCTGCCAGTCTGTCTCTCAACACTAGGAAAGTGCCCTGGCATATTAAATGTGGCTCAACAAACATGGCTGTGAGCAGAAAACAGTGTCTGTGTGTGCAGTATGTTCTGAGGTAGGGGTAGCGGGTGGGACAGGGTTTGACTGATGATTGGGTTATGAAGGCCAATATGTTGAAGTTTCAAAGATTTAATTTTTCTTGGAAAGGTCAGACCACTAAATCTCTCCTTTAAAGGATAGGTTCAAAAATTTCAAGCCTATCTCCATACAGTTTAGCCATTGCCATTGAAAGAATTGTTGATCCTTTTTAAGTGCAGTGCAACTCCAAGTTAAGACATCAAAGCGTTTCCCTTTTGTCAACAGTGTCTTTTTCTGATAGATTAGATTATTTAATGTGAGAGATACGCATTAATAGTCAGTGTATTATCTATCACAAATGGTGTCATGCCAACAGTTTAGAGAAGCAGGCACCAGCATGGAAGCTAAGTTGCTGTGGTAAGGGTCAGCAACAAAAGGTACAAAAGGTATTTTAGCCACTTAGAAAAGGTCCACCTAAAAAAATCTAATATAAGATAAAGTGTATGCTATATTTAGAATATTTTCACCGCTTTTCTTTGCTGTTGGACAGCCTTTTCAGATGGGAAGCCACTGTTATATAAGCCAAATATTGCTCTTAACCAAACTCCATGAGTGAAATCAGTAATTTTATTTTGCAGAACATGAGTTGCTGCTCTTCTGTTGCCTCAATCTGTTAGTTTGTTTGTATTACTGTGAAGCTTTTATGAGCTTTGCTATAAAAACTAAATCAGCATTTGAAGAATCAGAGCTGTTCTTTGTTTTTGATGTCACAGTGATACAAGTTAGATTTGGTTCAGTGTTCTAGTGTGCGTAAACTACAAGTTTTATGAAAAATACAAAAATGTGAAAATATCAGTTATCAGTATCAGCTGAAAAAAATCAGCATCGTGCATCCCTAGAATATAATGGAACTAGATGTGTGACTTCTGGGTTTCACAAGGACAGTTTGGATTCAAAAGTCACACAATAACACTAACTAACAGATCAAGGCAGCGGCAGACCAGCAACTCCTGTGTTCATTGAGGTAAAATTACTGATTACACCCGTGGTGTTTGGTTGGTTTGGATATCTGGCACAGTTTCCCGCTGGTAAAGGCTGTCAAACGGTCAAGGTAAAGTGGTGAAAGCATTAAATATAGTGTACACTTACAATGATATTGAATTTTTCAGTTGGACCTTGAGTGGATAAAATACTGTCTGTGCTGGTACTCCTCTCTGCTCCTGCAAACTGGAGGTGTGCCGTCTGGCATTTACTGTAGGTAATAGACTGACTACCAATAAGTACCTCACACATTCCCACATTAAATATTCTGCACTATCTCTTTAATTAATGTGTTTTTGCTTCATGCATGTAGTGCATTAACTATACTCATCTATTTCGTACTCCTCCACAAGCCTCGTGGGTTACAGAACGGCAGCAAGGGGATGAGACTTTTGTTCTCTGACTTTATCTTGAAGACAGCACTCCTCCCTGGGCTGGTACACCCATTGTCTGGAAGGCTAAAGAGAGTGAACAAAAGTCTCCCATGTGCAGTTAAAGCCACAGATTACATCAAAGTTTGCAACATAATTGGCTGCAGCGGCCTCGCTCTGCAAGACAAATAGTGATTCATATCCTGCTGGACCTAAAACCAGTCTTCAGATATGTGAATTACAAAAATCAGGAGGGGATCTTCCAGAGTTACGGGGGATTTTTCTGTATTTTTCAGTGTTTCCATTGACAGTGTTGCCCGGGGGGAAGGAAAGTAATGTGATTGGCGAAAGAGGAGCAGATTTCTAATTTTCTCTCACACCAGTTGAATAACATTATGTTTTAAAGGTACTTTTCACCCCAAAATCAAAAATACGTCTTCTTCCACTTACCTGTAGTTCTGTTAATCCATCTAGATTGTTTTGGTGTGAGTTTCAGAGTTTTTGAGATGTTGGTTGTAAAAATAAAAAATATAATAGGGATACACAATAAAGATAAGGGCAGATAAATAATTAGATGATACTGGCCTGTCCAGGTGTATTGGTCTATATCAGTATCTGTGAATACTACCAGATAAATATCGGCTACACTAATATCTGATTTGACAAATTCTTTAGCAAAAGGCTCTATATAAGCTAAAGTATATTTGTGAAGTTTTTTTGAGAAAAAGTAGAAAAAGTAAATGAATATTTGAAGAGTCAGAACTGTTCATTATTTTTGTTGTCATAGTGGTGTCAGATTTGGTTCGGTCAGAGTCCATCTTTGCTCACTACATCTAAGCCTTTCTCAACTTCTGGTGTACATAAACTACAGGTTATATGAACATATTTTTAAAATACAAAAATGTGAAATTATCAGTTATCTTGTCTGCATTAGCCATGAGAAGCAGGTATCAGTTATGTGTATTGGCTGAAAAAAAGAATCCACACCACGCATCCCTAGAATATATTGGATCTAGATGATACTCAGCTTGTGGTGCTCAAAGCGCTAAATAAATAAATAAAATTCAACATTGATGTCTCTTTACAGGAATCATGAGCCGTTAAATCAAGATGATCCACAGACCTTATTGTGAGCAGTTTCACCGTGCAGAGGGAAGTGTGCATGTACAGTGCAAGATGTAAACATTCATGGCGTCATCCTCAGCTGACCTGTTACCCCTTGTCTTGTAAGGTTGTCAAAAGTATTGATACTTAAATACTTTTGCAATTCCATGTTTAAAACAATATAATATTTGTTAATTATGGTATTGAAAAAAACGATTAATGTGCTGATTCAGTCTTCACTATCCTGTCTGAAACAGTGTTTAGTGATTTTTTCTGTCCCATCACTGTGTGCAGGTTGTTAGTTAAAAAACTTTTTTTTTTTACTTTTTGCTATGATATTCCAAGCTGTATCATTTTTGTACTTGTATCAAAGTTTAAAATTCTGGTGTTGTAACAACCCTAGCATGATAACACATTTGCTGGACCAAAGAAAGTAGTTTCTACATGAAAGTGCTCATAACAATGTCTGTGGATTATCTGTGGAGTAAGTAGGTCATGATTTCTGGAAAGTCACATTGCTGTTTAGTTTTTCAAATATATTTTTTTGGCTCTTTGTTCACCCCAAGCCATGTAGTTCCATTATACTCAAAAACAGGCAGACATCTCCACAGCCGATATCTCCAAAATTCTGCATCCCACACCAAAACAGTATAGATGGATAAATAGCACGACAGGGAGGAGGAGCAGGAAAAATATGCAACTATCCTTTTGAACCCAGGGTAAAAATAATGAAGCATTCATGCACACTCGATTTGTTAAAGCCTCCAATTGACTTTCAGTATAATATTAATCCATTATACAGTAAAAGAATGAGTCTCAGTATGTCACATCCATCTTTGTAGAGGTCAGTGATACTCATTCAACAACATCTACTTTAATAAAAGATTTTCTTTTAAAAATCGACCTCTCATATCTGTACATGAAGATAATGCTCTACATCTGTAGGTGAGGGACTGTTCAGACAAAAGTCTAGCCGTCGAATAGAACTCTTTCTGTCTGTAATCCAACAATAGTCTGGCCTCAGTGGGCAGTCCCGCTCCTGTCTGGAAATGAGCTTTAGACGACGGCCCTCGCAGACAGCAAAGAGTCCGGGGAGCTGCCCGAGACACGCCGCTGCCTCCCTGGATCTCAGTTGACACCGTAAGTCAATGACCAGCTATTTAGACGTCTGTGCCGTTTGGAGACCAGTGTTAACAAGCACAAAGGGGCCACTGAATGAACCAGGGAAGGTGTCGCCTTGCTAATAGAACAAAGAGCGCTCTCCACACTCATCCGTTTTATTCTTCATCCTTTTCAACCAGTCACTCCCTCGCTTGCTTTCTTTTTTTCTCCCCCCCTCACTGTAATTACACCTGCTCTGCCAAGCGTAGCTCGAGGCGTGGCTGGGCAAAATCACTCGTTAATATGAATCTGCAGAGAGTGCGAAGAGGAGGAGGACTACTCGCTGACAGTCTCTGTGGAAACATTAGGTTGTAAGCAGCCTGCACCTGTATGTCCCCTCCTGGGACCAAGAGGTAAAGAAGCCTCACTTCGGGGAATTGTGTGTGTACGTGTTAAGTGAGACCATCCATTTTAGAAACGAACCTGCAACAATTACAAATCCACAGTGAGCAAACAAATAGGGCCACAACCAACAATTATTATCCTCATCAATTAATCTATCATTTATTCTCACGATTAATCGATTAATTGTTTAGTCTATAAAATCAGGGCTCAACAATGAGGTCTGCCCACTTGCCCGGGGCATCTCATTTGGCAAACCAGCCAAGTGGTAAAAAAAAAAAAAGAATAAAACTACTGAACTATTCTGATAATTGATCAATCATGAAGTAATTTTTCATGCAATAATGGCAGAAAATGCAGATTTCAGCCTCTAAAACATGGAGATTTCCTACTTCTCTTTGTTGATTATCATATTAAACTTTTGGGGTTTTAGACTAACAAGACATTTAAAGAAATCAACTTTGAAACTTTGAAAAACTAGAATCGACATTTTTCACTATTTTCTGATATTTTGTAGATGTTGCTGCCCTAGATTGAACATGACAATTACTTTAATCGTTGTTGTTATTTGATAACCCCTAATGAATTAAACTATTTGTACAATGGCAAGTAAAAATTGACATCTCACAGTAGATTTCTGACCCAGTTTCCCAACAAGGCAAGTGAAAAAAAAAACACAGAAAACATTAACAGTGAATCCTGAAAAACAAAAAACTGTGAAAAATGCTCATCACATTTCCCAGAACCCAAAATGACGTCTTCAAATTTCTTCTTTTGTCCAACCAACAGTCCAGTTTACACCATAATTAGCATGTATATAGTTTTTTTTTTAAACGTGGCCAAATCCACTAAAAACAGGCAGTTGACCCTTTTCCTATTGCAAATAGACCCATTTGGCTTTCTGTTCTTTTGTGATTTGCACTGAGACTCAAGGCTTGTGTGTGTGCAGGAGAACAGAGAGAGAGTTTTGTTTGTGGGTTTTTTGTCCAGTGTAAAATGGTTCTAACTAATAGCCTTTGGGTTTGGGAGTTTTCACTGACGGAAATCAACCTGTAAAATCACAATCTCACAAAGGGCCATAAAAGAAGGTGTGATCATCAGAATAGAAGCCTGAGAAACACACTTTGAAGCCAATGAGAATAATAATCCTATAATAAAAATGTGCAGCTTATTACAGACTGCTACACACTCCTTATCTCCAAGATTGGCGATGCTGTTTTTGTCTCCTAGACAAAGAGATTTCCAGGCAGGAAGTGTGAAACCGAAGGTGTGACGACACGTCTTCAGCCCTCTGAGACGGAGGAGCGGCTGCTGTGTTTGTCAGGAGACATACAGAGCATTAACACCAGCCGGAGCACCAGACCAGACAGATAGTGTTACACAGGCAGCGCCTCCCTTCCTCATGTCAAACGGGCGTAATCAGACACATCCAGAGACCAGATCAGAATTATGGCAGCTGTTGATGGCAAAAATGTTTCTTCGTGCTGAAATACACAGATAGGCTGTGCCATGACGACACGCTGTGTTGCTGCGAGATACAGCGAGGGGGGAAATCTGTGCACGAGCCATGCTGTTCTACTACAAATGACATGTAGCTGCAGGCGATGCAAGGCCAAGTTGTTAGAGATGTTTGTGCGAAAGAGTGAGGAGCTGGAGGGAGGAAGAGGGAAATTATTATCTATCTTTGCTCTTCACAAGGCCAAGGAAGTTCACAGTCGTCCCTGTGTGCAGACACAACAAACATCTTCATTAATTTAGACTGCCAGCGAGACAGCAACATGCATTGTATACTCTTCAAAGGAATACCACATTAATTATTAAACCATTCTATACTGGACGGCACAAAAACAGCAATTGACAGTAGGGTAGGAACACTAATGGAAAAGACTTTTTCCAAGAATGCCACCTAACCTAAAACAGGGTTACATTAGAAGCAAAGCTGCTTGAGCTCATTTCCATAATACCTCTGTGTGCCCCCATGAGAATCTCGGGTTCACTTAGCCTTCATTAGCATTTACCACGAAACAGCATCTACTACTTTTTCCTCGCTTTCTGCAGCTGGAGTATATTGAAAGGCTTTCAGTGTGTGCTGGAGTCTATGGGTGGGGGCTGTTGGATGTGAAAGCTGCCCACTGGCTGCAGCTCACAGACATTATTTGAGGGAATTCGCTGCGGAGCCAAGGATTTTTATCAGATTCACAGCAGGAAGCAAATTGGACCGGAGATAACAGTTGGCTACTCTTCATCACCTATAGACCCACGGATAGAGGGAGCTCATTTAAATTCAGACACCATACCATCTATTCAATTTCTCAATTTGACTTTCCAGCTCACTTGTTAACGGAAGGAGAGCTCAAACTGTTACTGTAGAGTTTCACACATGTTGAACTTGTTGACAACCAGAGTGTTTGTCATACGTTTCATGCTAGCTGTGGCACCGCCTCAGGAAGTGTCTCTGCCGTGTCAAAGCCTTTGGATCATATTCCTCAGTTTTCAGATGAAAAAGGTCCTTAGTCGAGACATGCACCATCAATCCAGAGGCATTTTATTTAGCTGAATATCTTCACAGAAAAAAATTTGAGCAATTACATCCACCTAGTAAATCCAAAAAACTATGCAATGTGCACTATAATCATTCAAAAAAGGCATACTGTATATCACAAATTCACATATTAAAAAGAGCAAACTCATAAACAAGCAGTACAGCATTTCTCTGCAGCAGAGGCATAATGAGAAGGATGCAATGACCAGCATATGTGTTTTTGACAGGTATCTTTCACTTAAAAGTCAATGAACTCCATCCGTTTATCCTTTATGAAAAGTAAAAATAGAACATATCACTCTTTGCAACTCTCCAAAAAAAAACAAAAAAAACAAACCCTTCGCCATGATTCATTGTCCATGCAATGTTACACGGAAGAAACGCAGCCGACATCGCAGCTGCCAGGTACTTCTATAGGACATGCGGCAGTGGTTGAATAGAGGTTGAGAGAGGAGTTAATTAGGAGCCATGACAGATGTCAAATCTGAATAGCATCATGGGGGGAAAGGGGGCGAGGGGAGGAAGACTTTCATGCAAATCTTAAAGCGATCGTTAGGGATATCTGACGTGGGGGTGTGCGAAACGCTTACCGACGGTCTGTGTATTAGCTACAATAAATGGTGGTCGGCATGCCTTCAGTTTGGAGAAGCAGAGAGGAGTATCAGCACGGATGCTTATGCAACGTCCTGCTTTGCTCAGGGTCAGCAATAAAAGGTTTTAGCCACTTAAAAATGGTGCACCTAAAGAAATCTCGAACAATTTAAGTGTACACTATATTTAGAAAATTTCAACTGCTTTACTTTGCCATCAGACATCCTTTTCTGTCGGGAAACTGCTGTTATATGAGCCAAATATTGCACTCTTTGTTGCTGACCCTGTCCACAGCAGTACAGTGCTTAGCTTCGAACACTGGTACTCCTCTCTGATTCTCCAAACTGAGGGTGTGCAGACCAGAATTTAAGGTAGCTAATACACTGACTATCAAAAAGTACCTCATACAGCCCTGTGTCAAATAATCCAAACTATCCCTTTAACAGTATAAGTCAGTTAATATCTCACTGTGGGGTTTAAGACAGTGTCCCATCCTCTCTCACACATCTGAATTGATGCTCAGGTTGGCTAAACGAGGGTCAGAGTTTATCTCGTACCTGTAATGGTACCCCTCCATGTGGTCCCTACAAGCATCCCGGATGTTGTACATCCACCGCTTGATGCCTTTTCTGTTCAGGTAGAGCACCAGCAGGAATATGACACCGATCAGGGCCAGCACCAGCCCCAGGAAAACATAAGAAGTCTCCAGCACGCCCTCCATGTCGCCTGGACACTTAAGCTGTGACAGATCTAGATGTAGGAGCGGCTGGCGTCTCAGGCCATCGGGCTCCACACAGGTCAGGTTTTGCGCATCAACGACCTGAGTGGAATTTTTCAGCCATGGCAGCATGTCGTCGAGTAAGCAGTCACATCGCCAGGGGTTCCCCGAGAGGTGGACGCGGAGGCCGGGCTTGAGGCTGAACTCTGCCATGGCAGTGGTGGTGAGGTCCGTCAGGCTGTTGTCCCTCAGGTCAAGGTCACGCAGCGGTGGCACCCTCAGCGTCCCGTTCTGGATGGAGATGATGGAACTGTTCTGCAGGCTGAGGTTGACCAGGTTGGGGAAGCTGGAGAACATGTCAGCTGGTGGAAACACAAGGTCATTGTTGGACAGGTCCAAGACAGTCAGCTGGAGGAGGTTCCCTCTCTGCAGGATGCTCAGGAGCACACCAATGGTGGAGTGATTGTGAAAAGAGCTGCTGAGGTTCAGGACCTGCAGGGTGTTGTTATAAATGAAAGCACTTTCATTGAAACTCTGGATATTGTTGTTGCTCAGGTCCAGCAGCACAAGTTTTGGCAGGTTGTCAAATACCTTTGCATCCACAGTCTCCAGCTCATTCCCACTGAGATAGAGATCAGTTAACTGTTCCAGCCTATCTGGGAAAGAGTCCACACTAATACGGGAAATGTTATTTCCTGTGACGAACAGGGATCTGGTGTTGGCTGGTAAAGAATGCGGTATGGCGTCCAAGTCCTGGTTTTGGCATTTCACAATTTGTGAGAAGCACTCGCATTTGTCCGGACAGCCGTGACAGGACAGTGCTACCGCGAGGAGGAAGAGCAAATAAATCATCCCAGATCTGTGCGATCTCTCTCGGAAGATGATTTCTCCACGGTTATATCCACACGACGTGCTCAACAGGCGCATCTTGAACTGAACAAATCTGTCTGCGCAGACCGCCGTGCGTAAAGCTCACTTTACAACAATCCAGCCCAGTCACCGCCTTGTTCTGCCACCGCGAACAAGGCAAAGTTTTTCAACTACGTGTCCCACCTTTATCCTTTCGAAAACTGCTCCCACTTCCAGCTCAGACTCCATATAACTACCTCCACACCATCCTCGTTTAGCATAAGTCTACGTTTCCATGAGGTTAATAAAGGTGATGCGGAGGAAGCTCGCAAACTTCTTCTACGTTTCTTCTTCGTTTGTTTTCCAAAACCAAAATTACACGATATTTTTTACTGTCCAGGCAAAACAATGACGTGAATAACTTACTCGTGGTACTTGCTCCGAAACAGACAACACTCCCTGTCTCCCAAAGGTGCCATGTATTACTGTACATACGTATTTCCAGCTTGGCGTCCTCCTACATGGACAGAGGAGTCTGAAGGGAGCGACTGAACACAGCAGCACAGTACAAATCACTGGAAGGAGGGAACATACCATCTTTCAACGAGAGGGGGGTGAACACAAAACTCTTTCAAGTTTATTTTCATTTTAATTTTAAAATATCACTCTTGATAATACCACACTGCAGTTTTACATACATCTTGAATTGCTTATCAAACATTTATTCGAGAAAAATTCAACAAATTTCCCTCGAGGGGGCTTCAGTGACGTCCCAGGCAACTCAGGCTCACTGTGTGATGGGAGACATTTGTATTGAATTCCCGTTTCTCACTGGGAAACAACATATGAAGGACAAAAAATGACACTAACATAAATAAATAATTAAATAAGACTTCCGTATGAGCCTCCGACATGTATTGGTGTAACAGTAGCATAAAAAAACATACAAGGATAAAGTAAATGTTACATTCCGTCACAAGTTGCTATTTTTCACCTAGTTGTAGCCAATCTTACATTGTAGCTACATATTTCATGTTAACCTGTCTTTGATCAGTTTTAAAGTAGTGCATCCATAGCAGAAAGAAGGCATGAATAACAAACAAACAAGCAAACAATAACTGTTAAAACAAAAAACAGAAATATCCTTTTTCATGACCAAAAATTTTTTTTTTCATTTATTCATGTATTTCATGATATATTTTTGTATTTATTTGAGGTTATGACATTTTTTTGTCCATAACAACATTGCTTCTCTCATATAAATTTGTTATCTCTAACAAAATGAACAAAGTACATTACAAAATAGGGCATAATATCTATCTCACTAACAAATTCATATCCAGAGTTGTAGATATTAATAACAAATGTGAATTCTATAAGAATGAAAAAGTGACAGATTCTAAAACTATTTTATGAATGTCATTTAGAATTTATTTATAATAAATGAATACATATGAATGTCACTACCCATCAGGGTTGTGGAAAAAAGAGGATTATTTTGCTACACAAACCAATCATTAAATTAAGCTGGAAGCCAAGGATGTGATACTATATTATGAAAACAAAAATAATAAAGTTCAGCAGATTGTCAACCAGTTCTAATGGGGAAATTTCACATTCGTTAAGTCAAGTTGTCAGGGTCTCGACCATCATTCAAATCATTCAAGATTGAATTTAAGCTCTACTCAAACTCGATTCAAATTATAAAGTACTCATATAGCTAAAATAATATTAGAATTTGTTTAAAACATGTAATTTTATTACCTACCTTTTTTATATCACATTTACCTTATGTACTATTGTATTGTCATGTTGATTGTAATATACTTGAGAACAAGGACACACCTATGATGATATTTTATGATGCCTCAAGGTTCCATATTATTGTTGAACTGTCACATGTCAGTGACATACTGCCAGATAAGTTTTTAAAGCTTCACTGTAGATGAGTCGGCAGTCTATTAAGAAATGTGGTCAAAGATCTTCTTGACAGACATTTACACAAAAATGATAATTTTGCAAATCCCTACTAAATCATTACTAAGGACAAACATTTTCAGATGGTATCACTTGGAATAAAGTATCTTTGCATTGTGTTGTTTGGCAGGGAAATGACTCGATGAAAAAGGTTGCTGCTTTCGGAAAATCAGTTTGATCTATTGAGTTTATCATAAGACTTGATGTGTCATCAAGTTAAACACAAAACCCATTTCATAAGTTATAGTCTCCATGGAAAATGCTCAAAGGATTTGATAAAAGGCAAGAACCTGAGTAGCGAAAAACCATTCATCATTTGACCTACTGATAATGTGACATTACCGAAGCCATTATTATTTACTGCTTTTTATCTAGAAAAGCCACAAACCCTTTTGAAAGCAGGATAAAAAAAAGAAAACTGTGAAGATTTAGTGCATGAAGACATTATGCAAAACCACTTAGATCAAAAGAAGAGCAAAGAATGGATGACTTGCTCAGATTTGAGGGGAAGATTTAATTCTGAAAAATTCTAAATTAACCATCCTTTGATGTAAACAGACATTTGACATGCTACATTTTGACGAAATAAACTTGATTTTGATCATGACTTTGAAAACGTGTACTTGAATGTCATTCATTCTGTGTCCCACAAAAAACAGTTCCAATTGACTTTAGAGGTAACCTGGAAAAAGGTTTAAGTGGGTCCACAACACAAACAGGCTGGCAATAATTAATTTCAAATAATAGCACTACTGTAAAAATATGATAAAATTTGTTGACGTTTTCTCTCCACTGTCATCTCTGCATTTAGCATTTTTTTGGCAGCTATCAATATTTTTAACCAAATAGTGATTAAACAAGAAGTGTTATATTTGACTGTTTCAAGAGTTGGTCACTCAGTAGAGGGCAGATCCTCACCAAGCAACAGATGGTGAAGCACCTACTGCAATGTCACCACAACTGCTAAATGCAACCAGCAGAGGTTTTTGTTCTGCGGAGCCGACTGGCCCATTAGGCAATATAGGCAAACGCTAAGGGTGCCGTGGCCTCCAGGGGGCGCCACAAAATCGGGAAAAAATTCACCTTCAATATAATTATATTAAAACTAGTCATTACTATTAACTCTTATAATGGAAAAGCTAACAGAGATTCAAATGTAAAGCGATGCCCAATTAATATTACTACAAATGATAATACCAAATTCGTCCCCGCCCCTCCTCCTCCGGCTGCTCGATACCTGCTCGCTCTCTGTGGGGGGAGGGGCGAATTTATTGACGTGACCCCAGAGAACTTTGTAAACATGTAATAACGACCTAAACTGTCCGGAGCACAGGGAAGAAAAAAAAAGAAAAGAAGAGGAGGAAAAAAAGGAGAAAGAAAGAGGTAAAGTAAAGACACAGTAATGAAATGAAGCATCAGTTGTGCTGCGTCAGTTATTTAGCACAGTGTACTGTTAAGTTGATAACTTTATTCTGGGTGATTAGCCTCAACATGGTATGCTAATCAGTAAATAAACAGTTTTATATTTCTGTAGCTGGGCGGCGTGGAGTTGTCTTAAAGACAATGGTAAAAACAGTGCTGTTCGGTTTCTTTTGTAAGCATATGTAAATAGCCGATGGAGGTGGTCGCCATATAAAATGTCGCCTAGGGCGCCACATTGGGTGGGGCCGATGTCTGCCAACATTAACATGACATCCACATACTTTGTCCCAAACTGAAACAAGATTTAAAACTGCAGCAGCTGTTGATCACTTGCAGCCCCTAGTGGCTGGTTAAGAAGGCTGAGGAGTCAGTCTGTCCAGACTCATAATGTATGTAATGAAGACTTTGAAGGAAGAAGAAGAAAATCAAAAACAAGAAGAAAATTACCACTATATTGACCTTTAGCCTTGAAGGAATTTCATAAAACTTATTAAGTATATTTATTTATTTAATTTTTTTGCACAATGGAAGTTCTCACTATACATGTGTGATTCCAGTGAATAATTTCCAGTGAGAAACATGCTGTCTTCACAAAGAGATTTTTTACAGAGGAATACTGATAGAGAGCTGTTTTTGCAGAACATTATGATGATGTTGACTTTTGACCTTTTGGATATAACATGCATCACCTCATCAACTGGTTATATTAGATATTTGCATGGAATTTTGGCATAATTAGCCTATGAAATCTTGAGTTATGGCCAAAAATGTGTTAAGTGAGGTCACAGTGACCTTGACCTTTGACCACCAAAAGCTAATCAGTTCATCCTTGTGTCCGAGTGGATGCTTTTACCAAGTTTGAAGAAATTCCCTCAAGCTGTTCTTGAGATATCATTTTCACAAGAACATGACAGACATGAGCTCGCAGTGACCTTTGACCGCTCAAATTTAATCAGTCCATCTTTGAGTCCAAGTGAACATTTGTGTCAAGGTTGAAGAAATTCCCTCAGGGTGTTCTTCAGATACGTGATGACCCAAAAACATAAACACATAAAAGTCCTAAAAATGTTTTCAAAAATTCTGAACCGTAGAGGTCCTGCACTATACAGTCATGAATGTGCATAAAACAAATTAGGCTGATTTATAGTATTAGAGATAAACTGTGGACAAGATGTAGGTCCATGATCTGGGATAATAACATGATATTTTTTCAGAAAACAATGCAGTGGTCAGGTTCCTTTTATCTCTTTACATGGTCTGTATTTCCACATCTCCATTTGAGAAATGACTTCAGACGTGACCTTGTAGTAAAAGTACTGCCTGCTGGATTATGCAGGATTACACTGCTGAGAAGTAAACCGGTGGTTGTATTCATGCATGAATGACGAGGGAGGGCGCGCTCATCAATATGTCATATTTGGAGGCTCCAGAGTAGACCCCATTGTAACCCTAGCTTTACCCTCGTGTGACCCCTTCCTATTCATGGCTCGGGTCAATGACACAATCATCTGAGTAATCCCATGAAACCTGAATAGAGGCTGAGTTAGGGCTGCATAATTCATCAAAAATATTATCAAAATTGCAATATGGCCAAGTGCAATATACAATTTAAAGAAGCTGCAGTTTTTTGATAAAGGAAAAATGAGTGACACAGTTTTAGTGAAGTACTATTTTGCTGCAGGGAAGCAAAAATGGTCATTCCTACTGATCGCGAATCATATCACAATCCCAATATCTGTCAAAATAATCATCTTTTTACCATATTGTGTAGCCTATAGTCTGAGAGCGATACTCTATCTAACATACGTGAGACTATTGTAACTGACATGATGTCTTTGTGGAGAATCTACAAACTTTTCACATCCACCTCTCATGGCCACACTACTTTAGGTGTGACATGCTTAAAGATCAACATCAAATTATCAATCTTTTCTATTAAAGTCATAAAACATTTATTGAAAAAAATATTTCAACACACCTCTTAAACCTTCTCTCTTTTGGTCTTGCTTGCTATATTACATATAGGTGTGAATATATGGCAGTTTTGTGATACGTGTCCACTAAAGACAGACCTTTTTCACCATAGATATTTTGACATGAAATGGTGGATTAAACACAGCTGTTACCAATGATAGTAATTAAGGTTTAGTTTAGTTTAGTTTAGTTTGCATAATTAAAACACACATAAAAGGCAAGAAAAAAAATGAATAATGAAATACAGTGCAGGGAGAGGCAAAAAACCCAAAGGGCTTATTTGAAGTCTCCACCTAATAAAATTTTCACAAAGTTGTTAAGAACTCAAAGTACAGAAAAATACAGAAGACTACATGAAATAATACAAGTGATAGCAAACTACTAGTGACAAAATATGTTTAATTGCAACAACAAAAAACAGCAATTATAGAATCCATTTAAGAGCAGACAATGTGAGTATGTGATGTGTAGGTTCCTTGCTATTATTGTTGAGATTCACGAGGTGCAAAATTTAACACTTCTAAATTGACTCTTTTGTATAATTTCAGATTCATTTACAACATATATGGCTTTTTGTTCATTTTTATTGTAATTTCATCATGTTGTTTTCTAATATATTGTTATTTTACAATCGTGCATATAATGTAAAACCTAAAATAAAATAAATAAAACTTCCTATGACATCATCGATACAGCAACAGTGCACTGTAAGCACAACCTACACCCACAAAAATGAACCAATAGAATATCGGGATGTACGCGTTATTGACCAATCAGAAGTCTCGACGTTGGCTATTCTGGTTTTTAACCTGACCTGCAGGCGTCTCCAGTCTCGTCGAAATCTGCAGCAGTAAAAAACTGTTAGCTTCTCTTATTTGTCGTTATGACACAGTGGATGTACGTCGTTGATGCTACTTTCGCCATGGCCTCTTTTTTCTTTATCTAGCGGAAGGTAAGACCTGAGACGACGTTAATTTCCAGCTCGTTAACGGCAGCTGTTGATTATGTGTTAGTTAGGCTAGCTGCTAAGGTTGCTAACGATAGCAAACAGCACTTACATTTTCAAACCTGTGCCCTTAAATTTGCTTTTGCCAACTCTAGGTATGTATTTCGTTGCCAAGTTTGAAAATACTTGCGATGGCTTGATGTGTAACATTATCCTGCGTGGACATTGTGAGCTAAGACTTGCCTAATTAGGTGAAGTAGCTGTTAGCTTCTGAACAGCTGGCTAGCAAGTTAGTCATCTGGTTAACAAGAGTTATGGTGGGAAATATGGTCTCTTAATCTTATTCTAATAGAAAAATAAGTTAATGTTTTCAACACCATAGGTTTCTAACACAGAACCCGACAAAACTTTGAATGGTGTGCATACAACACTTAAAACTAAGCAGCTCATGCTATTTGGCTAACTTAGCCTGTTACATAATCATACTGTTTCCTTAACATTAGAAACCTCCCATACTTGTTTTAGTGTGCTGTTTTCATTATAATATTAACTACATATATGCAAACTAACAGATGCAAAGTTTAAATTTAACATTCAAGGCTTATTGCAACAGACTATCAGATAGCTTTCTAGCAAACCTGCAAACTCAGCTGACCTGTGCTTGTTAAGTCTGTAAATAGGTTAAACATACGTTTGTCTTGCAGTTTTGGATCTCATTTCACCACTGAATCCTGCACACAAAGCTCTACTTGTATTTTGTTTATGTGAATGTATGAATGTGGGCCGTTAGTACAGACATTACACATGTCCCCACACAAATTGAAACAGAAACTCTTTAACCTGTTGTAGTCTCATAAATATGTTACAGTGTTTACCTTTTTTTTTCTTGGGATCCATGTTTTAATAATGAAAAATCTTTGCAACCTAAAGCATGATATACCTTATCCGTAAACTCTGGGAAGAGTTCATTTGTGCTTTAATGAAGGTTCTTGACCATTCCTACTGCCATTTCCACATCACCTTAAATTATCTTGATGCTTTGTTGAAAACTTATATAACAGCATATACTAAACTTTTGAAATGACAAATCTGTTTAGGCTGAGTAAACAGGCCGTCATTTTGTTTTTATGTCCTCATGAAAACAATATAAGACAGCTTCCTTCATAAATGAGACAAAATAAGTGCATTTAGAAGGAATTAATAGACTTTTGTTTTATCCTGTCATCAGTAAAACAATATGCACATTTTAAATGCTTCATTAAAGTTGTACTGCACATATAAATCTAAAATTTGCAGAACTTACTCCATAGTCTTGTGTATTTAGGGACCAAAGTAAAATGTCTTGATCCAGTCTTTGGGAGTGATAAATCTATAACTTAATAATAGTCTTAAGAAATCCAAGTCTGTGCAAGTTTTGAAAAATACTAAAATTGATGATGCCACAATTTCTCAGTGTGACCACATTAAAAGACTGATTTATGAATAGTTTCTTGTCTGATGTCCACATGAAGGGTACAGTGCTGTCCAGACCCAGACACTGTGTTTTACACGAGACATGGAGCTGGATGCAGTACAATGAATGTGCAAAAGGAAATTCTTAATCCTTAGATGCTTAAGTGGCTTAAATGACCTAGTCAGTTTATTTTCTTGCAATATCTTTGCAGTGAAAACAAGTTTTACTTAAGTGCTAACCTGATTAAGTTGATGTTCATTATTGCAAACGTTTATGTTGATTTTCCAATTTAGCTGACACAAATATTTAGAAAGTAATATAAAAGTTCTTATTAAAGTGATATTAAAATAATATTTGTTCAATCAATGCCAGTGTTTATATGGATTAGTACCAATTTATGTTGCCTCGTATACAAGTATACAAATACAGTGATATTGCTTTAAATTATTTATTGCATAAGAAAAAAATGGTGCCTGGGTATGGTCAAGAAACACCTTTGAATCACCAATTGGATTTCTTGAACTTTCTAGGCTATATGTTATAGAGGAGACTGTATGAGTAGTAACATCAAACACAAAAGCATTTTTGGTATGATCATATTTAAGTGATTTTCAAAATTTTCCTTATGATTTGCACACATTTGTTTATGTTGCAAATGTGTAAATGGTTGATCAGCACTTTTGGATAAAATACCTGTACTGCATTGTTTTTCACTGGTATCTCTTTGCTTCTCTTCCTCAGGTGCACTCTACAATTATGGAGTTTTGAAAAGAAAAGTTAGAGTTTTGGGGGGAAAGGGTGCCTTTCCCCTCAAGTTTGATGGTTGGACTGCTGGTCAAGAAGGTCAGAGGGTTGTTGAAATTGTTGCCTTTTTTAAATTATTAAAGAGTGAACTATTTTTGCAAACGTTAATATGTGCAATTTTGTATAAAAAGCACAAGAGTTTTTGTATTTATTGAATTCTTGATGCCATTGTATACTACAAGCACCTTAGTTTGTGCTCAATTCTTGGTTGAAATGGTGGACTGAAACAAGTCACAGAAAGGCTCTGGAGTTGCTAGGGTGCGGTGGAACCTCAACACAAGCACAATTCTAGCACTCCAAACCATTTCTGCCTTTAGTTGACACATTTTTTTCTTTAATTCTTGAAAAGCAGCTCGGTTATTTTAGTGGCAGTGTTTTTGATTTGTTACATCACATCGTATGTGTTTTTGAGTTTGTTTGTAATTTTGGGTGGTGGGCTGTCAAAAGGACCTTGTAATATATAAGAGAGGAGAGTTCACTGTGAAGATTTGGTGGAGTTCAGGATGAGTCGGGCACGGCTGGATTGCACCCCCAAATGCCGCTCACAGCAGCATGCACATGAGGTGGTAGCAGCGCTGACAAGTGGCTCTGAGGGGCAGCTGCGGGCGTTCTTGAATTCACACTGCCACAATGCGGCCACTTTACGCGATGCCTTTGGTCGCACCACCCTGCACATGGCAGCTTCTTTGGGAAAGAAGGCCCTGCTGGAGTGGCTGCTGGAGAGTAAGAGTGCTGACCTGACGGTGAAGGATAAGGAATCTGGCTGGACTGCTCTGCATCGGAGTGCTTTCTATGGACAGATCCACTGTCTCATATCGCTGGTTAAGGTGTGTATTTAATGTGCATCACCAGTTAATGTGCTGTCTAGTTGTTCAAGGTGTTCTCACTATTTAAAGGTCCAGTGTGTAAGATTCATTGAGATCAAGTGTGAGATTTAGAGGGATTAACTCTCAGAATGAGGCTGAAATGGAATGTAATATTTATAAGTGTTTTAATTACTGTATAATCACCTGAATATAAGAATCCTGTCTTTGTTACCTTACAATGAGAGGTTTATATCTATAGGGAACACTGGTCCTCTTCCATGGAGGACGCTGTGTTGAACTGCCATGTGCCTACAGTAGCTTAGAATGGACAAGACAAAGGCTGGCTCGTTCAAATTGCATGACCAAATTAGTAATACACTGCAATAATTTGGAAAGTTACGTATGGTGCCATAAAGGAAACATTAAGAATATTCCTTACTAATGTTCTAGAATTAGATGTACCTAACTTTTTTCCTTGACGTTGTTTTAGCATGCTGGAATCCTCTCCACCCAGGACAAGGAGGGCCTCTCTGTCCTAGACCTTACAATGAAGGATCGACCATCACATGTTGTGTTCAAAAACACAGGTAAGAAAAGCTGGCATCATGCCTTTGTCATTTTAATGATGTTTCACCCTTGATTAGCATTCTATAAATGAATCCATTGTTGTATTGTGAGCCCAATTGTCCCCTGACATCACACCTTACCTACCCCCAACTGCTCTCCCCTTTTAGTCTGTCCCTCTTTACATGAGAACCCATTGGTATTATAATTACAGACTTACACTTTGGGTTTTTCAGACACACTCCCACTGGTTTCTCAGACGCACTCCCACTGGTTTAGCACCTAGTTCACATTTCTGATGAAATTTGCATTCTAAACCTCCTGTGATTTCCTGCAAACTGTGTGTAACCTGGCAAACAACTTGACTCCAGCAGACAGTACCATGTCACCAGGTTGTGAGGCTGTCTCCGCTGTGCAGTGAATAAAGCTTATCCAGAACCAGCCAAGATCTTAGACCCGAAAGAATATTTTTCTTCAACACTTGCCATTATGATTTGTGCTTTTCACAAGACTTAGGAAAGGGGGTTGTACCCACTGCAGATGAACTGGGTGTCCTCCTGTTATGTCTGGCTTACCCTATTTTATCATTCAGTTTATCCTGTATTCCATTGATCCCTTTAAATCCTTTGTAAATGTCTATTTCATATTGACTTTTTATATTCCCATGTGTTTCTTTTCTTAATGCATTTTATGTTTTATGTAAAGCACTCTGAATTTCATTGTAGTTTAAAGGTGCTCTACAAACTTGAGTTTTGCGGTATTATGTTTTGTGATACTGTAGTGATTCTCAAATTCACTGTATTGATTTTTTTTTTTTAGCTGCAATTCTCCAGCCTTTGGTGGTCACAGTTTTCACACTGGGAGACTGAAATTTGACATTGTGGTCATGTATGTGTGTATGTGTGTATTCATGTTGATGTGGATTAGCTAAAAGGGGGCATGGCAGTGGCCTCTAACAAAAAGGTGCATAACTTCTGAGCAGATTCAGATAATATATATGACCAAACTCATGAACCGATTGTTTGTTTGTCTTGTGGGAGGCGACATTGGTTTGTTTTAAGCACTTCTCGGAGTCATCATTGGACTAAACAGAGTTAAGTTTTCATCAGTGACAATTATCATAACTCATGATCTGTTTGTCATAGTGCCTTGCAGCAGATGTCACTGGACTTGGCAGAAAGTTTTTTTTCTACTGGGGTGACTTATTCCCACTACTTATACCTGAGCCACAGAAGTCGGTTGTTTGCGTGAATGCATGGACACGTGGATGCATGCACATATGTATGTTGCAACTATTGCAAATTTGTGCTTACTAATTTATAGGTTACATGCAAATATTTGTGGCAGTGTTGTAATCTATTCTGACCCATTTGACTCTTTCACTCTAACGGAACACTGTAAACTGAGACAGGAAGAAGTAAGCACATGTCTTTCCTTTGCTCGGATTGCACAAAAAGTAGAGACAGTTATCCTGAATTTTGATTTTAAAAAATTCAATGTATGGCCTTGCTTACAGCATTGCAATATATGCAATATTTTGAATCATAACCCCTGTATTCTCTCACCAGATTCCTGCCAGTACACAGCGCTGTAAATAAACTTGCCTCTTAATGGGAGAAAAGACCAGTGGTTAAATCAAGCTTCAGGTGGAGGCAGTGTTGCAGCTGAACTTGTAACTGTATTTTTCTTCTCATTACAGACCCAACTGAAGTTTACACGTGGGGAAACGATACTAATTTCAGTCTTGGGCATGGTAATCAGAAGAGCAGACAGCACCCTGAGCTTGTGGATGTGTTTGCCAGGACTGGAGTTTACATCAAGCAGGTAGGTGAACAACACCCTGCTGTCTCAGCTCTCCAGGGAGCAAGAAGCTGTTTTTCTACAGCATCAGGGCTTCCCTTCACTGAAAACCACACTTGCATGTGTCACACCGGTAATGGCCTCACGTTCCAACTCTGTGCCAACATGTGTTACATAAAAAAAAAAGCCAATGCACATGGGTACTTGAGATAAGACGCGCCACCTGGGTAAACCAGCAAAACACTCCCTCCCCAGAGTCTTGTATTACACAACCTTCTCCTCAGGGTAAATCAGCATTTGTGAAAAAAAATAAATTTCCTTAAAGCATTGCTCATACTGACTCATACTTTCTGAACCCAGAGATGTCCAAATGTTGGTTATGCTTGTGAGTTTTGTATTGCTCTTCTGATATATGAATGAAATTAGTCGTCGTATAGACACGTGACATTCTATTATTAGGCATGCTGTAGTAAACCATGGGTATTCTTTAAAGAGAGTTTGCATTACTTAAGGTGGGGTTATATGAAACACTTGCTGATAGTCAGTGTATTACCTACAGTAAATTCTGGTTGACACACCCCCAATTTAGAGAAGCAGAGATGAACACCAGCACCAAAGCGGATATGGCTGACCAATGTGGATATGGTCAGCAAGAAAAGGTATTTTAGACAGACATCAGTTTTAAGTGTACGCAATAGTTAGAATATTTTCACATTTTACCAGCAGACTGCCTTGTCTGTCATGAAACCAAATATTGCTTTCTCTAATCCAACCAAATGCAGCTGGTGAAGTCAATAGTTTTACTTTGCAGAACACAGTTGCAGGTCTACTGCTGCGTCAGTCTTTTAATTTGTTGGTGTTATTGTGCGGCTAATGCAAATTTGACCTAACCTTTTAAAATGCCAAAGCCACACAATAACACAAACAAACTAACAGATAGAGGTAGCAGTAGACAGGCAGCGTAATGTTTTGTGAGGTCAAATAACTGATTTCTCTTATGGAATTGTTTTGGAGAGAGCGATATTTGGCTTTACATAATGGTGATTTCCCATCAGAAAATCTTTTTGCACAGCAAAATGTTGGAATTGTTCTAAATATAGCATACATTTAAACTGATATTGTTGTTTTTAGTTGGACGATTTTGTCAACAGAAAAGTCATTTTTCTTTCCCACCATGATAAAACATAAAAATAAAATTATCTAAAGAAAGGGAAGACACCATCAGTAATGTTGAGGGCAAAGGGCATAGTTGATGTGACAGGCAATGACTGTTCAACTCTGGCTTGCACTGTCTGTTCATAATTTGTGACTTAGTTGAGCCGTTCTGTGCATGGTTAATCCATGACCGGCTCTGCCAGCATGGCTACAATTTCATGCATTTGTCATGTGGGTGCTCTTAGTGTGATTAATATAGCTGCTGGCACCAGTGCAACCACCCACCAGTGATGTGTGTACACACCAGGTGCTTCTTATAGTAGATTAAATAATGCAGAACAACCATGTTAAACATGTTGTCATTTTAATCTATTCTTCAGACTTGGCATTTGTATGTGGTTTGTGTATTTGTTAAACTATGAATCAGAGCTTTGTGTCACCATTTTATTGATGTATACAAAGGAAACCCTATGTTTGAGTTGTTCTTTTTCTGCCCTGCAGGACTTGTCATGCAGAGTAATTTCATAAAGCCTAGTGGGGGACAGATGGATCTGATTTCATGACCACACAATGACCCAGTGGCACTGCGTATAGTCTTTGTCTTCTTAGCCCAATCCAGCAGGTGCCAGAGGTTAAATATTAATTCCACAATGACATGTTTTTAATTAAATGAACCACACTGGTGTGTATGCATGTGTGTGAATGTCCACATCAATGTGATACTTCGGGAAACATCTCTGCGCTCTATTGAAAGCTTGAGGGGAGCAATGTATTAGTAATGATGTTTGCTTTTCCACTTGTGCCCTGGCCTTTATTGGCACAGTGTTTTACTATCACTACAAGAGGGCTTGGCCCAGGGACATGGAAAGAGATGCATCACAGCCTCTGCCATGAGGTCAACATTATAATGACAAGAGCCTTAATCAGCACAAACTTAGAACAAGATATGTTGTCTTTTAAAGCTGAAAGCAAAAACTGAAAAGACACTATTATGTTCATGTTTAATTGGCGCTTCTCCCCTGTAGGTGGTCCTGTGCAAGTTCCACTCTGTGTTCCTGTCTCAGAACGGACGGGTCTTCACCTGTGGGCATGGACAGGGAGGACGACTTGGCCATGGAGATGAAGAGACTTACCTGGTGAGAGTTGTTATAGGTTACCTTGGTCCAACAATAAATTTTGAGTTCATTTTAATTTTCTTCTGAATTATAATGTATAATTAACCTTTAAAAGAGAACCATTCATGATCAGTGTTTTAAGTTGATTAATGGCCAACTTGGCTCATTAACCATATATTCAGTTGATCTCAACAAGCTTCTAAGTTTTTGCATGCAGGGAATGTGAAAGAGATGCAGTGTTTTGGGAAGTGATATCCACTTCTCTTTTAAAGTAAAGAGCTAAGTGTGTAGGATGATGATGACGATGCTTGAGATGACGATTGTCTGTTAGGAAAAATTAATTTATGTTAAGGGGGGTTAAGTTGAGGCTGTGTTTACTTATCTGTCATGGCTCTAATGTCCTGTTAGTAAATATTAATTAATCACTTACAGCCAGTCATGTTGTCCCCCCACTGATAAAGACAGAGGTTCCTCCCTGACCAGAGCCACAAACTGAAAGCACAGAATGTTTTTTGACTTCATGGTTAAATGCCTAAAGCCACTGACCCTGGAGATTAACGTCTTCAGTTTCACTGTCTAAATACTATTTCTAAAGTGTCACTACTCTGAAAAGAAGTGTTGCTCTTCCCTTTTATAAAGACTCTGTGCCACACAGTAGTTCTTCAGAGTAAAACACTGTGCCATCTGTCTTGTCTTTTCAATGCAACACTGCATTGACATTTAGACAATTAGTACTTTAAAAAGTAACAGCAGCAATAAAACTGTATTTCACACTGTGACGGCTAAATTTAGAAGACTAAACAGACCAACTACTTATATTAATTAAAAAAAGCTTAGATGCAATTATTTTTAGGAATCAAGTTACTCGAGTTTCTACAGAAATCATCTCAGTCCTAGTTTTGATTGACACTGTTGTGGAGATGTTGTTTTAACTATATATTTACTAGTGAGGTTGTAATTTCCAGTGGGTCTGAACTGTTATTGAAAGGTGCTTCTTATGTCTTGACCACCCCATTTACAACAATGAGGGTGGAAGAATATTAGAAACCTACTTCAATAAAATGCGGTCCATTATAGCACCACAAACTCTATGACCTGAGAAAGAAACATACAGCTGACATAACACCACGGAAAATTGGCCATTATAAGCACTGTAAATTTAGAACGTGGATACAGAGATAATACTTGTCACCAGGATCAATTCATTGTTGATTTTGGTCTTTTCATAGGATTTGTTTACAATGCGAAAAATATAGACTATGATTAGGTTTGTCCTTTTACATTAGCTGTACAACAAACAGCAGGGCTCCTGCTGTGACGGTGCCATTTGAGTGACTGCCAGTAAATAACTATAAGTTAGGCAATATTATACACAGGGTATTAGCCTGGTGCTAAAAATTTGGATGCTTTCTTGACTAAATACAGAAGAAACTCTGCAAACTCTTTAATACCTTTTATTGGTCAACCCCAAACAGATGCCATCGACAGCTGAGCAGCGAGCTCAGTTTGTTCTGTCTAATCTCTCATCATACCCTCCTTCTCACTCCTCCCCACAGGTTCCCCGGATCGTGAAGAGTCTGCTGTCCTACCGCTGCTCTCAGGTGGCGGCAGCTAAAGACCACACGGTGGTGCTGACAGAAGAGGGTTACGTTTTCACATTTGGCCTCAACAACTTTCACCAGCTAGGCCAGAGTCCTCCCCCCGCCTCAGCACATGTTCCTAAACAGGTAGGAGGCAGCAGGGAGGCTAATGGAAACAGACTGCTGACATTTTGTAGTACATGTAACGGGCATAGTTTGTGTGCTAAATGAAATTCTCCCATTTCGGTGAATGAAATGACAGTGTAGCAGGACTTCTTCAATCTTCTCTCTGCTCTTTTGTAGTATGAATGTGTCTTTCTTTGATTGATCAGTACCTGTATGTTAAGAATTATAGTTGACATATATACTGTATGTTTAATATATGTATGTGTGTAGGTGTTCTCCAAGATGCTGAAAGGCAGGACTGTGATTGGAGTTGCAGCTGGAAGGTTTCACACAGTGTTGTGGACCAGGGAGGCAGTCTACACAATGGGACTCAATGGAGGCCAGCTGGGTAAGTCTCAGCATTGAAATGTCAGCAAAGCCAGTGCTACAAGAGAACTTTAATGTGATTGAACGGTTGTGGTAAATGTGTATGTATAGTGTAACCACGCCGGAGTAAAGACATTTTGCTAATCTTTTCAGCAATACTGAACTTGTTCCAGTGGTAGAATTGGTACAAATTTTTATTTACTTCTGTAGGAGACAGGTATGAGGAGGAGTTAAGACCCTCCATCATATCAGAAGTGGATGACACAAAAGGCTGTTATGTGATTTTACTTGTATTTTTTTTAAGCACATGGTCAGTATTAAACTATTCCACACACACTGCATATGGGCATAAGTGAGTCTAACATGTTTTTTGTCTTCCTTTGTGTGTTGACCTCCAGGTTACTTACTGGATCCTAATGGAGAGAAATGTGTGACAGTCCCCCGGCAGGTTTCAGCCCTGCACCACAAGGATATTACCATCGCGATGGCAGCAGCTAGTGATGGAGCGACAGTAGTCGTGACTGAGAAGGGGGACGTTTACCTGTTGGCTGACTACCAGTGCAAGAAAATGGCTTCAAGGTGAACAGGATAGTACAACTTATTGCACTGCAGCCATTATTAAGACTCAGTTGGCCTTATCTATTGATCCCTTTTTTCAGTTCGGCTTCGCACTAAACTCCTACATGAGCCTCAGGTTTTAGCCGACCTCACCCAAGTACTCTCAATATTCTTCCATGTGTATAAATCTGATTGACATGTACCGCCTTTTCTAGAACAAATGTCTGTTCTGCATCACCTTTGGTATTCTAATCAGACCTGCTTTGAATGGCAGCAGATAGTAAATTATCTACTTAATAGGTAACAGTTACTTTATCTTTTTCTTTGATTTGCATAGTGTAGTGCTGCGAACATGTGTTTGTTGGAAAGGAGAATGGGACTAAGTATGCGCCTGTCTGTTAAATAACACCACCTTAGATTTACTGGTAACACTTTGTTGTAAGAATCATTAATAAATGGTGAATTGATAGGTAATTAAACCTCAATTAATTGTTATTTTACTGTTAGTAAATATTGAAAAAATGTTGAATATGTGTTGCAACTTTACAATAACTATCCAGATGATGAATGTCCTCATTCCCAATCTGCTGCCACAAATATGGCAGCTTGGTCAGTGGACCTGTACGTCAAACTGTGACGCTGTAGGTACCCTTCTAGCCTCAGTTTTGCACATTCAGTGCACTGCAGTCTAGTTAACAATAATAAATATGCAGTGTATCCAGGTATACTTTCAAAATAATGGCACAAAAAGGACATGAGTAGGTTAAGTAAAAGATCATTTTGGGGTTGGAATAATTACACTGTCATGTGCTCATGTACATAAGACATTATAATCATCAGTTGCAATTTTATAATGGCCACCCAAGTAATGTTTATAGATGTGTCATAAAGTGTTACACATCTGGTCTGTTACTCTATGTAATGATTCTTAAAGGTTTACACATTTACAATTTGGTAATCATAAACAAATAATATTATTTAGTTACAGTGAAATAACTATTAACTAAACTTTAATGAAGTATCAATTTAGCATTATTTAATGATGGCTATAATAAATGGTTACCTATTTACCTGAATGCTGTGATTGTCTTCCATAGATGAAGTTAATGAATATAGTATATTTATATTTGAATGTGACACTTCATATTCTTTGGTTGTGATTGGTCTCTTTCAGGCAGCTGAACATCAAGAAGGTTCTGGTCAGTGGTGGTAATCTGGACCACCGTGTGGTTCCACAGATCCTGAATGAGGGAGGAGGGGAAAAGGTGACCATCTTGGCGTTAGATGAAGCTGGGAGGGTAAGTGCATTTAAAAAAGCTTTTCAGTCTATTGTTTGGGCACCTGCTGGGGAGAAGCATTACTTAATAATTTGGGACAATACAACTGTAGTTTAGTCTCAGTCCTGCATCAGTTTCTAAATACGAGAGAATGTTTAACATTGTTATTTTTAACATTGCCTTTACTTCATGTTATCTAACCTATGGTCTAAGTAGACAGTTATACAATCCCAAACCAAACCTACCTGTATGGGGTCCTATGGATGAAAATGGTGACTAAGACTTGTGTTGTTGTAACTCTGCTTAAATTTGCTCCCTCCTCCGTTTCCCCTCTCTCTGTCAGGTGTTTTACTGGCGTTCCCGCGGTAGCTTGGTGAGACGGTGCCGGTGGGCGTACGGGCGTGAGGTTTTCATGTCGGACATAGCTCTCAGCAAGAACGGCATGATGTTTGTGACTCAGGAGGGAGAGGGCTTCAGTGGAGTGTGGGCTGGAGAAGATAAGAAGTATGGGGAGAAGAAAGGTGAGGGATTTAGGAACACAGTATATTGAATCATAAAGTTGACGCATGTTTTGCAGTTGATAGTTACAAAATATTTCAGTAGTTTTAAGTGGTATTAATTGTTGCTTATTTTGATCTGATATTAAACTTTAAGACTGTGTAGCCATTTTTGAAAGTGAAATGTGACCTTAACATTTTAATTCCAAGTTTATTAGACATAAAAGAGCAGCACAAGTGTACAAGGATAAGAATAAAGAGCATAAACAACATTAAATTAAATGGGATTGGCTAAAAGGAATAATTAAAGCAAGTCTCTAAAAATACATTTTAATTTTTTAAACTTAATTTTTAAACTTAATTTAAAAAGAATGTTAATGTCATTTTTAATAAATCAGATTTATATGCTGTTTTCAGAGGTCAGCGTGGAGGTTTGTGGCCATTCAGATGCTGGCACAGTCTTCGAGCGAATCCGACTGGAGAAACTCCCGTATGTCCACAGAGCTGTCAGCATCACCATGGACTCTAAAGGCCGAAATTTTGGAGTGCTTCAGTCTGACCCCAAAGCAAGGTAGGAACTCTCTCCCGAACCATAGAAAACGCTGCTCACAATATTGTACTTATGTAAGTATGTAGAAAATAGACCTGAAGCCTAAAAAGTCGCTTTGGGACAAGTTACACATGTGAAGTGTTGGTGAACTGCAAGCTGTTCTGCAGCCAGTGTTGACAGCTGCATTGATTAAAACTTTTAAGTGGGCAGGCAACTCAAAACAGAGGCTTAAAAACATCCTGAGTAAATAGGGTGTTCAAGCTACAATGAGTGATAATTGAACTGGAGGAAATAAATCTATGAAATCATCATAAGGTGATTTTCACAGAACTGATGGTGTGAAATGCAAACTTCACCTATCAGGTTATCCCAATCAGTGGATAGAAGAGGCTAAATAATCTCAAACAGAGGATGAATCATCACATGAGATCTCATTCATCATTCAACTGTAAATCATTACCCAAGTGGGTAATGTTTCCAATTTCATAACATAATTGAAATCTGCTTTTTATTGCCCACAGTAAGGCAAAAACATGGGCTTTGCTATCCTCGTGGCTCACTATAGTGTAACATCAAGAATGTGAAGAATTTGAGCAGCTAAGTAGGAAAGGGGGGAAGAGCGTTTGGAGAAGTTATAAAGAATATCTAGTAGATATAAAACGTATTCTTATCTTAAAGTTAAAAAACAACTCTGCCATCTAGAGGCGGAAACCTGTTTCTGAAGAGATTGGAAGCAAAACAAAAAGACTTTAAAAGCATCATCTCCCCAGGGACTTAATAATGATTTACCACTGAATGTTCTGTTGGTACATTTAGGCTGGTTGAGCATAATGCAAAACAGTGTACTATTTATCTAATCTGGTTGGTTTTAATTGTCTTTTATTTTTAGACCATTTCCCTACTGATAATATGTTGCTTTATTGGAGCCAGTGTTACAGCATGGAAGCCATTTTCTTTTATTTTACTCCTGTTCCTTTAACAACATATGATGATGTTTATACATTTGCTGTCTCATCAACATTGTTATCTTGTTATGAAAAGGTCTGCCATCTATTTATGTTGATGCTTTCTATTTAAATAGACGCCTGGCCTTTTGAAGATGCATTGCCTTCAGTCTAGTTATCACTTGGGCGTCACAAATGAAACTCGTTGTGTTTTTGTTCTTGATGTTTGTGTTCCAAATGTTCATTTTTGATCATCTGAATGATTCTTTTTATCTTTATTATCTCACAAGATACAGCTAGAAAACAGAATGTACATAATTCTGACAGTTAATCAACAAACAACTGAGTACTACCATTTCTGACCCCCTCCAAAACAGTTTGCAAAATTTAAACTAGCCCTTTGCCAATGCACCTGTCAAACAATAATCAGTCATAACACTATCTTACAGTTTCCATTGTACTTTGAGTTTGTATTTTCAGAGCAGTGGGCTTTTGTTTTCAGGATAACAGGCTTAGCTTTACATTGGCAGATAATTGACAGTTATAAATAGCTGATCATTTTGCAGTGTAGGACTTGTCGTCGCATGTCAGCGTCAAATATGTTGTCCCTGTTAGCTTGTGTCCCTGCAGACAATCTGCCTGGGCTTTGACTCTGTTGAGGAGGGGGAAAACAAATCACTTCAACCATAGACTATATATTAAATAGGGATTCAGCCTGTTTAATATACCATTTAGGGTCTTACATGTTGCTCCTTTAAGTCAGAAATAAGAAAAAAAATTGGTCTACCATTTTTTCTTCTGTATAGTGACATTAAGTACTTTTCCCACTGGTGTCCATGTTTCAGAATATTCTGTCTCATTATCTTGCAGTCTAAAGGCTACCTTTTCCAATTTAATAATTTCTGTTGCTTCAGTAAGCCATTCTTTCCGAGTTGGTTTATTTTCAATTATTTATGATTGCATTTTTTATTTGTCTATACATAATGAGAGGAAAAGATTTTTCTGATTGTCTGAATGATTATTGTACAATTTCCATCCTGTCTTTAATCCAGCTTGTTTGAGATTCCCATCATCTCTGCATCCTCCTTCTCTCAACATTTCCGGTGTCTCCTGGATGAGGCGGATGAGATGGACAGCATCCATGATGTGACCCTTCAGGCCGGTGATCGCACCTTCCCAGCCCACAAGTACATCCTGTCCATGAGGTCCGAGTTCTTCCGGAAGCTCTTCATGCCCGACCGATGCGGGGTAACTGATGAGGAATTTAATGGAGAAGTGAGGACGAGCGAAGATGCTGTGGGCTGTGACTTAATCATTTTTGAGAAGATCCCAGCGGACATGCTTGAATACGCCCTGCACTTCATCTACACAGACTCCTGTGAGCTGCTGGAGCACGGGGCCCAGGTGAGAGTCTCAGGGCCCTTGAAGGAACAAAACCAGGTGAGAAAAAAACCCCAAAACAATCTGTTAATGTTGTTGTGTTAATCACTAGGCTTCAATGTGTTGTTTTATGTACTTATTTTTGTCTATACAAATTGTTTACAAAGTGTTTTCTTTAGCCACTGAAGAGTTGTGGTTATTTCAAGAAGAGTGGTCTGCTGTCTTGTTGTGTCTTGGCCAGGATTCTGAGCAGGAGAAGCTTATCAGTGGCCTGCAGGACTTGGACCTGAGAGGTCGTTCAGCGCTGGACGTGTACCACTCCCTCCCCCCTACAGCCAAAGGAGACGGTGACAAGGCCAAGAGCAAGAACGCCAAGCCTGGCAGGAGGAGGAGAGGAGGCAAAGGTGACAAGACCAGGGCCAAGGAGGGAGGAGGCAACCCTGTGAAAACCTTACAGGGTGTTGCAAAAAAGCTGGGCCTGAGAAGCCTGTTTGCACGGTGAGAGATCAAGTGTACCCAAAACCCTGAGGCAAAATAAGATTTAGTTTAATTTCGTATTAATCATGCTTTCTTTGTTCCTCAACAGACTGGACGGAGTCAAATATGAGAATGGAAAGATCAATGTTATAAACAGCAAAACTGGCCTCAAACCCATATTCTTCCAGAAAAAATGGTGCGTATTTGAGTGTATATTACAGTTTTTCTCAATTGCTTTGGCTTTTTTTTTTTAACAGTCTTAACATTCTCTAAAGTTTAAGTCCAATTGACACAACTGTTTCATGGGACATCACAGCTCTATTGCATGTCTGCTGGAGGTTGCACCTCAGCCAAAACATTTTGTTCATGCTTCAAAAATGTATTTGTGTAGAAATGTATTACTAGTAGGCCTACTGTAAACAGAAAATACACCTTTGATCTTTCATTTTAAGTCTTATACAGTAAACAGAAAATTACATCCATGCCACAAAAACAAAACGCAGCAATGACAAAACTTGATAGTTCAGGCAGGTTCTGACAGATTTTGATCATTGATTGGACCAGTTTGCGTGTGATGTCTCAAACAATGACAAGATGTGAAGAGTTTAACAATTTCACTGAGAACCAACTCATAGGTTTTGGTCAGCGAGCCATGTGCAAGTGGTTATTGTGCAAACTGTAGATAGTTCTACTTATTCATTTGCACACATTTGCCAAAACGTGCACATTTGTTTTGAACGATTGAGAAAAATAAAATGTCTTGAAAAAAAAAAAAAATCTCATTTGAGAATTCCAAGCTAAAATAATGAATTGGACATAAAATTTAAGATTTTCTGATATCTCATCTTTTTGTGTCTGCACAGCTCCCACCTTTGTGATGTTACTCTGAAGTCTGAAGATGGGAAAGAGTTTCCGTGTCACAAAAGTGTCCTCTGTGCAAGACTCGGTAAGATGGATCCACACAACAGCAAAGACACAAATGTACAGATGTTCTCTTCATTCATAGTAATAGAGAATAAAAGTTGCTATTGACCTTTTGAATAATGGTCTCCTGTGTGTTGAAGTACTTTTTTAAAATTTGGTTTGTGTCCATATTCTCTGCAGAATACTTCAATAGTATGCTTGGGAACCCCTGGATTGAGGTATGCCAGCTTTTTATTTCATACCTCATTATATAATTGCACTTTGGTGGACATGACCATATTGGTATTGTTAATGATGATGTCTTGCGCCCCCCTCAGGCCACATCCTGCACTGCACTGGAGATGCCCACCAGCTCAGAGATTCTGCAGGTCATCCTCAAGTACATTTACACAGATGAGTCTCCCACCATTAAAGGTAGCTTTATGCACTTTTATGTTGGACTGGCAGCACATTTTGAATTGCTATTTTGAATAATGTTGCTAAATTTGCAGAAAACAGTAATAAAAAGACACATTAACAGGACTTATCATTGTCTTTCTTTACTCAACAGAGTGTCTAAATGTAGAGTTTGTCTGCAGCGTGTTGGTTGTGGCCGACCAGCTGCTAATCACACGGCTGAAGGAGATGTGCGAGGTGGCCATCACCGAGAACTGTAAGTTGAGTTTCTTTTCTTTTATACTTCCAGCCAGTGTCAGTTTCTTTGCTCTTATTCCTGCTTCTTTTATTTTGAAATAATTCTACACTTACTTCATGAAAATTACAGTTTGATGGGTTTTTAGGTCAGGAGCAAAAAAAAGTTAATGTACAGTGTAATGTACAATAATAAAGTCACCAAGACATTGTGACAGAAGTTTTGTGCAATGTGAATTCCTTATTTCCAAAAAAATGCACTTGAGGCCTGTCAATATCTAATACATATGACTGAGTTGACTACAGTGAGAGAAAATTGGCAGCAATGTTGGTGTTCTTCTAATTTCGCTTAATAGTTAAGGTATGTGCAATGAAGTACAATGAAGTGACGGTTTTGAACTGATAGTGAATACATTCTGAAGGTTAGTTACAGGCTGCTGTCCCTTCATGTTATCCAGTTTCTTGAGATATTTGATCTGGTGTTTTCTTAAATATCATCTTTTACTTAATTTCTGCATGATGTGTCATCATGCATTGGCTGTTTTATGTTGGAGATTTCCATTTTCCAGTTATATATATGATGTGAATGCAGCACAGTTTTACAAATGAATTGAAAAGGTTTACTTTTCTCTTCACAGTGACTCTGAAGAATGCTGCTGAGCTGCTGGAGTTTGCTGTTATGTACAATGCAGATCAGCTTAAACTTTCCTGCCTCCAGTTTATTGTGCTCAACATGGCTGCCATGCTGGAGTCAAAGTGAGAATCATAACAACTAACCCAGTGTGCATGCTGAAAGATCTTTTATGAATTCATTCATTGCATTTCAGTATTTTAATTTTGTCTTTTAATTGTTTATTTATAGCTACACCCCGTAGTACACTTTGAAGACAGTGCTATAATGAGTCTCATTACAAGTATTACATAACTCCAAAAGTGTGCATTAGTCCGATTAGTCTTGATTATGTGTTCAGGAAAGTTGTGGACATCAAGATGTGATATGTAGCAGGACAAATACTTTCCCCAGCAGGAGAGAAGTAAAAATAACTTTTCTCATCTGTATGTGTGTGTGTCTGTTTGCCCCTTTGTTTTTGTGCTGCCCTCAGAGCACTGGATATTCTTAGTGATGAAGTGCTCGTGGAGCTTTCTGCAGCCTACAGGAGGATGGTGAGTCACCCCGCCTCACCCCAGGCCTAGAAACATCCCAATCTCTTCACCACTTTGTTTGTTTAGTATTTGTCTTTTGGCTTTGATCCCCCCCCCCAATAACATAGCAATTTAAAGTAATGCTGAGAGACAGCTTCAAGGAAGTGCTGAAGTGAATTTTAATATGGCACTAGTAGCCATCAGTTTACAGAGTAAGGGCTCCCTAGACTCATTACTCTGCTCTGACTTTAAAAAAAAAAATCAATCTCTTCAATAGTAGACTTTAGCCAAAAGACACTATTGTTACTCTTGTTTTTTCCTTATGTAACTTCCTCTGACACACTCACCATGGTTTCTGGGGAATGTTCAGAAATACAAATGTGCCATATAAATAAATCTAAATACTAAAAAATAAATGTCAAACATTGTCATTTAATTTGACTAACAATGTCAGAGCAACTGTGGGGGAACTGTAATTTTCTCTTGCAACGTCTGTTTGGATTTAAAAATTATTTTTGTTTTAATTTCAGATCCCAGCCATGCATAAGAGGGTTATCACTCCGTATGCTGGTGCTCCAGACCTCAGTGTGTATGAGGATGAGGATGTGGAATCAGCATTCAGCCCCAAACCAGAAGAAGAACTGGATCACTCCTGCAGGTACTCAAAAAGAAATGTTCACTATCTCTGTGTTGACTCTGGCTGCTTTTGTTTTCTGATTTGGCTGAAGTTCAGTGTTTTGTATTTTCATATCATCTGTAGAAAAACATTGCTCTCTGCATGTGGGTGCAGACCAGAAAAGAGCTGTGACTTCTTAATGTATAGACCTAAAGTTGGATAGCAGCTAGCCTAGCCAGGTTATCTGCAAGTCCTTGCTGTTTCCTTTAAACTTCTGAAATGTGGTGCCCCAAATAAATGCATGCTAATGATTGTACTCCAGGGAAATCCTGCTAAAGAAGGCCAAGATGAAGGCTAAAAAGAAACCAAGGCGACGCACTGACAGCTCAGGAGGCTACACTCTCTCTGATATCATTCAAAGCCCTCCTGCTACAGGTATACTTACACAAACACAGAGGATATGTTGTTTTGAAATATTAATATTTAAATACCATAATTAAATGCTATCATTCATCCACACATTATGAGGGTTTTTTTGTTGTTGTTGTTGTTGTGTTCTCCTTTCAGAAGTGTTATGGGGTAATAATCTCACTAATACACTCCCTCTTGTCTCAGTGGTCCCCTTGTCCCTGGTGAAGTCGGGCAAGGCAAACTCTACAGAGTCCCTGCAGGAGCTCCTCACATCTGACTCAGAGGGCAGCTACATGGGGGTGGGCAGTCCCAGAGACATGCAGTCACCAGTCTTCCATGACAGAACTGAGGTGAATGTCTGACCGTTACAACAATCACATGCAGTCCTTTTATTTTGATGCAGGCTAAATATAGCTGATTATGTGTTTTTTCTTTTTATTATGACAATTTTTTTTTAGTTAATTATAATATTTGACATGCTGGCTACTGTCAGTTCATCATAAAAACTTTATCAGAAGTATAAACACAAGTATTACTTGGGGTGAAGTTATTCATCAGCTATTATGTTACATGGAGTTATTGATTTAATGCTCAAAAATGCAGGGGGTGACAGGTAAAATTGTTTATCATCTTCAGGATGAGAAGGCTCTCATTCAGAGGCTAAAGACCCCACCCAGCACCCCGACCTCCCTGAGGAACTGTCTCCCAACTCCCGCCAACTCTGCTCCACAAACCATCCCAAAGGTCCTTCCCTGGTAAGATCAACTTATTGAATCTATATTTTAAAACATCCTCTTTCTGCTTAAAATCTTGCTCCTCCTGAAAATACTGTAGGTAGAACTTTCAGAAGGAGATCAGTGGTTTTAATTTTTTTTAAAAAGCAGGTTTGAGATTTGATATAAGATACCCTGACCTTAACAACAGACCCTGTATCCTCCCACTTCATTTTGATGAGGGGGTTGAGAGAAAGAAGGAAAGGTTTTTATGCCTAGTTAATAAATTAGTATTGAAACTTGAGCTGTATGTGTGACTGTGTTATTAAAATCTGCAGTCCTGCACGTCCACCTCCAGTCTTGGATCTGAGAACTATCATGGACATGGAGGCCAACTCTCTGCAGACCCTCGGAGTGACTCTTAAAAGCCCTGGAAGGTATGAGACGTCTCTCTGTATTTCTTCTACTTGAGGAGATTATTTAAGAGGCAAATTATTTACAGTGACCACATTTCAATGGTGATCAATTAGTGACTGATTGTCATAGAATTACACTTGTACCATTGCCTAATTTATAAAATGTGATGCTTCATTTTGCCCTGTTGCCCAGTCTGAAGGAAAGCTGTACTGCCACATGAATAAACGGTGTTTCTTCGATGTTGTTCACTTGAGCTAACAGTACATATTTTTCCTCCTGCCTGTCAGCACCAGCATTAAGCACTCCCCTGTTCCTGCTAAACTGTCCCAGAAGCAGAGGAAGATGCTGGCAATGGCCAGCAAGGAGGCCAGTGTGGAGTCTACTGCATCCAAACCAACCCCCACAGTCACCCCATCCAAAAGCAGTGGGAAGGCCTGGTGAGTGAGCCCAAATATGAAGACCAAACTGTCCACCACTCGAAGCTGTCAAGAAATGACTTCCGGGTCCCTCTTGATGAGTTTATAGCAGCAGCAGTTAATTTTAAAGTGGTTACAATCAGTGTTTTTGTATTAAAAACAGATCAGATGACTCAGTGTTTGATGTTAGGGTCGCTTGGAATCAGAGTTATTGTAGTTTTGCATTTTTCTGAAGTTTTTATTTTATTTTGTTTTTAATTTTTGTTGTCAGTTTAGATTTTGTTAGTTTCCAGGGTGGGTTTACTTTGTGGCAAATGACCCACAGTCATGTAGATATCCCATTTTCAATAAACATGTACCAGTGCCTCCTCATGCTAGCCGTGTTAACAAATTTGACCAAATTAACTAAGACTAAAACTAAAGGCATTGTTCATATATTAATATTTTAGATTTTTAAGTTCACATATCTTTACAGTTAGTTTTAATTTTTTTTCAGAAAGTGTTTTTTTTTTTTTTTTTTTTTTTAGTTAACTACATTAGTTTTAGCTTTTAGTTTAGTTGTAATTAAGTATAATAACTTTGATTGAAATCACAAACCCACCCCTAATTCTACAGAGGACTTTATTATCTTTATTATCTTTCCTTTTTATCTCTGGCAACTTGACAGTTTTTTCATTCTCAAGGCTCTCATCAGTGTCATGTCCTGTTGCAGCATGTTTCCTAATAAATACAATGTTACACCACCTGCCCAGCAGCAATTGGCATTCAGACAAAATAAGCAAGTAACTGGTGAACATTATTACACAGTATTTGTCAGCTAAAGATACAGAATTTTAGTGGAGACCAAAACACAGCTAAAAAGAGAGTAGATATTGAACTTGCATTCTTCAGGTGGCCACAATTCCATGACTGCTTAAATTTTTAGCCTGGATGATATGAGACGAAACTGCAGGTAATCACTGTGAACTAACGTGCAGTACACAAAATTAAAGGCGATAGATGCTAAACAAAGAATGGGTCAGAAATTGTCTGTGTATTTAGTTATTTTTAAATTGGAACTGTAGCCTGAAATAAACATTATTCTACATCCCACACAAACGGCATAAAAGAAAATCAGAATGTCATCTGATCTGCGACAGAAGAAAGCCAGAATTTCTCAGCCCTTACATAAAATTTATATTAGTGACAGAGTTCTGCGTGTGTCAGATAGTAATTGTGTGGTCTGATGCTGTCATTGTGGGTAGAAAAATCTGCATATCCACTCAAGAGAGTTATAAAAGCCGATCCCTTCTCCAGGAATTAAAAGTGGGCTCTAGCCGTAAAAAAAAAAAAAAAGTTGTTTCTGTTGACAGTAAATCCACCCTACCAACTCCCCTGCTTTACATTGGAGATGCAGCAGGTCTGCATAGGAGGTGTATCAACAAAAGTGCAACCATTTTTTACTTTCATTCTAAATTAATGGTCACACATGCTTTCCTTCCTCTGTCTTTTTTTTCCTGCTGCAGGGCAACAGCAGTCCAGTCTCCACCCTCCTCATGCTCATTTCGGGCGCTGCTGGAGGAGGAAGAGAACCGCTTGATCAGAGTGAGGCAAACAGGAGTCCAGAGGGGCCAAAGTGCCCAGTGGTTCCCCGTCACTGCTACTCCTGCAGCCAGGAGGGTCACATTTAAATGTACCGAAAGCAGCGGGCCAGAGAGACCCAGTGGGTGAGTGTCTATACATACAATGGAGTACAAACAAGATTGACTACTGTTCTTTCTGCTGTCTTCCACTTGGTGGCACTGTTGAGGTGTCTTCATAAAACTGCTGCTCAAAAGGTTTTTGAAAATCAGCAGCGCACACACACACACACACACACACACACGCAAATTGTATACACAAGATAAAAGATACCACATTAACTTAAGAGTGATTTCCTCAGTTCTAACTAATCTCATTATAAAACTTAATCTAATCTAATCTAATTTAAAAATAACTGAATTTTTCACATCCTAATTCGTCTTTCATCAGATTGAGAAAATGCTCAAATACGAAACATTTTCAAATTTTTTTTTTTTTTTGGAGCTACTTGGTCTTACCCAGTTTTTGATGTCAAGAAATAAAAGGGGAAGCAGCGAGGAGTATTTATAGAAGCCTGATTCTCCAGAGAAGGGAAAACATTTTAAGAAGAGTTGTTAGTCTGACTGGACAACTTGTCGAATGTAAGTGCTGACAGACTGGATGTCTTCCCGTTAGACAGATAGAACGAGGTGTGACGCTCTGGTCTGAGTGAGGTGAACAGCTCGAAATGACCCAGTACAGCTGGGTTGACCTGCTGGCAGACACTGAGTCAGCCTGACCTTTACAACGTCCCCAGACAGCTGGACAAACACGGCACACACGCACAGACAGCAGCGTGAGCTCCAGTCAATAAATATTCATTTCTAGTTGAATTGCATTTGCAGTCATCCATAAAGGCAGATTATCTTTTTATTGTATTTATCTTTGATATAGGTGTGTGTGTGTGTGTGTGTGTGTGTGTGTGTGTGTGTTAGGGATGGACAATATAACTTAAAATTTATATCACTGTATTTTTTGCTGTGATAGTTTTATATCATGGTATTACTCAAATAATAAGGCAGTCATCTCAAAACAGGATTCAATCTTTTTTCACTCGATTGACAATGTTAAGTAACATATCTTGATGATGAAAAAAAAAAAAGATCTGTTTATTGGCACTAAATAGGAATGAAAAAGAAGCATAGGCTGTATGTGTTGGGAGGAGTAGCCTGCCCTGTAATGTAGCTTTAATTAGTAAAAATAATGTGATTCATTTTCAGTTAGAGAAGTATGAGAAGAGCTGGATTCGGCAGATCAGCAGCATGTATTTAGTAGAAAATCCAAAGTATATAAACATAAGTAGAACAGTCAGTGTACCATGGGGCATGTCTATCATTACAGTTACATACAGCAGCAACAGATGCACATACTGGGATGGATCACAGAGCAGAGAGGATTTTTCCTGTAACAACAAAGCCAGCTGAGCTTGAGTTGCAGTATGAAGCTGTACAAAAATCAATGGGATGTCCAGCATGAACCTCCTACTCCGAACATTAGGCCTCAAAGCCAATTAAGTAACCACATAATTTTTCTTGACTGTCCCTCAACAATACATTTGTCCAACATTGTCCCTACCTGTTACAATACAATAGATGCTTGAATTTAACGTGGAAATTATAATTAAAAATAAAGGTTTTCCCCTGGAGATTAATTTCCTTGGATAGTGGAGGCATATTTAGACTTTTGTGTTTGTTCCTGCAGCCAACAACAGGGTCATGCTTTGCTTGTAATGCTGTCTACATGTTACCCAATCTGCATGTTGTCGAGTTTGCTTCGGCAAGGAAAATAGTACTTGCTCAATGTAACTCCAGTTCTATGAGTGCATGTGTAGCCCTCTACCAACATATTATCACAGTAAAACACATTAGTTTTAAGGGCTGTTATAACTCAAGTGGATGGTGGAGTCCACACCACAACTATAAAACTGCAGTCCACTTGAGTAAGAATGATTTTACAACAATAATATGATCAAACATTTATCACAGTAATAATGGTTTTGCAAAATCTGTATCTGTGATGAAACCGGTATACCACCCACCCTTACAGTGTGTGTGAGTGACAAAAAGAAATTAAACTGTGGGAAGTAATTTCAAGCCTTAACAGTGAACTTCATCTTCCTCGCCTCTTGGAAGTGCGTCTCTTTTATCTAATATCATTCTTCCTGTTCTGTATGTTCACTCGCGCTTCATGCTACAATCTCCAGAGCCGACTTCTAGATATTAAACAGCTGTGTGAGTCACTCTAGTGAAGCCGTTGATGTTAATCAGTATTGATAAGGGCAGCCCTCATGTCACAACGGATCATACAGAACAGGGAGCAGGTTTCAGGTTCCTCTTGGTATTTGGATGAGCAGAGAGACGGATGAGTTCAAGGCTCAGGAAGCAGCGGCAGCCTCGTGAATTCTCATGTCTGCCTTCTGGGATGCAGTTTCCACATCCCGAGTCAGAATTAATACAGATGCCTTTAAAAACCCTTTGATTGAATGTCAGGCTTTTTCTTTTCTCTCTTATGTCTTCTCTGACCATTTCCAGAGGTGTCTCTTGGCCAGATTAACACACACACACACAAACACAGACTCCATTTTTCATATGACTTTAACATGCATCATTGTGAATGATTAGGAATGTTTTTGGCCACATTTATAACAAAACATCAATGCAGTGCGTTTCCATCCTCACGTAACAACTATGAAATAGGAATCAGTTGAAGTGCACAAATCAGACTGCAGGGAGCTCATGTCAGCTGTGCGACATGTCATATTTCACATGTCATGTCGAATCGATGTTCAGGGTCCTCCTGGGATAGGAAAAAGCAAGACAGGTTGTGTACTTTGTCAGTCAAAGAATATAAATATTCCGAGAGGAAATGCAGAACACATGCTCTGCTATCTATTTTGTTAGTTTCATTGTTGGCATATGTAACAACAAATGTATAGCACAAGACGTTAGAGGTAGGAATCTCTTGGCACCTCAGAATTTGATTCTGATTCAGACGTGTAAATTTGACTATTGTCCGTATAATCATGATAGGAAATGTTGTTTTTGTAAATACTGTTCCTTCAACACTACAAATTTAATTGACCATCTTGAGAGCCGCCTTTCTGAACATTATTAAGAATTTGTCAAGTACAAAGAAAAAACAGGCACCGGTGGAAACGCCCTGTCAGCAGTTTTTGTTAATCAGTGGATGTGCATATTTTGAAAAGCATTGTATTTTCAGAATCAGAAATACTTCATTGATCTCCGGGGGAAATTTTTCTGTTACAGTTGTTCCCATTCAAGTATAGATGTGTGTGTATATATAAACATATAGAAATTATTAATTAAACAGTTGAATTATTACACAGATTATTGTATTTTTATTTACATATTGCATAGGTGAAGCTGTAAATATAATTTAAAAAATAATTGGCTTTTTCTATTATGTATAATTTTTTCATATCTGCATCTACCAGTGGACCATCAAGATAAGAGTAGGCGTAACATAACATGATCATATCTCCATCATATATCTATACCAGATATTGACAAAAATCTAGTATCTTGCATCCCTGCAAAGGTCAAGAGCTGCCTCTATATTGTATAATCAAAATATATTTTCAGTCTTGTTTCGTAATCACATAAGAGGTTTGTGAAAGCCAGGTGGACAGGCGGCCGTTTACACACTGGAGCTTGTCAGTAGTAGTTGGCTCAACCAGTGTCCACACACTGAGACTGTTGTTGCTTTCACTATCACAGCACAGACACTGATAACCCCTCCTCTCTTTCTGTGTGTCACCCCACCCCAGGCCCTGGGTGCTGGGAGCGGTAGGCAGCCCTCCCCCCTCCCTGGTGACCTTTGCCTCCATCGTGGAGGAGGAGAGGCAGCAGGAAGCGGCGCTGATCCGCAGACGAGAGAAGCCGCTGGCGCTCATCCAGGTAACTCGCCGTGTCTGTGCGCGTTAGCGCTCACACACTCACCCACACGTACACACTCCTGCTATGACTAAATGTATAGATTGTGAGTGGAAAACAAAGTGTTTCAGGGAGGTATGGCCACAGCATTCGTCTCCTTTCTGTCTTTATCTGGCAGACTTTTTATCTAATGAGTAACCCATTGTGTACTGCGCTAGTGAGAAATGAGGTGCCTCCAGTTTTGTCCTTTGACAGCCTTCTCTGCTCGTCTCCAGCTGTTGCCAGGCATCTGTCAACGCCTTCACAAACACTTTCTTTTCTCTTGTGGCTTTCTGGTTGCCATTATGTAAAACACTCATATTATCATTAAGCTCTCAGTGTCAGCATTTTTTCTTTTACCCTCAAATGAAGTGTGGTTTTGTCGCCCGCAGTATCCCCGTCTTGATCTTCTTTTCCTGTCATTTTCTGTCCTCGAAGGTCGAAGAGCGGGCAATCCAAGACCTCCTGTTCCATTATATGGCGCATGACAACCCTGACGAGCTGATAGTGGTGGAGAGGTCCTTCAGAGGTCCTGTTGCAGTCCCAACCTGGAACAAACACTGATCTAAAACAGCTTAGCTGCTACATACCATCAAAGTGAGAACATCCCCTGCAGTTGTCAGTCTGTATTGTTGGCAGCATCCCTAAAAACATCATCAGATCCATCAGTCCATGATGATATGCACCTCAAACTAATCCCGCCAGGTGTGGGATGGTCTAATGCAAATCTATACTTGTCTCTGCAGTGTTACTTTAAGTTTTATTTTATTGCTGCTCAACATTTTGTGCGTATGTGTGAAAGAGAGTGACTGGGATTGCTCATGCATGTTGTTTTTTTCTCTCTACGACTCATCTACTAGGCAAACCAATAATACGAAAAGTAATCAACTTTTCCAAATAAATGTCATTATGTGAAGTTAAAGTTGCCAAAGAAATGGACATGCTCAAGCCACAAAGTGGGTCCAAGCTACATCACCTCGAGGGCTTATGTGTGTGTTACATCAGTGGAAGCTCTCAATGTGATTAAGAAAGTAAGAGTGCCAATTAATCAACTGTGGCAGAGCATCAGCTGTACTTAAGACGTAAATTGAGCTGTTTACCAAGGCAGTACATTAAGTTTCTTTTTATGGCCCTTTATTTCTTCTACATACTCACATCTTCTTACGTCTGACTGATCGCTTCAGCTGATTTGCAGTGACATGGTAACCTTGGTGAAGTCAGTAAATGTGTGCATGGACTCGTTTGCAAAAAAGTTGGGACCATAAATAAAAACAGAATGCAAATATTTGCAAATACTTTTAAAGCTGTGCTCCATTGAACACAGTACAAAGACAAGATGGTGAATGTTTGAACTGATGAAGTTCTTAGTTTTTTGTAAATATACACTTATTCTGAATTTGATGCCTGCAGTGTGTTCCAAAAGGCTGATGCAAGGTGATGTTTACTACTGTTTTACATCAACTTTTCTTTTCGTGATACTTGGTAAGCCAAAAAAAAAAGTTGGCAGAGGAGCGCTTCCAGCGTTCCAAGGCACTTTGTTTTAAAACAAGTAAAATGCCTTTATTATCACAGCATGGTCATGTTAGACCTTGAAATAAACAAACTAACCTTTGTCAGGGAGTCATCAAAGGTTTTAAGGTCTAAAATGACCATGCCATGACAATAAAGGCATTTTAATTGTTGTTAAAGAGTGCCTTGGAACTTTACGGGATTTTTGAGAACATTCATTAAGCATGTGGGAACTGAGGACACTAATTGTTGAAGTTTAAAAGTGAAATTCTTTCCCATTCTTGCTTGATATATGACTTCAGGTGCTCATCAGTACGGGGTCCCCGTTGATGTATTTTGTTCTTCTTAATGGACCTCACATTTTCAATGGGAAACAGGTCTGAACTCCACACACAACGTCCAGGATGTCTAAAACCAAATTGCAGTGTGGACTTGTCACACTGTCAGTCTTACCTTGCGATTGTAGATGCAGCAACAAACTGTGTTTGCTGATGGTTTTCCAAAGTGTTCCTGAGTCCATGTAATAATATCCTTTATGTTGGTCTTGTAGTGCTGCCTGAGGGATCGAAGGTCACAGGCAGTCAGTGTTTATTTTCATTTCTTATTTCCATTTTCATTCAGATTTTCTGAATATTTTAATTATATCAAGCATTGTAGATGGTGAGATTCCTAAATTCTTTGCAATTGTGCATTAAGAAAACTATTAAAATTGAACTGTTGGCTGACAGTTTTTCACATAGTGGTCAACCTCATGTGGTTCTTGCTTGAACAGGTGTTCCAAGGATGTCCCTTTAATATCCAATTATGATACTTTACCTGTTGAATGTTTCAAACAGGTGGGTTTTTTTTTGTTTTTTTTTGTTTTTTTTGGGGGGTGGGGGTCTGCCTTTATTGACAGGACAGCTGAAGATATAACAGGAAAGGGGGGGGGTGACATGCAGCAAATGGGCCGCAGGCAGGAATCGAACCTGCAGCCGCTGCAGAGGACTAACAGCCTCAACACACAAACGGGCATCTTTTGAGTTTTCCACCACTTTCTCAGTCTTTGTTGCTGCCTTTTTGAAACGTTTTGCAGCCCTCAAATTCAGCATAAATATATATTTACAAAAAACAAAGTTTACTGGTTCAAACATTAAATATCTTGACTTTGTTAGGTTGAAATCATTGCATTCCATTTTTATTTACATAGCATCCCAACTCTTTTGGAAGGGGGGTTGTATACATACATGTTACATATATTATTTGACACAGATATAGTGAGCGGTAAATGCTCAGTAGGGTTGATTGTGTGGAACTCCAGCCTTTGAAGCTATCAGTAGTGCATTTTACAGCACGTGGTGTGCCTTTATCAAATAGTGACCACATGCACACAGATACAGCAGCTAAAATATCATTTTTCTCTTCATTAGTTTCTTCTTCAGTGGTTAGTTGTTTTATTCTCCAGCTTTTGTTTTTTTGCTGGAGCCAGTGTACGTTTGGTAGGTACCTCAGATCTGGACCATGTAATCTCATCTTCAGATGCCATGTGTGTGTGAGACAGAAGGATGTAAAGTGAAAATGGCATGTAATAAAATATCTCAGCTGTGCAATGATCCTGTCTCCTGTGTCTATTTAAGTTTACATCGCAATGAAAGGAGAGACAAATTTAATTTTTTCAATTATCTCCTTGCTTTTTTTTTTAAATAGCAGAACCTTGGTCCTTTACTGAGGCTCTCATTGCATCTAATAAAGATAACATTTAACCTGCCTGTCTCCTGACACTTTAGCTGCCCTGCATGAGCAAAGCACCATTATCAAGTCTCAGCCTGTGATTAACTGTGATGACCCTGATCTGAACAGCGAGTGTGGAGATTTAGAGATTTTATTGGCTGTAATTACAGGTAGAGCATCGCATCGGAAGTCAGGGAGAGACTGCTCGTGGGGGAAATATTAATTACAGATTAAGATCTATTAGTCTGTGCAGAGACGACACATGTATCAAAGCCTTGGAGAAAACGTCTGCCGCTTTACATCACTCCACAATGTGCTGGGCTGATACCGCAACCCTGGAAGGCAATGTGGAATTTTTCAAAAGGACTGCTCATACCCAGCGTCTGTGCTCTGAATAAAAATGTAGTGTTTTTGCAGGTGCTGGAGTGGAACATTACATGTTTTAAAATTAGACCTTTAGGCATAAGCAGCATACATAATGTACTTCAGCATGTGCACTCTTTTTGAGTTTCCATTTGTGTTAATATCCAAGTTTGGAGCCTTTTCCTGGTTTACATTGAACACAAGAAACGTGGGTCTTCATACCCTTGTAATCATGATTGTAACAGTATAAAGGTTTCTGATAATCTGTCAGCAGTTTTGTTTTCTCATTATATCCCTCACAATGATTGTTCAGAAAAACCTGGATGAGGTGTTTACATGCCATGGTATCCTGGTTTCTGTTAGAGCACTTAAGATACAAGTTTCTCAAAAACAAGATAAGAGTTTATCCAGGTTTCTGAAAACAACAGATGGTTTTTACATGGGCAACACATAACCGAGATCCTTCAAAAACCTAATGAATAGGATACCAGTGTTCATACAAACACACTGTAAATATTCAGTACCAGCGTTGGAGGAAGTACTCAGATCCTTTATTGTAGTGAAAATACAAATGCCACAGTAAAATAGTTATTTAAAATGCTCTTTTACATGTAAAAGTCTGGCTTTGAAAATTCTATTTAAGTTAAATATGTAAGCTTAATCAGGAAAATATACTGCTATTATTATGATTGGATTATTGTAACCCATGTATTGTAAAAGCAGGATTTTACTGTTGTAGTTGGCTCTAATGAAGCTCATTTTAAAGTGATCTATATACGACTGCAGCTAATGACTACTTTCATTAATGATAAATGTGCTAATTATTTTCTTCAAGGAGTGATTGATTGTTCGGTTTGTAGAAAATCTAAAAATAGTTAGAAATCTTCAATCAAACCAACAGTCCAATCCTCAACATTATTAAAAAAAACATTAAAATTATTAAAATAATTAAAAAATCTTCACATTTGAGAAGCTGGAGCCATGAAATGTTTTTACATGAAAAATAACTAAATCATTATCAAAATAGCCAATTTATTTTCTGTCAGTCGACAAACTGATTAATAATTTCAGCAATTTGTATAAACTAATGGGTAGTTCAGTTTATAACAAAACATATTTTATGAAGTCTCCATATGTTTTGTGTATAAAAAAATCTTAATTTTTAAAGTAACTAGTAACAAAAGCTGTCAGATAAATGTTAAGATAAGTGAAAAATACAGTTCTCTTTGAAATGTGGTGGGGTAGAAATAGAAAGTACTTCAAATTTATATTTAACAGTACTTGAGTAAATGTTACTTTCCATTGCTGGTGATTGCAGTAGAGCGGTGGTCAGTAGACCGTCTTAAACACCCTTCACATATCACACATAAGAGTGTTCATTTAACCTGGATATTATTTAACCAATAATGATATAAGTTGAAAATATTACCATATTTCTGTCTACAGTTGAAAGGCAGTGTTCAGGTCCATCAAGTTTGTTAGTTAAGTTTGTATTCATAGTTCCACTTAGAGCAGAAACAAAATGTTTCAGCCATTTAATGCTGTTAATCACTTTTAGCTAACTATTTAAACCAAGTATTAGTTACTTTTATTTAACTATTTCAGCCATTTATATTTATTATTTCAGCCATCCATGTCATCCAATTATCAGTTTCTTTTAGCTATAACCATTTATCCATTACTAGCTATGTACTGTGTTCCATTTAGCCTTTTAGCTATTTCAACTTCTCTGCTTGCTAGTTTTCATGCACCCTTTGTTGCAACACGTCCTGTTCAGGTGTAATAGCTGACTAACTTTGTTGGGTTTTTTTTAAGGACATGTGTAGAATTCAGTGGCTTCTAGTGGTGAAGCTGTAAGTTGTAACAAACTGAATACTGATCATGAAAAAACGCTAAAGTGTCCAGTCTCGAGCCTGTTGGGTTTGTCTGTTCTGGGCTGCTGTAGAAACATGGCAGTTCAACATGGTGTCCTCGCCAACAATACAACATTTCTGATTTTCAGGTTTTAAAATATTGTATTCAATTTCTGCCATATTCTCCCAATAGATCCCCATAAATCTTACATGCTGGACCTTTAACGAAACTAGCTGAACTTCACTGCAATCTTTCCATGTTACCCCTGGCAGCTGCACATCTACCCTGGCCTGGGGTCCAAATACCCCTGTTTAGTAATCACTGCTGTAAAGCACAGAGAAGGGTGTGACAGAGCAGCGCTGGAGCACATTTTAGGAAGGTGCACTCTTCCTGTGGAGAGATGGTGGAGGATAGACCCTGGCCATGGAGCCTTCCTGCCAGGCAGATGGAAAAGTCATAGGACTGTCTTCCAGACGGTGAGGATAACTTCACGATTCATTTGTTTATGGAGAAAGAGGGACGCTCGAGACACTCCACGGAATACATTCTGAGTGAACGCTGCCAGGTCAAATCGAAATGAGTGAGGTCAAACCCCTTCATTTATTCAAACTGAACCCTACATTCATCAGGCTGCTTGTCAGTGTCATTTGTTAAGGTCTAATGATTGTAAATGTCTCTTAAGTAGTTCTCCAACTTCTTTTATGCTAAGTACACCAGTGTAGTATGTCTGTCTACAACAGAATGGAAATATAACATTTTTATAGCAACTGAAATAACATGATCAAGATTGTCAAGGTTAAGAAACACTCTATATACAGATGTTACTCTGTTTCTGTGTTTATTCTTGTCTTAGTAGATTTCTCTGCTTCATTGTGGTCAACAATTGTGAAGTTGCTGATTTATTTTTTAGTAATTACAGTGTTGTATTTTAGGCCACTTATTTTATGAAACAGCAAAAACTGCAGCATCATTTTTTCTCCGACATAGGAAGTGAGTTTAAGATGAATTCCTGGTCAGAGAAGAAGTTGATGAAAAGGATAACACGTATCATGACAGCAGCATGAATGCGTAGCCTCGTCTGCCCTGCAGTACTTGCAGTAACCCGCAGTCACATCAGTGAGTGCATTAAGAACTTTAATGAGCTTAAATTAAATTGTGCACCAGTGACAAAAAAGGTGGCAGTGTTTTTACGGACACATGAAAAATGCATTTTGTTTGCCCTTTGGTAATATTAACTAAAGTTTCTTTAATATACCCATGACTAAAATTGAATTAAACTTGCTTTAACCCATAAAATTAGCTTAGTGGGAGACAAAAAGAATATTACTCTCAGTTACACATCGTGTAGCTTCAATGAAGAACTGCAACAACATGATACACAGAGACTATAATAAATAGTGGACGGAGCTTCTGTGATGTCACAGAGCTGTTGTTAAGCTCAGGTTATGGTGGCTCTGGCCGTCGCTATCTTGTCAGTGACGGACTCTGCCAACTCCCGGCTAATCCAAAAATGGGCAAAGAGGTGGAGTGTGAGTGGAGCTGGGGCAGCCAAATGAAGCAGCTACATACCAAATAGTCATCTGTGATGGTGTCCACCTGTCACTCAAAGCAGGCACGCTCATATTTATGTCTAACTCTAAGCCATAATATAATTGAAAAGGGTGATTTCTATAAAAAGTCAGCCCCCTCTACAGTTAAACAGGGAAATTAGCTAGAAAATGAGTGCTGCCGTCCAAATAGCGAGTTGGATCCATAGACGGTATATTAAGTAGGTTGAAATCCTGTTTAATCTACAGTCTGTGGTTGAAGTGAGTTGTTTCCACCCATCTCCTCCTCCACAGACACAAGGAAGCTCAGGCTGGCTGCAGGAACACTGCAGGAGCGCAGGACGAGTGCTCCTGCAGGAACACTGTAGCAGCATAGGATCTACGCATCATAATGAATCGACAATAACAAGCGAGGACAAGTCCTGCAGTGTAAGCTGATCACCTAGAAACAAAAGCCCACTACTATTTTTACTCATTTTGCAAACATTCTGCATTAATTTTAACGCTAATTAACGTGAAACTTGCTTCAAATTGCACAGAAAAGGGCAGCTAGATCAATTCTTCGTTGTTCTTTCCATGCCAATGTGTACGAGATCGACTACCTTGGCTGACTGTGAAGACTATACTAAAATCTAGTCTTTTGTTATTATACTTTTAAACACACCTCAGTTCTTTGGTGATTAACTAGTATATAGTGTTTTTTGTCATGCGACACATCAAGTGAGTACTGGTCTGCTGGTGGCACAAAATCCACAGATCGTATGAACTGTTCTTTATAGAGGTTCTTCAGCTTGGAATGTGTTCCCAACATTTGACAGATTAAAAACAGATATTCCTTCAAAAAGTCACTAAAACCAAAACTGATGAATCGCATGTAAATTTTGTTAAGTCAGTTCTTGAATGTTTTAATTAATTTTTTTATTTTTTATTTAGTGCAGTGTGTTTGTGACAATTTTTCTTTTTTTAAGTCCTCTTTTTGTCTTAGTTTTGGGCTGATATTGAATATTATTGTCTCATTGATACTGTGTGATTTCAAATTGATGTAATTTTATTGTTGTTGTTGTTGTTGTTTTGTGTGTGGAACCTAGGAAGACTAGCAACAAATTAGTGGAAGCTAATTGGGGTCTGAATAAAGAATAAACAGGCAACAAAAAGTTATTTCAGCCCAGAATAGAAATTTCAACGGGGGGGCACCTGTGTCCTTGATGCCTGATAACATATTGTGGGGATTTTAATATTTACTATTTGTCCTTTAAGGAGTAAACAAAAAACAACAAACAAACAAAAAAACAAATACTTTATTTGTATAACTATCAATTAACTATACATCCTCATTTGTTTTGAAGAGTTCTTCTGACGTGAATTTAAAGTTTTTATATGAAAATAACATCCAGCTTCTTACAAAATGTCCAAACATGACTGGACATTATCAGATGCATTTTAGAAATGGGATATACCCTGGTGTACAAAGAAAATAAATTGACAGTGTAAATTAAGTTTAATCTCCTTAACAGTTACATGCATTTAAGTTATGCAATTAAAAATGTTGATACCAGACTGTATTAACAAGTGTTGAATTCAAAGGCACTTTATGAAACCACATGTAATAAAATAGAAGTAAAATGTGATAATATATATTGAGAAATAATATAACTTTACACCAGCCACTTCTACTACTCCTACTAATAATAAACATATGTTTGACAGACCTGGCAGTAGTTTGAGCAATGGGACATTTAGGAGCCTGACTGATCCACGGCTGCTCATCTGTAATACCTTAAGAGTTACTTAAGAGTTATTCATACTCTTCTTTGGCTTGAATACTGACCTGTTGCTCAGTCGAGGAGGAGCAAGGGTTTGACCAGCCCTTTCAATCCTATTTCGTGGACATGGAGCCAGTTAGCCCCGGATTACCCGACCTCTCCACGGCCGTCACTCTGCTGGCAGCTTTACAGAGATCATTAGGGCCTCAGGAAGTGTTTCACTCTGAGAGTGTGGCCAGAACGTGCTGTCTCCACCGTCATTCAGTTCACATCCTCTTGGCTTCCTCTTGCTATCAGTTTGACAGCCTTAGAGCCACGTGTCTCCTGGCAGTGAGCGTGGTCTTGTGACGTCCTCAAAGCTTTGTCACAAAGCATGTGCCAAACCGGTGGACGTGATGACAGTCGTTGTGACTGTGAGTGATCTCCTGTTCTCTTTTTGCAAAGTTTTTTTGATGCCTCTGCCATCATTATCATAACACCCACATTTCTCTTGTCTGTATTATTTTTTCCAAAAGGTATTCACTTTAGAGCACACACCTATTTTAACTGATATTTCATTCAAAATATATTTGCACACATTTGGTTGGGGTTCATGGAACAACCATGATCCATTTCTCGCTGGCTGTGCCTGTTCCTGCTTATTTCCGTTCCTCACTTGTTTTATTATTTATCTTTCTTCATATTAATTACCGGTAAACCTTTTTAAAGCAATATGAAATATGCTTATTTGCTTTCTCACTAAATGAACTTTGAAAAAATTTTCATGTCTTTGCAGTTAATATAGCTTAGCTTAGCATAAACAATCAAAACAGGGAGAACCGCCAGCCTGACTCCATCCAAATTTGCCAGAATTTACATATTATTTTATTCCATGTGAAAGCTGTATAGGCTTACTGTATATTAGCAGCCTACTGTCCAACTGTCCAACTTTGTTTTTAAAGTGGTAGTTTAACATTTTGGGGAATATGGTTATTTGTTTTCCCACTAAATGAGAACTTCAGTAACATTCTTAGTTTTGCACAGTTAATATGAAGCTACAGCCAGCTAGCTTAGCATAAAGACTGGAAACGGGTTGAAACAGCCTGGCTCTGTCCAAATGTGCCAGATAAAGCTATAAAGCTCACTATTTCACACATTCTTTTATGTGTTCCATTGAAACTTGGAAGTTCCAGGTTCCCAGTCAGAAATTTCAACTGAAACATCCCTGAAGCTGGATTTCTGACTTTGAAAGTCACCAGAACCTCACCAATCCTGACCTCAAAATCCAAGATGGCTGCTCCCAGAATCAACAGGAAGTGAAACCTGTAGTAATAGGCCTACTGTTTTTTTTTTTTTTTAGCATGTCTGTCTTTTGTGTTTAATTAAATCAGTTGTACACAGTGTAGCCTGCTGTCCCAACTCTATTTATGGTTTGGTTTTCCAACTTCCAACTTAGGAGTTAAATGGAACATAGCATAAGTTTTGTTGTCACCTGATGTTACCACAGTATGGCGGTGCACACAGTGAACTCTAAGCAGAAGTACTTTTTCATCAATACTTTTACTATATGTAGTGTTTGTGTTGCAAAACATGCTGTGACAACTTTGTGGTTGCAGTTTCCTTTGATTTGAAGTCTCTGCAGTACAAGCTTATGACTCCCTTCAATTGAAGTGTGCTAAGCTCTTAAATCAGCTGCTGTAAATGTCTGTGAAATTCAGAGCAGAGATGTTCTGATACCATTTTTTCCCTCCTGATAGCAATTCTGATACTTTAACTTTGAGTATTGGCCGATATCGAGTACCGAGTGTATGGATGTGAAATGCTTGTTATCACTCTTGTATGGCCTGCCTCAGTAAAAGCTTTAAACCATATAAAATGTAGATAGAGGAATCTTAAACCAAAAAATAACTGCATGGACATAATTTACTTAAAGTTACTTGAAGTTTACTTGAAGTTTACTTGATCAAACAAACTATTTAAATTTCCACATTAATTTTCTTATTCTTTAACAGATTTGTTCTTTTTTATGGCACTCCAGTGACTTCGTATAGTAACACCCTAATCCAGAGATCTGGAGAGGAAGAGTGAGAGCTGCTCACTCACACTTTGACAAGATCCAACCTCTAGAGGGGAAACCTTTCCTTTCCAAAACTCCAGAAAGATCATGAGGTTCCCCTCTAGACACACCCATCCTTTTGTCTGCAGCACAGTGAAAGAGAGGGAGAAGAAGAGAGAGACCCCTTTGCTGTTTGCAGAAAAAGTTGCAAAATTTGTTGCTAGCTGCTTTTTGGAAGTAATGTTGCTAAGAGGGCCTGAAAAGTTGCTGAATCTGGTGACAAAGTAGGCAACAATGTTGGAACTATGGATTGCAATGAATTGCAAGCCCCAGTAAAACCACAAATCGTTTTGGTTACCTTTTGGCGGAGCCAGGCTAACTGTTTCCCCTGTTTCCAATCTTTATGCTAAGCTAAGCTAACCAGCTGCGGCTTCATATTTGCTGTACAGATACGAGAGTGGTATAGATCTCTATCCCCCACTGAATAAAGAGTGGTGATGTATAATTTTTCTGAGATCCTCCTGTCTTTTGCTTCATCCCTCCGTCTCGAGTCACTGCTAAGACATGTTGTTACTGTAAATGGACACACCCGTGAAAAGAGAAGCAGGGTGCAATTAAGCGTGCAGTTACAATGACACAGATTAGAAAACCACGCACGCTTAAAAAGCCCCTGAGTTGAAGGTGTGGATGTTTGATGTGGATGTTTTCCAGCACGCCTTCAGGATGGTTTGGACGTCCAGGTGGGGGGAGAGGCTGTCATACCAATAAGGTGAATGCGCTGAATGAAAGTTATCCAGGCACAGCAGCACATACTGTACAGCACAGAGATCACAGCGCGTCTCTTGAGCATCTATTAATCGCTCAAGTGTTTTAGCAGCAGCAATCAGCTCTTTTACAATTCCAGGATCTTCAGGCTGTGAGATCACGAAGACCTTATAATGAGGCAGATTAGGTGAGATGGGCCTCTCCATCCCGCTGTGAAACATGACCCCCTCTGTAACCTTCGGTATTAATCTGCCAGGATCATTTGAAACTAGGCTCACCACACACACCAGCCCCTTTGGGATGAAAAAGAGTTGAAATAAAGGGATTCTCTGCTGATGCGATTGCTGCTGCTGCTTCTTCTCCACGCAGACCCCATATAACCCCACGCTCCTTCTCCTCAATGGTGGAGCGATTCTCCAGGTTTTTGTCACTGGGGGTCAGAAGCAGTTTGACTGAAAAGGACTGGAAATCCCATTTATGTCCTCGTGCCTCTGATCCTCAACCAAAACTAACTCTGCCGTCAGCAGTGGGAATATCTCTCCGACAGCCGGGACAAACTAATGTGACCCTCCTGGAAATCCAGTTATCTCCCAGTAAAAGGAGGCTGAGGGTGAAGGAGGAGGGAGGAGACCCAAAGGGGAACGACAATGACTGGATCTTTGTTTTCTGGTTGCGTCACCATCGCTCACGTTTTCTCAAGCAAGGCTGGCTCCGAAACCGCTCGTCCATATGTGAGAGCGTCGTCACGCCGTATTGCTTCTGAGGTCAAGTGTTTCCGATCGAATCAGACACCCTGTTATTCCATCTCCTTTACTTCTCCAGCAGCAGAGAAAACGGATTTCCACTTCTGTTGACAGTAAAAAATGAAATGTCAATGATGTGACACTCCGTTTAAATCTCTTACTGTTGTCACAGCAGATTCCACACACATGCCAACAGAGCTTTTTAGCAACCTGCATGCATTGTTTTAGCACTCACCACTGTTTATTAAATTCCCCCCCCCATTCTTTGGCACAACAGAACAACCTGTTCTCTCCTCGTGTGCTGGAGGTGAGGTTGGTAGAAAAAGATCTGTTTTTTTCTGGATTGCTCCTAATGAGATGAAAATTCTAATAATTATGCCAGAGAAACCTAAACGTCAGCGTCTCCTCTGGCAGAAACAAATTCCACACAACTCATTCCTTCCTATAATTGGAAAACAGGTACAACATCAAATTGCACCGGTAGTGATGGTTTTAACAGGCTTTTCTTATCGCAGGCCAGTTAGGGAAGATAAGCCACAGGAACTTAAGTTTTAACAAGAGGCCCAAGGATTTTTGATGGCTTAAACAAGAGGTTCTCAAAGTTTTGACTGAGTGCCAATGTAGGAAGATGCACAGGAAAAAACATGAACTTTTCACAGGATTTGTGATTGGTTTAATAAAGGTGTTTAATATTAGTGTTTGAGCATTACGTTCAGCTGTTCGACAGGTGATTAGAACACTTCATGTTCCAACAAAGTAAGAGCTGATCCATTTTTCCTGAAACCTCCTCTTCTCCTCAACCATACAGTGTTTTCTTTTCCGTGGTGGCTTTGCCATCTCACTTCCACTTTAAACTGTTGAGTTGTCAACAAAAATAAAGCAGTTGCATGGCATAAAGTACTTGCAACATTCTCCAGGTGCCACGAGTTGCCATGCAACCAGTAACTTTCTATAAATCATCATTCCTAACCTGACAGACGCTTGTTGGATGTGGGGGCAGTACAGCCGAGTAGTGTATTAAATGTAGATTATGCAAAGTGAAAGTACTGAAATGAAACAGATGATTAGAACGTAATGCATATTTCATTCTACATTCAGGGGAGGCACAAAATGTTCCCGTGAGCCACCACTGGCCTGCTGGCCTTGCTTTGAGAACCCCTGACTTAAAATCGATTGCATTAGGCTGAGGTAAAAGACAGTCATATTCAATGTGTCACAAAGATGCAGAAACTCAGCATTTCCACTCAGATGTTATTCACGAGGAAACTACATGTGGACTGTCACAAAAGAACAAGGAAGCAAACAGGAGCCAAACGGTGTTCAATCAATTAATCAATAAATAGAATATTGTAATATTGTTATTTATCTTGTTCATTATTTATCTCATTTTGTCTTTTCTTTTAAATATTTTACAGTTTGGAGCTCCATACATACTATCACATGGAATATGAAAAAAATACAGTAATTGCACAGCTACAAATAATCTTCAGTCATGGATACGACTGATCAGTATCAAACATTTAATAACCACCAACACTGACCATCTTTATTGTGAGTGTAGCACTGGATTGAGAGAAAGTAGCCATTATGTAAAGAAAAAAAAGAAGTAAAACATGCACGCTATTGACATTAGATATTGAATCATGGCGAGGTTTGGTGGGGTATCCCAGCAGACAGTCCTGACCTGAAGAAGGAAGCTCAAAGGCTGTGTGGATGTTGCACATCATGGCAGATAAATCCAACTCATGCAGTGAGATAAACATCACTGGAAATCAAAACAGGTCTTTCTTTTTTCTCTTTTTCTTTTTATTGGGCTGAACTGTCCAGAAAATGTTTCATAGGCCCCAGAGAGGAACACCGTGATTGTAAAAGATTTGCTTTATGAGGAATAGAAGAAGAAGAGGTCTCTCCCACGTACATTAAAGTCTCCAGAGTGAGGAAACTTGCTCTGTTTTGCAAATACTTTTTTTTAAACTTTCCATATTTTATATTGTAGGCATTTTGACTAAATTAATACAAGCCCATCATCATCACAGACAAAGACATCACCATCACCAAGGGGAGAAGGTATGTATTGTTTTGACTTCTTGCCTCCATTTAATTTTCCGACAACATAATCTCATGTCTTTCAATAACCACCAGCCAATGAATCACTCATTCCACTGTGAGTAATGAAGTGACAACTGGTATTTACACAAAACAACTCATCAGCGGAGCGCCGGTTTGGATTTAGGCCCGCACCGTATGCATATGCCTGCTGTTAAGTGTCTGACAGCCGCTTTGATTTAGCTTTGCACCGTCCACGGCGCAGGGACTCGGTCCAATCCATAGCAACCATCCCTAAACACCTGGGAAACACATTGACGAGGCAGCTCACGGTCCATTGTAACTGACTAATAGTTCCATGTACATTTCCAGATGGTGGATTCGATTTCAGAGACCTGCGATCAACCTGTCTGACACGTGCCAAAGCAAAGTATGAAAACAAAGCAAAAGTTCTATTTAAAAAATGAACCATTAAAATGATTACACCGTGTACAAAAAAAAGCTCTTTTCTTTCTCAGCTCTTAATCTGTAATTTTTTGGTAATTTATTTTACTGTCGTATTGACTGTAAAAGCTGCACCATGTGATTGTAAACTGTGGTGTGTGTGTCCCGTGCTGCAGAGTGACTGACACTGTGCAGAGGCAGAGTTCCTGTGTGGGCCGTGGGAGTTAAGACAGTGCAATAGAGTAAATGGGATAATCAGGGTTTACAGATCTGGGTGGCTGCAGTGACGCAGGGCTTTACGCTGCCTAATGGAGCATCAGTGACAGCTGCCACGCCCTGACCCCTCTGTCTTCATCTGACCCCATGACTGACCCCGTCACAAGCTGCCTGGACTGTCTGGGGCTTGGAGAGGACTTCTGGTTTGATGTTTTTGGATAGGTCTCCTTCAGAAAAACTGACCCTAAGCAGGGCTATAATCGTCTGAAAAGTCTCCCTCTAATCTGTCTCTGGTTCCAGTGCATGGCCCCCACCCTTAATAAAGAGCCTGGATCTACTCAAGGAGAGACTGCACCACAATATTGGTGCAATCGTCTCACAATCGTTTGAGATTACATGTATCATAGTTGCAGAACTGTAAAAATCTAAAATAATGGGTCATCCTTTAAACAAAAACCTTTTTAAACTGCTGCTCAGCTGAGCATGAGCCACATGATCAGAAGTCAGGATGCTACAGATGGAGCAAGAAATCACCTTTTCAAGCGACACTTCTGGTGTAAAAAAAAAAGAAAAAAGAATGTAAATTCTAGTCAAATCTCTGAAAGAAGCCCTCTGGCAGGCAACATCAGCTGGCCAGTCCTGGAAGATGTGCACCCTGCGCTCAAACGGAAATTTATGATACTTACACATTTTTTTCAGCAAGACAGATTGTAGTGTTTGGTGTGAAGACGTTTAATGTCCCTGACAACCTCTGTAGTCTCACTTATCTACTTGTTAGCAATTACTTTTTTTAAGACATGAAAAAAGCTTAAAAATTAAGCACTTACCCAAAAACTGACTAAAAAAAAAGAAAAGAAAACACTGTCTTTGACTCTTTCCTTCAGCACTCTATAGGAATCTCATAAGTAATGGTTGCAATCTGCCATAAAATAGAAAGAAGAAGAAGAAGAAGAAGAAGAAGAAGAAGAAGAAGAAGAAGAAGGAAAAAAGTGGAGGTTTTTGTTGCCTGCATATAATTAAAGCTCGCTATCCAGGTAAGTTAGCTAGCAGACAAGCTAATTTAGCATTAAGTACATAGCAACTGTCTAAAAACGGTCAAAAAAACTGACAACGTCTCCCAGGAAAGAAAAGAAGTATATTTTGTGCATTAGAAGTATAATTGAAGAACATAAAAGTTATTATAAGTATACTTTTTTTTTCTTAAATTAAAGCATATTTAAAGTGTAGTTTAAAAAAGTGTATTTCAAAATAGATGCTATAAAATTACTTCTTAAAATAAATGTACTAATTATGCAATATTGGTATACTTTAATATTACTACTTGCTATTAGTATGGTTTATTAAATGTGCTTAATTTAACTTCATTAGAAGTATTCAAGTATGCTTACAAAATTTATCTGAAGCTGTACTTCAGTGTTCTTTGAAAAAGTGGGACAAACAAGGTAAACTTTAATTTCATTAATCAAGCATGTATAGTAATACATACACACACATACAGTAAGGGCACTAAGTATACTTGAGGTTGTTCCACTTTACATACAAAATAACACTTTTATTTGTTTTTTGAGACATTTTGGCGCACTTTGAGATAGTAAAATGTTTTTAAACTACCAGTCTTGCTAAAGTGTGGGACATATCCACCACAAATTGATGCAGAAAAGGCACAAACCAATGCATTGAAATGAACCAGAATCCCATTAAATGAAATGCTCAAAATTTCCTGGTCGAGGACCCGCTGAACCCCACTTAACATGTAACCCCTCCACCATGTTTAAGTTAATGTTTTACTTTCACCCTTGCATAACAACTTTTACAATCCAGTGGGGAGGGCGACAGTCCACACATGTCGTCAGAGGCTGAGGGTAATCTGACAGCGAGGGGGCTGCACACTCTGACCTGATGGTGTTAGTGGTCTGGGGGTAACAGGCTTACGGGATTACGGAGAAAATATTTCCTGTCCGTTTTAAACAGCAGAAGTTCCATTTCCTTGATGGCTATTTGGGTTGGTACAAGTTTAATGTATATTACAGTGCTTTCATGGGACATTTGAAAGGAAATAGCCCCTGTGAGGCAATGTTATTTTATGTCAAACCTAATCCAGCCAGCAGGGGGCTACATGGTAACATCAAGTGAGTTTGATTGTCTATGCAGATCAGCACCAGTTGAATCTGACAGAGATTAAAAAATACTTTATATTTCATGTTATTTATTTCTTTTTCTTTTTAAATCTTATGTTTGGTTATATAAGGATGATCATCTTTGACTCTAAATAACTTGTAATTTATGAATGAATGCAGGTGCAACAATTATCATTCTGAGCAGAATAACAGAGCAGAGTAATATTTTAATGAACACTTCAAGGTTTTCAGATTAAAAGCATTATAAATGTATCATTAAGGCAGTCTGGAGAAGTGTGCTTCATAAAGACTTTACAGTGTGATCATGTTGAGCAGGGATGTCAGTGAGCAGCAGACTGTCTGTCTGTCTGTCAGAGGGGGGCGGAGTGAATCCCGGCTGACATCTTCAGACTACAGACCTGACTGTAGCAGAAGGAGGGAGGCAGCATGTGAGGTGGGCAGCTAACGGTTAACTTCTGCACAAGTGGGGAAAATATGTTGAACTAAACAAAGTCGGACGGAAAGCGAGCTGGATTTCCTGAGCACATTCAACTCGTATTAACGGGATTATTTGTTGGCAAGAGGAGGAGAAATTAAAAATATGTAGGAGCTGTGCGTAAAAATCCACAAGATTCCTGTGAGGGGTTGACCGTCGGTTGTGCCAAAGTGCGACTTGAGGAGCAGCTTATTCATGCAAATTCATAAAATCATAGGCGTGCCTTTGGGCGATGGAGTCACAGCCGGAAAAGCAAACCCCCTCCTGGATCATCAGCGACCTTCAAAGACTGTGATGCGCAGCGCTCGGACGCATTGACGGCGGCACTGGGGGTGAATGTTTTAAAAGGACAGAGAAAGAGAAGAGGAGAAAGTTAGGACTCGTTTTCTACACGCTTCTGTTGACTGACTGCACTTCTTTCCCCAACACAACCACCAGCTCCACTGCTGCGCCACTGGATCTCCAACCGCAGGCTTGTGACGCACAGCTGAAACTCTCACTTTTTGCCTTGGGGTGTTTAATATTTTTTTCATTTTTGCATGTTTACAGTCAAATCGGACAAGTTCAAATCCTGAGGGTCCTGCGGATGAAGTTATAGTCCCTCCACTTTACCGAATTTGTGCGTAAAGACGCGGCAAGTGATCTGCATTTTGAGAAAACTATTTAATTTTTATTTTATTTCATTTACCGAGGACTTTTCTCCGCTCCACCATGTCAGAGGACGACAGTAGCTCCACCACCAGCTGCATGTCCGACGCTGAAGGCAGCAACGTGAGCGTACTCAGCTGGGAGCAAGTGCAGCGGCTGGACGCCATCCTGACGGAGACCATCCCGATCCACGGCCGGGGTAACTTCCCCACTCTGGAGATGCAGCCGCGGCAGATCGTTAAGGTGGTGCGGAGTCGGATGGAGGAAAAACAGATCCACGTCCGGGACGTGCGGTTAAACGGCTCCGCGGCCAGCCACATTCTGCACGAGGACAGCGGACTGGGCTTTAAGGACCTTGACCTCATATTTTGTGCAGATATGAAAGGTGAAAGCGATTTCCAGACTGTGAAGGACATAGTTTTGGATTGTCTCCTGGACTTTTTACCCGACTGTGTGAATAAAGAGAAAATAACGCCGTTAACATTAAAGGTACTTACTACATTTATTTTTTTTTATTCTCTTGCTTCTGTTATTCGCTGTTAAATATGTGATAAGATTTAATTGCATTTACCAATTGGGCTTATCGGCAATTATGCGCAGCTTAATGTACAATTAGATTAGTTTAGTGATAGTAAAATGTTGGTTTTCTGTAGTTAAGAGGATTAAGTTAAACCAATTTAGAAAGGATCCTGAGCTCAGCCACCTAGATCCCACAACCCAAGTACATTCTATGGTTAATATTGGGGTCAGTAACATTAATAACACAATATTTATAACACAAAGACATGCAGATAGTACCTATAGATGTAGATAAATGATTGTTAAAAATTAAAATTAGTATTAAAACTAGTTGCACAATGCAAAATCAGGCTTGAATGTTCATGTAGCTCTGCACAATTACTTTAAAGGCTGTCTACCTAATATTTATTCTTTTTCTCTCCCTCACACACACACATTTATAGGAGGCCTATGTGCAGAAGATGGTGAAAGTGTGTAATGACTCAGACCGCTGGAGCCTCATCTCCCTCTCCAACAACCGGGGGAAGAACGTGGAGCTGAAGTTTGTGGACTCTCTCCGGCGGCAGTTTGAGTTCAGCGTGGACTCGTTTCAGATCAAACTGGACTCCCTGCTGCTGTTCTACGAGTGCTCGGAGAACCCGATGGCCGAGACCTTCCACCCAACCATCATGGGCGAGAGCGTGTATGGGGACTTCGGCGAGGCCCTGGACCACCTACGCCACAAGATCATCTGCACCCGCAACCCGGAGGAGATCCGGGGCGGCGGGCTCCTGAAGTACTGTCACCTGCTGGTGAGGGGTTTCCGGGCTGCCTCCGAGTCAGAGATGAAGTCCCTGCAGCGCTACATGTGCTCAAGGTTCTTCATCGACTTCCCCGACATTGGGGAGCAGCAGCGCAAGCTGGAGTCCTACCTTCAAAACCACTTTGTGGGCCTGGAAGACCGCAAGTACGACTACCTGATGACCCTCCATGGGGTGGTCAATGAGAGTACGGTGTGCCTGATGGGACACGAGAGGCGGCAGACCTTAGGGCTCATAGCCATGCTGGCTGTGCGAGTTCTGGCTGAGCAGAACGTCATCCCTAACGTGGCTAATGTTACATGTTACTACCAACCTGCTCCTTATGTGGCAGATGGCAACTTCAGTAACTACTACATAGCGCAGGTACAGCCGGTGTTTGCCTGCCAGCAGCCTGCGTACTCCACCTGGCTTCCCTGTAACTGAGTCAGGCCCGAGGACAGGAGGAGGGAGAGATTTGTTTAAACAGGAGTGAGCGGCACAGTCGCCGCCTCAAACCTGCCCAGTGTTTGACAGCTGACAGAAAAAGGAGTCTTCTTTTTAAAGCTTTTGTTCGTACGCTGAGTATGAACAGTTGGCTTTCACTTTGAGTATTTCAATGTGAATTATCTCATGTTGCTTGAAATGCCAACGTCTTGTGATCCTGCCCAGGCCAGCCAGGTTTGGAAAAGACTAATTTGGGGGTAGCTTGGAAATAAAAGGCTCAATGCAAATGTGTCAAAGAAGCAGAACTGTCATCGAGTGAATCTGTCAAGAACCAATTAGCCAGCATGTTCCAGCAGCAGACCAAAGCAGTCGACAGCTTCTCCACACACACACACACACACACACACACACACACACACACACACACACACACACACACACACATTTGCACACTCTAGGTGAAATCAGAAGTGTGTGTGCAAGGCTTTGAAACAAGCACCCTCGACTCTGCTTTTCAGCTGAAATGAGGTGAGATGCTGTTAAACTAGTTTGGATAACAAACAGGCATCTCTGCCTTTGCATTTGGATATAATTATGGTTGTTTACAGACCAAAGATTTTTTTGATTGTTTGTAACATTAAAACCCAGTTTTGATGGGGGAAAGATAAACAAAAATATGAAGCTATGTCTATTTGTATATGTGAACATATGTGAGTTTTTAAGTGCCTATTGCCTCTCAGAAAGAGAGGCAGAGAAAAAGAATGAGCAGGCCATATGATTTTTGTGAATTAGCCCCACTCTGTCAAGAGACAACAGCACCCCAGAGGCTTGTGAATGTATACGTGAAACCATGCACATGTCAGTGTTTGTGTACGTTTGGATGAAAAAGAGCACCATGCATCAGTGTAGTAAAGTAGCAGTAAAATGTGTGATTGATGGGATGTTGCAAGATTTAAGAATTTTAGGTTTGGAAACTGATAATTTGATACTCTGTTGTCCCAAATAAACACCATTGTTGAGTATTTGTTAGGAAAAAGGACAACAGGCATTTCCAGATCATCAGCAACAAATAAAAGCGTCACTCACACGCAATTTTCTGTATATTTATGTACAGTGGTGCTTCTTTTTTTCTCATCTGAGAAAAATTAAATAAGTTCACAAGATAAGAGACAGGGAGAGGAAAGAGTGCGTTTAGAGAGGGCGCCGACAGAGAGCTCGGTGTGTGCTTCCTCCTCCGCTGGGAGCATATTTGCAGAGACACCTCAGATGATGAGACACTATTTGCTGTAGCACCCTGGCAGGGAATTCCTCAGCTGCTGCCGAAGAGCTTGAACTTAGCTGGGGATGGTTCGGGTCTGCAGACGCTCCGTTCTTCAGGCTTCAGAAAATGTTGTGCCAAACATTTTTGGTGATCGCCGTGAAGTTTGATGGCGCAGGAAAAAAGATACTGCGTCGATATAGAAGACAGTAGAGGGAGAAAAAAGGGAAGGGAAAAAGGAAAATGTAGTGGTTTAAAAAAAAAAAAAAAAAAACGGCAGGAGGGAGAGTGAGTCGGAGTCTGGAGAGATGGGTGCAGCTGGTGATGGGGTTTATCTCTCCAGGGCTACCATGCTTTACTGTACAAACTGTCTCTGTTAAGGTCATATTACAACTTAATGGACAGTGCTCACTCTCACCCTTTTTTCAGGGACACCAAAAACTGTTATCACCATTTACTCTCTGTTTTGTTGCTCAAAAGAGTGGAAACTGCATGCATTCACACCAGCCTCAGGAGACTTTAAGTTGCAACTTATGTTTCATCCGTGAGGTTGCTTTATTGATGGTTTTTATGCTTCATTCCACACCGTTTTAAAGTCTATATATCCAGTATTTGATAACATGCTTCAGCTTTGCCAACTCACTTACTCCTCGCTAACTACACTGCAGCCTTTCCTGATGGCAGATAGACAAAGGAAATGATGCTAAAGCATAAAAGCGTTAGGTTAGGGCCCAGAAGACCAGCATCAACAAAGAGAAATTCTCTTGCTTTTTTTCTCATCCTCTGTCTCGCCTGATTCTGATAATCCACAACTGCTCTGTTCGGTTGTTTCTTCTTCTCAGTGACTGTCCAATGTCGATGGTATCCTTTGGATTGTGCAGGCAACGTGTTGTCCTTTTATACTCAGTGAAGTCCTAACAGCTGACTAGCTAGCTAGCTCCAGTCTGCCTGTCAGTTAGTGATTGTGCCTATCAGTTAGAGATTGTGGGTTACTGCATTGTCTTGTACGCGTTTGTCTGAAATTATCTGTTCCTGCTCATGCAGTCTTTTACAAATCACACTTTGAAAAAGAAAGAAAAAGATCCTTGTCTTGTATGTATATTTTTTATAATTGTTATTTTTATAAATGTAACAGACACTGCGGGTGTCGCAGTGCTTTTGAATCTGTGATTGGGCTTCAGAGGATATGTTCTCAATAGCTTTTTTGCTATATTATGTTATGTGTCCAATGGGTCAAAAGGTTAAAGATGTTTTCATCAATAAAATATCTGAAAACCAGATTTGTGATGTCTCTCGTTAGTCATCTGTCTATGAGTCTAAATCAAGTTTACTGCCCCGGTTTAGTCCAGACACTAATCGACTGCCAAACATGAGAAATTGCTCATTCCCCTGCTCACTCACACAGAGAGGCAAATCCCTGCCACGGCCTGCCGGGCCCAACGGGCCCAGCCAGAAACCCGTCCAGAACTGGCCCGCTGCTGCCAGAAAGAGCTGTTGTTGAATGTGAGGGGATTTGCATCCACCCAAAAAAGAGACTTCGACGCTTTTGTAGAATGAATATCTTTGCCTGCTCATCAAATTCTCTCTTGTTAACAGCCCCCCCGGACACTGACAGCAATGCAGTGACGATCAGCGCTAAGGCCTGCAGAGACCAGAGTCCAACTGTCTCATGGCTGTCAGGCCGAAATAAAACTACCACAACAGAGCTGACTGTCACACAGGTCACATGACAAACTGTCCTAGATACAGAGGGATATGCAGAAGAAAACACAGAATGAGTCAGAGATTCACTATATATAGCAGACATGATAATGACATTATCTCTTTCACTTAAGCGCATTTACAGCTCATTAATCTGAGCCATCGAAGATTGATTGACAGGCCCTCAGATGAACAGATATGTGCGTACAGCTGTATACAGAATCATTTGTTGTGTATTTTCTGTTGGTTAAGCAGACATGTTAGTGACACATTTAATGTTCTATTGGTCCTTTTCATTCCCAAACTCAGTGTGCCTAAACTTAAAGTCTACTTTAAACAATACAAGCAAGCCCATACGTACAATAAAACAGTATCTCAGACTGTTGAAGCGCATTTCAAAGGTGTTTTTGCTCAAAACTTGGACTGTAGGTTTTGTCCAAATGCATGAAAAAATGCATATTTCTCCCCTGTAGTATTAAATTTATCTATCTAGATTGTTTCTGATGGAGTTGCAGAGTTTTGGAGCTACAGGCCATAGAGGTGTCTGCCTTCTGTCCAGTATAATGGGACTAACTGGCACTCGGCTTGTGGTGCTCAGTGCACTAAAAATTTATCTGAAAAATTCAAAAATCATGACCTGGTTAAGCAAGATAATCTACACACCTTGTTGTGAGCAGTTTCATGAAGGGACTGCTTTCTTTTTGCAGTAGAATCTACCAAAACTACTTTAGAATCTACCAGAACTTCTTTCTTTAAAATAGAAAGAAAATAGTTCCTACATGAAACTGCTCACAACATCTTCTATGATTTCTCTTGAGTAACAGAGTCAGGATTTTTGGAAAGAGACATTAGTGTAGACCACAAGCTGAGTGTCTGTTAAACTTGAGAGAAGGCAGACATCTCTACAGCTGATATCTCCAAACTCAGCAACTCACAGCAAAACAATCTAGATCAATAAATAGCACTGCAGTGGAGAAATACGGATATTTGATTTTGTAGCAAGCTGTCCCTTTAAGTGATTGGGGGGGTGACTGAGGCACAAATGTCTGTGTTTAAACAGCAAATTAGAAATCAATCATGAAAGGCCTTGTGTCATGTTGGAATTGGCACAGTCACATTATCTGACATCTATGCTTTAAAACTGCAATTATCAATTTTCTTATATTATCTTATTAAAGGTCCACTGTCTAAGATTTACTGGGATTTATTGACAGAATATGGCAGAAATTGAATATAATGTCCATAAGCATGATTTCATTAGTGTATAATCACCTGAAAATAATAATCATTGTGTTTTTATTATCTTAGAATGATATATTTATATCCACAGAGGGTGCACGTCTCCTTCTACAGAGGCTGCTGTATTGTAGTATCATGCTTCTATAGTGGCTGTGTCTGTTCTGGGCTACTGTACTGCTTTTACACATTTGGAAAGGGAAAGTGAGACAAGGCAATCTGCAAGCTCAATGTAAGATGTCTTCAAAAATTTACACACTGGTCCTTTAAGCTTCTTTAGGTCACTATTTTGGTTTTGGATTTAGGTTCAGTCTCACTGCTCTCATCAACTTTTTTTTCCAGCCATAAAAGGCAGCTATTTTTTAGCAAAAACACTCTGAAAACACAACGACAAATAAATGCTCAAGTTTCTCAGTGTCTACATTGAGCAAATAGCCAATTGCTTCCAAATACTTTCCTCATTTTAACTTTATATTGTAGTAATATTTTGATGAAATGGCTTGTTACACTGCCCCTTAGTACATTGGTCATTAGGGCTAGACCTTGGTATTTGTTTGTATGGCCTCGGATCAAGTCACGATAGCGGAGAAGTTCACCTCAACAGGCAGTGGCCACTCGCCCGCATTCACATATGTGTGAATATGGATATGATATAAGGATATGAAATATATTTATTTCATTACAAAAGTAGATCACAGCAATAATCAAATTTGCTGAGTAAAGTTTCTCACCACGTCATCAAAAACCTGCACGATCCAGTAAAACATCAGAGAGCTCTTAATTTGAAATGGATACAGGAAATGTTGTATTAAGAGTGTAATACATTAATTTTAACAGGGCAAACGGGAATGGATCAAAACGAAGCTTCAAGCTATTAATATTGTAGTGACAGCCCACATTCCCCATCATACTTGGTGCTGGACTGAGTATTTTGTTAAATTTGCTGTTTTCTGTTTCTCATTGTAAATGAGGAAAACCTCGATGGTCCTTTGAGTTTAAATAAAGGTTTGAAATAATAAAAAACAGCCTTAAAATACTAAACCTAACATGAAAGTATGCAGCATCACCTCCATCATCTTGACCTCCAGCCAGCAGCGAGCAGGAGTACATATTTACTTACTGTCAAAGTCTCATACCTGGTAGCGCTTATAGTTTAACTCTTAATTTCAAGCATGGTTTTACTTAATCCCCCGTGAAGAATCCTGCTCATTTGTGGTTTGCTCTTAAGAAGTCAGATTGATGTAAGAACGGCGCCAAAGGGCCTAAATCTCAGGTCCTTAATTTGAGATGCAGCATCAAACGAAATAGCCCTCTTAATTTAAGGGAGCTTTGATTTGGAAGTTTCAAGAGCAAGTTGTGAAAGACTCTCAGCGCAGCGGTGAGCTGGCGGAGGGTGATAGCTGAAGCCGACCACAGGGTGAATCCACGCAGCATCTGTGAGTAAATGTCTTTATAATAACCTGTTTACCTCTGAATAAAAGCTTGAGACACTTGTCAGTCATCCTCCGGTTCCTCGTCCCTCCTGCTTGTCTGCGCGCAGCTGCTCTCTAATAGCTTTTCCACCACAAAGACTGGAGAATGGCCGGCTTCATGGGATTTCTCTGCTTTTTTCCCCCTCTATTTCTGTGAAGAATTTTTTCCAGATGAAAGTTTTTATGGAATAACCGGGAACCATTTGGAGTGTGGCATTACCAAACTCACTGCCGGGTCCAGTCCGCTAGCGTGGAGCGCCGACTGTGGCCAAGCTAACTAATATCTTGATTTACAATATGGCTTATTCTCAGAAATCCCAGTAACCAGAACATTGCAACATTTTATTTTTAAGCATGTGGGATAGCACTGATCAGACAGTATGAGAGCAGAATCCCCCGATCACATCAAGCTGGGCTTGTAAACAAATTCCAGAGGGGTGAGTTTGCACAAACAGTAAGGAAACATTCATCATGCATGCTCACAGCCATGAGGGAGATGAAGAGTCAGCTGCAGGTCACGCAGCACACTACTGTTCTTAGTAAAACAACATCATCTGAATCGGTCCGCGCCCCTGCTGTTGTCACACCTCCAAACGACAACCTGCCTCAAACGTTTAACTCACATATACATCACACTCTTCTCACATTCTTCAGGCTGAGCTGATGGCTGATAAATCTGTCTGAGATTACTGGTTGGAGGATATTGGCCTTGTATTGATGATAGGATGTCATACATTACATCAGACTGCAAGAATTTTTATCACAGAGGAGTTCCATTATGTTCATTATGATAAAACTGCTGTTTCAGTGGTATTATTGTGTGGAAATGGTCAAATAAAGACAGAAGCACAAGTTAGCCTAAATTATTGCTTATCATTTACTTACATCAATACTGGAATCCTTTCATCAATCAGTTCACTTACTCCTATTGTCACCTGTTAGACCATCTGCATCCAGACTGTGAAATCAATAGCGGCATTAATCACTGATGGAAGTCTATAATGTCTGGCTCAACCTAAATATATACAATTTTTATCATGGGCTGTAAATAAAGATAAGATGCAGCTCCACTTCTTTCCACTGTACAAAAATGAAACCAAACTATCCCAGATATGGGGCGTTGTCCACTGGCCTGTAGTGATAATGATCTATCTATACTGTTTTGGCGAGATCTCTGCCTTCTCCCAAATATAATAGAACTAATTGACACTAGTCCCATGGTGCTCAAAGCACCAAAAAATAATAATTTGAAAAACTCAACAGCGATGTCTCTTTCCAAACATCATGATCCGTGAACTTGTTGTGAGCAGTTTCATGTGGAAACTACTTTCTTTCTGTCATAGAATCAACAGGAACTACTTTCTTTTCTAATAGAAAGTATTGAATTGAAAACTTCTTCTCTTGAGAGCTGTATTTTCTTTTTTGGAGCACTATATTAATTCCTTTTAAAACTATTCAGAAGATCATATGTAGGCCACAATACAAAGAAGCTCAACTACTGTTCCAGAAGAAAATGTGCTTAAAAAGAGGGAACAATAACTTGAATCACCGTATCCTGTTGCTCTGCTGTAATATTTCACATTATGACAGGTTGTGACAACATGTTTTCCCACAGATTTGGGGTAAATGTGGGCCACACTGGGGCTCTTTTTGTAACAAATGGTGTGTCAAACAAACAGCAATGAAAGGCAACTCTTAGTGTTACAGCGGTACAACTTGTCTTGACCTGAAGTCAACCAGTTATGGAAACACAAAAGAAATCAGACACTGGAAGAGAAACACAGACATGGAGGTCAACAACAGGTGTCAGTGGGACCTGACTGAGATCGTTGCTGAAGTTTAAAGATTTACAGACTCCCGTAAAAGTACACCTCAGCTGACAGAATCAACCAGGAGGAAATACAGAGCTGAAACGACTGAATGGAGCTGAGTGATTCATGGATCCTGGATGAGGTTAGGTGGGGTGGGAGGAACGAGAGGGAAAAGGAAAATAAATGGAGAGAGTATAAACGCAAAGAGTAGTGGATCATAAAAGAAGTGATTGTGTGTGTATACGTGTGTGTGTGTGTGTGTGTGTGTGTGTGTGTGTGTGTGTGTGTGTGTGTGTGGACAGAGAGAGAGAGAGAGAGAAGGTGAGGGAGTGCAGGGAGGGAAGGTGATCCTCTCTTCTCAGAGATTAGTGTCATTGAGGTTAGCAGGTTTATCTTATATAAGTCTCAGAACCTGCAGGACAGATGAGCGTCCTGTCTCGCTCAGCAACTGGGGCAGCGAGACAGAGACAGACCTTTGTCCTTAATAACCAAATAAATAATGTTAATAAAACATTAATAAAACACGTGTGTTAAAAGTCATTCATGTTTGATAAGCAAGACATTCTTATGGATTATCTTTGTAAACTGTCCTCTAAAAATTTATTGCTTTGTATACATATGAATATCTGCTAGTGTGCAATCTTATTCCTTTTTCCCTTCATGAACAGTTATGTTATAAACAAATTTGTTCCACACATTTTAAATAAACATTTTAAGGAAATGTAGCAGCTGCCTCATTTATGCGCACATGGAAGATGTTAAAATGCAGATTCTGTAAATCCTCCAAGTTTTCAAGAGTTTCTTGATGTAGGAGAGCCCCAAAGTTTCAGACATTTTAGCATTTTTTTTTTTTTTTTCACAGTTCTAGCCTCTTTTCTCCTTAAAACAAAAAAAATTCCTCTGCCATGTTTAGCTCATCCAAAACTCTGCTGCCCGGATTCTGACTCAGTCTAAGAAACACATCTCACCCACTGTGGCTTCCCTTCATTGGTTGCCTGTTGCTTTTAGAACTGATTTTAAGATATTGCTCATTGCTTACAAAGCTCTAAGACACCCATTCCCTTATTATTTAGCTGTACTTTTAGTTCGCTATGCTCCTTCTCGCTACCTTAGATCCTCAGATGGTTGTTGCCGGTTGTTCCAAGATTGAGATTAGTACATAAATGTGACAGAGCCTTTGTTATTAGAGCTCTGAGACTGAGGAACGGCCTGCCTGAGGAGATCAGAGCTGCAAACATCTTTTAAATCACTTTTAAAAACCCATTATTTTAAAATGACTTTTTAATGATTCTCTAGTTTTATCCTTCTGTTGATGTTTTTATTTTCTATGATTTTTAGATAATTTTCCATTGTTTTAAATGTGTTTTTTTTATAGTACAGCACTTTGTAACTCTGTTTTGAAAGCTGCTCTATAAATGCAATTTATGCTTATTATAAAGACAAAAAGAAGATATTTGAACAAAAAATAAGATGGTTAAGAAAGTTGCATACACCTGCCCACACATATACTCATGCATATGTATGTATACCCACACATACACTATAAGTATATTAACATATGCTTACATACATTCAGATCTAATATTATATAATAATGTAATATAAATCGGTTGTGGTCTTTATGTTCTTTATCTGGACTCGTTATGTTGTTATAAATGTGTGCATTAATCTGATTCCAAGTTTCGTAGTTGGATGGAGTTAGACATTTGTTGTAAACTTAATGTTTCAAAAGTAGTAAGCATAATTTCTCATTTATTATATGAATAGTCTTCTAGTTAGCGGCTATAACTCTTTCAGCACTCATAAATCCAACACACAATCTTTTCTTAAAGTGTGGCCATATTTTTTTCATTCAGAATACATATCTTGGGATCTAAGGGGATTCTTTCTTTAATAATTGTTGATGAAATGAATTGTATTTTTGGACATTTCCATGCCATATGAAAAAAATAGGCCTTTCGCCTTCTTCACTGCACTACGTCATAAGTTGCAGTTTTCTTGGGGTGTAATGTTGTTCTGATAAATGTAAAATTTATAGGTTTGTTTTGTGCAGCGTTTGACTTTCTATTTATTTCCTGCCAGATTAATGTCCAAGTATCAGGATCTATGATCCCTCGAAGATATTTCTCCCAGATCTTTTTCCATACAGGGAACATCTGTAACTTTTTTTTTTTTTTTTTTTTCTTTATCTTCTCTGTCCTTTTCTTTTCTATTAATTTCCAATTTATTTGGGTCTGGACTGGAGAGAGCCACTGCACTTCTCCCTCACATAATCTGTTTATGTATATATCATGCTGCATTTTTTATATATATGTGAACAAATAAAATCAAATTATATTTCATACCCACACTGCATGGATTTTCACACCTCAGCTGTGATTGTCTTCTTACAAAACCCTGTTTGTATGCAAATTAGATCTGACAGTGTCACATGTCAGGGAAAAACTGGGGATCAGATATGAGAAATGAGAAAATAATTTCCTACATAGACATAAACATCATTCGACTAACTTATTACAATAAGGATAGCAGTCCTAGTTTTTTACCGGAGTTAGATAACTTCTGTACTCTCTGAAAGGGATCCATAAAGAAGAAACACGCGTCACAGCCACTTCTGTGGGCATTAATGGGAATCTCTTAAGTCTGACACAGTTTACAGGCTGAGGTTTATAATGGCAATGACTCACAACTCAACAACATAACTCATGTTTTGAGTGTTTTCATAATAAGTTTTGTCTGATAAATATTTTCATTATTATATTATCTAAGGGTTGACAGCACATTAGGCTCCTGCTGTCAGCTCAAACCAAACCATATGACATTATCATATATTGCATTACACAGTATCTACATGTAAATGTAAATATTAAACACAACACATATTAGTTTTTACACTGAGTGAACAACTATACACTGTAAAATAACTACTTTTTTTTTTTTTTTTTTTTTTACTTTAAACTTAAAACAGTTAGTGTCTGGGCTGCCTTAAAACTGAGTTGACTAAATCTGAAAAGACAAGCTTAGTGATTCAAAACAAATAAATATAGAAACTTAAGTTATTGAGTTGACTGAAATCTGTACAGTACATTCATTCAACTCAAATTTTTAAGTCGGACTTCAAATTAGAGGAACTCAATGTTCATAAGTTCTGAAGTGTTCTGAAAATAAATATTATAAATTTGATGGACTTGAATATATAAAACTTGTATATTTATGTTAAGTCATGGGGGAGAAAATAGTTGATTCACTGAATTCCTGTATGCTATTTTACAGTGTACAAATTTTATTTGACTAGAAAGGTTTATTTGTTTTGAAGCATTGCAAGAATTACAAAAAAAAAAAAAAAAAAAAATGCTTCAGTCAAGTTTAAATTTTAATGGAGCCTGGACATAAACTTTTTTAAAAGTTAAAACAAACAGTTTTTTTTCTTTACAGTGTATACAAGAGACATGGTAGATTTATTTATCATTGTATAACATGATTAAGTTGTAGTACCCCTTTTGCTGCTCAAAATACATTGGTAAAATGACACAGTGGATTGGTTGAATAAATCATATGCAGTCTCACAGCCTGAGGGAAGAAGATGCTCTATGTTGAACTGTATCATGTGACTAAATAAATTATGAATATAGATCATTAGAACTGCAAATAACAATTATTTTCATTATTGAGTAATCTGTTGATCATTTTCTTATTTAATCCATTTCTATAAAATATCAGAAAATGATGAAAAATGTTGATCACTGATTTCCAAGATGGCGTCCTCAAATGTCTTAAGTTGTCCACAAACCAAAGACATTCAGTCAAAGAGGAGTGAGGAAAGCAGAAAATATTCAAATTTGAGAGGCTGAAATAATTTTTCCTAAAAGAATTACTCAAAATGATACAGAAATAGTTGGTGATTAATTTAATAGCTGCCATCTAATTGATTAATCAACTAGTATAACATATTCTAACAAAAAAAAAAAAAAAAAAAAAAAAAACGTGAAACATTCAGTATAGGAACATTTATCTGATTTAAGTCATTTCAGCTATGGAATTGTTATTAAGTTGTTATTTAATCCTTTGAGTAAAAACAAAGCCATTTAAGTTAAACTCTTTGGGAATATTCTGGAGATTAATTCCACAGATTATTTAAAATCAGAAAAATTACATTTTATCTGAGCACTTATGGAATAAACTGAGTCATGAGAAATTTGCTGAGTCTCTTTTTAAATGTTTGGTTGTTGGTGCATTTTCAGAGCACATGTTGTCAGTTTGTTTTGTGTGTTTTGTGGCTGTGTTTTGTTGGGAGCATGAAGTTTCCATTACACAGGTCTCTGATATGATGCCTGCATGTGTGGGGCGGTCTATGTTCACCACTTTGAGTATAAAATGACTCCCTGTCACACAACCGGAGCAAACAACATTACAACCATATCAGCACAATACATAGTGGTTATGCATGGATGGGTGTGCATCTGTGCATGCTGTTTTTGCGATAGAGAATTAGATAGAGGGAGAGAGAGAGAGAGCTGGGGGTGGGTACGGGGTTGGAAACTAATCAGGTTTAGTGTTACATTAAAAACATGAAGCCTTCTCACATATTTGATGAGTGTCCAACCTCATGTCAGGGCTGAGCTAAAATAAAACTGACAAGGAGGGATCCTGCATTGTGATTTGTGGTGTGAGAAGATGAGCCGCTGGCAGGGAGCTGATTGACTTTCCTCGTCTGCAGAAATAAGACCTGCTGACGTTACAAAGCGTCTTGCATGGAGGCTACACGCTCATCAACAATGGTCTGAAATCTGTCAGAGTGAGCACAGACAACTCATCGTGAATAAGAATACACTCGCAGTCCTGTGAGGCTGTCTTTAGGTACAGCAGTGCTTTCAGCTAAATACTAATATTAGTATGCTAACATGCTGATACAGCATGCTGAACATAATGCTACATGCTGATGCTCACCATTGTAGTATAGCTAGTAAGCTAGAATTTGCTAATTAGTACTAATTACAATGTTTTAGAGATATTAGAAAAGTAAAACTTTGCTCTGTTAATCACTTGTCAGCTGTGCTCTTTACAGTTTATAGTTTAATGATGGAAACCAGGAGTAGTTTTGTATTAATTTGATGCAAAGCTGGTCCGGTATTCGTCTGTCTATTTATGATATTTATGAAAGACCAATATTTTTTCTTCCTTACTCCAAATTGTACTAAACCAAAATGTAAAAAAAAAATACTGGCATGACAAGGGATGACTTACAGCTCTTAAATGCAACCATCATGACTGTTTCTTGGGACATCACAACTCTATTGCATATCTGCAAAACGTGGTAATTCACCCAAAACATTTCATTCATGCTTTGAAACCTAGATGCTATGTCAGTAAATTGACCAATGCCACCAGAATGAAACGTGTGAGCCATACTGCTCTAAATATTTCTTTTTTCCTGATGGCAGTCAACCCCGGAAATGTTTCTTACTGTACATACACACCCCTGTTTTGTTCCAGTCTTTTGTTGACACTCACTGCTAACTCTATTATACAGGAATGCTGTCTGGCTAAATCTGTTGTGCATCGCACGGAGCTTTTTAAATTCAGAATTCAACAATGGGTAAAAGTTTACTGGCAAAAGTCAATATTCAACAAAAATGTAGCACACATTCATTGACATTTGCATGTATACAGCAAAATTATGTTAAATGTGCCGTAAACAGACGATTCACCTTTGATCTATCATGTAAAGTAAAATACAGTGAAAAGAAAATCTGACACAAAAACACATGTACTGTATTTCCAAGTTCATTCCAGTCACCTGGCAGGTCATTTGCTGATTTAGCAGAGATCCGTGCAATAGAAAAAAAGAGAATATACATGAATGTCTGACAGATTTGTATAATTGAATGGATCATTTTGCATATGATGACTCAGTTGTGAAGTTGCGAAAAGTTTCAGTGAGAATCAACTCATCGGTCTTGATCAGAGAGCCATGTGCAAGTAGCCTGGATTCAGACCTTCGGATCCACCCACTCCACTGAGTTGGCTGTGTGTCTGAATATGGAAATGAAGCTTAATGACTTGACGATTCAGTCTGATATCAGGCTAATGTGCAAGTGATTATTGTGCAAACTGTAGACAATCATACTCACCCTTTTGCACACATGCTAAGATTTACACGTGCAGTGTGCTTGAATGAATCAGAAATTCCGATCTCTCTTGAGCAAAAACGGATTGTTCAGAGATTTGAACTTATTGTTCATTAGGAAGACATGGGACAGCCTTATCTCGGCCTACAGGCATGCTAGAAGCTCTGAGAGCATGGCAGAGTCAACCTCATGGTGGTGCAAGATGAAAAGTCAAATGATCACCAAAGTCAGTTTGCTTCAGTCTCTGGAACGTCTCTACACAATATGATGGCAGTTAATGTACACCCACAAACGACTGTTTAAAGGTATCAGTCTGTACCAAAGAAATGGGCCAACAGACTGACATTCCCTATTTGCACAATTCCTTACTTCCTGTCAACACCATGGTAACATTACTTTCACCTACTTAGCCATTTTTGGCTGAAGTCAGTTTGGTTGATGGTTGTGTAAGCAGTTGAAAGATGAGCCGAGACATTTTCAATGAGTTTGATTTTTTTCTGCTGAGTGTGAGTGAAGGTGATGATGCTAGCCAGCAAGCTAATGTTGCTAACGGTTATCTAAGACACTGCGGTGATTATCAAAATGCTCAAAAACACTATGTACAAAACAATCAGAAATACTATTAACAATATTTACTAACTCAACTATGAAAAGTGAAATAATTAACTTATGGATGAAAAATTAGTAAGTTTGGAGGCAAAGGTCATTTTACAACGCTGACAGATTTATATAACCATGACACTTGTGTGGCTAAAAAGGTCATTCAGAGCCTTCAGTCTGACCTGAAATTGCTCTCAGATTGTTGCCATGGTCGAGCAGAAGATGGCAGAGCTGAGATATTTAATGTTTATCATAAGCTATTTTATTTGGTTTTATTGGCATTATACTGCCGTGGTTCCTGTGGGCGCTTAACATCAGGCTAAGAAAAGCCTCTCTGACTGGCTGTCATGTATCATCCCGCTTGTTGCTGTGGCTCTTTGACCCCTTTTTGTAACTGTCTTTCCCCTGAAACAGATGACATCCCTGGCCCTGATGCAAGCCACTGCTTTGAATATACCAGCTGCTTTATATGAATATGCATTCTCCAGACCACTAATAGTAGCTCTAGACTGCTTATTTATATACTTAAATGCAAATTCCCAACACTGATCAAATACCCCATAAACTTCTCAGCAAACCACACTGGGGATTTGACAGCTATTTTAAGCTTTGAAAAAGTTACTCACCCAAATTCAGAATCAGAATCACAGTCAGAAATACTTTACTGATCGTTACAGGTTCATGAATAGAAAAATATAGAAGAAACCATAAAATAGGTAGTGTAAAAATATGTACAATCTACTACAATATACAAAGAGACAAAATGACAATAATCGATAATAGAACAAAATATATACAGTAAGAAATTCTATGGTGTAACATGGAATTTCAACGTGTCTCCAAACAGTTAATATATTTAACATCAGCAGCAAAATACAACTGAATATGGTCCAAGCAATTCAGAGTGTGTTTAAACCAGCCCCACAGAACAAACATAACGCTTGCTGGGTTAACCGCTGTATTCCTCTCTCGGAGACAAATAAAACCATTTTAGCTCATCAGTTGCTGAGGTAATAGGACCCAGATGGTAGAGCTGATATAAAAGCCAGGTAATTTCATACAAGGGCACTGTGAAAGGACTAGACACTTCTCGTTTGAGTTGGTGCAGACTCTACCCTCGCGTAAAACCAAACCAAGATAAGGCTATCCAGTGTCTCCCCAACGATATGATCCTCGTAAACTTGTATCATTTCCTTAAAAAGAAATTTCATTACTTTCCAATTAAATCTGATTGATAGGAGGCAGAGGGGGAGGCAGAGAACCCCCTGGCAGCAGAGATTGATTTTTCTTTTGAAAGCTGCACAATGCGACTAGATGAGCTTGGCTGAGATTGAGTGCTGAGTTGATTATTACTGGTAAATGTGATTCTCACACGCAGGCAAATGCAAATGCTAGAATGCACACACATAGACAGATGCTTCATAGCTTATGATGCAAGTTTGTGTATACAGTACACGTGTTTGGACGAATGTCAAGAACACACAAGCAGCACTAAACCTGTTGTTTATGAGGAGAAAGGATACTTTTTATTTAAATCCTACTTGCAGAAACACACAAAGAAATGACCTTTTACTAATACCGGTTTGGTAAGACCCAGATATTTAACAAAATCAAAACTTTGGGCCTATTGCTCTCTTTTCCAAGAGTGAGATGAGATGTCATTCTCATGTGTGTGCACAGACCTGGAGTCAGGATGAGTTTAATCTAGATCATAAAGCATGGAAATAGCATGCATAAAAATACAAATGTTTACACAATGCATGTCATCATCATGCATGAATTCCCTGAATGATATTTCCGTCATGTTCCCAAAATGCTTTGTCTGTAACATTCCAGGAACGTTTTTTCGTAACGTTCTCTTAATGTTTTTTTGTAACGTTCCCCGAATGTTATTTCTGTAACATTCCCTAAATATTTTTTTGCAATGTTCCCTGAATGGTTTTTGTGACATTCCCTGAATGTTATTTCGTAACGTTCCCTGAATGTTTTTTTTCGTAACATTCCCTAAACATTATGCCTGCAACGTTCCTGGAACATTATTTCCGGAACATTCCCAGAACGTTCTTTTCCTAATGCAATGTTATTTTTGTAACATTCCCTGAATGTTATTACCATAATGTTCCATTAACGTTATTTCTATAATGTTCCCTGAACTTCATTTTTGTACGTATGTGCGTGTGTGAGAGAAAGAGAGGAGCAGGAGAAGAGAAGTTTTGTGCTCCCACACAGCAACTGACATGGATTCTTTATGACTGTTTTGTGTAATTAATTTCATAAAAATCTCTGAGCACAAACACACCCATTTCAAACCCAATATAGGAAAGTGTGCAAAAACGTCTATGACAATATTTCAAATTTGGATTCAGTCTGATTTCTAATACTTTTAAATGCTTAGTGTTATGTACATATGACCTTCAATTACATGGTGTGCAGCCCGTCCCAGTGGGCCACTGTGCTGCAGTGTTAACTTGAGAACTTTGGGGAGCACATAACTGGGAGATGCCAGACCTTTCATCAGTCTCTCGTTAGAAGGTCCCAGTGGCCAGGAAACCCATAGTGATGAATACTCACAGATTAGGAGGATTAGATCATTTTGCCTTTGTTCTAAGTTGAGGCTCCAGGCTTCTTTATCATTAACATTTCTCAGAACAAATCAATTTGAAGAGATAGTTCGATCAGTCATTAGTTACTCACCCTCGTGCCAATTGATCGTCAGGTTTAGTTTTTTAGTCCACAAACACAGCTGGAGCACATATTAAAAGACATAAACAAAACAATATAAATAATATCAAGAATATACAAGGCTTATCATGAGTCTTCCCTGTTAAATAAAATAAATTGAAGCAAAATACTGATTATGATTTTGAGTTTAAACATTTAGATTCAGAACTTAAGTCCCCTTTTTATAGCACAGTATCACACAGACAGGTAATATGAAAAGAAAAGAATAAAAACTTAAACAAAGAAATACAAGAAGAAAAAACGCAGACAGACCAAAAAAAAAAAACAGCAACAAAATAATCAGCTTACAAAACAGAGAGGCAGAGGGTGTCCTGGAAATAGAAAAATGTCGCAGTTCTATTGTACCGTTTCTGAAGATGAAAAAGTGGCTTGATGGATGAAAAAAATGTATTGGGCCATACAATATTGAAAGATATGGATATATTAAGCTGTAATAAAGTGTAGGAAAAGTCTCAGGGTTAATCATGTTAAATGATTGAAGATCTGACCTTCAGTTGGCAATTTTCTTTTTTTGGGTGAACTATTCCTTTAAGATCATGGTATTACTGGCATACCATCATGTCTTACTGGGACACTTCATTAGAACAGTGCCTGGTCTACAGTGAATATGTAACCCGTTTGTATTACATATGATCTTTAGGACCTTATTCCTACAATCTGTTAAACTCAACCACACACACACATTTTACACATTGAACCCTTCAGCTGAACTCCTGTAAGAGCCTCTTCTGTGGCGTGAGACCGTTGAGCTTCGGTCCCTCACACAGTCATGTGTGAGACTGAGGCAGCATTGAGGTCTGCAGGCTCTGGGGTAGTTGTGTGGAGCTGCTGCCTCAGTTCACAGGGGTCAGTCTAAGGATGTGCGCTGTTTGCATTGCAAATCCACGCTGCTGCCAAAGTGAGCCGTACAGACCTTTTACAGCACTCACCAGAAAAAGAACAGCATTTTTGGAAAGTCTGAGATTTTTTTCCTTCTCCCCTCAGGATCTTACTGTAGCACTGAACACGTGAATGTTTATACACAGTGGAGAACTCTGCTGGGTTTGTGTGACGGTGGCTCAGTACAGTATCAAGTATTTGATGCTGTGGAGTATGAAATACTGCAGGTTTTACAGGCTCAGACCAGATTAGCTGTGTGACCTCATGATCCTCTGGATGTATATGTGCACATGAGATAGTGTGCGTATGACTGTGTGTGTGCGTGTGTGTGTGTGTGTTTTTTCTTGACGCACTCCCAGCTTCCTCATCCACTCCTCAGAAAGGCACTTGTCTGGTCACAGAACAGTAATTCATTGTCTGACAGCTGTTTTCTTTTCTGTGAGCCTGCCCTGCTTGGATCCTGGGGTGTAATTCCACACACACGGCCAGCTGGAGGTTTTCCTGAAAAAAAAAAAAAAAAAAAAGGCCATGAGCCTAGTGCTGACACATCTGCCAGCAAATCGCACCAATAGAGCATCACTCCCATAGGAAAAAATCTGTTACTTATCTGTTGTTCATTCTGATCTCTTGAGACTAATTGATGCTTTACATTTTGGAATCATTCTGTGATCATTTGTGCTAAGAGTTACTTCTCTAAAAGCTTCCTTGGGAGCAATAAAGACATTTAAAGAGATGAATTAGTGGATTTTTTGAAGACAAATTAAGTTGACTTGAGATAATAATTTTACTATTGCTGCGTTGCCCTTGTCCGTTGACAAGCCGTATTTCCAGTGCACAGGGGTGGACCCAGGTTGGCTCCCAGTGTGTGTCCTAGTGGGACTATTTCTTTATTGAGGAAGATGTGGACAACAGGCCTGGGCAATAAAATGAAAGCGATATCTATCAGCGATAGTACATCATCAATAGTAATTAGAAAGTAGTGTGCGATAGTTTCATTTGAATGCATTACATGCAAACCACCATGAAAGCATGAGACAAAAGCACCCTGGCTCATAAACAGCCTGTCAGATCCATTGATAATGAAGTGAGCTGTGAGTGACATGTGTACAGACAATCATTTAATAGATGTGTTATTTGGTTGCCTGGTCGACACATTAGAAACAGCATGCAGTTACACGAGAGACAACAGACAGCATGAGTGACAACAGAGTGTAAAATGAGTGCAGATAAAACAGGACATGTGGCTCACTGGTATGGCAGTTTATTGGATTTCTGGGGGTTGGACAACTATCAGAGGGTAAGGGCCTCGTATATTTAGAACCACTGTGTCGAAAACAGCCAGCTGAGGTGGTGGAGCTGGAAAGCGCTGCTGAACAGAGAGAGGTCACACTCAGCCAGATGCCATCATGACCTGACCATGGATGTGGATGGATGGACAAGTCTCAGAACAGAGTTGTGTGTAAACTGCAGGAATGCCTTTCTGACTGAGACCAGTAACACAACAAACTTATTTTATCATCTTAGCCACTTCCTTTGGAGCACACAGCATGTTGTCAGTCATGACCTACAGGATTGATGATTATCAGTATCTACAGATGAGACTTTTCAGCTACATTGCCCAGGCCTTGTGGAGAACAGTGCTGATGAAGCTATAAATCTGGATTTTGACAGTGATGGTGAAGTTGATGAACTGTACATGGCCAGAGACAGTGATGAAGATCCCAGCTGTGATTTTGCTAGTCTGACTCACTGGATAAGCCTGCCACCTAGGTTGCTAGCAGTGCAAACATAATCAAAGTAAAGTTACAGCAAACCAAATAACGATGTTCAGAGTCTCCTTTCATCAAGTCAAAGTCATACAAGAAGGAGAACATGAGAAAGAAGACTAGCCAAGACAAAGAGCCAGAGGAAATAAGAACTGCCCTCTTCTCCCTCAACATTGATAAGGATACAAGCAAGACAAACAAAGGGGTATTAGGTGTGCTAGTTAGCTACTGGTCCAAGAAATATGAGAGGATTGTTGCACAACACCAGCCAGTTCTGGAGCTCATGTCTGTAACAGTGGAATCTCTCTTCGTTGCGCTGGATGGGCTTTTTGAAAAGATGACTGTCTGATGGCATCATCTGGAGTCAATTCTCATAGACACCAGATTGGTCTGCCTCTTAACCCCTCAATATTTTTGGTGATTCATGTCACTAACTTCATGCCAACAAGAGATTCTGATGTCCCTCTGAGCTTTGGGGAGCTGAGGTGTTGTTGTCAGACCAGCTCAGCTAATGTATGCAATTCTTACATGACAGGAAAAAAAAGTTCCTATGTGACTAATTTTTGTCTTTGTCTTTACTTGTTTCACCTCATATTTTGTGTGCGTATTTTGCATAAAATCACTGAACTGAAAGCTGCTCTTGAACCATGTGGAGTACATGCGAGGTCTTGGTCTCTTTTGAAAGATAACAGCAACAATAAGAACACACTAAATGAATTTTTATTGATTTATTTTTTAAAATCTCTGCCTGTATTTTTTTATGTAAAGATATACCTGCAAGGTCACTAGGAGGTCCTAAGAACCCAGTGCTTGAGAGTATCTGAAACATAAATACAGTATAGTGTTCTATCCCTTATTACAAATAACGTTTGTGCATCTAAGCAAGTGCTGTTGTGTAAAAACAGGTCATATAAGAACCAACTCACAGTAAATTTGCCTGATTTCCAGATTTGACCCAGTTGGCCAAAGTACAGGCAACCCAAATCCACAATAGCCTTCTAATTATGCAATTTAGGGTCTGATGTACATAATAACAAGCATTTAAAAAGTATTAGAAATAAGTTTTAATACAAATTTGAATTTTTTGTACACTTTCTTGACAGCTACCTAATGACATTCTCAAGCTTACTGTATTGGCTGTATAAAAAGTAATTAAAGCCAACAGCAGCTGAGCAGGTGATCGTCAAGACAAACTGCCTTTTGACAGTCCAACCCTGAGGACCGCGTCATGTTTGGACCCAGACCTCGTCTCCAGAAGTTGCTTAACATGTTTCCAGCTGTGAGCCATAATAAGCTGGAAAGAGCTGCGTTTCAACATGAAATATACAGATGTGTATAATTGCTGGAAGATACTACTGACACAAATCATGCTCTTTTACACTAAATGTAATTCCGTAATAGTTTGATTATTTTGCTAGTAATTGTATCACATTATCTGTAAGTAATTATTTTAGTATCAGATAATAATGAGCAAAACATTTTCTTTTTTATACTCAGAGGAGACAAGAGTTGATTCATGATGACAGCCTGTCATCAGACCTGCTTAATATTTGGGCAAGACAGGCGAATACTGAGTTACCATTGGATGGCTTAAGGTCTGCTGTGATGGAAATTTCATCATCAGAGGGTGTACGTGCGGGCTGTACATCCACTTACCCACCTATTTGTTATGCCCATCCACCATCACAACTACTACAGATGCCAATATACTGCACATGTGTGGTGCACTTCTTCCAAGCAGACTCCAGAAAGAAGTATAAACAGAACTATTGGGCGTCTGTTGAGTCTGGAGTTGTTTGCTCGCTCGTTTGGGACTATAATAGAGCCTTACTGACACAACCTCCCACACTGTAAACGGTGAGCAGCTCTTCAGAGCTCATGAATATGGACGTGGGATCCCAGTATATCACTGATGTGGTGTGGCAAAGGTAAGTCAAAGTTACGAACTACTGTAAATCTGCTAGCACATTATAGTGTTTAGACCCCCTAAAATTACCGTTATTGAGGGTGTCAGGTCATATAGCAGTCTAACCATAAATGCTTCGGTTTTTCTTCATGAAGATGTCCAAACCTGCTCTATGCATCAGCAAACAGGTGCAGCGATGTGTCACTTGTTTGAAAAAATGTTCACCTTTATCTCTATTTCTGCGAAGTTTAAAATGGAAATAACTAAAAAAAAGGGTAACTGTTAACAAATGCATAATAAAGGATTAATTAACCTTAATAAGCACTGTTCACACTTTAGATCTGGTATCCCTAAAGTCCATAGTTAATTGTTAATACGTGCATAATGAAGAATTCATTAATCTTAATAAGCCCTGTTCACACTTTAGATCAAATACCCCCAAAATCCATTAATTAGCTGTTAATAAGTGCATAGTTAACTGCTAATGAAAAATGTTGAAGTCAACAAAAACTTAGCAAAAGTTTAGCAACATTGTAATAGGTTAAACTCAATAAATGTGGTTATAATAAACTCATAAGGCTTTTATTAACATTCTCATCCAGCTATTAACAAGTTTCTTATAACACTGTTTCTAAATGTCTTATAATCTAAAAATGTTTATGAAGCTATTTTAACATTTATATCATCTTATTAACACATATGAATGTAAAACAGCTTATAAGGGCCTTATTACCTATTAACTAACACTTATTACAAGCACCTAAAAATAAGTTTATAAATAATTTTTTTTCAATTTCAGATATTGTTTATATGCATAAAATATAAGCCATCAGCAGTTTCATCTGCTAATATCTGCAAGCACATGTATGCAAATATGGTGACAGTCACTGTCAACATGTTCATGTTTAGCAGGTAGGCTAATATTTGCAATATTCACCGTATTAGTTTAGCAGTTTTAGCATGGTAATTGCCACTATGCATGAGGTACAGCCAAGGCTTCTTTTTTACAGGTATTTCGTAACAAACCAAAGTACTAGACCAATTAAAATTTGAGCAGATGATGTAGCTAGATGAAAAACCAAGGGTTCACCAAAGTTGTTACAATTCATCCTGGTTCCATCCAATAGTTGTAGAAATATTTCAGCTATAAAAAGAAATCTCAACCGCTGGTGGCGCTACAGAAAAGGTCATCCAGTAGTTGAGGTATTTCAGTTTGGACAAAAGTCATAATTAAGTGTCTTAAATGTGACTTTCAATGGAAACTTGCATCTGGTTTATAAACTTCTGACAACACTGCATTAGTTAAGGGCACACAGCCTATAACAAACATGGCAGACTTTACATTATAAAGAGTTATTACACTGTCAAATCCTTTTATGACTCTGCCATGAACAATTTCCTTTAACTCAAATAAAGAAGAAAATGAGGGGAAGCTTTATGAAGGCTGGAACATGCCTCTCCGGGCTGCATGGAAGCAAACTTATATGGTGGTCTTTCGGAAACATTCAGTGGCTGTTTCTTTCATACTTACATGAATTTTGAGTATATAGAACATGTTTTTTTCTTGATGAGCTCTCTTGTTGCTCAGGTCAGTACTTTGAGATTTGGGAAATGCAGACTGGCTCATCTGTGACCTACAGTTACCCGTAAAACTCCTCTCAACCTGCAAAGACATTTATGTGTACCTTCAGACAACTATAATTCCACCCCATTAAATGTAATAGGAATGTCAGACAGTCTAATAACACAACTTGACTGTTTTTAATGCATTAAACCTTATTATTTAAACAAAACAGATGTAGAATTGGAACCTTATAAAAAGCACAACTTTCACACAACTAACATCTTTTAACATGTGACTGGATTAAAGTGTTCGCGCTACAGAAACAGTCCTGGTCAGAACAGGCTCGGGGATGAGCTCCAGGCTGCTCCGTGCTGAGTGCCAGGTCTCCTGATGAGTCATGACCAGAACCCCGTTTTACAACCATTTTCCTTTTCATTTCCTGTCTGGATGACCCAAACCTCCCTGGAGGGTAGCCTGTAACATAGCTCCTGCTCGGTTTGGACACCATCTCTGCCCTTCATTTGTACAGAGGATGTTTAACTGGACCGCCTGGAGAGGTCATCAGGGGAGATCCCTGGGGTGATTTTCCCCAGATGGTGAAGCAACACCAGTGCATTCGCCTCGGTTTTGACGCGATGAAAACCGTTCACCATTACAGTATAATGTTTATCACTGATTGTGTATAAAAGCCTCATAAAACCAACTTAGGTGATTTCACGGATTCACTGCAGCTGAGGCGTAATATGTCCCCCTGCGGGTCGAGCAAATCCTCTGCCTTTTTAACCTCCTGAAACACTGATCTGATCCACTAGGACAACGAAAACCATTACAAACTGATGTTTATATCAGCAGCTCATATTTTGGAGATGCAAGGATGTTAAAGAGGCAACATGTAAAATAGTGAAATATGGACACCTGTCAGAAGACACAAATCAAGCAGGGAGGTCTTTGGGTCGACTGTCAGACATTTTATTTCCTGCATTTTTATGCACCAATTTGGGCTTTTTATGTAACAATTTCAAAGTCCTCTGCTACTCTGAAGATGAAAGTAAATGAAATAAAGAGTAAATAAGTGTAAAGAGTTATATTATGGATTCAAACATCAGATCATAGATTGGGCAACATGTTTAGTCTGTCAAAATAACTCCAGTCTACAGCAGCTCCAACCAGGACTCTGACTCCAGGAGCTTTTAAGATGGCAGTCAGGGACAAGAGACATGGGAAGTGGAGGGAAAAGAATATTTCCAAATTTGACCCTGTGGATTAAGGATTATTTTCAACCAAACTATAGTCAATGATTTTTGAATGGTAGAAAGCCAAACAAGGCATTGTTGGTGAGTTTATTTTATTTCTGTCAAGTTTGAGGTGTGTTTTATGAACAAGTTTAGTTTGGTTTTGTGTGAAATCGCTCAGTGAACTCCATCTCTCATCTCACACAATATACATCACTAACACCAGTCTCACTGCCCCTTGTAATGAAAGAAAGGACATGTAAGATGAGTGGTTATGTGACCGCACCCTAGCACAAAAACCACAAAAACATGCAGGCATTGTAGCTTCAGTGGCTAATGTTAGCTTTTGCTGGAAGAAAGTCCTGACATCACTTATGTAACTTCTGGCTGTGTAGTCTTTCTGATAACATTTCAAATCAAATAAAAAAATAATTTGTCTCTCACTATTGACTACAGTTCATAAATTTTCCAAACTTAGGTTCTATCCTGGTCCATCAGGGGCTTGACTTTGTCCATGATGGGACAGGCCAGGGCTAGCCTGTTAGCATGCTATCTTCAGTAGATATCTCTGTGACACAATGCATGACATCTTTAATACAACACGACTGGTAATACTTAACGTTCTGTTGACAATCTTTTTAAATTAAAATTCTATCTTTGGCACCACACCTTTAAGCAAATACCTCAGTAAGATAAACCTTTACTTTCACAATGTCTTTGAGATCAATTAACTATCAATTAAATGATTCTTCATTCCCTTTTAATGCAACTTGTCAGTTCAATAGTGCTTTGTACGAAGAATAGACATTCTAACACATAATCAACAAGAAAAGCAACTAATGAATTACATTCAATACAGGACAGCGACAGTTAAACAAGAACAGATTAGTTACCAACACTGTTTTTCATTATTAGGCCTTGCTGCACATTTTACAGCCAGACTTCTACCTTTAATGCCTCTCAACACACAAGATTTATGAACTTGGGCTTAATTTTCCATTTTAAATGTTTGTTCGCCCCTTTGCCTCCCACAGTTTCCTGACATTATGAAATCAGCTTTCAGTTTTTTGACTTAATGTCATGTTCTGTGGGTGCTAAAGGACAGACATGTTTGGGGGTGTAAATGCTCAGTTACAGGACAGTGTGCTCTGGCACCCACAATACAATTCTACACATTTGCATCCGCCACAGCGAAGGAATTACACTTGAAAAGCCTACAAGTGGAGCAATGACGGAGACTTTTAAAGATAACGGCTGCCAGGAGCTTCATTTTAATGTTTTATTGGCACAGAGTACCAATTTTCAACATACCTCTCTCCTCAAGTGCTCATTAAAACTAAAATTACACCAGTTAAAGGCTTATAAACCGCCGTATCGCAGAAGCTTGATGGTGAAAGCGCAGCTCCTGAAAGCCATTCCTGTTTCCCTGGACAAGCCTCTGTGCTCCGGCAATGGAGCAACACTCAGATGTAGAAGCGGTGTGCCACAGCTATACTTAGCCGGGATAAAGATGACAGTAATTATCAGGTTTTCCATCGTCATACCTGTGCTAGTGGAATCCCTACCACACAGTGCACACCTGCCCTCGCACAGGTAAGTACAGCCCTCCTGCAGTGCAACAATTCTTCAGCTCAAATGACAGATGCTTCCACACCATGAATGAGTGTGGAAATAGATGTCCACTGGGTTAGTAAAACAGCTTTAATTCTTGGAACTGGGAAAACCTCCAGGAAGAATCATTCTGAGTGAATCAAAAATGTGGATAACCTGATAAAATGTTATAAAATAATAGACATTTGTGAAATATGCCTATTTTCTTTCTTGCCAAGGGGTTAGATATAACTTAAGCAAGTAAGTTCGATAACTGTGTCATATCTCTATACTATGTGGAGCAAGAGCTAGGACGTGACAAATATTTTAGCGAAGCAGAGGGAACCAGCTAGCAGGGCTCTGTTGTTTTTACATTTCTTTTACAGACAAGATGCAATAATTTTTAACTTTGGACTGAATCAGGCTAGCTGTTTCCCCCAGCTTCCAGTCCAAGTTCCAAGCTAACCTAACAGTCCCCGACTTTCTCCCCTGTTTCCTGTCTATCCACAGCTGCCCTATCAAACAAAGCCTAAAAAGCCCCTAAAATAAGCTTTAAAAAACTTGAGCCTCTAGTGTGAGGCTTCTTTCACTTTCGCCTCACAATAAGAAGACAATAAAGTTGACCTTTAATAAACCTAACAATGAACATAAACATATTGAGCTAAATAGTTTCACCATAACTGGTACTGAGGTAATCCAAAAGTTAAAGAAGTTACACTACTTTAATACTGAAATACTTGGATTATGTTACTTTTTTAATACCCTGGACATGAGAGTGGTCTGGATCGTCTCAGAGAATTTAAATAAGCTGTCAGAGTCAAACTAGCAATTTAATCCATTTTAACAGGCACAGAGGTTTTTTAAAGGGTAATCCCATAAATCACACATTTTCAACATAATCATTAGAACATCGATGAAAAGTTTATCTCTAATAATAACACCCAGCAACCAGTGTGTCAATTATACCTCTAGCTTTTATTGCATTTGAAGCTATTTCCAGATGATACATCTTAATAGTTTCAGCTTAGTGCTGTGCGTGGCTTGCTTCAGAGCAGGCCTTCTCCCCTGTGCTTCATGAGGTCATTGCATCTGAGTTACAGTCCCGGTCCGGGTCATGGGCCGGTCCAGTTCATGCTGAGGCCCTCATGTGACCGTTGCTGTTGTTCTGGGATCCAGCCGTGCTGGTCCTTGACTGCTCAAATGTTGACAACTCCAGACAAAAATCTGGAAAGCAAAACATGGGGAGTGGGGGGGTGGGGGGGGAGAGAGAGAGAGAGAGAGAGAGAGAGAGAGAGAGAGAGAGAGAGAGAGATTACAGATGACTCTACATGGAGAGAGAAAAGAGAGAGAACAGAGAGAGGGAGCCAACGGCGTCTAAATCTTGTCCGGTGGTGGTTGCCATGCCAAGAGCTAAACAAGCGTTTTATCAGTTTCTGGGGTTCAGATTTATTCTGGTGTTGCGAGTTTCGGCCTCATAAACCAGTGCATGATTCAGCCTGTGAGGAGGGTTATGGTGTAGATGGCTAACGGGCCCATTGATTTAAACAAACTCAGAATAAACGGTCCTGAATTACAAAACTGTACAAACTTGTTGATCCTATCTCAACTGTTTGGTACCCATGGTAGTTAAGGTTTAGAGGAAAAAGCATTTACAGTTGAACAGTTCCTACGTCAGCAAAATATATTAGACAATTGTCATAATGTCCCAAAATCTTAAATAAACTCTCTTTAGGATAACTGTTAAGCTGTCCTAATTTTTCACGTTTCCACCTGTAGTATTAGCTAACTTTCAAAATAGCTAACAGTGACTACCAGCAGCATTTGCTAACGGTAGTATGAGCTAACAATAATTAGGAGTAGTGTTAGCTATTATTAACTAACAGTAGTGTTAGCTAACAGTAGTTAACGGTAGTTAGTCAACAGTTTAATCCATATGGCTGCTCTTTTATTGCTTTTACATTGTTTGGATGTTGATATAGTGGTGATTATTTCTGCTATCTTGGCCAGTTTTCTTTAATTTAGCATTATTGTAAATTATGCAAAAAGATCATCTTTTGGTTTCTATACAGATATTACCAATGCCTCTACCTCATCTGTCTTGAAGTAAAGAGCCATGTTTCATTGTATATATATTTGAATGAGAAAACAAATTATTTACCTTGGTGAGATGAGAAACAGTGTTGTGAGATAACACATAAAAGTTGCTAAGCAATGTTGAAGTTTAGGTATAGAGAGGCAAAATCACGGCCCTTCTGTTAGAAGTTGCCGTTTGTCATAAAATTGTTTAAGTAAGATTGTAAAAATATGTAATTAGAAAGATGACAGACCAAGAAGTTGTTCAAGTGACATCATGACTTTTTCCCTCCAAAAGCTAACTTTAGCCACTGAAGCTATGATGCCTGTGTGTTTTCATTCTGGGATGTAGTCACACGAATAGCAGCTCTTACTTATTCTTTCACTTCACAGATGATAAAAGGACCAGGAGTCAGTGGATGAAACACTTAAAATAAGATACAAGAGACAACGAGATTGGTGTTGATGATGTACATCTGTATTGTGTAAGATGAGAGAAGCAGCTCACTTAACAGTTTCATACTAATCTAAACTAACTATGAAAAACATAGCACAAACAAGCAACTTTCTTGACTTGCAAAATTATGTTTTAAATTGACAACCGTGTGTAATTCCTGATACAATTCAAATGAACAAAACAAAAATTGTCTCTTTGCTATTAACTGCTGTTCATATTTTGAAGTAAGGTCTCAGGGGGCACACAGACATGGGTGGGACTTCACCCCACTATATAACATTCCCTGCCTGAGATGAGATAGGGTGAAGTAAGATAAGACAGGGTTCCTAAAGTTAGTTAGGGTTTGCTTCAGTGGTACCAAATTGGGAAAAATCTTAAACTCTTTTCTTAAGACTTAAGAAAACGGCCCCAGGACTCTGAATGTAGACTCTGATGTTAACAGGATGTGAGTGTATTTCCAAAGCTCGAGAACTTCTAAGGAACAATTATTTGTTTAGCAAAGTTAAACAAAAAAGTTATGACCTAAGACAATATTTGGCCTTTTGAGGTATTAGGCAGTACCTTTTCATTGGAACAGAATTTTCTTCATCTTGGCTGTACAAGGCCTTACGTTCACTGAATCACTTTGTTTGAAATGTCACTGCTGGACACCAGTCCTGCTCTTCTAACCACTATGGAGTGAGAACAGGCGTCGACTGACTGCCTCCTTGTGCAGTGATAATACCTGCAATAACCACAGAGACATAAAACTGACAGAGGATGGGTGCTACACTGTATTCATCTCTCCTGACATGTGTAACCGCGCATACAATTCTTGCCTCTCTTTTATGATGTGTTGCTATAATTGTAGACACTTAGCCCCACCGCAGAGCTTTTGTCTTTGGCTTCCTGGCTGTGGATGCTCCTCAGCTGAAACAATAAGGGGATCAATGCCTTGCTTTTCTTCTCCTCTTCATGCCAATATTTGTGCTGACCTGTTTTACTTTACCCTTCCCTCTATCCTCCTCCTCCCTCTGTTGTATGACTCCTCCGTGTGCTCAGTTTCCAGACATGTGAGGAATCTAATTCTGCTTCTTATTAGGCGTGACCGCAACGACCCTGCTCTGTGTGATCAAGCCAGCATGTCCCTTCCCACAACAGGAAACACCATCACCTACAATTAGCCAACCAATACAGAATCTCTGGCTGCGATCACAAACCTTCAGCCTCACAGATCGAATTTTGTTAAACATGGCAGCGGCTTTGCGGATGGGCCCATGGAGACGTAACAAAAAACACGGGAATTGCCTAACACAATGGAGAGTCTCAGTTTATACGTTTAGCACTTTGTACCCAAGTGGCCAGACAGCGAGACCCGGCCAATGGGGCACTTCCAAACCGAGGAACATTATTGCTCACAATCATCCAATCAAGACAGCTTCTTGGGTCTTCGTCAGGTACTTTTAGTCTGTAAGATTGTGTAATGCAAATCCTGGCACTGAAAACAGAAGCTTTGAAATGGAACTGAAAATATCAGAATGCTCCAGTGCTGCAGGGAGTTGAGGTTTCATGGGAAGGCCAACCACTTCTGTATCTTCAAAGTGTGACAAATTCATGCCGACAGTGTCGTAAAAGCATTCAGAATTCAATCGTTGTGATCCATCTTCTTTGTTTCCTCACCTCTCTTTCTGGTTAGCTTTTTGTGTTACCTACATTTTTCTCATACTGTATCATCTATTCTGTCAGTGATATTTCCCAGAAAACTTTAAGCAGCTCCTAACTGGTAACATTTAGTCTGTGAACACTTATTCTAAGTGCATTGTTCCCTAGTGAGGCTACTGGCTGAAGGAAAATGATGTTTTGTCCAATTCGTGCTGTGCGGTTGTTGGATGTTCATAAAGGGTCTTTAAAGCTGACTCTGCAGTTCCCCCTTGGCTCTATAGAGCTTTTTAGTGTCTTTTAGCTCATTGTTTTGATTTTACAGCCCACAACTTTACATTTGGTTCTGTCTCAGAGCTCTCATCAACTCTGTTTCAAACAACTGCAGACAGCTGCTGTCAATGAAAAAGATATAGTAAACAAACTGTATGCTGGGGTTGCAAATTTTGTGCATTTTCCTTAATTGATTGTTGAAAACATTAACAATCGATTAATCAATTAATAATAATTTATTAGATACAAACATTTTTTTTTCTCATTTTAAGTTTAAGTGTCTTTATTCAACAAATGGCTCCAAGAGACAAAACAGTGTCAAATGAGGTGCAATTAATACCTGTAGACTATCAATTAATTTTCGATGAATACATATTTAATTGGTTAAATTCTTAACAGCGATTAATCTATTAATGACAAATCATTAACACCCCTAATGCTGCCTACTCAGTACCAAAGGGCACAAGCTAGCTAGTGACCATAGTGGAGCATTTAGTAGCTAAAGAGCCAGATATTTCCTTGGGGAGTTGGAGGAGACCAAAACAGAGCTAAAATTAGAGTTAATGTTGGACTGATATTCAGCAGGTGTCCAGACACCCAGATCCAAATGAACGTTCTGTGTCTGCTGGGTGATTACATCACAGATGTATCTGGGAGAACTGGGTACTGCACTCAAAAGATATAGCAGTGTATTTGTTTCTGTGAAAGTATATACCAAAAAAGCCACAGCAGACTTCTGTTCCTCATGCTTTTGCAGTTTTGGGTCCATGGACTATGGAGTCCTTCTCCAGCCAAGCCAGTTGAAAGCATGCATGCCTGAGACCTCCGCTCGCTGAGCTGGCTGACTTCCTGTTGGCTCCCCATGCACACACGATAGGGATAAAATAACTTAAAGCTGCTACGAGCAATTATGGAGAAAGATAGTTGATTGTTGAGTCCATTCCCAGGTCATCAAATACTAATGCTTTGGGGTGGTGACTCCTCATATGGCTCTTGCTCATACAGCCATAGACATTCCAAATGTTACTGGATGAAATAGATCAAATTCTGATAATAAAAAGGTGGTTTGTAATGCTCAGTATAATCTATTCCCCATTTTACAGCCGCTCCTTTTCTAATGATTGTGTCTGGGAAAAACTCTTTTTGGGCCAGTGTGCGTCACGTTGCAATAACCTGTCCTTAATAAAGTTTTTTTTTTTTTTTTTTTTTTTTACAATAAGCAGGATTTAGTAAAGGCTTGTATTCAGTATTCCCTGCAGCCCAGGTAAGTGGCTGAACAGAATATTGGATGGGCTGCTAGCTGAAAAGGCAATAGGGACTAAGAATAAATACCAATGAAGCACATTTTTTTCCAGCCTGGCAACCAAAAACATGTACTTAATAATAATCTCGGTGTGTGTTCTTTGGGTTTTACAAAGACAGATCAATTCACAGATCCCTTTGATATCTCAATTTCTTACATGTTAATATCCATTTATCTTAAGTAATCTATAGAACATATTTTATTTAATATTGTTTGTTTATATATGTTCCGCACAGATTTGTATTCTTAGGCTGACAGATGTGGCAAACTGATTCAAAGGAGGGAGGATTATAGAAGTTACACTGGGGTCAGGTATGCCTCTTAGCAGAATTTCGCTGAGGGCCTCAGGGAGGTCAGGACCAGCCCTGCCTGTACCTTCACTGTCTGATATCACTGGTGTGCACATGCCCATATATGCATGAATGCACTTAAACACACATGTACCCACACAGGCTCCCATACAGTTCATAATACTGTACATCACAATCCTCTTCAAGTGGATACCTGCCTGTCTTGGCTGTGGTACAAATATGTGATATCGACAGGTAATATACAGTACAGTAAATCAAACATATTTATATTATGACAATGTTGACAGGTGGGTTGGACACACCTAATGTATCCACATATTAATCTGATTTTAAAAAGCTTTCACACTGTGCGCCAGAGGTCCATGATGTGTGAAGATTAGTGGAGTTTGGGTTGAAATTCTTGAAAATGATTGGTATCATCCATCAACATAATATGGGAATGAGACAGAAAAGCTGTCAAGTCAAAGTGAAAAATGGCAGATATATACTGTTGCTTCGTGAATGTTTTTTTGTTTTGGATTCTGTAATCTTTACAGTTTGGTGAAAAACTCCCTCAACCATTTTGATTTTCATGCCTTCTCAGATTACATTATGTACATACTGCTGCACACAGTATACCTTATTATCAGGCTTGGGGAGTAATGAATTACATGTAACGTAGTACTTCGGATACAAAAAAGGTAAGTGTATTCCATTGAAGTTATAGAAAAAACACATAGCTGACATTTAGTAAATGTGGTAAAGTAAATGAGGATTATTACAATATATTACTATGCTCAGTGTGCACTTCAACAAGTGCAACACTTCACAAGTCTCACAGCCCCACTCTGGTCTCAAGTAAAAACCATAGCCACAACTACAGTCGCTACTTCATTATCAAGCTGTTTAACTTTACAACATCACAGTCCCCAGCAAACATAGGACTGTCTACAATTTCATAAGATCATGTCTATTGTCTACTACTTTTTTGACAACATCTGTGCTTCTTGAAGTTTTTCTGTAGTGTTTGCATGAGCAAACTGTACATTTACTGCTTCTAGACAACTGTACTCCTAAACTATAATGCCTCTGCTATCATTTGTCTGCTCTGAGCGCAGCTGCCAGCACTCTCTTTTTTCCTTCCTCTTGGTTGCTCACTCACTGTGTACACACACACATACACACGCACACACTTACTGTGCAGCGCCCATGCATTGTGTTGATGGAAAATATATCAGGAGTATTCACAAATATTGAAAGAAAACTGTGAAAATGCTGTCATCATCCCAGGACTCGATACCTAAATAAAATAAACATTTACAGATAAGACCAACTGATAATGTTAGGTACACAGAAATCATTGTATTTGGTATTGAGGTAATTTAAAAGTAATTGAAAGTAATTGAATTACATTACATGAATTCTGTGATACTTGGATTAGGTTGCTACATTTTTTCACAGGTAATTAACGGTGCACATTTTTAAAGTAACCCTCCCAACCCTGCTTAGTATTTAGCTCTTACTTGGATGCAGAACACATGGAGTCTGTGGTGGCTAAAATTCTCCACAAACTTTGTGTGAACTTGAATTTTTTTTTTTTTTCAGTGCTGACATGACTTCCTCCAGTAGCGCTGTTAAAAGTAAACACACGTTACAGGATGAATAATGTCATTTCTTCCATAGCGTAATCACACTTAACCTTCGCACCGCTTCACTGACATGATAGAGTGAATGAACCCAGCGGCCCGTAGACACCGGGAAAACACAGCAACATGCATGCTAACTCACTACAGTCACTCCCTAAGATTAGGAGGAACTATTGGGGCAGACACAGACTTCCAAGTGTCTGCTGCCAGAAAGGAAGATGGATGAGGAAGGTTATTTTGGCCAGAGGTGTTTCAACTAGCTCGACTGGGACGCTGAAGGAATAGCTCTAACTTTTGGTACATCATGAAACATGATTTCGTCCAAAACATAACTTCAGAAACAAAACTTTATTTCCAGCTGAGAAAGTATAAATCCTTCTGAAAGCTGCACCTGATTTTGTTGAGTTAGAATGAGTCAGACGCAGCTTGCATGGACCTGCTTTGGAAAACTCTGGAAGTCCCTCTGTGATCCTGTAACTGTTCCCTGTTTTGGGAATAAGCTTCTCCAAGGGCTGTAGCTGCCCTGGGAGGGAGATAAGGATAGTGGTGTCAATTGTTAAAGGAAAGGAGCACTCACGGGGTTAAAAAGGCCATACTTAAACTTGAGCTTAAACCCCGAGGTGCATTAGTGCAGCTGTCTGTCTGCATTTTAAAAGCAGGAAGAAAAAGTGGAGAATGAGACTTTTCCATCACACAGTAAATACACGGGGTTAGCTATGTGGCATGTAGAGACAAGGCAGAGAGTCAGACTGCATGAAAAAAAAAATCATGAACAGAACAGACAGATTGATCATGCAGAGGTCACTGTCGGAACAAAAACTCATTTTCTCATCCTCGTTGGCCTTGGTGATCTCTTTGTGCTTATGTAGTTACCCGTCCCCCGTGTGCCATTTGCATTGTTGTCATGAAAGGTCACTACGTTTACTGTCACATGGTGTTACATAAAAGTTCCCTCCTTTAATTTGCCCTGCACGCAGTAACAAACTCAGTCCAGACTGAAATTGGTTGATTATTCCTCTGTTTATAGAGGGATACCAGTCTTTTACTGTTTTATTTCTCACATAATAAATCAAGACACAGAGCCACATTTGCCAAAAGTAAAAACTGTTTTATATTATTAAATTTTAAAAATGATACTTTGTGTTTGTCTGCTCAGGGAACATACTGCCCCCTTGCAGGAATATTCTGGATTATTTGAAGTGGGGTTGTATGAGGTATTTATGCATAGTCAGTGTATTACCTACTGGCCCATCTACAAAATCAATATCAGTTTAAGTGTACGCTATATTTAGAATATTTTTGCTGCTTTGCCATGCTGTCAGACAGCCTTTCCTGATGGAAAACTGCTATTATATAAACTAAATATTGCCCTTTCTCTCCCCCAGACTCCATTGGCAAAATCTGTAATTATCTCACAGAACACGGGGGTTGCTGGTCCACCCCTGCATTGGTTTATTGGTCTTAAAAAGTTGGTTTGGATTCACCAAAGTCACAAAATAATACAAATAAACTAACAGATCAAGGCAGTGATAGACCAGAAGCTCTTGGGTCCTGCCAGCTAAAATGATGGATTTTGCCAATGGACTCTGGCTGAACAAGAGAGAGCAATATTTGGCTTATATGACAACGATTTTCCATCAGAAAGTCTGTCTGATGCCAAAATAAAGCAGTCAGAATATTCTAATATAGTGTACACTTCAACTGACTTTTTGGTGGGGGGCTTTTTTGCCTTCATTAGATAGGACAGGTGAAGAGCAGACAGGATAGGGAGGGAAGAGAGAGGGCTGCCCCATGGTCCCTTTTTAAAGAAAAAATCTGTATAACATTTACTGTAATAAATCATAAAATGATCATATATCATCAAAATTCAAGGAAACATGTTAAATTGAAATAGTCACTTCTCTGACACCAGCCCCTTTGAAATTTCTATTCCAGGCTGGAATAACTTCTTGTTTGCCCATTTCAAGTTTATTAGAGTTCAAATTCATGCTGAATGTTCCCCAAAATGAGTTAATGTCTGTTCATGAGATGTAAGAAATAATTAATAAGCTTCTAGAATGATGTAGATGTATAAATGTTAAATTGAGCAACATGTGAATGGACCCTGGCAGGTAGTGAGACAGACAGCCACTTGACTTTAAGTCCAGAGTGTGTATTTTCAGATACAACCATATCAAATAATCCAAACTATCCCTTTAACTGCAAAAGGGTCGGAGCACACTCACGCACATGGAGTTGGCTGTATGTAAAACACATACTTGATATGTCGCCTTTTCAAAGAGAGAGAAACAGGCATCAGTTTCAAAGATTCTCATAAGAAGATAAATTATTTGATATTAGACAAATAGCTGGCACACAGCAGTGAGAGAGAGCAGACCTGCCATGGGAGAGCTGTGGGAATGGAAGAGCAGGTGGCTGTCCAGGAAAAATGTAATGGGTGATGTTCTGAATGATTCTTAGACTCATTATAAGTGAATGAAACCTTATGGATGAACTGTGGGATTCAAAATTACTTCATAATTGATAATGGATGACATTTACATAACTGAAAAATAAACGCAGAAAAAAGAAATATGACACATTATACAGGATACTATTTGCGAAGTATATTTAAGATGGGAAGTATTAGTCTGCTTGCATTAACAGGTCTAAGAAAAACATATGTATGTAAAGAATTGTGGTGTGCAGATGTTTGTTTTTGATTATGATAAAGTTATGGTGGCTTCATACTCACTGTCATTCAAAACATATTGTAAATTCTGCCGCTCTGAGCCTCTCTCACATTAAAACAATAACATAATATGTAGTTTAATGACATTGTGAAGTGAGATTTTTTGTTTTCTTCACTTTTAAACAGCCACCATAACTGATGAAGATCTATCTGATGTGACTCAGGCAGAAATCTTGTTTACAGACTAGGTAATTACAGTTTTATTCACATTACGTTCAATCACATTCCCCGACTTCCTCCCTCATTCTCTGATGTCTGTCACAACAGGTAGCACTAAGAGCAGCATTTGAGCATTGTTAGAAACATTTAGAATAATGTATGTACACAACTCAACAAAATATGTAATATGTATCTAGCAATTTCAGACTTGAGTGATAATTATATGGACATAGTAAAAGCATAAACATTTAATAGCTGTCAGTGGTTCCAGTGGTACAGATGAACAGGTCACATATGTGGCTTTCTGGAAGGCAGTGTTAATCAATCCACCATGTTAGTCCAGACTGATATATCTCAAAAAAGATAGAAAGCATTACATTTGTTCTCCCCAGAGGATGAAATCTACTGACCTAGATGATCACCTAAAATGTTGATTTTGTGTTAGATGTCTCTACAAATACTGTACACTAAATGTGGTATTCATGGTCCTCGCAGAAATAATTGTAATCATTATCTAATCAAATACCTGTAAAACTAATGGTTTAATTAGCTGTAATTAATTAGACTAGCGCTAACATTATATCTCAGAAGTCCACAGTGTGTAAGAGATTTATTGGCAGAACGTGGCAGAAATAGAATATTCATAGGTATGTTTTCATTAGAATTGCTTTTGAGGGCACAGGACCTCTTCCATGGAGTCCGCCATGTTGCATTGCTATGTTGCTATACAGTAGCCCACAATGAACAAACCAAACTCTGGCTCCAGATACAGCCTTTTGCATTTGTTGCAAGTTTTGTGGCCACTGTAGGTTCTCTTACACACTAGGAAGGGGAGGGTGAGGCAACATGTTTGCAATTTGCAAGCTAACTTTTAGATGCCACTAAGTCCTATACACTGGCTCTTTAAGATCAGCATGTTAACATTATCATTGTGAGCATGTTAGCGAGTTGAAATTAGCATTTGGCTCAAAGCTCCATTGTGCCTGAATCAGCCTTGTAGAGCTACTGGAATGGCTGCGGACTCTTTAGTCTTATTTATTCCATATTTAGATTATATAAATTAAAACCTGAATGGTTTGTACAGGGAAACTGATAGGATAAAATAAAACACAATAAGTCTAAATGGGAATAGAGTTCATGGAGCATTACTACATCACTCAAACAGCTGCACTGGTGGTCAGCAGCTGAAGAGCACACATGATAGTGAGCTTTCCTGTTAAGGTGGAAATCTTAGCAGAGATTTCACTTTTTTTTTTTTTTCTAACCATGCTTTCCCAGAAGCTGACTGATGAGGTGACGGTAAGAGTGTAGACCCATTAGCGGCTCAGTAGACCTGCTCTATGGGCTATGATGACCTGGCATTAAGCTCAGGACTGCTGACTGCTCTACTGACAGCCAGATCTGACTCTGCAGTGCTGTAGCCAGGCCAAAGTTTAGACTAAATAGCCAAACCCTTAGCAACAAACCTGGGAGTCATCCTCTGTCAGACTAATCTTGGTAATTTAAAACCGATTGCTCAATAGGGCATAATTTGTTTCTGAAACTGCAAAAATGACAGAGTTGTTCCAGTCACTGCTTTTTTACAGGCATGAATCTTAGAATCCTTGGCTAAATGATGCGCTAAATTTGATTTACTTATCTGATTTTGTTTTAATCAGCTCTTAGGAGGTCTACTAAGGATCAAAAACTCATTTAAATTGTGTAATACACAGTAAGTAAACTTTGTGTTCCATGTCATAGATGTTAAACACAGACAGCTGTGGAAGATATATTGTCCAGAAATACCCCAGTTTTTAACTCTATGTTAGCTTGTATCATTACCCAGACAGGCATCTAGGAGGCTGTGTTTTACAGAGTGGAGGTGATGTTACTTGAAAGGGGAAATTTGGCACTTTTTATGTTGATGTCCAGTCACTGTTGATGGTAAATGTCATGGTGGTAAATGGTAAATCAATTAAAGCAATAAATTCCTCAGGGCCTCCTATACTGACCAAGAAAGCTGAGTTTTCATGTTTGCAAAGACATGCAGCTGTGCCTACATCTACCAGGATGCATTGTGGGTGAGCCTCTGATGCACAGATATTGAGATGTTGCTATCACCCTAGTGTATAGCTGTTATTTTGTTGACCAGAACGTAGCATTAGGTGGCAAAAATACTCATCTAGCATGCCTCCTACATACCCAGAAGCGGAGACTACAAATCCAAACTGAAATAGCCTGTAGTTCATCCTACCTCCAGTTACATCACTACGACATCACTGGATGCAGGAAGAACAACAGATTTTGCACCAACTCAGCTTTCCCAGACAACATAGCACACTGAGAAATGTATTGTTTCGATTGACTTCATTTGCCATCAACACTGACTGGTCCTACATGTAAAGTGTGAAAGTTTACCTTTAAATGACACAAAAATGTCCAGGTGTGGACCATGCTGTCCTCAGATGTGTTGACACAGACTTGTTCCTCAGCCGACACAGAAACATGGAAACCCCTCTGGGCACAGCGCCAGTCAACAGGAAGAGAGAGTTTCCCAGGATTCCTCATACTCTCCAAACTGCCTGTCTGTGTATGTGTTTAGTCTGGGCAATGTGTGGAGCGTGAAGTAGGAATCACTTATGACTCAGTGGTGAAGTTTAGCAGTTACCGTAGTTTGATTTGTGACAAGTTACCCAAAGGGGGAGCGGGGGGGGAGGGGGTGGTATGTCAGATGATCTTACTGCATAGATATGACTGATATTACATTAAATCCCTCAACTATAACACTGAATTTAGGGGGGGGCACATACACTGACTGATGAAAACCACCTAAACCAAGACGAAGAGACTGAGACAAGACCAAGTCTATGAGGGTTTGAGACCAAGTCAAGACCAAGACCAAGGCAGGTTGAGACCAAGTCAAGACCAAGACCAAGGCAGGTTGAGACCAAGTCAAGACCAAGACCAAGGCAGGTTGAGACCAAGTCAAGACCAAGACCAAGGCAGGGTGAGACTGAGTCAAGACCAAAACAAAGGCAGGATGAAACCGAGACAAGACCACGGCAGGGTGAAACCAAGTTCGATTAACTTTCATTATGCTTCCTTTCTAGTGCTCATAAAATTTGACGTGGTCCCAGCTGTCTCAGTAATCGCTGCATTACACACTGCAGTATGTTTTGTTTTGGACGCTGTTTTGCAGAAGAATTCTTTGAGGTTTAGGGGACAAATTTTATTACACAAGATTTCACTGACCTCTCCTCCCAGACAGCTACAGCTTTTCCTTCCTATCTCTTGTATCCACTTTCTTGGAGCGCGTGTGAAGGGCGGTGGGGAGGGATTTGACAGCTGTAACAAACATTTCAGACTTCCTGCTTCAATTGCAGCCAAAACAACAAGTAGGAAGTTTTAGGATGTTAACAGGAATAAGGATGTTAACAAATTAACCATACATACATACATGATTCTGACTGGTCTTGAAATAAAATCCCAAGCTGTCTTTGTCTGAGACCAAGACATGACAGAGTAAAAAATATGTGTGATTCTGAAACAAGACATATTGTTCTGTGGTAGCTACTTAGGTGTTTATTAAAAATAATTACTGATGACAAAAAAATGACTTGGAAGGTTCAGCAGCATACATAAAGTAAGTAAACGCAAAGATCTGATAATAATATAATTGATTGTATTTATAAAGTGAGTGTCTAGATACAATGTAATATGAACATTACATGCAGATGCAAGGGTGAATTCTTACTCCCAAGATATTCAGTGTCAAAAGCCAAATTCTTACATAGTTACAGCTTGTAGTCTCCCAAAATGAACAAACAACCATAAAAAGATTGTAGTAAGACAATAAGCCAAGACCTAAGCCATGCACGAATTACAGTGTTTCTCACATGGAAAAGCTTTCGCTAGTGATGCGTTCACTGCATGCCAGCAGAAACCTGTATAAAATTAGAAAGGCCACAGAGTTCACAATTTCGGCTCTATATGGATTCAGTAAAACCACTTTCATATGACCAGAAACTGGCACAGCAAACCCCAAACCGTCTTTAAAAGACTCAGAGTCTCCAAGACTTGTAAGAAGCATGTGAAAGTTTCTCACTTTTACTGTGTTTTTACTCAGACGGCTTTTCCATGATTGTGAAGAAGAGGCGGATAATCTTGCAGTGATATACTGTAGTGTGTGTTAGGGCCCGTGTCCACATAGTGTTTTTTTTTTTTTTTTTGGCAGAAAATTGCTGGCAGGGCGCTGCGGAGCACCAGGATGAAGCTTATGTGAGGTGAGAGAAAAAAAAATGCTGCGCCTGGGTTTGATATTGTGATTGACAGTTATGAAGGCAACTTAATATTGACTTTACAGCTAATAACAAGTTTGCAACACTCAGTGTTCAACCAATTTGCTCACAAAAAAAACAAAAAAAACAAAAAAACAATTGAAATACGATGCACTCGGTAAAAAAAACTGCATAGTCACAGGCCTTGTGAGAGAAAGTGAAGATGTGAATCTTGGACATTAAAGGCCAGCTTTTCAAGTCTGGCTTAGTAAGTTGCCCACAATAACATTAAAACAGGTTTTGCTTGCTGTAATCATTACTCATGTTTATTCCAGACATTAAGAAATCCCTTCCTAATGTATTTTCAGTGATGGCCAACAAAATTCACAGTTGTTCTGTGCAAAAATACATTCCAATCTTAGTCAAATTAAATATGTAGTTAAAGTCTTTTTGGTATGAAAGTCCCTCTTTGTGTTTGGTTTTTTTTTGCGCGAGCTACAGTGGAAGGATAGAAACAAAAAGACAGAATTTTGTACTAAAAAAGACTAACGTCAAGTCAACTTGCAGTCACCTTTTCAACAAACTCCTGGAGCTAATTAGCTAACTATTTAAAATCTGCCAGCAGCTGTCATTTCACTCAACAAAATAAACTTGCTGACTAGAAGTGAGAAGCCTGCTCTTGTTTACCTCTGCCTGAAAAGAAGGGCCTATTGTTTCTAAAATTACTTAAAATCGGACACTTTTAGCACTGTAAACTGTGCCACGCTAAAACGGAAAGCTTTACAAGCGTAGCAAAGGTAATTAAGGGGAGCAGTGCTTAGTGAACGGTCAGTTGGTATTCAGTGTATTATGGCAGTTTTATTTAGTACAGAGGCAGAAAGAGATGATCACTGCCAGAATTACATGTACTCATGCATTAACTCAAATTATGAAAAAACAAAACAAAACAAAATGTGTGAAAAGGCCTTTAGTCTGTGATGGAGCTTAAAAATAAGGAGATGCATTCTTTTCACTAGATGGGAATGTTATGTAACAAATAGGGAGGCAGTCAAAAAAATCATGAAAACACACAGCAAACACAGGAAAGCCACACTGACAGAGAGGAACAGTAGCCACAGGTGGACTCTGTACTACCTCTCAGTGCAGCCTGCAACCTCACAACTAAGTGCAACTGCCTTCAAGTTGAATAAGCACCTGTCTTACAAAAGCAAATATCACAAGTTTCACCTATTTGACAGCTTGGTATTTGCTGCAGGGATGTTGTTTCTGCTCTTTTGTTTACCCCCCCTGTGGATCAACAGAAAAAAATAACTGTCATCTGTGGTACCTTGACAACTGATGCATTTTGCAATCTTTCCAGTGATGTCACCTGGAGGAACTAAACAGCAACAACAGAGACGGAAATGTGATCTATGGTATGACATAACAGCATACGTAAATATCAACAAAATAAAGTTAGAAGCCCCCCACTGGCTTCCTCAGCCACCCAGCTAGTCATCAACAATGCAACACAACAGAGAGTTTCAGCAGGAAAGTATGAATTCTCGCTCCTAATAATCAGGATATAAACAAAGCCCTGGTGGTAATTGGATGTTTATGACTGTGTGTCTAGCACTTCGGCTGAAAGTGTGAGATATGAAAGTGTGTGTGTGTGTGCGTAGGTAGCCTTGTGTGTTTCTATTTCTGTCCGCTCGTATTCAGGCGTCACTGTAACACCCTACAAGGCTGGTGGCAGCGTGTGCTTTACTCGCTTGGCATGTCGGCGTGGCCTTGCACACACACACACACACACGCAGCAGTGGCGTTTTCCAGACAGGCTCATGGGCTGCATCACCATTGGCCAGAGGAGACACTTCACACAGCGGTAAACACATCCAGACCCAAGGTCAGCTGCTTGACGTCAGCTTCTGCCTCGCTTCCCTGCTGCTTGGAAACACACATATACACACACACTCATGCATAGAAATCACTTGAGCATATATGTGTACACACACTGTAAAGATGCTCTCTAATCCTCTCTCACACATAAACACATTATCTCCCCGACCTCATGAATGACATCGTCCTGTCTGTTGTCAATAGCTGACGCAAGCAAGCAGGTTGCCATAGAAATCAATAGACAGCTTTCATAGATTAACCAGAGTAACAGGCCAGAAATCAAAGTCATGCATTACTGTGAAACTGGAGCCAGATATAAAAAAAGAACTGGTTCCAGTGATAGGAAATGGCTTTTGCTCTGAACTGGATTGATATTTAGGGGAATGCTACAAAATGTTCAAGATTTATTGTGGGTTCCAGATTTAGTTATTGCTCGAGTCCAGATGTTGATGCTTCCACTGAGCAGGCTGCCGCTGTGCATTCACTCCACCCCAAGTTATATTATCCTAAAGACTTGCATTATATCATTTTTGATAGCACTTACGTATGGCCGTCACTTTTTCCACTATAGCCAGTCAATGTGCATTTAGTAATTGCCTCTGTGCCCCATGTGGGATTTATTTTGCTTACCCATGCACATGGAACTTGCACAAAATGATGTGCTGCATTTTTTTTTTTCCACTCTGGCTATGACGACGCAGTACCTTATTGCTACAATATGAGTTTTCAGCAGTATAATTGATTTTAGAGAAAAACAAACTAGAATTGTGACAAGCCAATCCCAAAGTATGACGTTATAACATTCATGGATATTTATTTTAGCTTCCAGCTTATTTTGAAATCCTCATGAAGGATCCCTTCAAAATAAATTACCTAATGATTTGTGTATTCCTTATTCACAGAATTTTCCTAGTGGTTCTTTAATATGTGAATCTTCCACCAACTGTGTTCAGACTGCCCGACTGGAGAAATACCAATCAGTGAGGAGTGCACAGCTCAATGCCACTGCGCTGAAAAGACAACAACCTAATTTTCAATTAGTTCCATCCATCCATCCATTTTCTTCCGCTTATCCGGGGTTGGGTCTTGGTGGCAGCAGGCTAAGCAGAGTATTCCAGACATCCCTTTACCCAGCTATGCTTTCCAACATTTCCTGAGGGATTCTGGGGCGTGGAACCTACCCAGAAAACCTCATAGAAAGTCATCCTGGAGGCATCCTAATCAGATGTCTGAACCACTTCAACTGACTCCTTTCAGCTCTAAGCTCCTCCCAGATGTCTGAACTCACTACGTAGGACACTCATTTTGGCTGCTTGAGTCTGTGATGTCATTCTTTCGGTCACTACCCAAAGCTTGTGACCACAGGTGAGGGTCTGAACATAGATTAACTGGTAAATGGAGAGCTTTGCCCTCTGGCTAACCTCCCTCTTTCCCTTCACCACAACAGTCTGATACATTAGCCAGCAATGGGGCAGCAACTCCCTTCCCACCCAGAGGGAGAAATCCACCGTTTTACAGCAGAGGACCATGGCTTCAGACTTGTTCTGTTCTGACTCCCTTCCCAGCTGCTTCACACTTAGCTAGAAACCTTCTAGTGCCTTCTGAGGGTCACTGCCTGATGAAGCTAACAGAACCACATCATTTGCAAAAAGCAGCGATGCAGTTCAGAGGGTCCCACACCGGACACTCTCCTCACCTTGGCTGCACCTTGAGAACAGTTAGTTCTATACGTTTATAATATGTAATATTTCAGCATTAAAATGTCTAAAGATGCTGGACATATGTTCTACATTTTGTTGAGTATTTTGTTTATTCAAAATGTTTTCAGTGATGTTCTAGTGCAGAGAAGTCCATAAGTTATTCAAGGTAACGTTGCATTTCCTATCACCTTTTAGGTCAAAGTGGTCTGTTCAAAACTTCATTAATTCACTATTAGTTTTTAATATTCTTGGTTGTCGTCTTTAGTCTTCTGTTGTCTCAGAGTTGCTCTTCTTCTGCTGCACAGAGCACCGCACCCAAGATGTGTTTGCTGCCTCTAGTGGATGATACACGTGTCATTTCAAATGAAACGCTGGGTGTTGCCAAATCAAACAGGACTGAAATCCTGGATTTAAATCCAGGATTATAATTTTAAGGTTTGAAAAAGTAAGCCCCGTGTAGACTTGAAAGGCAGCTCTAAAATGGTTATGGTGAAGAGGTGAGGGCTGTGTGGGCTTGGGTTCACAGCAGTTACAATGGACTGACCCAGTTTCATGGGGAAAATAAAGCACAACACCCACAGAAGCTTCTCGATCTTCTCTTTAACCATAACAAAGTTTTCTGCCTTCCATCCATTTACTCATCCACAGCTTCCATTGTAATCCTCATGCATGATGACCCCTGTGTTTAGTAGAGCTTATACAACGTAAAAAACAAAAAGGAACCTGCAATAGTGTGACAAAAACGTCATTGTGTGGTGGGAGGAGGCAAAAGTTCAACTCACCATGTTCACATCTTAGATCACTGCGTTGTAAATTCAGCGTTGACTCTACAGTATGTAAGTGACTCATATGACCTGACCCAGCTGGGCCGGACAGCTCTGGCTCTGCAAACCATTTCAAATTTTATATCTTCCCGTGGAACAACATTATTTGGGCAAAATAACTGGGTCTTGCATTGACAGGATGAAACTGACAAAAAGTACAAATAGTCTATCTGGACTCACAAAGTAAGATTTTTTGTTGATTGTAAAACAATGTGAATTTATGTATAAAATTATATGAATGTGAATTTAGTTTTCTGTTCACACATATTTTTAACTTTACATAACCTTTTTTTCCAATCATGAATCTTAAGAAACTGGTACACAGAAATTACAATACAAATATGAGTATTTTAAAACTCTGATATCATGCCAACAAAATCCATACTAACCAAATTTCAACATCTTTAAAGTCAGAATATGACTTTTTTGGATTTTCGGGGGCTGATTTCAAAATTCATTGTCTAATGTTGGAGCTTGATTTCCATCCCATTTTGACTTCAAACCAAACTTCAGCATCTGCCTAACATTGGACATTAATGTCTGCCCGATGTTGGGAGTTAATGCCAAACCAACTTTGGTTTTTTACATCAACCTGATTTTCATTTGCAACCAAAAGTCAATATCTCTCTAGTGGTGGACACTGACGCCAACTCAGTGTCGGGTTTTGACAGATATCCAATTTTGATTTCCCCCCAAAATTTAATGTCTGTCCAACATTAGAGTCTAGGTAGATGTATTTCTTACACCAAATTGATGTCCAGTGCCAGCTGGGCCTATCTGTACTCAAATATATAAAATTACATGAAATGTCAAATTTAGTTTTCTGGTCACAAATCTTTGATGACAAGTATTACATTTTTTGGCACTTTCATAAACCTTTTTTTTTGCAATTGTGAATCTCTAGAAACTTGTGCAATATTTTATGTACTAAACTCACCCCAGAAATATTTAAATCCTTCCAATTACAGATGAGCGGCTAGGATCGTGACGGTATGAACTTTTCTTATCACAGTGAAAAAGCAACATATCCCTGCGGGTTGGCGTCAATAGCTCTGATCTCAAACACATTGCACAATGGAATAACATGAGATTAACTGGACAAAAAAAACAAAAAACCTGCAGTAATAACAGTAATGAGCTAAACTCTGTGGTAAGGAGACGGTTATCGTCACAGCCCTCCCAGTGGCTGTTATAAATGTTCACAGGTTTATATACACTCACTCTATATATTTACAAGTTTATGTCCAGAGATTCACAGCTATGATACCGCCATCACAGAAGCCCACAGAAGAAGCGAACTGTGACCTAAATTACTTGTTTCATTGCACACCAATACATCATCTCCAGTAAGAGTCTAGTTAAAGAAGAGAACCTCAGAGCTGACTGGAAACAGTCTTTATAGAGTTGCAGTAATGATAAACACTAGTGAAAGCGGTAATTGTTTCCTATCTTCTGGCTTTCCATCCCTCGCCATCATCTGCTCGCCAGGTCAGATAGCAAACAGCTATTTACGTACACCGACCGTCTTAACATATGAACATTTCCATTTACTTGAAAGCGTTCTTACTGCTGGAATGAGACCAAACTACTTAGTGATATTTACTTGGTAAATAAACATAAATTTAAGTTTGCAGGCTCGTTGAGCATCTTAATCATTTTCAGACTTTGTCAGATGTTACGTAAGTGATCTGAGTAGCACAATCACTTAGCGATTTTTTTTAAAAATAATGAAATAATGCCTCTTTCTGAGGTCTGTTGTTTGTTGATTCTGACCGTTTGGCTGATATGGTGTGGAAAAAATGCAAAGCGGTAATAGGCAAAAATAGCATTTTGTAGTGGTGAAGAACATCATCCAAGTCCGGAGCAGTAATTAATGGAGACAGTTCAAAGTCATTGTGCTTGCTGACAAACTTGCCCATGTTTCTTTACAGGCTCTCCAAGAGACATGGGAACCAGATGAGTGGCTGCGCTGCTGCTATTTAATCCCAGAATTCATCTGTGTGGCATTCATGCCCACTGATTCACCCCGGCTTTGCCCACTTTATTTAAAAACACTCATGAGCATGTGCCACACACTCAGGCAGTAAATCACAGGCTTCAAGCTCATGTTGTAGAGATTCTGGAGAGCTTTCTTAAGTCAGGATTTATCTGTGTTACAGTATCAGATCATCTCTCCTCTAATCAGAGTGTGTATTGCTTTTAAAATCCAGTGTTCTTATGAAACGCTAACCTTTTGTTGAGTGAAAACCATGATCCCCATGGCTCATTGGTGTTACTTTTATGTTCTTGCTGAGAGTATTGATGAGGTTTGGCAACATCCAACCCACCAAGACACAAACATTTCTTCCATTGGGCTTTACCAAATAAAACAGTTATAAACAAGACCCCGGCTCTCCTACCATTCCAGCATCCCAAAGCAAAACAAGATGCTGAAGCTGCAGAAACACTTCCCAGATGTTTGTCATGAAGTGCAAGAGACTGACTATACTGTATGATCTCTGTGCTGCTCATACTGAGGACAAGCAGCATAAAAACCTGTATGTAATACTCATTGGCTTCCGATGACTCAGTTTTGAATGTCTCATGTAGGAAACAAAAATAATTACATACTTATCATGGCATCTGCTGGCTTCCACTGTTGTGAGTACATGCAACCAGAGTGTACCCTAACACATGCTAAATGGCTTATCCATTACAAATAATTTCCATATGAGCACAATTTTCACTCAGGCAACACTTTCTCATATTTCAGTGTTTTTGTTTGTACACATTTGGGGGCAAAAGTGCATGCATTATGTTCAGAGTTGGGAAAGTAACTTTGAAAATGCATTCCAATACAATTACCAATTACCTGTTTAAAAATGTAGCCAGAAACTTAAGCCAAGTATCACACTATTAAAGTAACTTGATTACTTTTAACATTAGTGGTTTGTCTGCGTAGTTAACATTAGCGGTTGTAACATGTAGCCAATGTTAGCAGTTTGTCTTTGCAGCTGTTGGTTGGTCTGTGTAGATAAAGTTAGTGGTTGGTTTGTGTAGCTGTCAGTTGGTTTGTGTAACTAAAGTTAGCACCTGGTCTAAGTTAGATGTTGAGACAAGATAACGGTGAAATTTCCAACTAGTTTAAGGATTTTTTCAAGATATAATGAATTGGTAGCTGTCAGATTAGCTGGTTTCACTGAGACCAGAGTGGCATTGTGATGTGTGTGCACTGCACATGGTAGTACATCGTTCTTTATCTTAAAATGCATTTTAAAATTACTAAATGTAACTGAAATAGGATTACCTCTCATTTTTTGGAACTGTAATGGAATACAGTTACCTTTTTGGTATCCTAATTACATAATCCTCTTACATGTAATCTGTTACTCTCCCAAACTTGATTATTTTGCAGTCTTCTTTTACTTTTCAGGGCTGGAAAACATACTGCTGTGCAACAGTAACAGATGGACAGACAGAAGTTTTTTTCTGTCTTGTAACACAGCATCCAGGACACTAACAAGACCACTGGGAGTCATACTGGTTTCATGTCTTGATCCCTGTAGGTACCTTTAATCATTTCTGTCAGGATGACAGGATGCACTGCACAAAATGTAACACTGTCCCAGGTAGGGAATGTCCGGACTGTCGTTCTCTCACGGTCATTCACTCTCACATTCAACAGGGTCTTGGACGTCACAAGCTATCTGCAAAACCTTGAGGGGCTTTACTATACTGGCTCTCACTGCTGTGTGCTGGCTGTGCGGGAAGGAACCAAATCCTGTGAGACAAATTAATATTTAGGCAAACAGGGATGTGAGGACAGCTGCTGAAAAGCCGCTTTGACTGTCGGGCCTGCCAAAGAAAACAAAACAACACGACGCAGGGTCCCATATGCAAGACGAGGCGAGAGGAGGCTAGTCAGATGTTGCTTTTAAGAGCTTTTATGAATTATGACCACAGCTGACCACTTTCTATCAATGCCATATTTGAGGAACATAATAACAGTCTCATTAATTTCCCTGCTGAAGTGCTATGGTTGAAGCTTAGCACACAGTTTAGAACAATGATTCTCAATCTTTTTTGTACCCCCACAGTCCGATTAGATAAGCTCAAATACCCGCTCATTAAGACCACCTGTCATGTGACATGATGTATTTTCTAAGATATTTTTTTCAGCATTTCTGTCGGATAGCTGGAGACAAACAGGAGAAGCAGGGGAAATTTTTTATTCTTAATATAAGTGGATACTGTTGAACTGTCAATGTTTAGGTTGCTTTGGCTTCTACCACTTGGGGTGGCATAAGAAGGGTCATTTAAACATTTATTAGCTACAGTAACTTTTTCAACTGTTCACTTTAAGCTATCTCAATGGTTTCTTTTAGACAGTGGTTTCCAAACTGGGGGTTGGGTGCCCCCGGAGTGGCATAGAGGCACTGGAGGGCGGACGTGAATGACCAGGGGAGAAATATGGTGAAACAAATTTAAATGAATATGATTTATGTAGGGAAGAGTTTGCTGACCTTTATGTCACTGAAGTGACATTTTTACCAGTTGCTTCCCCAGTTTGTGTGAATTTTTTTCAGCTTCTGAAAGGGAGAATGCTAACTATTACAACTGTTTATCCATTTTCGTTAGCAATTTTTTTTAAAGTGTGACTGCAATCCCAGGCCTAACCCTAACTCCAACTACATAAATTTGAAAAATGCCATAAAGTGGAAAAGGGGCTGAAGAGGGGGTGGGCTGGGGGTGCACAGGGCAACCACTGAAGGAGGTGTATCTTCGGGGATATGACACCAACCAGTGAGACAGACTGAACACCGCTCACTGACCACTGGCATCTGCTGTCAGACTCTCCGTGTCCACGGAGAAACACTGGAAGCACAGATGTTATCACTAGCTGAGTTAATTGTTAGCAGTACAGACAGGCTGAAGCTCTCCTGTCTGTGTGTGCCTGTGTGTGTTTGCAGTCTGGTGGAGCTTCTACAGCCATCAAAAGCACCATCATGTAAAAACACCAAGTTAAAGGGTTAGATGAATTTCGTACAGCATGTATTTAAAACTGAGCGCTGTCCCACAGACTCCCACTCAGGGGCTGGGGGAGCGTGGGCCAGCTAGCTCTGATTAGAAGACATTGAATATACATTTCATGATATAGACCAGTCCCAAATGGTTGACTCTGTTTCAGCATTTGCCTTGCAAAGTTCAGGATGGTTTCAATATTAACACCAGTATTGATGTGTTTCATCACAGTACAGTAATATAATTTAGTTTACAACTGAAAAAACATATTTAAGTGTGCATTACCTTTTTTGCCTCTGTTTACACATTTTTTGCTAACCATATTACCTGTTTAACCTTGTGTTTTACCTAACTATTCCATCCAATTATCCATAGATTATAGGTATTTATTTTAACTGTTACTTTCGGCTAATTTTTTCAATCATTTGTCCTCTCAATTGCTAACTAAACTATTTACTTGTTACTTTTATTTCTACTTTTCTGCTAGCTTGCTAGTTTATATGCACACTCAAGCAAATTGCAGTGTTGTCACAGCTCCTTCATGCTTCTGTCTGTCTGCTGATTGGTTGACTGAACGTGCCGCTCCTCATGAGGTCACAGAGCTGCATACGACACATGAGAGCACAGTCACTGAGAAATACTGGTGACTCTCTACATAAGAGTTGAGATGTGCTCAGTTGCTAGATTTATCGATGGGCACTTTTTAAAATTTTTTTCAAATCTAGCAAGAAAGTTGCAAAGTAAGGCGGCCGTCTCTCAATGATGACCCTCTGGAGGCGGTGATGAAGAAGAAGATGCTGTCCAAGTTGATGAGCATCCTGAACAACATCTCCCACCCCCTCTACAACATGCTGGTTGAGAAGAAGACTCTCTTCAGCCAAAGACTTTAGCCAAATCTAGAGGAAAAGATTCATGATGAGATGATTTGAAACTTGCAATTACTTGCAACATGCCGCATTGCAAAGTTCTGATAACCTGCCAGTTTATACCAATATGACTAGACAGTGTATCATGTACATCTCTCCGCACTTCCATTCTAACTGTTCAGGCTTTTTTTGTAGCTGGATATAATTTGCAGTGTCTTAAAATATGAATGAGCACAGTGACTGAGTGAGTTACAGTTTCATCTCTAGTATTGAAAGAAAGGCAGAGAATCAAAGAAATAAAAGGTTATTTCCTGATGTGTCACAGCAGTCATGTTCTAAGCGCAAATAAACATCCCCACACAACCCCCAGACCTCCGCACAACCCAGGAAGTAACTGCAGCAACGCCTGATTCTGTCTGAGTGTGACCTAAAGCCTGACTTGACCAGCTGACTTCACTTTGAGTTGGTTGGCTGTTCAAGCAGGTGACGTGTTTTACGTTCTAAAACCAGCAGCTGAAAGAGAGCCTGACTTATACTTTGAGTGCTAAAGCTGTGCTGTCAGTAAAGAGAAGTACTTCTTGCAATAAAGGAAATATCCCACTTTTAAGATCCATCTCAAACAGTGATTTAAAGCAAACCAAAACTGTGATCACCTGTGACTTGACATGATGCATATTTATGCGATGTATATTTATATTTGTACATTGTCATAACAATGCATGTTTACATCTTGCAGTTTTATCAGAATCAGAAATATTTTATTGCCTCCAAGACTATAAATATATATAAGCATATAGAAATTATAAGAAAATAGAAATAAAAGTAATGAGAATGCACAAATAATAAGAAAAAATATGTGTATTATACAACAATATATAGAAAAATAAGAAATGTGTAAAAAATATGTACACAATATATACAACAATGTACACATAGTACAAACAAACATTAATGCTGAAGATGGGGGATATAATAAGTGTGTTAAATACAATATTATTACAAATAGTAATGAATATAAGATGGCTGACATGCACAGTATAAATAAATAAATAAATGAATAAATAAATAAATAAATAAATTAATTAATTCAGTGATGATGCCAGTGTAACCTGTATATTTCACTATTATATATAATTATTGCACAGTTGAATAACTGCACAAAATGACTGTACTGTTAGATCAATATAAGATCAGATAAGTGGTGGTGAAATAACATACTGACTTTCACTGATGTGCACTGTTGCTATCAAATAAACAAAATAAAGTAATGTCCATGTTTTCTCCTTCTTTTTTAACTTTCACTTTCTTACTTTTATGTTAGTAAATTTATGTTAGTATTAGTGTTGGACATGCTTTTGCGCTATTTTTTTTATACTGTGTTGTTTGGCTGTCTATCAAAGCAGTTCAGATGACAGTTGGATAGTTTGTGAATATATTTGTTGTATTTAATTAAATCATATTTTGTATATATTAGTTGAACTGGTCCCCTTTGTTAATGCAGTAGTTACATTACAGATTTAAATACCAACTGGGGTACCACTACCTCTGGTTAGGGATCACTGGAGACAGAGGGAAATCTTTCACCGCAGTGTTTTGAATTGATTAACAGGGCTCAACGGCCTAAATGTGGCCATAACTGAGAGCATATTCTACTTAGTTCAGACTCTGCACAGCATGTCATCCTTTGAAGCGCAGCTGTGAACCGAGTTTTTTAAATATGGAGGAGGGAGTTTCGCCCTGAGCCAAGAAGTCTATCTTGGGGCTCCAGATTTACTGTACAGGAAACGTCCAGTGCAAAGACCTGCAGTAAGTTTACCCTGCGGCTGCTTAGACATGCTGAGCGAATATATCATCCTCTTTATGTGGACGTTCGGACAATATACACGCAGAAGAGCAGGTGCGTGTGGACTCACACACACTGACGTACACACGCTCGCAGATAAACTAACATTTCGGTCTAAGAGAAACAGTCGGGTCTCTGTATTTAGGTGTGGGGTTAACAGATTGCTCGTTGTGGACCCGCACATCAAACATTCCTATAAAGGCAGAATCTGGGGAATGCTCTGTGGAACAGCGAGAGCACGTTTCCAAATGTTTGAGCCTGCCTGCGGTGGGGAGAGGATGACAGGATGCGGGCTTAGCAGGGCTGGCTCGAGGCTGAGGTTTACTGTAAAGTTTATGTGAGTGTGTGAGCATGTGTGTGTGAATGTTGCAAGGTGTGGGACACTAATATGCACCTTTGCCGAGTGTAAATGTTTTAGAGGCATCTTGTGAAGCAGGCTGAAAGCATCTTTGACATAATTACACAGTCTGTCAAAGCTAAAGAGGAGGTTCCCAATGAAACCAGGACTGGCAGGTCAGTGTGAAGAGTGGAAACCAGACTGCCAAAAATGGGAAGTTGTTGACTAAACATCTGTGAGTGTGAGTGTGTGTGTCCGTGTGTGTGTGTGTGCTGGCACGTTTGCATGTGTTGGGAAGTGTTTTCTACAGTAAGCAGGCAGCAGTTCATCAGCCCAGCTGATGATTGATGACCTGATGGAATTTGTTGCATATCTGAGTGCAATGTTTAAACTCTTTGAGTTCTGGTCAAATGCACGTCCTGCTAAATTTCAGCTGCCACTCACCTCAAAGTGCTTTTCCCTCTTTTCCCTTCCATCATATGTGAAGAATAAATATTTTTTTTTCACAAGGCACCCTTGAAAGGTTGAGTTTCTGAGCTCTTTGCTATCGTTTCGACGTTTGCCAAGAAATGTTGACATTTACAATCTGCTGCTCTATGGACAAATACATTGCATAATTGCATATGACAACCATATTCTCCTCAAGTCTGGTCCCTTATTGGTCCACCACTTTGGTCCAGACTGAAACATCTCAACAACTACTAAGCCGTTTTCACATCTGAACTATGTCCCGAGAATCAGATCCAGACATGGTCTGAACGACATTAGGAGATGGTCCAAGTCAGATGTGTTCACATGTAATCTGAAATCTGTATGGTTTAGGGTGAGGGGGGTGCGTGCAGAGCATGCAAGAGGACTCGTCTGTAATGATGACTGTTTTTGCATTGATATCAATACAAACTGAGACTCAGAATCAACAAACTGTGATGGAAGCGGAGGATGAGAAATGTGGAGATCAATTGACACCATAATAATACTTTTTTCTCAGGATGGCAAAGGCATGTTGGAGTAGGGTGGGACCCACCTTCATCATCCTGGGACAAAAATATTGCTGGCCAGCAGGAGAGATACTTTGTGGTGCGCTGGATCCAGTATGCACAGTTCTGACGGCAATCTAATAAACATCTTGGGGACCATTTTCAAAATAAATGCTCTGGATTTAATGGGATTTATGGAGACAATTTCTTTTTGTAATTAAAGTTTTTATTTGAGTACACACGAACAGACAGTATTCTAGTACACAATAATATATCCATAGGCCCGTGGTAAATAAACATTCATAGAACCAAAATTGTAAATTGCAACCACAGCAGTACAGCTACATCATTCTAGTGTCCCAGCAATGCTGTGAGCAAAAAAGCCATCCCATGACCTCTTAACGTTGTCACCTTCATTACTGATTCTAGCTAACATTTGTTCATATGAAACTATTTCTAACATAGATTCCATTTATTTTTTTAAAAGTCTGGAGAGGATGTAGTCTTCCAAAATCTGAGGACTACTCCAGCAGCTGTGACAATCCCCACATTTGGTCTTGGTTATTTAGGTACCGTAGCACCTAACAACTTCGCTGTGTTCTAGTATTTCTTTTTTTTTTTTTTGCTAAAATCAGCAAACAAGTTTACAGTCCCAGATTGTGGACACAATTTTTTTCAAAAATTATAACAAAAGCCACACAGGATTAATACTTTGTATTACCAGAGGACTTTGTGTTACTTGGATATTAGCCCTGATGTGTGTGTTTCACTGACATTAACTGCTGGACATCGAAGCTCCACAAAACACTGATGTTTCAGAAGCAGAGTGTGTGCAGCCACATTAAAAAAATGTTGTTTTGTGGGTGTTTTTCCCACTTTCTGCGTATGTTACAAACATACACATTTGCAGCTCATTTATACAAAGTACCAGATGCGTTATGACTGTACTTGAATATGACAACCTATTGTTGTTCCTAAGCCTTTCTGTCATTATAATTCATTTAAAACGTCAATATAGTTGATCTCACAGCACAGCTGTTGACTGCTGTTCAACATATTAAGAGCTGCGATCGAATTCCATATTTGCTCAGTTGTCTGACAACAAAAAACAGATGTTTAAAAAAAATAGGAGCCAAAATCACAGAGATGCCGATTTGCACAAGACTCAAATGACATCTGCGTTTGCCGAAATATGGTTAAGTAATTTGTGGTGGAATTTTTACTTTACAAATTATGGAAATGGCAAATTCTGTGATTGGCCATCACAAATGTCAAATTAGCCAATCAGAACCTTCATCGCTTCAGGGTGTTATTTTATACATAAGAAAACTCAAGTGTCAGGCTGAGTACACAACTGCTGCAGGGCTGCTTCTGGAGACAGGGAACCAAATCAGTTTCAGTCCCATATGCTACACTGTGAGCTTGGGAAACAGTCCATGAGTTTATGCCATGAGGGAATGTTTAAAGAAGTGTCTGATGAATGCAGACTCCAAGATGATCCCGTGAACTATACAGGATGATCACAGGGCAGATCAGGACACTGAAGCTGTCACAGTTAGGAGGTATGGTATGCAGGAAGAGCAGTTTACTGGTGAAACGCGGAAATGCATCTATCACATGAAAATCACAGCAGACATTTTACAAGTTCTGAGCAAATATTAAGCGTTTCAATAAATTTCTCCTCGGTGACCTGGCATGACATTCTCTGGAAGAGTGATGACTTGTGTTTCAACATCCTGTCAACAAAACATCACAGTACATCAGAACCAGCAGCATTCTGCTCAGCTACGTCATGAAGATCCTTTCATGCAGCGCCAAGCTGACGGGCAACTCAATAATTATTTATTTTGAGGAAAAACTCCACCACGTTGTTGTGATGTTAAAGAAATTTGTGGTTTCATGCTCTGTTGGTGTTCTTGATTAGGGGATTGGGGAATGAGGATATGGGAAACAGAATCAGTGTTTTATCTCAACCACAGCGTTGTCAGCCAAGCCTTGGCACCGGCCGTGACAGATTGTGTGTAAACATGTCATATGAAAATGATCACTGTATGCCCATAGGCTCCTAGATTTGGACTGCCTTGTGTTTAGCCATTTCTTTCCTTCTGTATCGTCCATGTAATGTATTTGTATTCCAAGCCTTAGTAGTATCTTAAATCTTTGGTTATCTGATGATCAGATTAGGATTAGAAGATTTTTTTTAGAGCATTATAGTCATGCCTGGAAGCGTCCATGTTTAAATACTTCCACATACTGTAGTCCACACATGAAAGTTCTGCATGCATACATACATTCTATTACCACCACTATTAACACCTTGATATAAACATATTTGTCTAATTGTAGGGCTGCAGCAAACTATTATGTTTCATTAATTATTGATGTCAACCATTTTCTCAATAAATTGATCAGTTGGTTGGTCCTTAAAATGTCAGAAAATTGTGAAAAATGTCCATCAGTGTTTTCCAAAGTCAAAGGTGAAGTCTTCAAATGTCTTGTTTTGTCCACAACCCAAAGATATTCATCTTACTGTCATAAAAGAGTAAATAAACTATAATATATTCACATTTCAGAAGCGGAAATTACTGTATAGAATTCAACCATTTTTTTTCTTAAAAGATGACACAAAAGATTAATCAATTATCAAAATAGTTACACATTTATTTAATAGTCAATTAATAATTGATTCATTGTTGCAGATCTACCTCATTCATCATTTTCTGCAACATCCTGAAGATATTTTGTGTCATTCTATTATTGCTCTCAATCAATGCATTTGCACTAAATATACCACAGAAAACTCGTCCATCCTGCTGACTTTAGTTGACCTTTGCTGCAGGACATGTGCCATCTCTCCGTTTCTCATTTTTAGCCACCTTTATCCTCTCCACTATTAAATAATATTACAATTAAAAAAATGATATGTGTAATTTGAAAGGGGTCGCTCACAGTGAGAAAATTACAAATAATTATCACCAACTCTGCAGCTTCCCACAGCTCTTAAACAGCAGACAAAACAAGTGAGCTGGTTAGAGGGCTGGATATATCCATCAGGAGATGCTGGATAGCAAAAACAGAGCTTAAAAAACAGATAACATTGGACATTAAATTTGTCATTTGGCCAGAAACACAACTTGCTACAGCTGGAAAGATTACTCAGTTAATTGACTGAAATTAGTTGGCAACAATTTTAATAATCTATTAACCGTTTCAGTCACTTTGTGAGCAAAAATGTCAAATGTTTGCCAACTCCAGCTTCTTAAATATAAGGATCTGCTGCTTTTCTTTGTCATTTATGGTAAATAAAGAGTCTTTAGGTTTTGGACAGTTGGTTGTATGAAAGAAGCAATTTGAAGACATCACTTGTGGTGATTTTTTTAATTTATTTTTTACATTTTATAAACTAATTTAATTTAATCATGCATCGATAATCATTAGCTGCAGCCCTACAACTTGCAACTGTTTGCTAACACATTTGCCATCTTACTTTCATAAGCTGAAATGTCTGTGTTGTATTTACAGTTTGTTGTGTTTCTTTTCAAGTAGCCCGAAGAAATTATTAAATGCAGGTTGTAAATAAAAAATACACAACAAAGGACAAAAATAAAAACAGAAACTGAGAAACTTCTGAAGTCACTTCATTTGTTGCACTACTGTGTTTCATGTAAATGAAAATGGATACAACAAAGATGACAGTATCCTGTTTGCTTGAGATGAGTCATTATTTAATTCCTCCGAAATGCTACTGGAAATCAACCCCCGCTCAGTCAATCAGGATTCGTTTGCCGCTTCACTGAGCTGCAGCAGTAATAGTATCAGTTTCGCTGTACTAATTAGACTATTTTTATTAAGCTGGACGGTTACAGCAGGGTGGGCATGGAAGCATTTTAATCAGGTGAGAGGAGGACGCAGTAATCAATGGAGGAACGTTTGGCATGTACACGGAAAAGTGAGAAGACTGTAATTATCCAGATACAGCTGATTCTTACAGACACTGATTACAGCTTCTCACACACACACACACACACACACACACACACACACACACACACACAGACCTCAAAGAACTATGTTGCTAATAATGGTATAATAAACATGTACAGAACCTTGTACTTAAGGTATTCATAACTTTACTAATATACATGCCAAGACAGAAAACATGAAAAATTTGTGATAATACAACGAGGCCAGCTTTGAGCTTATGTAATATCACTGAATCACAGGTTATATTGATGATCAGACCTGTTAAACCATCCATATACACTAAATAATCCTATCACCAACCATTATTAACCTCCCATGTTTTCAAATGTCTGGAAGTCAGCTGTTGTTGCTCCAATACCTGTAATTACAGGCCCATCAGTATCTCTCAGTACTTTACTCTACCTACATTGTCAAAGGTTGCAGAGAAATTGGTAGCTGTGCAAGTCATCTGCCATCAGAGTACCTGTTCTTTTGTACTACACACAATGCAGTTTGTCATGTCAATTATTCAACTATTTTTTCTCCCAAAACAATCAGATCTCTATTAGATGAAGATGCTGTTGTCAGAGCTGTATTTCTTGATCTCAAGAAGGCATATTACCCTGTTAATCACAGAATTCGTATGTTATCTGACTTTGATTTTTATTCAGATGCACTTATATTGATTGAATCATATCTGTTAAAAAGATCTCATTATGTCTGAAGACAGAATCATCAGTTAGCTGCCATCTGTTTGTCCCCAGGTGTCCTGCAAGAATCTACCAGGGGCTGATTGACATTTACATTATATGTCAGTTATCTTTAATCTGTGTATCCTGACATCAACATCTAAATGTATGTGGATGACATTGTAATTTATTTACATGATAGCAGTATGACACAATTTGCTAATAAACTCATAGTAACACTTTACAGATCATCATGAGATAACTCTTAAAGAACTGAGACATGCATTCATGTTGTAATGTTAGAGTGGCACATCAGCAACTGATAAAGTCTATTTGTTTGACAGACTGACGTAGACATCAGTGTGATAGAACTACCTAAAATGAAACAAAAATTATTCGACATGTACTTATTTATTTTTGTTTGATGTCCCTCCTATTAACAAGGGGAGACAGGATTTATGACCTATACTGCAGCCAGCCACCAGGAGTCGGTCCAGATGCTTTGGTTTCACTTTTAGACCCCTCATGTTGTCCATCTCCATATATGCAGTCTTTGGATCAGCCAGGCTGCTGCTTCCTCCAAAATTGACACTAACCAGTCACACAGTAACACAAACAAAGTTATTGAAGCAGTGGTTGACCAGCAACTCCTGTGTTCTGAGAGGCAAAATGAGTGATTTTATTAAAGGAGTCTGGTGGCTTTTTAGTGCCCTGTTGAAAAGGCTGTGATGGCGATGTAGTGAAAATGTTCTTAATATAGTGTCCACTTAAACTGATATTTTTTAGGTGTCTAAAATACATTTTTGCTGCTGACCCTGTCTCACCAGCTCATTGCTTAGCTTCCCACACTTCTGAGGGAGATGTCAATCAAACGTGATCTGCTGCCTACACAGTTCGAGAAATGGGCTAAATAGGAAAACGGGCTGTGTTTTGAACCAGGTTTTCTAATAGTTATGAGTCTTTATTTCACTCAGATCTTTATAGATGCATGAATATATGCATTTTTACTATTTAAAGGGCGACAGCATCACAACAAAACAGAGTCACTCTCAGGTAAATGGGGAGGTTGAGGCTCTGTCAAAGAAATGTCATGAGATAAGAGTCATTTTCTTCCAAAAGCAGGACAAAAAGCTCCCCACCCAGTCAGAAGCTGAGACTTTCCACCAAGAAGTGGAGGATGTCCACAAGTAGTGAAAGTCCCAGGCCTCAACTGGTTCAGTGCAAGCATGACAGCCACATCAATTGCTCTGGAGACAGGAGCTACCCACCCTCCGCCAAGAGGTGACGGATGTCCCCCAGGAATCAAACTGTCAGGCCCCAACTGGTCTAATGCGGCCAAGACGCCACGTCAAATAATCTGAATAGAAGAGCAGACTCTGATATTAGAAGACTACAGAGAAAAGCTGACTGCTGAGTTGAGGACTTAAAGAGGCAGCTGGAGTAAAAAAAAAACAACTCCTTGAGCTGGGCTCTAAACTGAAAGCTCAGGAGGAGGCCAGTCCGGTGTTGAAGACAAGGTGGTCCTCATCCAGTAGATGTAGATCCAAACATGCAAGCAGTTTACAAAGGCCTTCTCCATGATGGACACTGTGGGAGGTCATTTGTGAGGTCAACGCACCAAAAAGGGTCCAGGAAACATCAGAGGAGGACCAGGAAATATCAAGGACATCCAGGAAACACTGATGGATGTCCAGGAAACACCAGTGGAGGGCCAGGAAACACCAAAGGAGCTGTCTCTGTGGAGGATATTCAAGAAGGCTCTCACTCCAAAACACCTCCGCAAATACAACCACTGGAAGGAGAAGCAGGACTAAAAGTGAAACATAACCACACACGGACAGACAAAATGACAAGCAGAGACCCAGTTTTTATACATACTTGACTTATTCAGTCAACCTTTATTTAATCTTGAATTATTGAGAGACTGCCCTCATTTACGATCAGCCCGTCAGCCAAGCTTATCAGGGCTAGCAGCTTGACATGTGTCTCTAATGGAGGATGTGCTTGTCTTGAGTTGGGCAAATGCTTTAATTAGGAAGCAGCAACATCAGAAATTGTTGTTTTTTCTTCAGCAGTAATTTAACACAGCTACAGTGCAGCTGAAAGCAAACATGAAACTGTAAGTCAAAGCAGATACCTGGAAGTACAAACGGAATTGTAAAAACGAGAAATCACAGAGTTTCAGCTGAGACTTTTACAAATGTTTTTCTCTTTGTCATGGGTTGACGAGATGTGCCCGTATTCTAGTTGGAAGCAGGTCAGACAAATACAAATATACATACAAATGACTATCATTTACAGACCACAGGGCAGTGCAGAGGTTTATTCCTGATAGACAGAAACAAGCTGGTTTCTTTTTATCAGGACTTGGCATAGTCTCTCCCTGTTTAGTCTGGGTGCTCCGGTTTCCCCCACAAATAAGAAAAAAATCAATAACTGGAATAAAAAATTATAAAACAATAAATTCTTGAAATGTACTCACTTTCTGTATAATTGTATTACAGAACATGGTTCTGTTCAAGTATTCTTCAAACTGTTTTCTGGCTGTTCAGAGTGTGACAATGAAATACTGTGTTTGCGGATTAGAAATGATTTAATTTGACTGAGAGTTAAATTAATTCATTTCAAATCTGCAGTCTGTCACTCAGTGTTGGGGAGGGGGAGGCAGTGTTGTTTGTGTCTTGGTTTGTGGGACTTATATAGTGTTGGGGAACCATGGCTCCAACATGTCACCGAGCCAAACTTCAGCCCCATTCAGAAAATCCAGAACATGGAAATTGTGAACAAGTTATCTCCAAGTCTTTCTGTCTTTTCACGTTTTCAGCAACTATTTTCAAACATTATACATGTTGCATGTTAGCTGTGTTTAGAAGAAAAAAAAAAACATAAATTCTCTTTACAAAGACTTTAACTATTTTTTGTGTGTCAGTTATCTGGTGTTTGGCCGTCTGATGTGAAATTTTAGTACTTGACAGATGTCAACACTTATAAACGTTACAGTCTGTACCAAAAAAAACATTTAGGTTTTGTGCTACTTCTTCTTTTTCCATTATTTTTCAGTCATAAATATTCACAAAAAATTAAACTGATTGGTCTAGTAGTATTCCAGATTAGCTACAAGGTGTAAGTCCAGTGATCACTCACGCACACACACTAAAGTGATTACATGATCCTGTCTCAGCCTACGCCTGGCTGGAATAATTGCCACAATGGATCAAAGCTGTAGTTTTGTTTTAACTAGCTTTGGGCTACTGATCAGCATCTGTTTTAATGAATCATTAGCTATTGATTTGGTGAGGCACATGGCCATTAACTAATTATTAAGTACATATGTGGTTATGGTCATTGGTTTTGACACTGCCTGCCACACATCCACATTAATGTCTGAGGTCTGTGGGGCAGCTGCACAGTCAAAACCGCTATGAAGTAACAGTATCCCATTGCAAAAATATGGATCTGACTCTGACTTGTGGTAATTAACACATGAATTAAAAATATAAATTAATGCTCAATATTGATAGGGAATTAATCCATGATGGCAGACTTAAAAGTAATTTGAATCAAATTGACTCTTTATTAGTTGCTGATATGGTAAACTTTAATTTATGACCAGTATTGTAAAGTGTTATCGAACTCTCAAACTGGTTCTCTACTCTGGTAACTCTGGTTCACCTAACAGCACAGTTAAAGCAATGCTGTTTACACCTAAATGATGTAACATAATATGTTTGCTACATAGCTTTATATGGACTATTTCACCATTGTTTATCACATGTAAACATGTTACTTGGCTAGCTAGCTTTGCAAGCATTACTTACATTTGATGTAAAAAGTTTGATGTAGCAAACCACATTGATGTTAAATAAATCAGACAATGCATTAGCAATGTAGTGATATCTGCACCAGAAGGTAGCAAATACCTTTCATATTCATAGTAACACAAAGGAATGCGAACAAGGTGTAATGTTTTTCTATACACTTAGTAACCTAACTTGTTTATTCGGTACACCTAGTGAGAATAAATTCAGTTTAACACAACAGCTTTGCAGCAGAATTTACCTTTATGATGGTCATCATTTTCAGTACTTAAACTGTTTTAGAGGAGTTGATTCAACTTCAGGGTCACTTTGGAGGCTGTTGGTAGCGCTGTTACAAAGAAGTGTTTCTTAACTCTAATTATTATATTTAGTCTACCCTCATCCACATAAATTGCCTATTAGAAGCTACATGTTTTCAAATAGTATTTTTCAGTTTAACAAGAGAAAAGGCTTCAAGGCTGATTGAGTGGTTAGTATTACGTGTATCGAGTTGACTACCCCACTTCTAATTTTAAAAAGCAGTGCATAATGGTTGGCTTTTCAATAGATCTTTTTATGGAAGATACCATTGGAAAGGCACAGCTGTCAATAATAAAAATGAATTGTGATCCATTTGCTGCTTTAGTTTCAGGGCTCTGGTTCATGTCAGCTCTCTGTCACATCATCATGACTTACTGGGAACCATCATTAATGTTATTAATAATGCCTGCGCTTTTGCCAGAATCAGAGTTTTTTTCCTCATATGTGACTCTTTTTTTTTTTTTTCATGACAGTGTGAACAGATCACACAGATCACATTGAATCTTTCCAATTCTGATTGGGCCACTTTAATATGTGATCCTAAATCAGATACAGCTCATTTTTTTGCAAGGCAACTTCAGTGTGATCAGTTATATTGGAATTTGTGCAACTTTTACGTCACTCTCCAGGGTTTTTCCTGGCTCAAATGAGACTTTGGTGGTACCTAGTGTTGTAACAATACCAAAATTTTCACTTTGATACCAACACCCAGTTTAGTATGATGATATTCAACGCCAAAACAATACTTGAGATCAGAAACAGAACATCCACAGGGGAGTGGTGCTTCTTGATAGAGTCACACACATCACCATCATGTCAGCACAATGCTGCAGCTGCAGTTACAAATGATAGAAATCCACTGAGAGCATTGCTATTTAGTGCTTTCTGTAAGACACCCATCTCAAGAGCTGGAGGCAAGGCTTCCTTGCATGTGGCCGCCTTGTAATTCTCAGCACCGTGCCGTGAGAGTCTTGTGGAGAGACACTGACAGCTTAAGTTAAAAGTAGCCCTGGACATCCTGACATTTCAGATGAAATTTGAGCATTCATGTAACACTCTCACCACTCCTGACTCCTGACTCTGCATCCATGCTCTACTATGTAAAGTAATAGTAGCCACTGCTCCACAAAAATCCATAATTAAAAATTGATCTCTTTCTCCTTATCCACGCTCTTCTGCTCACAGATGTGCGAACTTCCATCATCTGTCAAATTCAATGAAACTGTAAAAAAACACATGACGTTATTGTTCTTTCAAGGGTTAGTTCATGACCGTGACCAGTTCACCCTGGATCTGATATTGGCCACATTTAAAAAATAATATGAACTCTGAACAATAAATCACAATTGAGCTTTACAAGCCCTCAGGCGATGTTTGTACTGTAGCTGCTTTTGTAGGATAAGACTTTCAGGCTGACTTGCACTCAAAACAAATCACTGTTAAACTAAAATGCAACTGACAGTCATTTTATAGTTTGATGTTCACAATTGTCTTCCTCACTGTTGATTGCCTGAGGAAGCCCAAGCCCCATCCAAGGTCTTAACAGAGCGGATTAATTTCTCTGAGCATAGATTGTACTATTGCCAAGAAAACATGAGCCAACATAGAAGGAGAGGTATTTGCTCTCAGCCCATAAAATACATAAGATTGATGTGGTGTTTGATAAGCCAAAAGGAAGCCTGTCTTGGCCATACTCCACCTTACCTCTTTCCACCTCTCCCTACAGCAGACTTTAGCTGACATGACTTCTCAGGTGGCAGCCTGCACCAACGCAACGCACGACCCCATTTGTGCATCCACTCTACATTTGACCGCATGACCAGAAATACAACACATGGTCACAGGAGGGAAGTCTGACAAATTTATCGCCCACTTACTCACCCTTTGTGAATTTAGACCACGGATATTTCACAGACAGACACGACTACGAGTACATTGTTGTCAGGGTGAGGAGGTTTCAATTTGGGATTGAGTGTGAGGGGTGGGGTAGGGTTGGGAAGAAATTCAGTAGATACCAGAAATGACTAAATTGTGTGCGGAAAAAGCCCAAATTAATAAATGGGAAAACAGAGCACACTTGGATGACCTCTTGGATGAAAACATCACAGTGGCTTTAATCGTTTGGCTGTTGTGGTAGAGGACGTGTAGACTGAAGACAACCAATGCAAAGGGCTGTGTTGTTTGTGGTACTGTTTCAGGTGCTGTGGACGAGGGATAGGTATCATTACAGATGTACAACATAAACAGATATGGTACTGGTACCAGTACCTGGAATTCAGTACTTGTACCAAAGGTTACCTTTTTTCAGCACTTTATTCTCTTTGTGCTAACAAATCTGAGTTGTAAAAAATACAAATTTCAAAACAGTTTCGAACATTTTACACATCATGCAAAGTAAAATCTCTCCCTACTTCCCTCTCACCTCCCAAACCCATCCCTACAACCTTTACCATGTCACCAGGTAGTCGTTACTATGGCAGTTCTCACATACTGTATTTTGCATACATAAAGAGCTTAAGTCACGCTCCTTCTGGTGTGTCACTTGGGACCTAAATTCGAAAAAAAAAAACATGAACGGTAGTCTATGGTGAACTGTGACTTTGCCAAGCATTACAGATATGTAATTTTTTCAATTGACAACATAATTCTACAAATCAAGTCTCTAGCATAGCTTAGTGTGAAATTGTCCTCGTCTTGCCCAGTATACATAATTCACACCAATCTCGCTGATCCATGTAATCTTATCTTGACTGAAATGTTTTATTTTACTCCTGGTGCTTTTATCAACAGTCTATCTGCGGTATGAGGAAGAGCTGATAGCTCGAAATGTCACGCCAATAAATTTTCATACGGGAGACTGTTTGGTGTGCAGATCTTTTCTTCTCAAAAAAACATCAAACAGTAATTTGTGTGACCTACTGCAGTAACTCTGAGGACCCCCTAGGGGTTTAAGACCCCCTGTTGAAGACTAAGTTGCTCTCTCACACACTGCGATTTCAGGTACTGAAATTTGGCATACATTGATTCACCGTGAATCAGTACTCCGTAGTTTGGTACCCAACCCTACTGGTTGCACAATGAAATACAAATCCAGGAAGTCCAGATGGAGCAATAGATTCATGAGTTTGTGCAGAACAGACACCAAAATGCTGCACAGTATTTTACAAAAGTCTGAGGATTTTACAGCCCTGGATAGTTAACACGGCAGCAATAATTTATCTTTTGTCGCAACCATCAGCAGGTAAGCATTAGAAATAGAGTTCACATAAGGAAGTCGCATACCAGGATTGTGAGCTTGCATGAATTTGACTAGCCAACACATTTCGCCAGAAGATGTATTGCAGTCCAGAAAAAATAGAGCCAAGTTCAACTTCCTTGCTGGACGACACCACGCTCTTCTGCTGGAGTCGCTCTACATTGGCATCCACACTGTGTCGACAGAGCGGTGTCATTGAAATGAACGAGAACACTGGATTTATTTATTTTTTAAACACAGGGTTGAAGAACACGACCTTGGACTCTCAACTACCATCATTAAAATACCAAATCAGGGAAGAAAAAAAAATGTCGTTCTTCACTCCAGTAGAGTTCCAGAGACTTGGAGAGCTGGTGTCGCATGGTAGCCTAACACCGGGGTCTACAACCTTTGCACTCAAGAGCCATTTGGGGAAAAAAAGAAAATCTGGAGCCGCCCCCTGAGACTGTTCTTCTTTTGAATTTGGCATCCAAGGCTCAAGTCTTATGGCTAGCCACCTGCAAAATTTTAAGGAAAAGACGCAGAGGCATAGCTGTAGGCTATGATGCATAATTTGAACGATTAAATGAAATCACTAAGTATATGAAATTAGGTGTCAAAAATCATGAAAAAATTAGCAGCTTATTCTGCTCTGAAACGCTGTTTTCAATCTTTTTACATGTTTTCAGCAACTATTCCCTAACATCTATAATGCGTTTTGAAGACAAACTTTTCATTTCCATGTTTTTTTTTAAAATTATTATTATTATTTACAAAACTGCAGAGAGCCAATGGAGAGGGGGAAAAAAGCCACATGGAGCTGCAGGTACCCAACCCCTGGTGTACCACCTTAATAAAGCCCCTTTTACACTGGAAGAAAACCCACTAACACCCATTAAGTCTGGCTTCTGTCCTCAGTGGGAAATTGTACAATTCTGCTTCAATTCTGAGCAGTTTTCAGTGGAGGCAGTGAAGACTTGAGAGCAAAGCAAAATAAATTTCAAACCACAGATATTCAGTTATAAGATACAAAAGTACTGAGAGCTGAACATACAGAGACTTTTAAAAACATCTTTCTCTCTGCTCTTCTGCGCAGACATTAGTTGAGTCTTGGCTTTCTAGCACACATCAGAAAAGAAATGGCTCTACTGGGAATGGGAAAACGGTCAATCACATATTTTTAGCAGGTTCAGCTGTGTTTAAAAACCTGCATTGACGTGCTAATTTTGGTCTAAAAAACGGCATCGTAATGTGACACTCAGCTAGGCTCTAAAATTACATACAGGTGAACTTCAATCACGAAGCCAACAGTCAGTGTGGGTCAAAATGCCATAACAGGCTGGTTTATTACAAAGTGTCACTAACATCAGTTAAAAAGGTTAACAAAATAGCATATCTCGCTGCAGGGGGTGGTGGCACACCAGTCAGCAGGCTGGTGCACTGGTAGTATACTATAAGTGAACAAAAGATTCCATATTTACACAATATATACAAATAAATGACCTCAGAGTGCATTCACACCCCATACATTACCTTTAAAATCAATCCAATACCTCAGGGTGCATTTTGCACCCCTACATTACCTCTACAAACAAATAATCTCAAACAGAAGAGGATTTGTTTGGTTTACCAAGGAAGCATGTGCACCAGAGTGATCTCAGTAGCATGAGTGAAGCTTACACACCTGAGCTTCATGGGCCTCTTAACAACTCAGGTGCTCTCCTCCTGATTGGCCAATTGTACCTGACTCTCAGTATCCCCCTGCTACAATCGGTATCTAAGTAAAATATTTACAAGATGTAAGAAAAGATATTCCTGCATTGGACTTACACTACTTGCTTCCAACATACACACACATCTGTTTTTAAGATGAGTGTATGAGGCCATCCTTACCCCATACTGTGTCAGCAATTTAAATGGATTCCAGATGATAACATACTGTATTCTGTACTGTATATTCCTCACCTCCCTGAGTTTCCTGAGTTTTCCTATCCAACAGGTATCCCTTAGCACCTGCAGGACTCTCGAGCTGACAGGAGCCTCCAATTTTAATACAATGCTTGGATGATTCAAGTTCAGTCTGATATTTATGTAAGATGATTACAAGTGGAGGGGCCTTATTTTCTGACTGGTAACTATAACACTGAGAGATCTGGATCTCAATATGGGAAATTTAACAAATGATGAGTAGTAGTTGGAGAAAAAAACAAAACATTTCTTTGCATGTTTTGGAAGAAATGCCATATGGGTTTGATATGCTCTATCTTGAAGTCATTAGGGTGCAAGGCTGGTTGGGTGACAGTAAAGATCCGAATCTCCGATCAAAACAGCTTTTGATTCTGATCTTGAGTCAAACAATATGTGATCCATATGGTGGAAAGTATGGTCTGCCTTTAATTTAGCAATGTGTGTGAAACATTTAAATTTCCAATGTGAAAGATTTATGAGGATTTACTGGCAGAATATGGCAGAAATAGAATAGAATATTCATAAGTAGATTTTCATGTTGCCTGATAAGCTTAAAATAAGAAAAGTTGTGTTTTTGTTACCTTAAAATGAGTGGTTTAAATCTGCAGAACATGCAGGTACTCTTCCATGTAGTCCACCAAATTGCACTGCCATGTTTCTACAGTGGCCCCAAATGGACAAACCAAACATTCGCTCTAGATACGGCTGTTCATATTTTGTACAAGTTTTTGTGGTCACAACAGGTTCTCCTCCACACCTAGAGAGGGAGAGTGAGATAAGGTGTCTGCAATCTGCAAGCTCACCACTGGATGCCATTCGTCTATATCTCACACCACACTAGATTCCTGCAGTGGAACAGGTACCTGCCCAATTAAAGAAAAAATATATTATAAATTCACTAAATTCACTAACTGCAGGTGGGCAGTGGGTGAGAACAGTAATATTAAAAGCAGAATACAATAACATGTTTTTTTCCTGGAAAAAAAAATGAAAATAATAGCTTGGTCATGTTGATTTTCCCTGTACAACATCCTTACTGGCAGGCCTCCCTGCATGTATTTTCAAACCCCTGCAGATGATCCAGATCAGGGCGGCACATCTGGTTTACAGCCAGCCTGAAGCAGATAGCTCCACTGGCTTCCAGTTGTTGCACGCATCAAATTCAAAACCCTGACACTCGCTTACAAAACTGCAACTGAACCAGCTCCCTCCTACCTGAACTCTCTCATTCAGGTGAACACTCCCTCTCGCTTGCTACGCTCTGCAAATGAAAGGTGCTTGATTCAACCACCACAACAGGGCCCAAAGTCGCTACCTTTGCTTATGTAGTTCCACAATGGTGGAACAAGTTACCAAACTGTTAATCCGCAGAGTCCCTCTCAGTCTGTAAGAGAAGACTAAAGATCCAGCTCTCTCACGAACATGTCTACAATTGATGGACTGCAAAAAATACACAATACATCCTATGCACAACTTTGCACTATGGCGATTACTCATGCTATTTTTTCCTGACTTGATCCTTGTTTGCGTTGTGTCAGCTCTCTGATGTACGTAATTTTCAATAAAGCATCTGCTAAATGAAGTGAGATATCTGTGTACCAGACAGACTTGCATTCCTGAGACAAAACATGAAACATTCTAATTTGAGGGGCACTGAGGCCACGTCAACACATGGTCTAATTATAAATCAGGCACTGATATATCAGGCCTATACATCAGGCACTTATTTAAGTTATTAAAAGTTGTCATTACTCATTAATTCTCCAACAGTAAGAAAATAAAACTTGTCTCTTTCCCACCGTGCCCTGCTGTTGTCTGCCCTGCTGTTCCTTTCTGTCCATGCTTTCAGTTGTAAACTCGGCAACTGCTGCTGCTTTTATTGCTGCTCCTCTGAGCTTGATTATCACTTTGGAGACTGGAGACGGAGTGGATGGATGAGCTATTTTATTGTCATATTGCGAGCGGTGCGGCTGCTGTTGACTCTTCATGGCTCTGGCTTCAATGGAGGGACACACACCGGTCAGCAACTAACCAGAACAAGCTGTTTTCCATCGCCTCTGCCCAGGCCAGCACATCATTATTTTGTTTGGATGCAGGCCCTGTCACATGTGTATCACACTCTCTGGATGTTTCATCTCCACTATAGCCGCTGGTGTGCTTTCTTCCACTGCCTAGAGAGTTCGTTGTTTGTGATGAAATGCTCCCGTTACACAAAAGGGGTCATCAGGTGTATGAATAATAAAATATTACTGGTGTTTGTTTTTGCAGGCTGGAGATATTTTTACAGCGGATACCTCATTTGATTTGACAAACAGGGACTGGCTGAGTGCGATATTGCAGTTTTATCTGGCCTAGATCAACAAGATGTCATGCTGACTCAAACAGTAGGTCTGACATCAGACTGAAGACTCTAAATAGACAGGACTCAATATCAACACACTGTAGAAGCATCAGTATTCAATTAACATGAAATAATATCATAATAACATCAAAGAGCAGGCAAGAACATAAAAACACTGCTTTACCTTTAAGGCAGAAGTACAGCACATTGGTTTGCGTCAGAGGAGTGTTTTTTTTACTATGGAGCAGGGTGAAGTGGTTATAACAACAGAGAGACATAAGGGTGAGGGGACTGTCTCATTCAGCTCAGACTATGAGATCCATGTGGACAAAACCAAGACCATGTGAAAGAGTATGGATCATAGGAGGAAGATGCAATGGAAAATATTATGTGTCCTCAGTCAAAACAATGTGCATAACTTTATGTTTTCATAAAAGAACAATGTCAAAATCATGCTTTAAAGGTCCAGTGTGTAAGATTTTAGGGGATACATTGCCAGAAAATGGCATAAATGGAACATAAAATTCTTAAGTGTGTTTGAAGGAGTGTATAATCACCTGAAAATAAAAACTGTGTTTTTGTTGCCTTAGAATGAGCCCTTTGTATCGACAGACAGTGCTGGTCTTCATCTACAGCAGCCACCATCCTTTAGGCTCTTAAAAAAGGCCCACCTAAAAGAATCAATATCAGGTTAATGTACTTTAAATTTGGTATATTGTAATGCCTTTACCTTTCTGTCAGAAAGACTTTTCCAACAGGAAGCCTGTGTTATGTGTTAATATCACTCTCTCTCTTCTACCTTGCAGAACACAGGAGGTGCTGGTCTACCACTGTCTCAATCTGTTGGTACGTTTGTGTTATTGTGTGATTTTGGCAAATCCAAACTCAACTTTTAAAACACCAAAGTCACATAGTCTGGTTAAGCGAGAGACAGCAATATTTGACTTATATAACAGCAGTTTCCCGACAGAAAAGGCAGTCTGATGAAACGGTAAAGTAGTAAAAAACCTTCTCAATATAACATACACTTAAATTCATATTGATTTTTTAAACGGGCCTTCTTTTAAAGGACCAATGTGTAGGATTCTGTGACAACTAAAGTGCCAAGTATGCAAGGCAGTGTTTAGTTTGTCTGTTCCCCTGGACTACTGTGAAAAAAATGGAGTTGAATTTATATGAATATTATGATCCATTTCTGCCAATAAATCTTCCCAAATGTTACACACTTAACCTTGAAATTGTGGGACGCTTCTATAGCTCAGTTGGTAGAGCATGTGCCCCATGTACTGAGGCTGTCAGTCCTCTGCAGCGGCCGCCACTTCCATTCCTACCTGTGGCCCTTTGCTGCGTGTCATCCCCTCTCTCTATCCTGTTTCCTGTCTACTCTGCAGCTGTCCCTATCCACTAAAGGCAAAAAAGAGCCCCTAGAATAATAGTTAAAAAAAAAACAACTTGAAGTTGTTAAAATATCTTTCACTGATGACTCTCTCCATAGCAGTACATTGCTTAGCTTCCGTGCTGGTACTCCTCTCTGCTTCTCTAAACTAGGGGTGTGTCGCCCAGCATCTACTGTAAGTAATACACTGACTATGTATATGTGTACCTCATCGTATCGCACACAACTTAACTTCAAATAATCCAAACTAGTCCTTTAACAATTGATGATTAATAGTAAAGAAATCACAATATCTAAAGTACTATAAATAGATTTTTAAAAAAGCAAAAAAAAAATGCAATCCTCTTCAAAAGTATGATGACAATCTGTTTTCCTCTTCCGCATAAAACTGAAATTAATGAATGAACAAAAGGTTAGAGGACCAATTTTTCCAGGCACATGATGTAACATCAAAATCATTTCATCTTAATCATGATGTGACTAATGAATAATTGTCCATGCTGCTTTCAACATGACAGCATCTGATTATCTCAAAATCCAGAGTGCTCGACTTTGTTGGTCACAAGAGGCTAAATGCCCCTGTTCCTGTGACTCACTTCCTAACATCGTCACAAATTCATGACGCTGGCTATGTCAGTCAACACCAGAGCACTGCTGGTGACACAGGACGTCACTCAGGGAGTCAAAGATCAAGAGACGGGAATTAATAAGTGCTGCCTCGTATCGGAGAAGGGCAACCCATGGCTCGACACCGTCAGCCACAGATCAGTCCTTATGACGTCTGTTTATGTGCATGAATCACAGTAGTGTGGCATATCGTACAGTAGAAAGTCAGCCCTCTGGAGAGTCTGAAACATCCTTGAACTCTGGGAAGCGAGAACAGATCAGTCAGTGTGTTCATGGAGGAGCCAAAGCTTGTTGGAGGATTTTTTTTTAGGTAATTAAATCTGCAATAGTAACTGAGAGTGGGGAAAGGGAGAGAAAAAGATTTAACACATGGGAATCTTTGTCCACAGGCGTAAACATCAATGTGTACCTGGTGCATTAGGTGCCCACCATTTATTAACGCTTACAGATCCACTGTGTAAGATTTACAGGTATTTATTGGCAGAATATGGCAAAGAGGAATATAACATTCATTAGTATGTTTTTATTAGTGTATAATAACATGAACATAAGAATCACTGTGTTTTTGTAACCTTAGAATGAGCCCTTTCTATGTACAGAGGGCACTGGACATCACACACTATTATGGGAGGGTGAGATGAGGTGTTTGCAACCTGCAAGCTCACCGCAAGATGACACTAAATCCTACGGAGTGGTCCTTTAGATCCCTAAACTTCTCTATGGTAGTTCTTATCAATACGGATGTCATATTTTTGTTTCCCCCTTTTGCATGATAGTAAGAGAACCTGTTCCAGTACATTTCAGTTTAACTGTCACTGACACAATATGTGCAAGATGTACACAAGAAAATCCATTTGCACTGTGGCCAATCACAGTTTTGTTACTCTGCAGACATTGTCCCAATGTGTTCACTGTTGATTGAGACACATTTTTGCCCTGAGTTAAGCCAGGGTCACCCATGCACGAATTCAGAAAGTGACCACAAATTTGCATCATTTCTTCCCTTCCAGTTGATCGATGGTGACGTTTAAGAGGGCAGAGTCACAGCCTCAACCAAGAGGAAAGACGTGTGTGTTGTTTGCCTCAACAGACAATGACCTCTTCCCCTGCGATCGTGCATGTGTGACCAGGCCATCAAGTTCCTCAGACTGGGTTTCTCCCCGGGCGACTTCCTCAAACAAGCTCGATCAATCAAATGCTTTAGGACAGATTACAGAGGCTCAAATTCTAAGAGTGAGAATGTAAGTGTCACATGGCCAAAGAAGAATCTCTGCCGGGGATTCTTGAAATCTAATATGATTTTGTACAAGATTTCTTCTTTCGCATCGCTCAGGGTGAATGCAGCAGTGAACCACAGAGATGTTATGGACCTGACAAGAGAAGAGAGGAGAGCTCAGAGGTTATTTTTATCGTCACTCTTGCCTCTCAATCTGTCTGCAGCAGCAACCCACGGAGGAGCCGACCACGCTTGACTGTTTATTGCGTGCTAATTTGACTCTCTGTCCATGTTGACTTCTGACTGGAGGAGAACCGTATTGTACAAAGTAATTTTATGAACAACCAAAGAGGAGGCTCTTTAGCTACTAAACGACACACTATGTTCTGCTATCTAGTTGCTAACTTTAGTGCTGGCAGATAGTATTGGTTTATCTTAGCTTTTTCAGAAAATAGTCGCCTGCTATGACAGGAAACAAGGTTGATGAGAGCTGCGAAAGGGAACCGAAACAAAGTCACTCACTGTAAAACAAAAACAATAAGCTGAAAGAAAATAAAAAACTGTAAAGCTGAGAGGAAATGCAGTGTTGTGTGAAAATGCTCTGTGGGTTCATCACTGTGACAGGCCACTTCCACAGGTAGTTATTTGATCTACGTTTCATATGAAAATTTGATCAGTGGAGCTTTAAAAGAATTACAAAAGGGATCAAGAACTACTACTACGTTGAAAAAATAAATCCACTGAATATATATTCAGAATATTTTTTTCAGGGTGTAGGATTGCATTAAAATCATGTCTGGTACAACACCACGGACAAATATAAGTAATCAGAATCGTATCATCTCCTTGGACTGCATTTGTCTGTAATCCCACTGGAAGTTTGGACTACATTTGTGGCAACATAAATCATCATTCCCTTCCACATACTGTCCATCTGTAAAGTCTGCAGTGCAACATTTTGGTCGGAATCCATGGAAAAACATCAATAGTAATTAGGGGTTACATCAGCATGGGGTGGATGTCGTTTTCCTTCACATGGGAACCCAATTTATGGTCGAATTCTGAGGTTGAAATCACAGAGAAAGTGAAGGCGCAGCTGTCATTCTGGTTCAGCCGGGACGGCATGGACAGAACGAGGAACACACAGGGAGGTACGTACTTGCGGTTTTGCTATAGCGTTGTCTTGGGCTGCTGCCTGCATACTTGATCATAGCCGGAGGGCCGAGAAGTTCAAGGTCCATTTTGAACACTGTGTGTGGGAAGAGCTACTGTCGGCGGGTACATTTGAGGCAGGTTATTACGATGAAATGAGGGTTTACTTCATGTTTGGACCTGCATGCCTCGTAACACAAGTATAATATACAGGAGACGCAGCGCATAGTTGATGCATATAGTAGAATGCAAAACAGGAAAAGAGAGCTATATAAAGTTTCATATGATATAATCTTGGGATCTTGGGAATAGGGTTAAATGATAGGGTGCATTTCTGCGTAGAGGAGGGAAGATGACACCAAAATCTCTCGTGATATAGTGCCATGCTACAGTTTCCACTCATCCAAACATCTTCCGAAACTGATGAGCCAAAGACGACTCATAGATGTACCTTTGCTACATCTTTGGAGGAAAATAATATGCTGAACTCTGGGGGCGTGGTGAGCTGTGTGTAGGTCAGTATCCACACCAGTAGCACTGTGATTATGACTGACCTGAGTAAATATTTTACGTGGCAAAAATGGGAATTAAGGATGAAAAGAGGATAAAAAAAAACAACAGATGTGTAATTACATCAGTGCTATGCACTTTGAAGCCATATCACCGGTGCTGCTGAGGTTATATAAGGACATATGGTCACTGTAAAAAAAAACATACAGAAATTTCATGAAATCAACTCTTTTCTCATTAACTTAAAGGAGCAATATTTAACAACTGCAGATCCAAAAATGAGCACTGCAGTCCTGGAAGTGAGTTAGAACCTTAAACTGTATATTTAATAGGTTGAAAGCCTTTTTAATAAACAGTCAGTGGTTAAAGCGAGTTGTTTCCCCCATCCCCTCTTCCCCAGACTTTAGGAAGCTCAGGCAGGCTGCAGGAACAACAAGCTGATCAGCTGTTTTGTTACTGTCAGTTGTCTGTCAATGCAAAGTAAAGCCGGTTATTAAAATATAAAAAAAAAAAAAAAAAAAAACGAGGAAGTCAAATTTGTTTGCAGTGTTCATCAGTGTGACTGAAGAGTTGTTGGTTCAACTAAATATTTTAAGCTTCTTGAACATGTTTTCTCAAGTCCAACTAAATTAGTATCTGTTTATTTAACTAGAAACATTTATTTGTTCCGAATCATTCCAAAATAACCTCAGCTAACAAAATTTTAAGGCAGCTCAGGCATGAACTTTTTTAAGTTAGAACAAATATTTTATTTTTACAGTGCTGTGGCACACTATATTTTATTTTTACAGTGCTGTAGGACGCCACTGCTAGCACAGAATGGTGCTTTTCCAGGTCTCATAATGTGAAATGGGATGAGCAATGCACAGGCACAAAGTGTGTGGAAGTAATGGCTCTCCAAACATCTGTGAACTAACAACCAGAGTCTTGCAGCATCCAGTAAGAGAACAGCAAAAATGAAATACCGTCTTCATATCTTTCTCCAATTGATCTCAGGGTGAAAGGCTTCCTGTGGGACGAGAAAGTAGAGGGCGATGCCGTGTCTCGCAGGCCGTCTGGTGAGTAATAGGAATGAGTGATACAGAGTGAGTCATAATACCTGCTGCAACTATATTTGAGTCCTGTTATTCTGTGTCAATTCCCTAAAATACGATAAGGGTGAATTAGTTTTGAAAACATGGGCGTTATGATATATACTGCATCCAGACAAGACTGATTTGACATAAGGAATTTCTGATTTATGCATACACCGATGCTAATTCGATAATAACGAATCAAGCTGCAATTTGGGGCTGAAGCTAGAGAGTTTATAAGACAGGGATCTGGCATCTGTGGTTTCAGATTTTCCTCTGTCGCTGTCTTTAATTTGTGACCACACAGGTTAATCATCTTGCCAAGGTTTGATGTTGAATTGTAGGTTTTTCAGAGCGAGTTTATCTTCAGCTCTGACACTGTACGCTCCTCTGCTCCTCCAGCTGGAAGGAGCAGTGCACAGATCCAGATCTCAGCTACGAATTCTCACAAACCTGCAGTACAGCGCTGGATTCTTTCCTGGATCCTACCTGTGCTCTCAATCAGAGCGGCCGCTTGGCGTGCAGCTCGCTGGAATGTGGTGAGAATCAATTAAGGGAAACTTCAGGGAGAGTTTTCAGCGAGAGAGGCACACAAATCTATGTGAAGGTCAAGGAAAGAAAGTATAAAACTAAATCATACAGTAAGTTCAAAAATATTTTCACATTATCCTCTCAGCTGGTGGTAAAGACTGAGTTCTGAGAATGCTTGATGTATTTGTCTTTCCCTGCTTTAATTAATAAAGTATTTTAGGATATCAGGTTCTGCAAATAGGCTCTAGATTATTGCTGGGAAAGTGCTGATGTCATGAAAATCAAACTATCAATCACAATGCACATACACAGTTTTTGAGTGTGTGTGGTCCCTCCTTAGGTGCATCTGAATGTGTGTGTGCTGGATCAAAATAACTTGCATTTTCATGTAATTTCCTGTCAACGATAAGAGGAAGTTTGAAGACGAGCAGAGGATGGAGGATGAAAGAGTGGACAGACAAAGCACCGGGTTGAAAATGCAGAGTGGCTCAGCTGTATTTAGCCATGTGTCAAACAGGGACAGTGGAGATGAGAAACAGCCTTCAGTGCAAGTAACCCTGGTGAATGGGTGGATAAACACACAAACACAAAGACACAACATGAATAAAGTGAAAGTCAGACAGAGAGGATGAGTGGGAGTTACAGAAAAGAAAGACGCCAATGGGTTTCATTCATGAAACACTGTCAGTGTGTAACTACATACAAAAGGGACCTTAATTACCGTGAGAAAACATAATGGCACCACCTTAGAGAAGGCATATATTGACTTAAGACCATACTGAAGAAGAGGAACTTAAGCGACGTGAAAAATTATGTAATAGTACCAATGATTTCTTCACTAGCAGTGGCTTCACAGCAATGTCAGTAGAGTATCACGCTCCAGAAGGAACAATACCAATCAGTTTCTGTAGCGATGCAAATTACCAAGTTGACATTCTACTTATTTCAAGCCAACGCTTCTTGTTGAGGAGGCACTGATCTGTCACAGGGGGTAGCAGGAATAGCACAGGTGTTCCTGATAGAAAGGATGACTGTTCTATTCAAGTGTTCCAGGAAGCCATGGCAGTGAGACACAAAGGCAACAATCTAGTGTTTTAATAGCTTCAGTTTGATGTCCTCTATGTAAATAGCGTCCTCTGACTGTCCAGCTGCCAAGATCCTGATGAGAGAGGAGAGGAGTTGATCATGTTCATCAGGGTTGCCTTTAACTATTGCCATGCTCTGGCAGAAATTAAGCTTAATGAGCAGCAATGATTTGTGTACCGAATTACCGCCTTAGTCGGGGACAGTAAACAGTCCTGCACTCAGTGCCAGAGAAAGGTCTGGCTCCACACGTCTCTCTGCCTGGTTTTGTATTTCTCTAAACCAATCACAATTGCGTCGGGGGGAGCGGGGCATTAGGAGGCGAGCTCTGACAGTGTAATGGCAAAATTCCTGGAAAAGAAAAGAAAAGCTAACAATTAGTGACCAAGGGGCAAATTTGTCACTTTCATGTAGGCAAGTAACTCGGAAGTGGTTATTGTTTCCTGTTGGACTTTAAAAATGCAGATAATGGTTTGGTGTATGCTGCCAGAAACATGTGTCCAATGGCATCTGGTGAGTCAGACTACTTACTGTAGGACAGTACTGTCGTGGGTGGTGGAGTTTGTATATAGGGATGGGAATTGATTAGATTTATTGATCTAAAGTTTTAAATGGGCTGGCACCACCGTATCTGTCCAAACTCTTACAACTTCACACTCTAGTCAGAGTAACAAGATGATCTAACCAGTTACTCCTGGATGTTCCAAGATCCAGATGCAAAAACAGAAGCGACCAAGCCTTTGCAGTGGATGTCCCTAATTTATGGAATGACTTGCCTTTACATATAAGAGCTGCTCAGGCCACAGAAACATATCCGTCACTGTTTAAGACCAGTCTTGTGTCTCTGGCGCTCAGTTCAGGCTGAGTTAGTCACCTGTGCTGCATCCTTCTTGCATATTGGGTGTATACATTTGTATTTAGTTGTGTGTAGGTATGTATGTGTATATATACATATATATGTAGGTGTATGTATATATGTGTGTATGTAAGCTTGTGTGCAAATGTGTATGTATGTTTATGTGTTCATATACATATAGGTATATGTTTTTGTTTTTGTTTTGTATTTTAAGCTTGCAAAGCACTTTGGTCAACCATTTTTGTTTTAAATGTGCTATATAAATAAAATTGACATGGACACTGATACCAATGCCAATTAGTCTACTTTTTTATTGATTCCCTTATTGATCAATTGATTGATTTTTTTATGTGGGACAAAAAGTAGACCTATAAAAGTTTTCAACATCTGCAACTGTTTTATTATCTTAAAGTCTGAACACATGTAAAAACACATTGAGAAACAGTAGTGAGAAAGGCATGTTAGTGACTCATCTTTTAAAATGGATGAAATGAGAGTATAATTGTACAGCATTTGTTTTAAATTTAGATTTTCTTAGTCAAGGAAAAAAAATCAGCCAAGCCTGCCTGCGTGGTGCTAATGTTTTTTTAACACAGGATATCTATTCTTGGTAATAAACGTGCTGGGAAGCAGAGGTTGCCTGTTCACAGGGTGTGAAATACATGGCATTCCTGGAAAGTAAGCCCTTGTTGTGTAGAGGGATGTTTTTTCACATTGGTAGTGTTTCCACCTTTGCTAGAAATATTCATTTTACAACCATTACAACTGGCAATGTTGTAATCTTTCTTCATCAAATGGTGTCATGCTTTGGACCGTTTCTTTTTCCCCACTATGACGTCTTCTTGTTGAAAGTTTCCAGCAGCGTAGATGCATGACTTTGAAATCACTGTTTTGCAATGTGCAAATGTCGGGAAAGCACGCTAATATCGATTAAAGACACAGTTCCTTAGTCCTCAACTGGAATGGTTCTCAACTGTATTCCCCAGTCGTACATGGAGCCCGAAGGGCGCCAAGACCTCTGTGAGTCAGTGATCTCGCTGTGACAAATTTCTAGTAGCGTTCCTTTCTCTGCTGTTGTTAGCTGTCATTTCAGTGTCAAATCAATGCAGTTTCATCGATGGGCCTTTCCAGGGAGATCATCAGAGGTCTCGCTTCAGCCAGACTGTTTTTCCACCACCAGTGTCTTCATGCCATCGCGGGATATTCTTGTGCAACGACCCCCTTAAAATGACATGTCACATGTCTGTGCAACTATTCCTGCTGTGCACACTATGTCAGATAAATCCATTTAATTACTCTCCTTCTTTCAATTAGTCTCCCCTGACTGAAATACTATCATTAATAGCTGCGATGAATCATAGTAATTGCTGGAACAGAACTAGTCATGGTTCCACATGTGCCTTTTCTGCTTTGACTGTCAGTAAATCGGATTCCTTTTTGGGACGATAATTAAATCTGAGTGCTCTGGCTAGCTTGGCTATTGAGATTTAGGTAAGCGAGATTTGGAAAGCAAAATGTCATGTGCTATAAAGTACAAGACACAGAGGACGAGCCAACATTTGACAACACACCCAGCTCTCTACAAATACTGCAATCCTGAGAACTTGAAATCTGTGGTTGTCATAACAAAATAAACAGTCCTGAGATTTAATGATTACAAATGAGCGTTATTTGATTGTGACGTATGTGTGTGTGTGTGTGTGAGAGAGAGAGAAAGAGACCAAGATTCTTTTGCATTGGGGATTTGTAGTTAATGTGATGATGAGACTTGGCTCTCTCGTCAGATATTTGTCTATTTCGCTTTAGGGGAAACATAACAGCAGTTCCCACAAGACATTGAAAGGTATCATAGTCTCTAATAACCAGTGATCATGCTACAGTAAACTGAACATGCAAGAAGTATTCATTTCTTCATGGGGCAGCTGACTAATGGCTTTAATTTTTTTTTTAATTGATCATGTTAGTCTGATGATATATTGCAACAATGACCATTTCCACTTTAAAGTTTTTACAATTAAATTTGTTGCAATAATGTAATCATATTACATAATGTACATATAACAGTGACAATGCAGATATGTATTACCTCAGAAAAACACATGCAACAGATGTAATGTATATAAGACATCCAGCTGAAACTAATTTGCAGAGCCCGACCCTTGTTAGATATTGAATTCAATTCACAAATTCTCATCTGCTTCTATTTTCATTCTTTCAGCACTTACAGCTTTGAACTGGTGAGCTGTGCTTTGCCTGGTTGATTCAATTTCACATCATGACAAACAAGCTGTACACAAGTGGTATTAATACCAATCAGCCCAGCTGGTGAGCATCTCCAAAGACACTGAACTTATCTTTCTGTGGCATCTTTGTTGGGTTGGGGACACCTTGAGGGTTCACTGAAATCCATGAATAATTCCCCTCAGAGAGGAGCTGGTTGTACGGATATGATCGCAGGGACAGCGTGTGTTCTGCTTTTGTTCTTGCTTGGAGTGAATACTGGACTACAACATTTGCAATTCTTGTTCCTGCAGGAAAAATGCAAAAAAGTAACATCTGGCCTGCGAGTGGTGCCAGAGAAACTGTAATATGATTAGCATGCATAGATGGTATAAAACATGGACATAGTCTTTGTGATGCCTCAGAGCTCAGTGTGGTGGCTCCAGCTGACTAATCCAAAAATGGGCAAAAAGGTGGAATGAAGCGGCTACCTAGTAGCTAGCCACCTGTAATGGCACCACCAGTCACTCAAATTTGTGTGCTTACTCATAATTAAAGTGAGCACACCTTTAATTATGCATAACTTAAAGAATTCAGTTCTGAGGGGATTGACTTGCTTTGTGGTGCCAGCCTCAAGTGGCCATGCAGTGAACTGCAGTTTTTGGCACTGCCACTTTGGCTTCATTTGTCATCCCGGAAGCTGCCACTTTGTAAGCACGCTAGCAAGTGATCAGAAGTACTTGTTACCATCTCAAGATGCTGAGGGTTAGCTTGTAAAAAAAATAGCACGTATGCATGTCACTAAAATACTTTAAACATTAGAAGTGGTACGGTATTTTAGCATGAAGCTTAAAGTACAGCTGAAGCAGAGTAGAATTTGTTCATTAGTTTCAAGGTTGCTGTTACTGCTCTTAAGCAAGTAAAACTGTTTGATACATGGGTGGAAATTCTGACTTTGTTATCACTGGTGGCACAAAAATGCAAAAACCAAAAGTAAAACCTGATTGTAAGACTGGTTACTGTTGATACCTGCTGTAATTCATCAGCTGTCCTTATATCACAGAAATGGATCATTCCCTTTCACATTTGTGCTGCCATGGCTGTGGACAGGTAGGAACACTTCAAGTATCTGTTGTGGCGTTGTCCTTCAGCGAGGAGCTTTTAGAATAAGGTGATATAATAATAATAATAATAATCTTTATTTATAGAGCACTTTTCAAAATTCACATTACAAAGTGCTTCACAAAGGCAACAAAGTAAAACAGACAGGATCAAGTGTCACACAACAACTCAAACAGGTTAAAATAAGATGGTACAGAGCAAGAATAGGAATGTAAAAACATTTTTAAGAAAAGCAGTGCACAACAGTTCAAGTTTAGATAAAATCAGGAAAGGCTCTCCGATAAAGGTATGTTTTAAGAAGAGATTTAAAGGAGATCACTGACTCGGCTGTCCTAATTTCCTCAGGCAGTTTGTTCCAGAGCTTTGGGGCCCTGACTGAAAAGGCCCTATCCCCTTTAGTTTTCAGCCGGGCATGTGGAACAGACAAGAGACCTCTGCCTGAGGATCTCAAGGTACGTCGTGGAGTGTAAGGTACTAACAGGTCAGAGATATATGGGGGTGCGAGGCCATTGAGAGCTTTAAAAGTCATCAGTAAAATCTTAAAATCTATTCTAAAACATACAGGGAGCCAATGTAGAGATGCTAAAACAGGAGTGATATGATCATGTTTCCTAGTTCTGGTTAAAAGTCTGGCAGCTGAGTTTTGAACATTCTGAAGTCTGTTAATAGATTTTTGGTTCAGGCAGGTAAAAAGGCTGTTGCAGAAATCCAGGCGTGATGAGATAAAAGCATGTAAAATGGTTTCTGTGTCTTTAAAAGATAGTGTAGAACGTATTTTTGAAATATTTCTTAGATGATAAAAACATGACTGCACAAGCTTTGTCGTATGATGTTCAAAATTTAGGTTTCCATCAAACCACACTCCCAGATTTCTAGCAACAGGCTTGATATGATCTGTTAGGGGACCAGCAAATGGTGGGATTTGTGTGATCATTTGCTGGGGCCCAATCAACACAATTTCAGTTTTGTCAGCGTTTAGTTGGAGAAAATTTTGTGACATCCAATCCTTTACTTCAGATAGACAGTCATTTAGTGAATCAAACATATTAGGGTCAGAGGATCTCAGAGGTAGGTACATTTGTGAATCATCTGCATAAAAATGGTAAGACACACCATGTTTTTGTAAAATATGCCCAAGAGGAAGCATGTATAAAGAAAATAAGATTGGCCCCAAAACTGACCCTTGGATAGAAGATATTAAGATTATCTTCTATTCTGGATGTGAAAATACCCCAGTGTTCATTGGTCTGCCTCTCAGACACAAGGGTAGAGAATATACGGTCAACACTCCTACACTACATAATTGCATCTGCTGTTAAAGATATTATAGTGATGAATTGGAAATTACATGAACCAAATTACTTTAGTATTGATAATTGGTTAAAAGGCCTCTCAGGCCTCTTTGAATATGACCATAGAAATTATGGACCCTGGCAGATCATATTAGGAAAATAGGCTATATGATTCCATGATATCACAATTATGCTGCACCGTCCACATCCCAACCTCCTTTTTCCTTTGTCTGTTAGATCTCTTTGATTTTTTACTGCACATGGTGTTGTACACCGTTGTTCTATGAAAGATTAATGCTGTCTTACATTGTCTAACAGTATGTATACATAGTTTGTCAGTGTTCTGTCCTTTGTCATATATATGCTAATCCTAAAACTATCAATAAAAAAGAGGTGAGTCACTTCTGGATCAAAACTGTACTGAGGCTCAGAATGCATGTTTGCTTCCACGTGCTTGAAAATCAAGGAAATCCCCAAAGTCATCATAGGTTTGTATCAGATTTCATGCAAATCTAACCCTTTAGTTGAGTTTTTCCACTGAAGACCAGGTGTTGAGCCCAGAGACAGCCGGCCAAACTGAATAACAGAAGAACTGATAAACTGACTGAACTTCAAGCAAACAGACGAGCAGTGAGCAATTTGTTGGTTGATGGCAGTCTGTGCATCAAGGCTACTGTAGGTACTCTGTTTGTGTGGACTAGACACAGTCTGTGAACGTACTGTACATTTCCTCTGAGACACTAAAATCTATCTTATCTTATCAGGCCAACATTTCCATCGTGAACACATGGCTCAGTGATTTTTTCATTTGCAGCACACTGTTTCTTATAGTTTATCTTAATAATATAATAATGGGTCTTATGACTGATGATCTTGCAGATTAAGTGATCCCACTGTTGGGTTTAGAGTTAGAGTAACATCACAGTCTGGGATGAAGGAATGACCAGTAGACGGTTCTCACAAGTGTAGTAATACAATCTCATGCATGTGTGTGTGCTTGTGTGTTTATAACACAGGGTTCATTGCTATTTCCCCAAATATTTGCCTTGGGTGTAGGGCTGCTCAGTGGCTGGCTGTTGGGGTCGTGGAGGGAGAAGGTGTGTCTGTAGCGATTCAGTGCCTTTGAAAGGAGATCAGAGCGAGTTCTGGCCTAATTACCAGCATGTTTACACCTACACATCTGGGCCACGCCGCCGTCTGCTGAGAGACGGGGAACATGGAGGAATAAAATGGGAGGTCACCACGGACAAATTCATTCAGGGCTGGAAACACGTGCGCACCAAAAGGTTTTGTGGCAGCCAATGAACGTAGTACGAGTGAAGTAATTTAAAGATAAATTACATGTAATAAAGTGCACTGTTTATAGACATTTATTTATGAAGGAAATACCACAGCTTTTGTTTTAAAGACAGACCATTCTTAAGTGGAAGATGATTGTTTGAAACAATGATTGACTCCATCCCTGTGCAGTTGAAAAGTTTACGAAACTTGAGAATATTAACCCCTTCATCATACAGGATTGATACTGAATATTTCATTTGGCCTGCCTGTCCACAGACACACGCCTTACATATATTTTAAATAAAACCATGTGCTACAATATATAGCCAGATTTGCTCGCAACCAGGAAGCAAACTTGGATGAGCCAAGGCGAAAGACTACCAGCAAGAGTAAGAACTAAGGCCCACTTGTTTCTTAGTATCCAAGACTTATCCTGAGGCCTGACTGAGGTCAAACACAAATCATATTAAGTCAGAATGAGTTTAGTGGGCCCTGCAGCATTTGTGTGTCAATACCTGACTGCTAATTAATTGATGGTGCTAGCCTAGGAAACAGACGAATCTGCAAGCTTGTTTCATTTACTCTGGTAGATACTTCTGGCCCCTTCCTGTTCAGAGACATTTCCACCAGTCCTGGCTTTTGTTGGACCAATCACAACCGTTTATTTTACATGGGGTGGGATAAATAAATGCCTGACAGAGAAGTCTCACCCATCCAACTTCAAAAAGTCACATGTCGATTACCAGGCTCACATCACACACATCAAACTGTGACGCCAGACAGTGCTGATCAAAAAGAATCAAGATTCTGTCACTGTATTGCCTATTTCTTGCCTCAGATGTTTTCAGAAATACATTTTAGTGTGCTGTTTATTTGTTATTTGAGAAAGTTTGTCACCCAGCCAGCATTTATTCCTGCTTGAAACCAGACTGAGCACTGCCCCAGTGTTTTGTCACACCTTTTCTTGTAGGTCTAACCAGTTGCGTCCAGACGCGTTTTTGTTGGAAATAAAAATAAACTGAGAGATCCAAGAATAATTGAGGTTTGTGAATTAGTCAGGTGATGCCAGGCTGTGACAGACCATCATTCTTTTGCTAACGTTTGTGTCTCTCTGTTCGGCTCTGTCGGGGTTGATTGATCAGGTCTTACTCTCCTCAGGTCTATTTGGGGCAGGTCTGACTGACCTTGAGTCCTTTTACGACTGGGTCTTTTGTTAGCCGTATAACAGCAGCTGGATGGATGTCAGTCTGTCGGAGGGTCAGTTCATCACTTTGGTCCAGACTGAAATATTGTACGAAAAACTGTTTGATGGATTTACGCAGCCAGCTGAATCCTACTGACTTTGCTGTTGTTGATGTTGACTCTGGTGCTAAAATGCTCACACATACTAAACATTATATTTGATCAGCATCAGAATTTCAGCCTTGTCATTGTGAAAATGCATACTGACATAAGTGTTAAGCTCAAAGCTCTGCTGTAAACATGTACAGCTTCACAGTGCTGGCTGAGGACTCTTGGTCTTGCTTTAAAAATCTGTGGACATCAGATTTGGGGATTGTTGAGTTTCCTTTCCTGGTTGCAAAACAGTTGCATTTTGGGAATGAGACTGAACTTACCTGTAGTTGGCCAAAGTCTTCTGTCACGGGCTTGATTTTCTAAAGACTGAAAAAGAGGCAAGAAGAGAAGCAGAAGTTGAGTTTTCTCTGAGACCACTTGAATTACATGACGGTTATTGTGGAACTTTTTTTTAAACTGCTTTAAGACATAAGGGATCAACCCATGTTGACTCCATGACAAATAGTCTCCCATGCAGATTATTATTTTGGATGCTCGCCACACAGTTGTGAACAATGACTGAGCTTAGCAATTACTGCCAAGAGAGCGCATGATTATTTCTAGATCTTTTAGAACCAGTATAATGCTTTTTTTAATGGAGTGATTTTCCAACAAATTCCTGTAGGAAAACTAAAAGGAAAGATAAGTAGTGATATACTCTAATACGTTTTTGGTGTGGTAAGCCAAAGCTGTGGGAAAACTCGTGGGGCTGCTGAGTGAAGAATTGTGTTGTCATGCCACCACCTACACATTGCGTTGTTATTTTGACACCCTTTTATTTCAGGCTGAAATCTAAGCTCTCACTCGGGGTATCATTTACTGCAAAGCTGCCATACGGTTTTCAGGAAAATTAAAATTTATGTGAATTAATTCCCCCAAATTATAGTGCAGAAGAAGTGGAGTCCCCTACCACTTACTCATTTGTGGACCGCAGACAAGTGAATGTGTAGAGGCTTTGATTCAAGTTTCACTTTTTAAAGAGTCTCGGGGTGGAGGGGGGGGGGCAGAGGAGGGCAGGGGAAATGTCGCCAGCCGCACCCACACTTCCTGCACAAGTCTGCCTCCATGGAGGACCGAAAAACCCAAAACAGCCATCAGTATTAAGACACAGCTTCCTCTTATCAACACTGCCACAGGGAGATTAAAATAGTTTGTTCCCAAAATGTCTATTATTACGCCTTAAATCACCCATGTCACCCATGATTGGGGGAACAAACACTTGTCTTAATTACAAGCAGCCACACCATTCATAATTTAAGCTATGATTCATTATTATTTATGCAACGAATGTGCCAAAAACATTTGCTTAAACTAAATCCTTACCAGACATGGTACCACAGCTATTCATAATGTGTGTAAAGCCCAGCAGCACAACAATCAACTCCCTGTCACTGAAGAAAATAAAGCCTCTGCAATGAGTGGGTTGTTTTACAGTATCTCAATTTGAACCGGACTGTCACAGTGAAGAGATCTGCACCGAGTCAGTGCTGTGAAGACCTCGCCTGGTGCAGGCGGCCATTGTTTCCTCCATTGTTCTCCCCGGTGACTTAAATAAAGAGAGTCTCCAAAGCCACACAGCTCTAAATATGTATTTCTGCTGTGCTAATTAGAGACTGTCTGTCAAGCGGGCACTGAGCCCAGGACGAGGAATGGCTAAATATACCAAAACAAAAACAAAGCTCCCAAACGGAAAATTATAAACATTTAGACAGAAGGTCATAGAGGAAAAAAAAAAGAGGCAAATATAACTGGAAAGGTGACTTTGTGTGTGTGTTTGTTTTATTGGAGGAGTAGCACGGGCGGCGGTGACGGGAGCCGCGTGGTCATGAGCTTCGAGAATGTGACTGCGGACGCTAATAGTGATTTTAGAAGGCGAGAAAGGTCACGCTGAAGCAGATGAAGCAGTTTGGAGAAATTAGACACAAGTGACAGTCATCCTCTTGTTTTACAACGGCTCAATTTGGATGTCCAGTTTCAGATGTTGGCCACACTGCAACAATGCAGCCTGGTTCCATTTCACATCTTAAACTCTCACATTACTCAAATAAATTGAAGAAGTACATTTTAGCAGAAGAAACAGAAACAATATTACACCCTGTCTGTAAATTATCATAATGTGTATAATTTTAAAGCAGTACTCATCATTTTATCACTTGTGGAAAGCAGAACATGCTGTAATCATAACAATGACATATTGTCACCTTATGTTTGCAACGTGTTAGTTTGCAAACATTTGCCTATTTACACATCCAGCAGACACTAAGCCTCATTTATCTAGAGGCTATCTGGATGAATATACACTAAGTCAAATATTCTCTCTGATTTAAGCTCTGTTTTGGTCTTGTGTTCCCTCAAGGTAAATATTTGTGCCTTGTTGTATAGAACCACTAAGGCTATGGTTAAATTTTCATCTAAGGATGCTTTAGAAACAAAATGTGTTTCTCCGTAGTTGCTGAGGTATTCCTTTATGTGATGCTGGGGGGTCTACAGAAACAATTTTCCTTTGAGGAACATATACCAGTCCCTTGAAAATAAAATATTCAATATAATAGATAACTTTGTGGTCCCTTCTTCTGCAATCCCAGCGTTAACAGCTGGTATATTTATTGTCAACATTATATTGTTAACATTGCAATAACTCTCTCATATAGTGACATTAGCAATATTGTTTTATTGAAACTCACCGGTTTTTGTTGACTTCTGTCGATGTTTTCTCTCCTTTTCCTTTGGCATTTCCATGTTAGTCACTTCTTCTGCTTGTGCATAGTTGTTCCTTCCATATTCTTCTATCTTCTGTCCAGTTTTGCGTTCTTTTTTGATATTCTCTTTGTTGTCCATTTTAGAGAAGCTAGCTAACATTAACAATAATGCTATCAAGTGACGTCAAAAGATGCCTCTAAACACTTCAGCCCAACTTAATGCAATACTCCTCAATACTGAAAATATTTTACATAAACTAAGCTTTAGCTAGTAGACGTTCCACTCCATGGTTCCACCCTTTTTTTAATAAAGAAACATTGATTGTGCAGCTTTAAAACTGCAGTTCATTCAAACTCTTGTGAAGTGAATAAACACAATCCTGATTATGCCTGTCAGCACCAGTTCTCTCTCTGTATTTCTCAGTATATTGGCATTTTTTAAATCTACTATATGTGGCTACATTCGACTGACATGACGGCTGTGATGCATTTTTGGTTTGACAGAGCTGAAGGGAGGAGCAATAGTGATGGAGTAGGCTGCAGCATGGCGGACCCTGAAATATAAAATTGCAAAGAGCACTGACAAATGTTAATAACAATGATGAACCTTGTGTTCTTTTCAGTACCTGTGACAAAATAAATGAAAATAAAAAAGAAAACTGACACTGGGATGCACACATATGACATTTGCGCAGGAGGACTGCTAGAATTGGTGGAGTTCGCAGGAAGCTACAATGATTTGCAGAAAAGTTACGGAGATTGTACAGAATTGCAAGGTTGTGCAAAATTTACAGGAAATGGTCGAATTTGCGCTAATGATTGTGACCGCAAGGAGGGACTGATGAGCACACATTGACAGTGTTTATATAATTACTCTCACCGGCAGAAAGTTGAGACTTAAGTTCTGCAGCGCAGCCTTAAAAGCTTACTTATTTTAAATAGTGATACTGAATGAATTGCGTTTAATATCCATATATTTAGTTTTGCACTAATATCGCTCTACTTTTTCCCCAGACAAAAACGAAATAATTCACATGCTATCATGTGTTTTGAGATATCAAGTAAATTATGAAAGTGCAAAATTCTGTTATGCTGGAGGCAACCCTGAAAACCAGTGCCAGATTAAAATTCATATGACATGCCTCTGAGGAAAATTGGCGCTGCATGATAAAGAAATTCTTAGCAGGAGCATACCAAAGTATGTCTGGAGGTCTACTAATTTGTTCAGCTAAATTGAATTTCCAAACCAATACATTATTCAAGTGAAACCATCAACCCTGGGAAAGATTCAAATTTCTGGCTAAAATATCTATCTGCAAACATTTGGATGCCTTCTCACCCAAACAGCAGCTATATATGGATCTCACTACTACACCCAAAATCCAGCAGTAATCCTGGCATCTCAGACAGTAAAGACATGCAATTCTCCAGCATCTCTCCAGGAGACTCGTGTTCACGTTTCTGCCTGTGAGTAGTAGCAGAAGGGTAATAATCTCATTTAGTCCTCCAGTGCGATCTCAGCGGTGTCACGGGTCGGTTGATTGCCATCACTTCTCCTGTCTCCCCCTCACTCCTGCCTCGCTCCCGGCTCAGATAGAAAGGCTCTGACTCAGCCGCTGGGAAGGTGAAATGTTTCACTGTTCACACATTTCCCCCTCGCTGACCTCGAATGGCTCCTCTCTTCTTCCCTCCCTGCAAAATAGCGTTCCTTGAGATCCTTCAGCACCACCGCTCAACGGCACATCTGACACATCTGGGAACCAAGAGTGGATTAAGTGCTCTGCGTCTACAAGTGTATTTGAAAAATGAGAGTGTGTCAAGGGCTGAAGACTGGAAGCCATACCGCATGCCCCGACTGGCATGTTCAAACGTTGGAAATATGTCAACAGTCAAAAATTAAAAAGCATATAAGCACATTTTTGAGTTTGACTGTGAGGCTAACCCTGAGTCATATGGTGATATTAGGCTGTGTTAATGGTCACATTAACCAGCCTGCCAGTGACACTTTATTTGAAAGGGTGTGCATAAGACTGTCTTAACAATATCATAACCATGTCATGGCACCTGACATGAACATAAATGAGTTTTTATGAATGTTTATGACTGCTGTCATTAGGTGTCATTTGCTCGGTTATGTCACTTTTAATGCAAAGTTGACAATAATTGAGATATTGTTATGACAATTTGACATTAACCAAGACAAAAATTTATTTGTTATGACAACTACACAATAGCCAAGACAAAAAATGTTCCTGTTATGACAACTTGACATTAACCAAGACAACATAACCTGTCAATGTATATGTTATGACAACTTGACATTATCAAACTATTTAGCTTTATGTTTTAACATCACATTACTTTACAACAGTAATGTCATGAATATCTTCAGTGACCTAAAAAAAGGTGGTACATTTTTAATTTTTCATAAAGATGTCATTAAGTTTTTTTACACTGTCAAATGGTTTTGTAATGGTGACATGAACAATTTCCTGGACTTCAAGTAAAGTGTTACCATTTGGAAATGTAATAACAATGTCATTAAATGATATAAGGCCAGTTTGACAACAGAGCGCAGTACCAAAGTGATTTAGCATACAGAGTTAGCTGATGGACAAATCACAGTTACCTAGTTTGTATGTTGCTTACCTGGTTTTAAAAAATCTGGTTAGTTAGCTTGATTAGCCGTGGGACTAGCCAGCTTTGTCAGTGTAAGAAAACTTCATTATGACAAGACCAAAATGTACCACTTTACTTGAGGTCAAGGAAAAGATTCATAACACACTTATAATTGTCTCACAATGGCCAGACCACCAATGATATAAGGTTAAAACATTAAGCTAGACAGTTGTCGTAACAAAGACATTTTTGTCTTGGTTAATGGCAAGTTGTCATAACAAAGACATCTAAAACACTTATAAACATTAAGAAAATGTAATCTAAAATAACATATAAAAAAAACTCCTTCATTCTTAACAGGTGTCATGACAAGGTTATGACAGTGTAATAACAGTTATATGACCACCCCTTTAAATGGAGTGTTACCAAGCTGCCATCACAAGCTACTGATTGATTCGAATTATAATAAAGTGCTGCTATAATAAATTCTGTGCAGTGATGTTGCTGGGCATTGTTAAAATATATCATAAAACACTTACACAGTGAGAACAGTGCAGTCTGGAGCTGCAGCAGCTGCATATGAAAAACAGAAGGCAGTATCAAATAAGACTGATGGTTTGAATACTAATGTAAATTGAGCTTTCCACTCCACCTTTTCCGTTTCTGTAGATAACGTCTGAACTGATTAACTACACACTCCGAAATGAGTCTGTTTCCCTGAGGAGGCTTTTTATCTTCTGGAATGCTCCAGGAAAAAGACAAAAAAAAAGCAGATGCAGCTTTATTCATCTGCAAATATAAATCTTGGACATGCAACTGAAATCAAAACAGCATTTTGCGAAGAGTGATACTCATGGTTTACACTTGTCCTTCTCATCGTGAGCATTTCCACAGATGGACATCAAAGTGTTGGACGGAGATGAACCGTACGGGATCCACTTGATAGAGCATTTCCACACTCTTTTACCTATCTCGAACTTCGCTCCAAGCAGCTGCTGAGCAGAGTCAGGCACCAGCTGACCACACACAGCAGATAGTATACTGATTGAGACTGTATACACACATAAAACACAATATACTTAAAACCTGGCAGCGCTTCATTCACAGACATTTGTTCACTGAGTCATAACCCCCAGCTGAAACCCCAGACCCGAACACACACTAGCATTTTACAGCTGAATCCCAAAAGGAATCTCACATAGGACCAGACACCCCCACTCTATCATTTGACTGAGTTCAGTTCATCAATCAGCCAAAGCGGAAACGGTGGAAACGTCTGCACTATGTGTTCTGGTGGAACCATCATGTGTCTAATAAAAATGGTGGAAGAAGCCAGAAGGGAGGACGAAACAATATGGGATAAACTGACTGTGACAGCATCAGATTTAAAGCCACTAAGTGAGAAATTTGAAAAATCTGAAAACTCTGGCTCGTCCCACTGTACCTTAAAAGACTCTGAGGTGACAGTGCTGAAGCTAACACATAAACTATGCCAAGTTGTCTGACTTTTCTTTAAACAAAAATCGTTAAAGATGAGAGATCCATCTTGCAGCAACTTTTACTCTCAAAGATGCCCCTCCAGCACTTCATGTCCTCAGGGCAGAGCGCCCCAGGCTTTAGAGGAAGCTGCAATGGTCAACGGGATGAGTGGTTAATACACCACACACATACACACACACACACACACACACACACACACACACACACACACACACACACACACACACACAGACCATTGTCCCCACTCAAAAGTTATTTTCCATCATGCCTCTTTGCCACTCTCTGATATGAGCATCATGGTTTCAAAGATAATGAGCTCAAAACTCCCTGTGGAGTTCACAGATGTGTTTTGTATATCATGTCATTGTAGTCAATAGGGATATTGGAAAACTATGAATGGTTACAGGATTTTCTGGAGGATTTTTCTCCAGTGAATGAGGTTTTTACCATCTGAAGGGCCGTGCACGTGCATCTGCAGTTGTACAGCACCCAGTGGGAACACCCTCTCTGTGAAATGACTGGTGGCTGGACAATGTCTCCCATCATGGGCTAGATTTTCTAAAGCCTGGAAATAGAGCCAAGAGGAGGTGCAGATGTCTTGTTTCCTGTCAAACCACTTGAATTATGCAGAAAGGTTATGGAATTTTAACCCAGTGACAACAAAAACAAATGGCCCACATCAGCTTTAACGGTAACCACAGCTAAATTGTTATGATGATATTTGACATTTCAATCAATACTCAATAAATCCAATAAAAGTGGTGGTCAATTCCATTTAAAAACCAGAGGAGGTCACTCAGCAGAGTGCAGATCCCCACTAGGCAATAGATGGTGAAGCACTTACTGCAATGCCATCACAACTGTCAGATGCAACCAGCAGAGATTTGCAAAGTTACACCAACATTAACATATTAACCTCCATATACACACTGTCCCGAGCTGAAACAAGATGTTCTGTCCAGACTCAAATAATGTATGTGGTGAAAGAATGTAATATGGAAATTATCAATATATTGACTTGTACCTTTGAAGGAATTTAATAAAAGGTATTAAGTGTATTATTTGGCTAAATGGAAGTTAACATCAGTACAGAGGGCTGATAGAGAGCTTCAAATGTAAACCTTTTGGATATAAAATGCAATCACCTCATGTTATTTGTGTGTAATTTTGTCATAATTAGTGAATGAATTATTTGATTTATAGCAAAAATGTGCACCAAGTTTGAAGAAATTCCTTCCCAGCATTCCTGAGATATCACCTTCACAAGATGGGAAGGACATGAGGTCACAGTGACCTTTGACCACTAAAATCTAACCAGCTCATCCTTTAATCCATGTGGTCATTTATGCCAAATTTGCAGAAATTTCCTCGAAGTGTTTTTCAGATATTGTGTTCACAAGAACCCGGTATCCTCTGGCGTCCAGTAGCATTTGAGATTGGCTTTGGACAAGCTATAGGTCCGCTGATCACGCACTCAAACATGTAGATGATCACATGATCCCCTCTCCACCTGGTGGGGATAATGACAAGTCTGCTAACATTAGCTGAAAGTTCTGTAGGCTTATATTACTTCCTGCTAATTGGGTAAATAAAAGATTCAAGATGAGCATTGGAGCTTAGTTTTTTACCAGCCAATCATCACAAAGTGGAATTAGCTATTGAAATCCTGCTTGTTTTAAAGTGGAAAGTGGAAAACACCATGCATTGAGCTCTGTATGTAAAGACTCTTTAGCCATGTTTCATCAAAGTATTTGTATGCACAGGTTGATGGAAATGACGAGATTGGACCTCAGTTTCACAAGAAATAATAAATACAACTTGCTCAAATGAAAAAAAAAATAAAATCCTGGAGACCTCTCCACTTTTCTGTCATGGATGACCAAGGCGACTGGATTCACTTCTTCTTTGAGGTTTATTGGTGGGTGGCATACAACTGGTTTTGTTTCTAGTTTGTGACTCTAATTCAACAACTGTCTTTATTACAGCCATGTGCAGCATAGCCTATACTGCCAATTTCTGACAAAATTCAGACTCAGACTCACTCAGACCACCAAAACACAATACACTTCTCAAAATAAGCTGCAAACTGACAGTTTTCACTCAAGAAGACAACACTGTCACTGATAACAAACCGACCTAAAAACACTAACAGGCAGCATTACATCACTGATGAACTTTTGTCTTTGACATTTAAGTAAATTTTCATTGAAAGCAAATCAGTATTTCATTATAAGATATATATATAATATAAATATAAAGGTATGCAGAGTGACAGCTGCTGCTCCGTGCCACGCTCTCATTCAGAGGCACAGGACACAGCCACTAAGCAGGACCACGAATACTCTGAGCTGGGTGAGGAGTGAGACGTAAACAGCCTGCGGAGTCAGACTCTTTACAGACAGACTTTTCCCCCAGGAGTTAATGAGCCAATTAAGCTTGTCTTAGTTTGGTAAAAGAGAGAAGGAGTTGGTGTACGGTTGTGTTTCCCCGTTTTAAAGGGAAAACAAGTGTGAGTATATTTAATTTCTTGATACTTTGTAAGTTTATTTTGTTTATTGGACATAACAAATGCACACAGCGTGCGTAACGCAGTGAATTTGCTGTTTGCACACATCTCCCAGCTGAGGCCCGAGAGGACGGGAGGAGGTGGGGGAACGATCGCCAATCGCTGATTACTGGACTGATGATGGTCGGTTGGGAAATTTTAACCAGCTCTACCACACAGGCTTTTGTTTCGCGGAATGTATGAGGAGTTTTGACAATGTGACTTCTGTGAGTTTTGACCAATGCATATTAGCAATCACAAAAAACTTTTTTTTTACCATCCTTCAAACATTGTGATGACTTTTTCTCCACACAACTCAATTCTGACAAGACTTAGGTTTTAGTATCCATTTTTCTCATAAGTGCATTTAATAGATAAAGTAAAAATACTGGGGAAAGGAAATATAAAAGTTGGAACTAACTTTAAGAGGCTTTGCTTGAAAAGGTGGCTTTCAAGAAGCAGGCAGGCAGTCAGAGGCTCTGCCTGTGTTCCTTTGTACTGTAGGTAGTGTATACAAGAAGTCTTCTGGCAAAACATCCATCAGTTTTAATTAACTGTCCTGAAGAAACCCTGTTCAAAAATAGACCCAAATCTGTTTCTATTGCAACCAATGATGACATAATCTCACCAATAACTATGATGTTTCCTTCACCAAAAGCCTTTTGGGTCCACAAAAGTCAACTCCGAGCCGGAGCTTTACAAACATCATGTTCCCCTCACAGTCAGTTGGACTTAGACAGATGGTACGCATTTGTGTCGTATCAACTTTCACAGACAATGATGTGTTGCTCCCCCTGAGCTGGAGAATAGAAATGCTGCTCTTGTTTTATGAGGAACAAAGTTTCATCCCTGACTTCGAAACAGACTCCCTGTTTGCCATGGAGGGTGCAAGCGTGTGAGCCTGACATGCAACGCTCCTTCAATTAGGGCTGGAAATTATTTCGTTGCCACACAAACTAGAACCACTTACGTCAGATGAGACTGAACTACCCTCTGTGTCGAACAGGATGTCAATGGTACACAAACACCCCGTCAAGCCGACAGCCAGGCAAAATTACCTCCGTTGGACCAAGAGTGTTTTTGTCTCCCCCCCACCCTCTCGCCTTAGCAACCATTTGTCTGCCCCAACAGTCAGAATTAAAACCAACCCGTGCCTGATTTTCCTTTTTAAAGAAGCGAATGCTGATGATGAAGGGAGAGAAATTCAAAATATCCAGCTCATTTGTGTGTGAGGGAAAGGTCTGACAGTCAGACAGGCAGATGTACATGTGTTTTGTGTTTTAGTGCAGTTGTGAGCACTCTATTTGGGCTTAAAGAAGCAGTGGACCACAGCTTGGAAACCCAAACAGTATATGTTGTGCAGTGAACTCTTTCCATCTTATGGCACCACTGGACTAATGTACAGTGCATACTTTATGTGTGTGTGTGTGTGTGTGTGTGTGTGTGTGTGTGTGTGTGTGTGTGTGTGTGTGTGTGTGTGTGTGAAACCGTGAAAGCACGCTGCTTGAAGGTAAATGTTTGATGGGGTAATGAAGCTTTGGATAAACGGAACAAAAACAGCCACTGTTCTCCATCCGTCCCTTGTGATTCTAGAAGACAAACACAGCAGTCTGTGTTTTTGAAGGCAAATACACGTCTCGCATAAGAGCAGTAGTTTATAGGCAGTAAATATGCCTGAATATTCAACATGGTAATAATCTTCCCAGGTTATAATTCTGCCCTTAAGGGTAGGATTTGTATCAATAACACATCATAAGCTTCAGTTCTATAAAACACTGTGTGAATAATTGACCACAACACAACTTAACTCAAATTCCTTTATTCAAAGTCCAAGAAAGGCTTAGCATCAAATCTCCTCATCACAAGGAAGTAATAATATTAATGATATACTTCCTGTATAGCATTAGCATGCCCTAACTGGGCTCCAAAACCCTCTGAATTTGGTGATGCTGAATGATGGGAACCTAAACCCTGTGACCATGAGTCTCTCTGGGACAGTTTTGGCCTAAAGGTTGGCAAGACCCCCAACCTTAACAAAATAAAAAAGGTCAGACTCCAGTTCCACATAGTAATAAAAAAGAAAAATCAGTCAAAAATCCACAAACTCAGCTTTCTTAGAGAGATGTTGTATTAAAGATGACAAGGTTTGGTGTGGTGATGGTAAGTTTGCATCATTATAAAGTTTGCATGTGAAGTTCTACATTTTTAGTAAGGGGTGGAAGTAACTAATTACAAATACTCAAATGACTGTAATTAAGTAGTTTTCTGGAGTACTTTTATGAGTAAATGTTTAAGTCTGTACTTTTATGCATACTTGAGTATACATCACAAGGTGTAATCTACTTACTTACTTTTAAAAACATAGTTCAGTACAGAATTTGAATTAATAGTAGCCAATCAGGTGGTCTGATCACAAACAAGCCAATGAAAAAAATGACATACAAACAAAGAAACAAAACAAAATGCTGCAGTGTGAGTAAGGATGTTAATGATTAATCATTAATCGATTGATTGCCTGTAAGAATTTAAATGTATTCATGGATATGTAATCAATAGTCATGACAGTGACTGCACCTCATTTGACACTGTTTTGTCTGGCTGAGCCGTGTGTTCAATAAGGAAAATGTGTATGTGTGTATCTTAAAAATCAGTCATGATAAATCACTTGTTAGTGTTTTCTACTATTTGTTCATAAAAATGCACAAAATTTGCAACCCTAGTTTGGAAACGTGACTGTGACATCAACGCTCAAAAGCAACTAATACTTAGTACTAGTTTTTGCAACAAATACTACTAATAGTACTTTTACTTGTAATTGAGTATTATTTTAATAATGTATGAATACTTGTACTTGAGTACAGATTTTCAGTACTCTTTCCAACTATAGGTTACTACTTGCTACTTTCAAACTAGTCATTTAGTAAATTGAATTGATTACAAACTTGTCTTAGCTAGTACAGTTTTTAGTGATGTGTAAACTGGTTGCTAGGAAATATCTGTAGCTGTTCAGTCAAAAGCCATAAACGGTTTTATGGGGTAAGTGATATATTCCTAAATACATAGCTAAATGTCCTGCCTCATCACTGTTTATCACCAGAAAAAAACATAACTTAGCTAACTAGCATTGCGAGCATCACTTACACTTAGCTTAGCTTTCTTCATGCTTCCTTTACTGATAAAAGTTGGACATGGTCCCCGCTGGCGTCGCAGTGCAGAATTTACACACTGCTTTGTGTTTTCTTTTGGAAGCTGTTTTGCAGATGAACTGTTTGTGGGTTATGTAGTCAGATTTTATTACAGAAGACTTGGCTGACATCTCCTCCCAGACAGCCAAAACTTTTTCTCCTGTCTCCCATATTCACTTTCTTGGAGCGTGTGCACATGGGAACGGGGAGGGGTGTCAGCCAGTACCAGTCACAAAAATCTCAAATAGAAATTGGTCACGTTATTGGTTGCATTTGAAGGAAGCTTTACATTCGATAACAATAATGACATTAACAAATAATTAAAATTGAAATAAAAATCAGAGTCCTTGTCTAAGACAAGATTTTAAAAAGTTGTCTTGATCACTACAACAGTTGTTTCTTAATACGCATGCAGAGTTTGAGAAATATTTTGTTTTCCGAGTTTATATAATGCAGTCCAGAATGAGCTAACCTAGCTAACATTATTAGCTCATTTATCAAAATGTTATTGTCATAACGTCTTATAATTTGAAATAAGTTGTTCTACTTTTTTGAAATAGTGTTTACCTTCAGTAAATTCAATTGAATATGCACACAAGTTGAGTTACATTAGAAATATTGTTGGTTCAGTGTAATCATCACCAAACCAATTATACCAATATATTGCTGAGCTGCTGTTAAAATGTTAAATGTTAGAACTTTAATTGGCTCAGCTGTTGCAGAGTGATGAAACCAGTAATGTGACTGGTCAGAGACAGACAGAAAACAGAAGGTGCCCAGATGCACAGTCCATGCGTCAGATTTACCAACTTGCGCTTGACATTTATTATTCTAATTTCAAGGCTGCAAAATATGCAGAAACGTCGGTGGGGCACAGTGCAGGCTTTTGCACCCTCACAGCCTCTTTAAATGTGATGAAAACTGGGACACTTTGGTAGTGAATGTTCAAAACCAGGACATTTTAGTGGGACTTGGGACAACCGGCTTGAAACCAGGATGTCTGGTCACGTTAACAAACTGTCTGCTTTTTGGTTCACACTAAAATGGGTCACGTATTAAGTAACAAGCTAACAGAGGTTTTGTCAGTTAGTGCAGTGAGCTGCGCAACAGTTAAACCTGGCAATTTGAAGAAACATATGAGCTAGTCTCTACATAAGACATGGGTTGTGTGGTGAAACCTGTTTTAATTTTGTGATGCATGAACCTCTACTTTGTGAAGGCGTAAAAATAAATAGGATAAGTATGAACTTACAAAGAGCTGGAGCAGCTTGCTAAAACTGATATTCTCTGGAGGATTATGCAGGGTGACTTTTTATTTGACACGACTGACTGAGTCAGTGCCAGCAGTCATTACTGCAGGTATGTTGAACACAAATTTGGTCATGTAAATCTGAACAGTCGAAAGCTGTGGGTGTGATACGGTGTACTGCTCATTTGCTGTTTTCTCACTAGCGTTTCTCTTATCAGTGAGAATGAACATGTTTTTCAGGAATGAGCTCCTAATTCAATTACTGCAACACTGTAAGTAAAAGGCAGACAGCCTTCAGTGATGCTGAACTGAAATAAACTGACTCGGTATAAAACTTTAAAAGGTATTTTTCTGTTCACCACACATCATTTATTTTATCGTCATCATAATTCTCCACTTTAACCTCAAGACAAACTATCCCAGACTGTATCTATCATAATTACCAATCAAAATAAAATATCCAAAGGAATTTTGTCTAAATACAATCATAGCAATCCAACAAATGTGTAATGATGCTGTAAAACATGCCCCAACAACCATTAAAATGCACAGCAGGCCACATTACAGGCTGAGTGGTTCTACAATCTTCAGTAATCTCTGGTTGTATGGTTCGACATGCACCAGAGCATCTTCACCCCCCGTAGCTTCACGTCGTGACCTACCACCCCGGGTTTTTGCGTTTCATGTAAATATAGTGTGTAATGACACACTGTCAGAGCACAGATGCTATTATGGCCTTCCTACCAAGCAGAGGTCATCTTTGCCACCCCGCCCAAAAAAGGGGCCGCCTCACCACCGTGGTTTAAGGCCCTGCTTTCACCCAGACCAAAATGACAGACATGATTTTATCTTTACATTTTGACCAGGGTTTGTGGTGCAGAGTGCTGAGAATCCTATCTGAAACTTTACAAGGATTTAGCAGATACTCGCTGATTAGTGGAATTGTTTCAATTTTTTTTTTTCACAGGGTAAACCATCCCAATCTTTGCTCTCTCTTTCGCCTGGCGCTGATAATTCCGGGTGCTGCAAACTGCCCAGATGTTAACATAGGTGTCACACTGGTGAGGAGAGAGTGGCTCCAATGTATTTTTTACTGTACACAGGTGGAAAAAGTACACACATTCCATGCTCAAGTGGAAGTACAGATACTACTGTAAAAAAAAAAAAAATCTGTTAGAAGTAGAAGTTCTGATTCAATTTCTTTGCTCCAGTAACCAATCAAAGTACAGGCTTTAAAATGAACTCAAAGTGTTGTGTTTTCTGCTTACAGCTGACTGAACCTCACATTTCTACCATTATTGAGTCTCCTTCTCTGTCTCCTGTTTTCATCTTTCATGATTTTCATCATGTTAAGTCTTTTTTGTCTTGTTACCTCTTTTATGTTGTTTTTGTCTTGTTAGTAATTTTTGTCTTTTTTTTGCTGTAACATTTTTTCTGACGTGTTACATCATTTTTCATCATCTTTTTCATCTTGTTTTTTCTCTTGTTGCTTCTTTTACGTAATTTTCATCTTGTCACATCATTTTCATCTTGTTATGTCAGTTTCATGTTATGTTATCTTGTCTTATTACACCTTGTTAGTTTGTTTTGTCTTGTTAAATTATGTCCTTTTGTCTTGTTATGTCTGTTGTGTGCGATACACACTGATGGATACACCAATGAATTGTCTTTTCTATGTTATTGTCTCATCCGTTTAGATTGAAATCACTCTTGATGTTGGGAAGGTGGTTCACAATGATGCAAGATAAAATAATCAATAAATGCCCTCAAATGCATTAAAAATAAAATAATGAGCCTGTTTTGAAAATGTAAGCAGTAGAAAGTACAGATATTTGTGTTAAAATGTACAGAGTAAAAGTAAAATAAACTCATGTGAAGTACAGATATCTGAAAACTCTACTTAAGTAACAACAAAGTATTTGAACTACGTCTCACCTCTGTTACTGCACATATGATCATGAGAAACAGGAAGAAGGCTTTTGGTGCAGACGCATGAATCTGCATTCCAGCTTTGGTCCAAGAAGACATTTACAAATGTCTCCCTTTGAAAGTTCCCATGTTGAAAAGCCGTGTATGTACTTCAGAAGGGGCCTCCTCATTGTTACCCTGAAGTACAACAGTTCAGTTCTATCACAACCATCCCCAAAGTATTTATTTTTACAAGTCACAAGTCAAAATACACGCTGCCAACTGGTTTCATTTAGTGTATTCCTTGGATACCCAAACTTCAGAGACGCAGTTTTTCTCTACTGCACACAAAGCCGTTTCCATCACTTTCACAAATTGTTTACAAAGTGACATATTGAAAGCAGTTGCTCCGAAAAATAGGCATGGTGTGCACACTGCAGCGCACATCTTGATCTCTATACTTTAAAATATTTCCAAATAACACAAAGAAATAGCCAAAAGTACAAACTGTGTAATGTTCGTGATTTTATCAGATGATTTTCCAGATGGCTGAGTTACATGAAAACCATGGGAGCCTCTGGTGTCCAGATTTGAATTTAAGTCATACTCAAGACATCAAGACGTTTTGCACTGTACTCTTCAAAAGCTCACAATGTAAAAAAAAAAACAAAAGAAAGTTGAGACAAATAATGATTCCAAGGCATCCTTCAACTCTTAAAGGAGCAATATGTAACAATTAATTAAAAAAAAGAGGACAGCAGTCCAAATAGCGAGTTGGAGCCACAGACTGTGTAAAAATAGTTTGAAATACTGTTTAATATACAAATCCTCCTCAGGCTCGGGGAAGCTCTGCAGGAGTGTAAGACAAGCAGAGCGTTGATAAGAACAAGTGATGATGAGTTGTACACTGTAAGTTGATCAACTGCTCATAACTGTCAGTTGTCTGTCGATGTGAAGCGTTATCCTGAAGACAAAAAGCCCATTGTTCTGAAAATACACACTACCTGCCAGACTCCATTAACGTATTACTCCATTTAACTGATACAAACATCTACTCCTTCTTAAAGATTATTAATGATTTGTTATGACTCATAAACAGACAAATTCTCATTTAGCGAACATTCTGGGCCAGAATAAAAATTTCAAAGGAGAACACCACAGCTGTAGTGCTCTTATCATAGAAGCGAGTTCATGTTTCCTTGTACTCTGATGACATATCAAGGTCATTTTATGATTTATTTTAGTAAATATATTACAGATTTCTCCTTTAAGTTTTGAATTAAACTTAAAAAAAGGTTTTGCTACAGTCTGTGGTTGAGATAATTTACTTTTCTTTAGATGAACTTGAATCTTTGAGTTTCAGATACAACACAATTTGTATCTCAAAAACTGAGTAAACTCACTAAAGTGAATAACGGTTAATCATTTTATATTTTCAGTGTCAACCATTTAATTTTCAAGCACCCAAATAATGACAAATCACATTTGTCACCTCACTGAGAACAATATTCAAAATGAACTCAAAGATTCAAGTTTATATAAAGGAGAAAGTAAATGATCTCAAGGTAAGCAAAACTTTTTTTTTAAAGTTTATTTTAAAATATAACTGAAGAACTTGTGAAGGCTTGTGAAATTATGAGTTTTCTCAACTTTTTTTTTTTTTTTTTTACAGTGCAGTTTGAGCCGCAGGGAAAACATCACTCTGTTAATTTAATAGTCACACTTTGAAGTCGTTCTCACCTTTCCCCTAAACTCCGCTGATGGGTCGAGTTCAGCACTTGAAACGCAAATTAAAAGCAAAGACCTCGAGGCACGGGGCCATCTGGACTCGCTGGTGTGTCTTCTGCCTCCACTGTAAACGTTTCATTAGCGAGCTGATTATTCTTTTCCCACAGGCTTAAAACTGCGTGAGGAGCGAATGACCATAAGGCAGCAATGCTGTACACAGTGAAGGAGAGAGCTGTCACAGCTACATCAACAACAACTACAACGCTTGTTTCTGGATTGCAAACTGAACATATGGGGAAAAAACTGGCACATGCAATACCACATTAAGGAATAAATAAGTCTGTTTTGGTTTACTTTTAACAAACATCACTTTCCACATGTTTATGTTGATGTCAATGTGTGGTTGAAACTGTGCAGGAGACACCAGAAGAGACATGGCTGCAGTATTGTGAGAGCTGAAGTGACGTGTCTCTTCAACATGCTCTTCAAATAGGATCAACAGCACACACGCAAAAAAAGAAGGCAAGCATGGAACAAAAGGTACAAGAAAAGGTGCTTAAGTAGAAACCACTTGTAACGCTAATTTATAAAATGATGATGTGGAAGTGAGGAGCTACTCTTAAGCTCTTGTACTGGCAAGACCTCAGAGAATTATTACCAAAACTGCAGGTCTTCTCAGCTTGGCGGAAATTTTTTGTGTCTTCTGAGTGTCTTTTTTTTTTTTTTTTTTTTGGTTTAATGGCGTGCAACTTAACTGATTTTGGTTGACTCTTATCAACACCATTTCCACACTGTACACTACAGTCCTCCAACCCTGATTCCATAAACGTTGGGAAAAAGTTGTGTATAATGTAAATAACAGAGAGCAACAACTTGCAAATTATTTTCAACCTATGTTCAATCGAATATAATAATGAAGACGAGATAATTAATATTCAAACTGGATTTGATGCCTGCAACATGCTCAGAAAAAACAAACAAACAAAAAAAAAACAGTTGGGACTGTGGTAACAACAGACAGAAGTTGTGGGATGCTCAGAAACACCAAACACAACAACAGAAACCCCAGACTGTTGACTGAAATCATATATAAAATCATTCAAAACTTTATCAATTAGTGCCCTCAGTTCCCAAACACTAAATGTTAAAAGAAAAGGCGTTAGAACACTGATAAACTGCCCGTCCCAACTTTTTTGTTATGCTGGCATCAAATTCAGAACGAGTGTATATTTACAAAAAAATAATAAAGTTTATCAGTTTGAACATTAAATGTCTTGTCTTTGTGCTGTGTTTAATTGAATATAAGTTGAAAAGGATTTGCAAATTGTGGCATTCTGCCTTTATTGATGTTTTTCACAGCGGCAGCTTTTTTGCAATTAGGGTTGTCGACCAAATCTACCAGTGAGAAGCAAATACGTCTCTCAGGCATTAATAGACTGAAAGAGGGTTAAAAGGAGGGTGAATATTGGACTTTTATTCATCAAGTGACCATAAACACAACTCCACAGGAATGCTAATGTCGCTTTATATCTGCTGGTTGTGTAATAATGCAACAGTGCAGCAACAAAACTGTCAACTTTGCACACAAACTGTATAATTGTTTGGTTAAAATTTGTTGTAGGTACTCATGGGCCCCAGAGGATGCACCCTAACGAGAGCCTGTCTTTTCATGCTCCCCAGAGGAACTCTGTCCAGTTTGATGATCAGTCAGGCAGGTAACTGATTTTTACTGGCTGTTTAGCTTCAAATTTGCTTCCTCCAGAATATTTGTGTGCAATTATTTTTCAGTGCCATTATCTTGAGATTATGAGCTGCTTATTTTGATATTTCAAGCTTGCTTTCTCGTGATAACAGGTTAATTTATCATGTGATCTCAAGAAAACTGCCAATTTCTCAAGACAATTTATCATGAGAAAGCAATTTTGTTGTCTTGAGATGATGGGATGATTATGGAGAACTTAGTGTGCAGTTGATTAGTTCACACCTGATTTCAGACTTCAAGATCACTGTCATGACTGTCGGGGAGGATTCATCAATGAACAGTAAGATGAAGCATGAATGCGTAGTTTTGTTTGTTGTGGTTACGTCATTAGAGCATCATCCACAGAATAATAGCTTGTTTTCTCGTGGTAACGAAGTAATTAACTCATGATCTCAAGATGACAGCATTACATGAAATGATCACAAGCGTAGCCGTTCTCAGCTGCCGTAGCTGAGCACATTCATAGTCTCGAGGAAGACTCCTTTTCTTCTTTCTTTTTTAATTCTGTAATCTCTTCTCTAATGCCAGCTTGAGGTCAAATCCTGCCACAATGCAATGCTGCAGCCTCTAGAGTTTGGCATGTTTTACACTTTTGCTCTTTATTTTCTTACCACATTTGTGTTTTTTCTGCACAAACAAGCTGTCAGAGTGGTGGAGGAGTTGAGGACGCCATCATTTCTCACCAGTGTCTCATAATGGAGGCACAGGCAGAACTCCAACCCCTGACAGTCAGTTCTCATTGTCGTTGAGGTAATAGTTTACCTATGATTCAAGATTTCTCTGTAACGTGCAGTAGAAGGACACAGAGTTCCAACTACGGCCCTGATCGATTCCATGACTCTCCATATCAAAAGTTTAGATGGCAAGAGATGGACAAGACGTTTAACAAGGAAAGGCAATATTCTCATGGAAGCACTGATAAAATGGAAAGGTCTTAAAACTTTACAGTAGGACAAAAGTTCGCACAGTGGCCAAGATGTAAAATTCTATGACTTTTCCACAGTTTTACAGTTTTTCATCTTTAAATCAAAGTGCTTCTGTAACCGAAAAGCTCTTCTGCTTTGCCTACAGGGTGAACAGCTGGCTGAAAAATCAAAAGCTAATGCAATAAATATGTTCAACAAGTTGTAAAATTTGTCCTGGGATTGTAAAACTCCCAGACGTCATCAGAAGATTTAGCAAGTTTGCAGACTTTGCCAGCCTGACGTATATATTTATCTGAATCTCAGGATGAGGAGCAACCTCTTGGGACGGGTAACTTGTTGGCTTTTTGCTGCCAAAATGACACTGGAAAATCCTAACAAATTCAAAGCAACGCAAAACACCAAACACCTGTTTTCACCAATTCTGATTAGTTTATTATCCTCAAAACCCAAAGGTCCATTGTATTAGTACAATAAGGGTCAGTTCTTGTCAAACTTAATAAAGATTAGAGCAGAGTGCAACACATTCAATCAAAAGTAACAGCACAGAAAGGCAGACAGTCACAAATTCAACCAAATAATCCCCACAGTATCCAACTCTTATGTGAGAGGAAATGAATTTATGTGCATTATATTGATGATAAGGTTGAGCTTCACCATACAGAGTGGATGAGGTCATTTTCCCTTGCAACAGAATGAGGTTCCCTGATCCAGAGGTACTGTAACAGTCTTTTAGCTGGAGGACACACAGGGACATGGAGCCCATCTGGATGCTGCTTCCTGATTGGATGGTCAACAAAGTGTCTTTTCCTGGCTGATCTCCACTGATTGGATGAATGAAGAGGAAAAGGAGAGAGTGTTGAGTTCAGGGTGACCAGAAGTTGGCTCTGAAAGAGAAGAGAGGTTCAATAAATTGAGGGGAATAACTTGGCGATCCGCGGGGGGATGGCAGATGAGGAGGAAAAGTAGAGCTGGATGGAGATGGTGAGCAGTGGGGATGAGAGGTGACGTGTTGGATTCAATTAAATGTTTTATTAATGGCTCTTTCCACCTTATTAATGGAGACCAATGTCATAATGGCTATAACTCAAGATGACACCGAATTAGGAAGGGATTACGAAAGAGTCTGGCTGACTGACTGTCCCATCTCGAAGGATTATTCAACTTCTGCAACCAATGAAAGACAATAACATGCCTCCAGGATGAGATAACAGTGTGAGTCGCACGACTAAATGGGGCATATCCACGACATGTAGGACCTGTTAACACTTGGCACTGAAATCAGACTTGGGTGGTCTGATTACAAGCCGGCAGCTCTAAATCCAGGTGTGAATCCACCCAAAACAGATGCTGCGGAATCCTCTGAACACTCGGAGGCTTTAGTGTTAGCGAAGCATGTCTACATAGGGAAAGCAAACAAACACATACCTGAGCACACTGACAAGTTTTGCTGGGGCTTCTGTCTCAACAATCATTATTGATTAATCTGCTGTTTATTTTGTTATATAAGAGGTGACTAATTTGGTCTATAGAATGTCACAAAAATTGTGAAAAACGACAGAATTTTCCAGAGCCCAAGTCGACATACAAAAAGTGTAAGATTTTGATAATTTATTGGCAGAAAAACTAAGAAATGTAAGTGTTTTTCATTGATGTAAAATCACTTGAAAATGAGAATCACTGCGTTTTGTGACCTTGAATGATTACTTTATATGACGGGCCCTCTTCCTCAAAGCCTGCCACGTTTCTACCATAGCTCAGAATGGACAAACCCAGCAATGCCACTAGATACAGCCTTTTGCATTTTTCAAGTTTTGAGTCCTCCACAGTTTCTCCTACACACTTGGAAAAAGAAGGTGATGATCTAACACAGTGGTCCTTTATACGGCTTATTTTTTTTCTACTGATGGTTTACCATCATGGAAGACAAAGAAAACTTAAATTTTTGCATTTTATCGCTTGACCGTTCACTGGATGAGATAACCGTTTTGTAGCCAGCTAGCTGGGCTAGGCTGTGGTATGCAGAAGTAAGATAGGAAGGTATGTTAGACAGATGAGTTTAAAATAATAATTCTATTAAAACAATAATACTATTAAACACCAGCGTGTAGGATTTAGTGACACCCAGCAGTAAGACTGCAAACTGCAAAAACTTTGTCTCACTCTTCCCTTCCAATCATGTACAAGAACCTATGTGGCTGCAGAATTCATCCAAAATGTGTAGAAACATGGTGGTTCAAAATGATGGCCACAGAAGAGAACCTGGGGTTTGCTCCATAAAATGTAAAGTAAAATAAAATAATGAAAAATGTTGCTCAATTTTTTCCAAACAACTAATCAATCACTCGAGACCATGATCGACATATTAATCAGTAATGAAAATAACTGTTAGTTGCATCCCTAAAGAAAACATACTTGTGAATATTATATCCCATTTCTATCTTTTTCTCCCAATAAATCCCAGTAAATCTTACACACTGGACCTTTAATATTTGTAACTGAGCTGGACTTATGTATTTAGTTTAGCATTTAATTTTGTGGTGTCCAAATTTTTTGCTTAATTATAGAATTGTATTTGATTTTTCCATCTTGCACAAATCTTTTAATGGTTTATTTAGGCCTTTGGTGTTGGCTCCTGGACAGTATGTTGCATGACTCCCAGAAAATGAAATTATTACATAATTTACTGCAGGTGGCTGAACAGAAAGAAAGTCAGTGTCAGTAAATTCCAGACTCTTAACCAACAGTCAAATTTGTAGAGAGCATACTGTATGTTTGAAAGCATCCACACAGTTTTTAGCCTGATTACAAATGCTATATGGCCAAGGGCAAATGTGCATTTTCTTGTATTTTCTTTCCACAGATAAAACCTAATGTGCTGGGAAATAAAATATAATCCCATTTGGTCACTAGAGCTGCATTTCAGATACATATGATACAGTGTCTGGATAGGACCCTGGAGTGTGTATACACCTGTGATGTCTGGATAAGAATAATCTATATGTCTGGGGGAGGATTATATTCAATAGTAGGAAAAGAAAATATGAAATGCAATTAAACTGTCTGTCTAATGCGGTTGTTTGTTACTGATGGCAGGTTATATTTTTCCTGTCTTCGCAACTACATTACTGGAATAAATAATGCCGATTATAGGGCAATTGTTGACAGGCTTTAATATACACTAAGTGTTTGAAAATTACATAATGTGCCTTCATAAATTTGCTTCAAAGAAAGCTGTCAGATCTTCACTACCTGACAGGGCTTCAGTAGTTGATCATCCTCTTGATTGCCTCAAAGCACTTCCACTTGTCTGGGATGTAGAAGGGTTCAAAGATGTGAGGGAAGGGGGTGTCGTAACCACAGACCCTACTGATGGGAGCCTCCAGGTTGAGGAAGCACTCCTCCTGCAAGGTAAATGAAAAACACAGATGAGGACAAATATGCTGTCAGTGCTCAAACATTCACTCGGGTGAGCTAACGTTTTCAGGCTGGTGGTTTCTTAAAGGCAACAGCTGCACATGTAGGATGCAGTTGTAGGTAGTTCCTTCAAACGTTGCTACTTTTTTCTTTTATCTACAAGGTTTGGGTTTATTGTCAAAATACACCACCTGTGGACATCGGAAAGTGAAGATGCAGGGTTTGACTGGACCTTGAGGCGATCAACAAATGCAGTTAGCATCTTTCAAACATGCAGTTAGATCAGCTGGGTGCACCGCCATGGGTGACTGCTCCAGGAGGAGAGGAGGTGAGCGGATAAGAGCCATGCTACAGCTGAAACTTGAGAATGCTCCTGGATAAAGTCTGGCCAGAAAAATGAAATGGGACTCAAGCTGGCCCTCAGGCCATTGCACCTGAGGGGCGGATGACATTCTGAGCTGATGGCGATGCACAACACAAGAGTTCGACGGGAGGAGGGCTCTGTCTTTATGTTGATGCTTCATTCTGAAACACATGCACACTTGATAGAAACCATTTCCCAGATGTTGAACTTTTAATGTTAGGATGTCAGCCAAATTATCATCATCTTATTGTTGCTGCTGACCAAAATTCAGAAAAATGCACTAGAACATTATCTGTGTGTATATGTGCATATACATATATATTACATTTTCACCCTATTCCACTCTGAATGTAATCATTTGTGTTGTGTTTTGTGTATATTATGAAGGACCTACAACTCTAATTTGTCTGTACAACCCTGTGTTGTATAATGATAACAAATGTCTTTGAATCTCTGAACATCGCCTGCTGCATGTCACCAGTATGTTCAGTCAGGACATGCATCTAATTTACCTCATCTCAATCATTGGGCATATCCCAAGTTTCCAACACTATCAAGAGTGGATTTATGATATTGATTGGAAAAAACAAGTATAAAACAGCTACTTTGGAATATATCAAAGAACTTGACAACATAATTTCATTTCCATATCGGATTTGTATGCTAAAAGCCAAAAAGGTTCATTCAGGTTCTTCAGGGCAGGCCAGTGTTCAGGCAATTTGAGTGCAAAACAAGCCATGACTCGTGTCTTTATTGGCTTTTGACCTCCTCCCATGGAGACAAAGCAGAATGAAGTTGGCCAAAACACTCCAAATGGGACAAACCCCCTGATGAGTTAAATGAACACACTTGGAAGTGAGCACACAGATTTCCAGACAGAGACCTGAAGTACCCTCTTTCAAATTAAACTGACCTGCAAACAACTCAAACAACCAAAACAAAAGTGTACTAGTTGACTGCGAGGACGTTGCACAGCACCCTCTTTGTGTATTGCCTGTTTATGCATGCACAGTCTGTCTCTGACAGACACACAGAACAGATTTTGACCTGTTTCTTGCGATACTGACTGACTGAGCATCACCATCCATGTAATCACACTTTACCAACCCACCAATTGGCTGCCATGGAGCAGTTTGGCAGGGCCGGACTTGTATGTTTCACTCTATGTTTTTCATTTCTTATAAAACCTCTGGCAGAGTCCAGGAGAATGTCTAACTTCATGAGGAGCCTTTTGTGCTTTGGTACTTTTATAGCCTGTAAAAATGCAACATAACAAGACAAAGGGAGCGACAGAGCAGCAGAAACTTGCTGATCTGTCCGTCTATGGAATTGACATGTCATAGTGAGAGCTTTCCCGTCTGGAAGACAGGTCTTTGGTTGTATCGCTGAGTTCAAACAATCATTATTGAAATTAATGGGATGATACAAACATAACCATGTCTTTTTGCACCAATAAGAGAACATAAAAAGAGCTTTTCATACTGTATTGCCGAGGGTCAAAACCATTCTTAGAACTGTCTTAGACCAAGGCTGAGGGAGTTGTTAGGCCCGGGCTAAGAAAACTTTGACACTGGCACAATCCTGGCACATTCAAAAGTAAGGTGACCCCGACTTAAGCCTAGGATTTGTTGGCTTTGCTTCCACACTTCCTCCCAGGTGGCCCCAACAGTTCACACAATGAGTCGCATGCCCCTCTAGGTGTTAACAACCCCACATAGGTTTAATACCTGAACTCCCAATCAGTCAGTCAGAACTGAAGAAGCTTCTTGGATGAGAGGCGAAACGTCTTCAAGAACTCTATCAAGTCCAGTTGCCTACGACATCCCTTGCTATGAATACCATGACCTGGATGACTGAGAATCTTCAGACACTCAGTAGGCATTTGGGAGGACACTAACTGTTTAAGTTTTGAACATTTTGAACAATTAACATAATTGGTTTGAACATGGAATATCTTCTTTGTACTGTATTTGATCAAATATAGATTGAAAGGGATTTGGAAATCATTGCATGCTGTTTTTATCTGCGTTTCAGTGTCCAAAATTTTTTTGAATCAGGGTTGTAGAATGTAAGCAGTTGTGTGTTCCAATGGACATAACCCAGAGCTAGTAGAAGTGCAGTGTGAAATGCCCAAATCATCAGTCAGATCTTCCAATTGATTCTCTGACACAAAGAGGCAGTGAGGAGAGGCCAGCCCTGTAGTCACAAGGTCTCTCATTTTGTTACAAATGAAAACCCCAAACCAGGGGGAGCTCCCCCTGATATCTATGCCACTGGCACTTCTATCTGCCTGGCAGCTGGACTCCTGCACCCTTGCACTTGCAGTCTACTCCACCCGCCTAATTAACTGTGATTAGCCTTAATGAATGTACACTAAATGGAGACAAGTAGTTCAACAAACCCTCCTTTCCTCTTCACTGCTTGGTTTCCTTCTTCTTTGCAGACCTCAGAGGAGCCTGAGACTGATTCTCTTCAACAGGTTGTGGCAGATCCTGACAACAGCCAGTGTACTACTAGTGACGTGAAAGCCTAATCTTGACATTTTTTTTCTTTCATGTTTTCATAAGCAGATTGCATTCATGTGCTGACAAATGTTCATGGCCTTAGGGTCTATGAAGTGCATTCAAAGCCGGTTGTATATTTAAAAAAATTGTATGTGAGTAGAGAGTAGAGTGAATAGAGAATAAAGACAGTGGCTCTGCATCATGAACAGATCATTCTTTGAAAATGTGAAGCTTGCTACAGTACACAATACAGACAGCAGGTGTGACCTGCATCTTTGCTCATGTAGCCTGCAGCAGACTATGCCATAGGTTTCTTTGGGCATTGATCATCAGCAGTGAATATTAACTATAGATTGACTGCATGCTCATGAGCTTATAAAAACAGTTCAGTCTTGTTTAACAGATAAATTAAACATCATTAATGCATGCCATAACTGGCACCTAGCTTACAAAGATAAGTGGTGGTTTCTTGGGCAAAGTTCAGCTTCATCTACTGGAAACACAAACTTGGGAATGTTGAAGCTGAACAGGAGTGTACTTGAATAGACTCGGCCTGGAGCAAAGCTGGATGTGGATGTCATCCTCTTTGCCCGCACATTACACTCATAACAGGGTTTTTTTCTTGTCAGGTCTAGATCCACACACAATCACAGCATTGCTATAAAACTGCTTCTGTGAATGCTTGACTGAAAAGCTCTATTTTTCTACAGTATTTATTTGATAGCATGATATGCAGTGAGTGAGCTTTTGACCAAGGTATTTATTACACTGTGAACTTTGACCATGGTGAAATTCCTGCAGGAGAACAAAAAGGAATCAAAAACTTCCTACCAATGACCCAAAATAACACGACAAGGTATCTTATCATCTCAGTTTATTGATGAAAGTGACAATGTGATTATCTGTGACCATCGAGATTACAACCTCAAGCTCTATTCTCTACCCAACTACAGACAACCAGTCAGACAGTACCAGGGAGTTTGCTCTTTTGTCTGGATCACGTCTGTAATCTACTCTAAATACATTTACTGGAAGTGGGAGAAAAGTACAGTAGTCTGACTGCCTGCCACCACAGCTGGACAGAGAATGGCCACACAACTCAGATTTCATTCAAATCAGTGTTTATCTTTGGGGAAGTGCATCATTATATGTAATATGCTTAAAATGTCAGAATAAAAATATGCCAAAATGGCAGTGCCAAAACACTTGCATCCTGCAGTGGCGCAGGATTCAAAAATACCTCACAGCAGGGGCTTAGAGTTGCAGTGATGATATTGTGTCTCCTGTCACACAAAAATTGGAATTTGTCAGAAACACCCACAGATTAGAGGTTGCAGTCAGACAGGGTCAGAAAACTGCCAATATCACTTGCTACATCAACTTAGAAATTCCAGGCCTCCAAACCAGCAAACCAACATAAAACATAATGTTTTACGTGGAATATTCAACATAATTTATATTTTCTCTGTATAATATACTGTAAATGCTCAAATAGTGGTGGAGAGAACCGGGCCCTTATTTAGGATGTTTTTGAGACGCTGAAACAAGTTTTTATCTCTACTTCCCCTGGTCCCCAGTTAATGTAACCTCAAACTTTCCTCCATGTTTCTCTGTTCTCGTGATAAATTCAGTATAACTTCTCCACAGCCCTAATTCCATCCATACAGCAAGAGTCTCCCCAACAATGTAAAACTAACATGAACAACACTCCCATCAGAATTTTCACATCAAGTCTTGCCACCTTCCCTCTTTCACTAGGATTTTATGAAAACAATTCAAAACAATTCAAATGACATTTTGATGGGTACAGATGCTGGACATTGATCGGTTCTGGTTTAACTGGACCTTAGCACAGCATCTGATAATGTCGACCACCAAATTCTCATCCACATGGTGCACATTTCTGGCACTGCATTTGAGTGGTTCTTCTTCTGTCTTCTAAACAGAACTTTGTCAGTCTCTGTAGGTGAACTTGTGTCAGACACTGCTGCTCAGCCATGTGGTCTCCCCTAGGGATTGGTTTTGGGGCCCGTTTTATCTTCTATTTACATGCTCCTGCCTATCATTTGTATGCTGATGACACCCAGTTGTATTTTTATTTAAACCTGATGAAAAATGCACTGATCATTTAATCCTAACTGTCTGTACTGAACAACTGTTTAAATGCCATTATGAACTGGATGACAAATCTGTTTGTGCAGTTAAATGCAGATAAAAATGAAATTTTCATTATTGCTCCTGATAACCTTCAACCTACAATTACGCTGTACCTTGATACCCTTCCCTCATACTGTCAATCTAGTCTGTGTAAACTTGGTGTAATCTGTAACCAATCCATGAGATTTAAATTAAATTCTCAACTTAAATTAGGTTGCTGACTCAATCATGCTTCTTTCAAAGAAGCAACATAGCCAAACTTGAATGAAATAGATGCTAATACAATGCTAATGCATTCATCAAGTCATATTAAGACTACTGCAATTCTATTTTCGCCGGCCTCAATAAATCTTCATTACACAGTCTAATAACCGTCCAAAATGCTGCTGCTAGGGTCTTAACACAACCCAACAGATCATCAGATCCTACACCTATTTTGATCTCTTTGCACTGGATTCCTTTTAACAAATGGTGAGGCTCCACAGTACATTACTGAATGTCTACACTCCCACACAAAGAGCCAAGCTCTTAGGTCCTCAACTTAGGGTTTTCTAAGTGTTCCACAGGCACATTTCAAGACTCTGGGAGATTGTTCTTTTCAATTGGCAGTCCCTAAACTTTGGAAAAGTCTTCCATTAAGTCTCAGACATTTGGCCTCTGTGAAAAACCTATCTTTCAGAATAGGCATGTGGGTAGCATATGGCATTTTATGTTTTAATCTTGTGCTTTTATCTGCTACCCTGAATATTTTTTCTGGTGTTTCATCTCTGTTTTTTTAAAGTTATATTTTTGGTCTTTTCTTGCCTTTATTTGATAGTACAGCTGAAGAGTAGACAGGAAAAGGGGGTGAAGAGAGAGGGGATGACATGCAGCAAAGAGCCGCAGGCGGGAGTTGAACCAGCAGCTGCTGCAGAGAACTAACAGCCTCCATACATGGGGCAGATGCTCTACCAACTGAGTTAAACAGCCGCCCCTCATCTCCATTTTATTTCATTTTATTTCTTTAATTTTGAAGCACAATCTGATTCAGTGTGCAAGAGAAGGGAGATTTATCTTCCAGCAAGCCAATGACCTGACACATACAGTGAAAGCTACACAAATGACTTAAAGACAACAAAGTGAATGTTCTGAAGTGGCCAAGTCAAAGCCCAGACCTAAATCTGATGAAAAGAGCTGTTCTCGCCCGATCCCCATGCAACCTGACAGAGCTGCTGCAGTTTTGCAAGGAAGAATGGAGTAAAATAGCAGTGTCAAACTGTGCAAGCCACCTAGTAAATACTGACTTAAAGGGGGTGAATATTAATGTAATCACTTATTTTACATGACATATATTTATTTAATTGACAGTGTTTTCATTTTGACACTTAAGAGTTTTTTTTTGTAATTTTTTGGTCAAAAAAGCCAAATCATATTGACCATGATTCCATTTTTAAAAGCAATAAGAGGGGAAAACATTCACAGGGATGAATACTTTTTATAGGTACTGTATAACTTGTAGTGCTATTAAAGATGAGTTTTCATCCATTCAATCATCTTTTCTAGTGCTGAGCTCTCATCAGGCAGCCAGTATGGTAAGAGTTCGTCTTTTTTCCTTCAGATGTACCTCAAGGCTATTTCTGCAGAACATGAAGTCTCGATAAAAGATTTATTTATTTCCTGACAGTTTTAAACAGAGTGAAAATGACATTGAACTCCACTGATTAAACGTCATTGACTTTTATTAGTGATTTCACTTCTGAAGTTGAGAAATGACTCCTGCAGTTATATGAAGAGAAAAAAAGTCTTATGAGTCAATCAGGCTTTAGGCTATTGAGCAGGAATGAGCAGCAGCAGACCACCATTATATAACTTCCATAACCCCCCCTACCCAGCGTGGTGGTACCTGTATTCAATTCTCCAGCCTTTTAAAGGAATCCTCTTGTATTAACACTGTCCTTTGAAAGCAGTTTAGTGTACTATATCACCTGATGAAGACGGACTTTTACTGTTAGGCATGATGCCCCAGGCCTTGGGCCTACTCTGCTTCTCATTCAGATAAGCCTAACCGGCAGCTACGGTAGTCTGATTTAGGAAGCCTTCGTGGCACAAAACATGCAAGCCTCCATCTTCATCTATCACTGACTGGGCCAGAGTGGAGCCAGCAGTGTGTGAACCATGTCCCAGAGCAGTGCCACAACTCAGTGGGATATGCTGGGTGGGACGTTGGCCTCTGTTGGTTTAGATTACACAAAGATAATGGAAAGCACCACCAGTGGAACTCAAACCAAGCAATCCAAGGGCCCCGCAGATGACTCTAAGACCCCCGGAGTGACAATGCACTATAATTCAATGCAGTGTGATTATATGGTTGTGCGCAGAATAAACTATAGTTAGGAACACTATAGCTACAAAACTACTATAATTAATAACATACTGTAGGCCTACATTTGGTATGTTATCTGCACTTTTTAAAAAAAAAAATTCTCCTTAGCAGCCATAAGTTCTTGTACAAGACAGTGGTCATAATCATACAATATTTAATTATTTTCTCTCACTTTTCATTTCTAAAACCAAATGATCAGCTTAAGTGTTTACCTTGTGGAATGTGAATCAACTATAGTCGAGACTGTTGTGGTTTGGAGAGTTAAGTGAAGCAAGATGATTCACCATTTCTCTCTGTGCATCCCTGAGGTCCATGAAAGCATTGTCTTCAGCCTCATCTCATTCTGTCCTACTGTGTCCTATCCAGTCATCAGCCAAACTCGGAAACAGGCCAGTCAATGACACATTATTAAATCACTAGCGCTGAAGCCAAAAGTTTGACAAAGAAAACTTGCCAAGCCCCACCAAACTCCCCTCTGCTCTTTATACAAAGAAGAAGTTCAAATCCATAAATGGATCTTTATGTAGGTGGCCTGAGGTGGATAGGTAGTAGCCGAAGACACACTTTCCAGGAACAATGGACAAAAGTGCTTGACTACTTAGGTTATACAGGCTACACTGACAGCCAGTTTATCTTTTTGTCCCTTGACTCTAAGCATGTGTGCATGCTGCATTAGTTAACCAGGAGGAGTGGCACAGGTCAGGATGCTTAACATCCACACTGCTGTTGATCTGTAGCAGTCTGACTTCAATATACTGAAACCCAGGATGTCATTGTACTTTATGAGGACCTGTGACTCAGAGTCTCCCAGATAAAAGCTTTACTTTTATGAGCATCCCCTTCACATGATCAAAGCTGACTTGGACTGTGCAGTCTAACTTTAATTGCCACTTTTCTATTGTTTGTCGTTTGTTTTTGAGTTAGCAGCATAAGCTGCATCTAACCAAGAACTCATGACGTGGCCTCAAAATCCATCAACAGATGAAAAAGCTGCATTACATCAGTGGTTTCTAAAACTGGGAAATATGCTATGGTAACAGATACGCATGTAGATGGTGCGGCCAGTAGCTCCTCCAATTTTCAATACTTTTCTCTAATCAGTTAGTTTATTGGTCTTATTGCTGAAACAGGTATCACCTATACAGAAATACACTTGCAGGCATTGGAAAATGAGTGGTTTGGATTAACGAGCAGCAGACCGTGAGATGATAAACAAGTTGCGCACAGCATCTTTCAACAGCCAGTCAGATCAACTGGACACAGCACCGTGGATCACCCCAGGAGGGGAGCATGTACAAGAGGCGTGCTGTAGCTTAGATTTAAGGCTGCTCCTGGCTAATGTCTGGTCAAGGAAATGAAGAGGACAAAATAGGACTCCAGATGGAAGCAATCAGCGACTGTTGTGTCCACAAAAAGACTTACTCCACAGCATATGACAGACCAGTTCAATGCTGACAGGATACAACTTGCAAGACTCCGACAGGATGATCGCTGGAGGACTCAGTGTTAACACTGACGATGCTTCGTGCACAAATGCAGCCAAAGTTGAGGCAAATTCAAAAGAGGCACTACAAACTTATTTCCTGGGTGATCAAGGAGGCGGATGACAGAGGAGTTTGAGACAACATGTGGGGTCTTCTGACACCTAGTTGATTAATCTATATGGTTAGTTTTTTTTTCAGCAGTTTATACTGGTGTTGTGTTGAAGAGGAAACATTATTTATATATTGTAACAATTAAAATGGTGGTGGACATTATACAAAAAAATTACTGGTTACAATCATATTGTATGTTGCTCTTCTGTCTATATTGAGACTAGAGTTAATCCCATAAATGTTTTAATTTAAAAATGGCTTCCTCAAGAGTTGTATGAGAAAGTCCTGACCATAATATTCTCCTGGGTGAGCAAATGATGATTCTCTTTTTCTATCCAGAAATGTGCAGCCCTAAAGTGCAGCTCATACCACATCCCACTTATTTTATGGTGAGTCATTGAGGTTATGACCTCACTCTCCTATCTGGAAAGAGTTAAAACAATGCTCCACCCAAAGTTTCATCTCCCTGAGCACCAGCCGCTCACCCCCTGTAGATGTGAAAGATGTTTTTTAAATGCTTGATTTAGCTTGGTCTTTTTGCAGGCTAAGCTGTAGTCTGCTTGGATTCACAGTGGTTAAAATGGATTCCAATGTTGACCCAGATTCAATGTGGAGGAAAAACAATCAAAAACAGCCACAAAATCCTCTCAAACCACTCAAGCAGCATAATCCACTTTTTTTCTGTCCATCCATATGCCTGTTATATACCAGACATTTGTATTTTTAACTAAAATATGGCAATTTGAATCCTCACTTACTACCACTTCCAGCAAAATACATAAAAAAGCAAACAGCACTTAAGAAGACTGCTTTTATCTGCTGTAAAAGGCTACTGTGGGCCATCATACCTTTTATTTGTGAGAAAGTAAATACAAGCATATCACTTTCTCTTTGAAGATGGAATATCTATAATTCAATGCAGGGTTTAACAGTGTAACAGAGGCCGGTAGGTCAAGCTACATCCTTTTAAATTACAACTATCAACCAGTCCAAGGTTTTCTTTTCCAGTGAGTGTATCCAGATTGCCTGTGGCCATGTGAAAACTGCAGATCAATGCAATCAGTGAACACACCAACAACTTACATCACCCGTACACAATGTGAAAACATGGAAACATGGAAATGAGGGGGATGACTCACTGGCCATTTAAGCCCTCGCTGAAAGGGGGAGAAAGCAACATCTGACGTACAGTAAACGAGAAGAGGATCGATTGGTTTTACTGCTCAGGCTCGGAGTTCAGGCGCATTAACAAGCAAACAGTTCCAGGTAGCTCGTACAGAGTCGTGCATACAATTACCCCTGTGACTTTTGAGGAGGTGGGTGTAAAGGGGAGAGTTGTCATGGTTGAGACAATTTACTTGCTGAGAGCAGAGTGGCACTCACTACTAAGAGCCTCACAGGGAGAAAACACCCCACATACTGAAGATAATTATCTCACCATGCAGGAATAGATGTAATTAGGATGATGGGAAGGGGACGACTTTTCATTTACTCGTGCATCACACTGAGCTCAGAATTGGTCTCTGGCATGTCTTAGTTACAGTGTCCAGGCCTTTGGTATTGACAGCAACGAGCAATGAGCAATATTTAGTAAACCTTATATGGGTAGTTAGACCCACTGTATCAACAGTCTCAGATGAGTAACATAAACTTACAAAATACCCTCTGTGCAGCTATGTGTTGAGAAAGAAGCTGCTCCTCTATACAAACTAGCATTCATTAATCCATTGAACCACTGGGTGTTTTTTGCTTAGTTAAACTCTCTTCTGTTTAAAGACTAATCTCAAACTTTTCAAAATAAATTGAGTACTAAAAAATACCATTATTGCAAGTAATATTCTTGGACAGTGTTTAAAAAATATATTTGATATAATTGATTGATTTATTTTTATTTATTTTTGCCTGTACGTCTACATATTTTCAATGCAGGGTGTCTTCATATGAATGTAGTGAGGAAAATACCAGAGTTCCAGGGATATTAGATCCATGTTGGGATATTAGAACCATGTTGTTCAATTGGCACCATAACGTCCATTGAATTACTTTTTATACTGAAGAAAGGCTTCCAGTGATTATAAACGGCAAGATGTGAAGTCACGAGGAGGGTCTTTTTCCTATAACTCCTCTGCAAGGTTTGATTTGATAAATATTTGTTTGAATTTAAGCATTTAGACAATGCAAGATAGATAAGGGTAATCATAGTTAATTTTATGTCCTGTTTTTATAACCCTCTAACTGAGAATATGTGTGGTGAATTTGATAATAGTATTGAGGCAAATTTTTATGGGGATCACCTGGAAGCACCAACATTTGAGTCCCCTGACTCCTAACTTCCTAGTTGCGGGTCACAACTTCAGACCCATTTTGATCAATTGGCACCACTAACGGTATGCAGTTTGCTACTAGTAGTTCCTGTTTGCAGCGTACCTATCACTATATAGACAACTACCACTGGATTACTTAGATTCTGAAGAAAAATTATCTTTTTTACCATGCTTTTTGGGCAGGTTAATTTAATCTTATGAATGAATTGGAGAATGATAAACTTGGGAAAAGTGAGTCTAAAAATATGTCTATCACGACTGTATTCAGATTTCCAAGAAGAAGTACTATGTATTTTTTTTAATACAAATTGCAAGAATTTACAATAACTTGATTCTTGTTTTTAGAACACTGGCATGCACCTGCCCCTCTCACTTCACATCTCTTTGCCTCTCATCTTTCCCTCTGTGCTTCACTTCAACTCTCGTGTATCCCTGTGGGGAGGCAAGCCTCACAGTTTTTAAACCTCTGCCGTGGGGCATTCACTAAAAAGCTATTTTAGCTTTATTACAAAGTGGAGCTTTTATTGACAAAACCATTGCAACCTATTAAGACCAATACCTTTGAAGACCACCTCCTACTCCTGGGGGTTACAGATCCCAATAAAAGCTCATCAAATACAGAATGTTCTCATACGCAGACTGCACACACTCACCTGTACTGCAGTGCTGATTTCAGCAGCAAAGCCTCCGGTTATTGGTGCCTCATGACTGATGAGCAAACGTCCGGTTTTCACCACTGACTGAAACAAGAAAGACACATACAGATGATTACAGAAGGTTCCGCATCCCCCTCAATATCACTCATATCAAGTAAAGCCATTGATCATCTCATTATATTCCTGATGTGTAGCAAAGGCTCTATGTATTCATGTAATGTAGAGCTGACACCTTCTGGTCGGTTGGTCAACTGTTTGGTTGACAGCCTCTTGATCTCACCAAATTTTCTTTGGTTGGACAATCACTGGTGTTACCGTCATAAGAGCTCTTAATCCATTATTTTGGGAGGTGGTGAGACATATACTGATACTTATTTCTGAGTATTAAAGTACTGAGCACTAATGACTGCAAACCCATCAACACCGTGTCCAAGTCCAGAACAGATGTTAACGTTATATTGCCTACCAGCTTCAGAGAACAGAGTAGCTGAGAGGATAAAGTTTATTTTTGATGACAATGTGTAAGTGCATTTTTTCTGTTTTCTTAACAAAGGCCAGTGATGATCGATAAATACCAGCTGTTCATGACCCGACTTCAAAACTGAAAGTTTTGCCATGTTTTATGTTGTTTTAGTGTTTATTTTCTAAGGTTATCCTGTTGAATCTGGCGCATGTAGCAAGGCTAATGTGGCTATTCCCACAGGCTGGGGGATGTTGGACTAATGTTTTAATATTGAGGGACAGTCAAGAAAAATAGTGTGCGAACATTACAAAAGTTCATGTAGTTCATGTTGGGTTTTTTTTTTGTGAAAGTTTGCACTGCAGTGTGAGCTGTGTTAGCATTAGCTTTGTTGTTAAACACACTCCCGTAGCAGTGAGGATCAAAGAACAGAGCCAGTTTCTGTATGTGTTGTTGCTACGTTTGACAAAAAGAAATGGTCAGACTGCAGAAATTCATGTACTTGGCCATGTGACTTTCAATACCTCCCATTTAGGTTATCGGGTACAGAGCACTCAATGAACTGTGGCCGATTTAGTTAATCGATAGACATACAAATTTCAACCAGTTCACTGATTGAAGATCAGGGGTGTCACAATTCTCTACATCCTTGATTTTGACTTTCAATTTTTAGGTCACGATTGAATTCAATTTTTGACTGAAACATTTTTCTTTAGCACAGACAGCTGAGCATTGTTACACTGTGCAGTTTTGATTTGTGAAGATCAGCAGGTCATTGGTTTTATGCCCTGACAACTGTCATTTACACTTTCAAATTCCTCTTTAAAAAGATAGCAATATGGTGTAAAGTGTGATATGATGGCTAATTTGCTATGCTGTGACGTCTTTTGAAGTGGCGGGATAATGGGAGAATAATCAATTCTGCCTTGATGTGATTATCGAAATTAAAGCTCTTTTAGATCGATTTAAGTTTTTATATGGAAATGATCACACCCCTGTTGAAGAGGAGGTAGAATTTCAGTTGACCAACTTTTTCTATGGTTGATTACAGCCCTAATGTTACGTAAAAAAAACATTTCGACGAGGTTTTAAGTAAAATTTATCCAGACAATGTCACAATTACAGGTGGGCTAATGGGAAAGGCATAAATTCACGTACATACAGAAAGCTTTCATTGTGCGCTCTGAGAAAGTAACTGCCTGCTAAGATACAAAGGTCTGTGTGAGTCACACTCTACAGATTCACTGCAGGGGTGAAATCTTAACTACTGGAGGTGCCATGTTGAGGCTGTACGTGGGCTGGGAGACGGGTGTTACCAACTAAAGAGTGGTTCACATACTGACTGCTGTGGTATGCTATATCTGCTTACTACCCTCAGGCTGCATGTGTGTCTGGCTGTGTCGCTGCGTGTGTGTATGTGCGTGAATAAAATGGATATGACACAACAGTATGAGCTGGAGGGCTGATTTAGGCTGGTACGCAGGGCCAACGGGACAATCATGGACATTAGAGGTCTCGGACTCCCAGGCATTTGCATTTGGGTTTTCTGTAACCAGACATTACTGCAGAAGGATGCCTCTGCTCCACCCGTTATCTACCACAGCATAAAACCAATACTATACTATAATCTCTTCCACTTGCCACCGCTCCAGACCAAAGCTATGTCTGTTCTCTGCAACTTCAGCAAACCTTTCCGCTCCTCTACCCAGTTGTTGCGTTTCTGTTTGTTTCCAGCGATAAATTGGGTACACACCTCTGAAACCCATTGAGAATCATTACCAAAACTGATGTACAGAGAAAAATGAAAACTTTCAATTAGGGCTGCACGAATAATTGTAAAAAAAGAAAAAAAAAACCGACGATCTCTGTTCACACATCTATGTGATCTCAGTCCTGTCTAGACAGCAAATGTCTCAGATGTGTCAAATATATTTTTGTTGAGATAATAAGAATTGCTTGAGAGAACGATGATGTCAATTTTCAGAGGGATAAATTGTGATTCACATCTGACTAAGAATTGTAGAGCCCTACTTTCAAAAGGATTTAGAGACCAGTATGTGTGACTGGAATCCCTGTGCTTTGATTTTCCACTGAATGCACTCTTCATTTAAAACACAGGGGGGTAAATATCAGATACCTCTCCCTAAAAGCCACAAACCAGGCCACCAAGCAGCCACCGTAACTAAATAACCAGCTGAAAATAAGCATCATATGTCCATATGGCACTGTAAATTACGCTTGACATTCTTTCCCTCCGACAGGACCACATAGTATCAAACACAGGGCTTCATGCTGATGCTAAACAGGCAAATGTTTACATTGCTGAGGTCCTAGGTTTGGCTGTGAAGCACTAAATAACTGTGGCAAACTGTACCACTATAACAAACTGCATCACTCTTGGACACTAATTCTTGATGCAGTGCCAACATGCCTCTTCCTGGTGGGGCAGACTAGAAGACCTTGAACTGTGTTGCTGAGCTACTTATAAACTGGAATAAAAAAGATTTGTTAACATTTTTAGTGTAAAAAAAAAAAAAAATCTAAATTCAATGCTCATGTCAGCCAAACATTTAGCCATCTCTTTGACCAGTTGAGGTGAATGAGTTCAGTGTGCAGAAAATCACTGATTATATGACACCATCTTCAGGAATGTGAAAGTTAATAACAACACTGGAAGACAATAACAACAGTTGGCAATCTGTACACTGAGGAAGAATCGAGCGAGGGGCTGAGAGCGGGGTGATGTCTTGATATGACATGTTGCTGTTAGGTTCGCCTTAGTGCCATGACTCATACAGGTGTGGTGCTGCCCAATCTTCTACCCCGCCCTGAGGCTGAACCCATTCCTCATCTTACACACACGCACCCTGTTAACTTAACTTCCAATTTACACTGTGACACCAGCATCACCCTGATATCCCTGCTAGTCATCTCACTGAGGGGAGACCGATCGCAGTACTCGTGCTGCATCAGGAGTGCATTCTTCAGATGCTTTTGACACAAAAGGAGCCGGTCACTGTTTTTACAATATCGTGGGATAGAATTTCAGTCTCTGGGGCCTGGGGAAAGCTCGTGACCCAGTTAATAGACTTGTCCCAAAGCCCTGCTGCGTAAACACAAGTGACAGTCACTGGCAGAGAGTCCACTGGCTGGCACAAACCAGCTCAGTAGGCTATTCTAGAAGTGGTGCGGCATGCCAGTGCATAATGTGACAATAAGTTGAAAAAATGGCAAAATGCGGTAATGTCTGGGACAGCAAAGTGGCACCGAGTGCCCTAGTACAGTAGGTAATGCAGTTCATATGAGCTGAAGTCATAGAGAAGAAAGAAAAAAAATGCACACTACATTTCAAAATAATGAGTTTTTCACTCTACTGACCCCAAAAAATAGTAGTAAATGTAAAAACACAAGTGTGACAACTGAAAGAAAAAACAAAAAACATTCATAGTCTGTTACAAGTTAAAAATATCCTAAAGCTATGAGATTAGAAAGATAAATACATTCAAATGCAGCAACCGTGAAATTATAGAATCATTAAAAAGAGTTTAAATAAATTAAAAAAAAAATCATTAAAATGCTTCATTCTTCTTTGTTTAATTTTATTCATGTGATCTACAGAGCGCTCTTACTCTGACAGTCTGAGATTGACTGCATCTGTCCCGACTATATGGAATGCCATTTAGTCCATATTAAATAAATAAGGATACTTCATTAGGCATATTTGTTTATTGTATTTATTTAATGTGAACTAAAATGGGATTCCATACTACTGAAATACCTGGGCAAATAGAGTTAGAGGCATTAGAGTAAAGTTCTCGCATAGGAAACCATCCTCATCATTTTCACGCTTATGAGAATTTCTATGATGTAGATTTTTAACAGTTAACATGTCTGCAGTAACTTGCTAACTTGTCAAGAGCGCTGAGACTGTGACATTTTGAGTAAGTTAAGTTTAGTTTGGCTGAGAGTAATAAATTATGAGTGTGAGAACGAACCCCCGGTCCGTAACAAAACCCCTTAGCTTCACAGAGCGCAGCTGCCATCTTGTGTCAACTATGAATTTACATGTACACATGTTAAGATATATTTCGCACTGTTATCTGAATAGGATGCCTTATGCACTTTAGCAGGATTCGACATTAACCATGGTCCAATGCCCACGGCCACAAAACGTTACTACGTGGCTACCAAATATTCCATGTAGGTAGCCCCCCTGTGGCCACCAAGTTTTATTCGCATACTGTGAGCCTTTGCCAACACGATATCACAATTCCACAAACATCCACACTTCCTCACGCCTTTTACTTTAACATTACAACAGTAAACAGTACTCAAATTTAGGGGTCTGGTAACCGTTGCAGCCATTGCTTAAAAAAGTGTCTATCTCTGCACTTTAGTGACTTTTGGGTGAGTTTTGTGAGAGTTTACTAAGTTCAAACTGCTTTTTGCTTGATGATAATATGAGGAAATGTGAAAATTAACTTGCATCTTGAATAGGCTGTGTACTCTATACTTTCCTGTAGATGTTTTAATATATAAAGTGTATTTCGTGAAACTTAAAGTTCTTCTTATTCAACTCACCTCAATACCTGAGGTTTAATTACACACAGTTTAAAAAGACACACTCGCACAGAGTCATTTTTACATCTCTGACGGGAGGCTGTGACAGCACTCTGACTTCTACATAGCAATTGTGGCTGTAGCCTTTAACCCAGTTGCTTCCGGTTGTTGGATGGGTTTTCAGGAGACAGAACCATCCAACCATCCACTCTCGTCGTGTGGTTTGACCCTTCTCTCAAAAAGTCATCCAGTCATATTATTTGCCCGTGACAGCCACCTTTCATGTCGGTCAAATTGGGACTCAGAACAGGGGCAAAGCCATTACTTTTAAGACAGCGGTGGAGCCGCAGGAAGTACATCGGTAACTGTAAGAAGATGATCAGTTAGATGCATCCAAGGAGAGAAATTATATGCCCTGAGTGAGGACAGGACAGTTGAATATGTCATGAATCTTTCTATATAACCTCAGAAGGACATGTTGGCAGGTGTGTCTCTTTGTTGTGGTTTTACACCATGGACTTGTGCCTGATGAGTTTATTACTGAGTGGCTTTTGTCCTGAGTCAAACATCATGCTTTTACCAAAATAAGAGCAGTGAGAAGAGGCAGTTTAGAGGAAATAGCAGAATATGCACCAACTTTAAAGTAGATGGTGACAGTGGAAAATGGTAGACAAATGCTGACAGGGAAAAACAGAAGGTGAGTTAAGGATAGAGGCAGGAACGGAGTGTGAGGATGAGCAGGTCCTGAATGTGACTTCAGTTTGGAATAAATTCTGTCCTGCAAGTGAGGCAGTATTCTTTCAAAAGTTAACCAAAGCCAAAAGGATGTAATGTAAAACAACAGCAGTGGGTGATGAATGATGAAAGATGGATATGCACACAAACACTGAAAATGATTAAATGAATAAAGAGAGCAAATGTGGTGGAGCCGCTGTATTGTACAATTCCAGTGAACACTAAGCTGATTTGTGTCATAACAATGTGTTAATTCAATAGTTGTGTTTGTGTGTGTGATCAACAGATCTGTAGCTTGTCCGCAGCTAATCTCAAATACTACTGATACGATCAGCCTAGTTCTTTTTGGTGCACATTCATGACTGCATGCTGTAGGACCTCTGTGATACAGAATTTTTGAAAAACATGTTTTTATGGCTCCACGCCAGCAACAGCTATGGCCTCAGGCACTATATTTTTCAGGTGCTGAAAGTGGTTTCTCAACAACACCTTGAAAAAGGTGAGCAAGAGAATTTCTTCAAACTGAGCGCAAACAACCACGTGGACTCAGGGATGAACTGATCAGACTGACTGATAGATTGGTGCTCAGAGGTCACGGTGATCTCATGTCCACCCTGTCTTTGTGAAAGTGATATCTCACAGTTACAGGTCAAATGGATGTGAACTGAACCTTGACTGGTTGGTGGGGACATTCAACTGCTTTGTTTTGTAGGATCACTGACAGCTGACCTCTCACCCTTCTTAACTGGCAGCTAGGGGCTGCAACTGATCAACAACTGCTTCAGTTTTAGTTTCATCTTGTTTCAGTTAGGGACAGTGTATGTGGGGGTCATGCTAATATTTGGCAGAAATTGCAAATCTCTGCTGGTTGCATGTGGTAGCTGTGGTGGCATTGCAGTAGGTAATTCACCATCTGTTGCCTGATGGGTATCTGCATCCTACTGAGTGCATGCATTTAGATAAATTCTATTTTCATTAGTTCACATGTTGATTTGCCCTATGATTCCTCGACTGTAAAGCAGAATATTCTTGGACTAAGTCAAGCATCAATTTTCAATGTTTCCTAAGACTGTCTAGCTTCCGAAAAAACAACAATCTCCAAGGAAGTCAGGCTATAAATTAGTCAACTTATCATTTACTATGAAAATTTTTCCCAGGCAATAATTATATGACAAAACAAAGATACACACCCAAAGCCGTGCTTGATTTAAGTGCCAAATAGCACACTGTGGCATCACCTCAGAGATGCCAGTTTCTTCTCAGTGTGGTTGAGGGGCCAATGCAAGTCTCAGTAGATAAACTTGTAACTGCTGCACGCAGCATTTGACTTTATGTCTAAAAAAAAAAAAACTTGTGCTGCTGTTTGGTAACAAAATACAGTATGTGGGGCCATGCACACAGTTGGCAAGCATTCACCCTAACATTAGATGGTACCCTTTTCCTAATTGGTGGAATGTTTGAGGTCCATGACTGTTCTGTATTTATCAAACCAGCATCTCACTTCTGCAAGTTGCTGCCTCTACATCCGCCTCCCTGCCTGGGCTCCGAGTCAAAGTGAGGGCTCCTGGTTGGTGGCGGCTGGTGGTAGTTGGGCAGGGCGACAGCTCTGGTGGCTGCAGCTTTACTACTCATTGTGCTGCAGGGCTGTCATTAGATGCCGGAGTCATTCCGCTGGCTGCAGGGGAAATGTCATGTTTATTGCCATTCCCATACACGCCCAAACCTAATGAGCAGCATGGAGCTCGTCCTGCTCCTGTGTTCGCTCCGTCTTCACTAGAATCTGCCTCTTCCTCCAACTGGCTCCTTCCTTACCGACTCCATCGTTCCTCCATGCTGCAGTTTGTCTCATCAAGGGTTGGGAATCTCTTGGCACGATTTGATTATGAGGGCTATGATGCACCTTGATGCATCAACATTTTTCATTTCTATACATAATTTATTTTTTCCTTAGTGTGTGACCACTTGCCACTTTTAACATAGCGTACTTCAAATGATATAAAATTAGTTTTATTTAGACACAATTTGCATACAGTTTAGCTCTTGTCCAGGTCCATTTTCCCTTCAACTTCATACAAGTCAAAGTGCTTCCATGTGCTGGCTTTTAAGCCAGGGGGGTTCTAGTCAGACTGTAACCATCTGACACACGTTTATGTCCATTAAGTTTCACCACCTAATTGGTTCAGCTGAAAAAAAAGCCCAATCTTACACAGTGATCATAATATAGAGAACTAAGTTTAAAATTTCCAGTTACTGGTAGTAAATCATAAAATGGTGGAAAATGCTATTTTTAGCATCTTAAATAATAGATTTCCTTCTTTTCTCCATTTATTATCATATTGAATATCTTACCTTATATCTAATATCATTGGGTTTTAGACTGACACAACAAATCATTTAAATACAACACCTTACGCTATGAAAAACTGAGATGGACATTTTCACTTATTCTGACATTTTATAGACGTTTCAGCTCTAGATCAAATTAAATATGACAATTAAGTTCAGTCTTTGATGCTATTTTGTAACCTCTAATCAAGAAAACAATTTATACCAGGGCGAGTAAAACTTTGGGCAGGTAAATTTCGTTGAACCCTGTATAATCTTTCAAGAGAGAATCGTGATGCATCTGAAAATCTATTTTTTTTCCACCCACCCCGGTCTCATCCTTGTCATCCATTTTTCTCTTTGCTCCTCCCTCCCTGCATCTGTCCCTCAAACCATCCACTTATCCTTCTCTGCTTTCATGAAGCCTGTGCTCTCAGGCCCAGCGCTCCCCACTATGCGGCCTCAGCACTCAGAGGCTGGCGGCCAGTGACCTGGCATAGCCTCAGAGGCTAAGGTCACGGCTGTCACTCTCCCATGGCATATATACTCTCACACAAAAGCAGATGGGGGCCCCACAAAGGCATGTGCATGCATGCCACAGAGCCACAGAGTATGCACGTGTATATAGTGTGTAAGAGTACACTCCTACACGTGCAGACGCACACAGATCTTCATTCGATGCTCGTTCAAGATTGATTGATATACATTTTCTGACAGCGACGGTGAGTTTCACAGGTTGCCGATGCTTTCATGGTACTTTGGCGTGAAAGTGTTATCTTAGCAAAAGCCAGACAGGCATAAAGAGATCTAGAAAAGCTGTGGCATATACTGTTGCACAGTATGTATTCATGACTTGACATTAAGCTTTTTCAGCTCAATATTTTACTTGCCCAACAGCCAAACATCCTTGTCAAATATGGTAAATTCAGGATTATTACTTATGCTTTTACCTTAGTAAGGTTTAGTATGCAGAACTTTTACTTGTAGTGGAGTATTTTTGCCTCAGTAATGGACCTAAATACTTCCACTTCTGGTAGGGAGACCCACAGCCTAATTGTACTTATGGGTTTCCGGCTGAGCCTTCCCCCTTAAGGAAGGTAGCTTTGTGGGTAACCTCTATGTGTGATGTCACTCTAAAGGGGTTTGTTGTGAGAGTGAGCTAGGTAGTTAGCAGCTACAAGTCAAGCTAAAGACAATTAAAATATCCTAAAACCGTGGGTCTCAGAAAAAAGGTTTTGGAGCTGTGGAGCTGGAAGCCACGAGGATCAGTTTTCGCTCGAGATTTTTTCCACCATGGTGAAACAAACAGTAATGACGCATAGCTGCTAACTAGCTAGCTTTGAGCTCAGTGGAGCAGACAGCTCCGCAGAGTTGTGTAATTGCTACGTCATGACATTTGTTAAAATTCTAAAGCAGCTGTTGAAATAAATGGGATGTTTTAACAGAGACACTGGCCAGTCTTAGGTGGATGAGGAACACTGAAAACCAAAAACAAGACAGTTGCTTGTTATTCCGCTACACAGTCAGAAACACGGGAAAATAGATAACATTACATTTATTTTTCATCTGCCCAGATGGACAACTGCGCAAGGCACTCCGCTTGCCCAAACAGAGAGTTTACTTGCCATGGACAAGCAGGCAAGCGTTAATGTTGAGCCCTGGACAGTATGTAGTTATCACAGAGCACTAAATCATTGTAAAAGGACAGTGTACAGACTTGGGGGATGAAAGTGAATAAAAACAGTCCATACTTGGAGCTAAACTGGGTTGTGGTTTGACTGGTGCAGAATCACATAATGTGCTTTCAAAATTTTCAAAACACATGCAAGTCTTTCCAAGAGAAGTTGCCAACACTTATTTGTTGGATCTGTATTTTTACGCCACGAAATTGGTCGAGAATCATTTAAAAATAGGGGTGATGACAAAAACAAAATCTGTCGTGCTTTTACTGTATGTACACACACATACACATGCTAGACTGTAAGTGACTCCCCACTTTCTCATATAGTATTCCTCCTCTTCCCTCAGGCCGTCCATCAAAACGCGACAGGAAGAGAAAGTTGAGTTCTGTGCCGCCACCGAGGAGTCGTCCTTGCCGCTGGATCCACTGGCTTTGCTCCCTTCCGCCGACCCTGTAATTGCGCGGTCACCGCAGGGTCCTAACTCATGCGCCACCATGTGATCTCCGTGACAAATGAGAGTCGGGACGAGGCTTGACTACTTGCTGGGGCCTTTAAAGTGGAACGCTACGATTAGCGGAAAGGGGTGAGTGTTCGGCGAACCGGAGGCCCCTGTTAAGTCACAGCGCTGAGAGGGAAAGTGGGGCGGGAGGAAACACAAACACTCACTCACTCTTTCGGTGCCATACAATCACTCACCCTCTCTCTCACGACAGAGCGAGGGAAAGTAAGAACCAGCGAGAGAGGGAGGGTGAGAGAGCACAAGAATGAGAGAGCAGAGGAGAAAGTGTAGAACAGCCTCAGCGCTGGGCGGAGGGCCAAGCCATCCTCCAGAGGAGCCAGGACGCCAGAGGAGACCTCAGACAGAAATAACTCCAAACATCCCATAAAGACCCATTAAAACCAATTCATCTCAATTACTCCCTGACACACACACACACGCACATATACACACACACTCTACCTTTCTGCCCTATAACCACACTGTACCGCCTACCGTTCATCAGTGTGTACAAACAGACACACTACAACTACTACTGCACACACTCAAACTTGATGACAGCTCTTTGTGAGCATCCCGCAGTCAGCTGCATGTATGAGCAGACAGTAAGCTAATAAAAATCAATCAATGACTTTTAAAGATCCTATAAAACGGTGTATAACATAACAAAAGGGTGGTTTCTGTGGATGTAACATCCAAAGTATTTCTTATAAGGAGGATATTTACTCAGCGGGATAAGTTGTAATAGTAGTTGTAGTATATTTGAAGCAGATAGATGGGAATTTCCAACTTAGATTGGAAGTCATGTTAAACACAAAAAAGTAAGACACTGTGAAAGCACCGTTCTAGTCTACAGCGACCTTCCTGTTTAGGCCCTGCGACTGTGTCATTATGATTATAATCGGTTGCATGCATATGCTGTAAAGTGCCGCTCACAGAAAAGGAATTTATTGTTGGTTTGGATGTCGTTCCACTCGTCTATACATTGACATTTTTATTTGGTTTGTAGACTAAATGTGTTCTTCAGTTTACTCATGTGACATCATCATAAAACATTTTTTCTTTTTAGAACATTTTGTTTACCCCATTCCCCACCTTTAAAAAAATGTAACACAGAAATGTTTACCAAGAATAAATTTGAACTGACCACTAACCCCCTTTCACTAACCCTAATCCTTATCAAGCTATATTTTCACATTTACTTGTGTAAATTATTGTGGCACTCTTTCTCGCTTTGCGTTGTGTTGTTGCGCTCTAAAGTTGAACTGCTGGTCCAGTGAACTGTTAAAAATAATTTTAATAATAACTTTATTTATATAGCATCTTTTAAAAACAGTTTATAAAGTGCTTTGATTGACAAAGCAAAACAGCAGGATACCCATGAAGCAATGTTGACAACACAAAGCCAAAACAATGAGGCCAAACAGAAGCAAGACAGAATCTAAATTGAAGTAGACACTAAAACTTAAAAAATGAGACAGAACAGGAAAACAAGCACACATGTGAGTAAGAATACGTAGAAATAAAAACACACCAATAAGAAGTGGAATAGATACGACGACATCACGTAATGTCAATAAAAATAAACACAAATAAAAAGATTTAAAGAAGAAAAAAGATTAAAATGGTTTTAACAACGACATCACACATGTCAAGTCTATAAAAAGGGGTTTAAAAGAAGTGATTTAACACCCAGAAAGCTTTTGTTGTCAGCTGTCCAGATGCTGTGGTGGAAGCAAAGTCTACCTCTGAGTGTGTCCTTCAAATTCTCTTCAAAAATCTCGAGAAGCCGAACAAAATCAAAATTATATTTCTCACCCTCTCCCATCTCCCACCCTTTGTTGAGCTTTTTGGCTGGCAGCCTACATCACCTGCCCCAACTTGCCACATGTACACTCCATCATGAGATCGCCTATCTAGGTCAAAAAACAAACTGCATCATGCAGTGACTTGAATTAACAACTGTAATATCATTACTGTTTTGGAAATTATAACACTAATTATTACCAGGTAATGAGTAATGTGTTACTGCTCAACACTGCTGACACAATCAATTGCCTAAGAGTACAATACAAACTACCACTGTGAAACTCATAGTGCTGAGTTTTTTGAAAGTCATGTGACAGTGTTCATCTGTCTCTACTAGTGGTGAAATGATTAATCAATTAAGTAATTAGTCAACTAATAAAACATTCACTGGCAACTGTTTTGCTAATCAGTTGACTCATTTTTCAAGCAGAAATAAACATTCTCTGCTTCTACTTTCTCCAGAATGACTATTTTGTTGATTTTTTCAATCTGATATTTCAGGTTTTGTACTTCTAGTCAGACAAAACAAGCAATTTAAAGACATCACCACCTCAAATTTAATGGTCACAGACTAAATCATTGCAAAAAATCATAATCTGCTTAACAATTGATGATGAAAGTTATAGATTGTAGCCCTTTAGACTTCCAGAGTTTAGAATGATTCTTTTTTGATAACTATCAAAATGTGTTTCCCTTTTTATGTGTTTCTGTGTAAAACAAGAAAAGGCACCAGTGAAGCCAATTTTCTTTGCCTAAGGGAAATTTTAAAAGCTGATAACAGTAGCATTTGGCAGTGTTGTGGAAGAATTCATATTTGTATTAAATTTTTACTGTGATGACAGGCTCACTCCGAATTGTATAATCTTCACGTCATAAACTGCTTTGATTTTGCAGCGTTTGGATTTGCTTGACTCTCAAATAAAGACAATCACCACAATTACACTGCAAATATTTCCAACTCACACACAGTGATCAGAACACAGTGTAGGATAATGAGAAAAGGGTTCATTCCACTGTCTTGGAGTTTTGTGAAAATAAAGACAACAACAATCATCAGAAGCAGATATGATGTGCAAACAGTGGAGCTGTATGGTGCTAGCAACATCACAACACCACTGTTCTATTAAACCACATTAAAAGCCACCACAAGATAAAATACAATATGAGGAGGCTATGAAGGAGAAAACTAACACAAACCCCCTGCCGCAGCACTTCACAAAACTCCACAACAGGAAACTTGTTTAATGCGTCCCAGTACCCGTGACATTCCTACAGGAGCATGGAGGAGACTGCATCTGGCTCCCATAAATTCTGTGCAAATGGAGAAAAAACATCCATGTCCAAGATCTAGTGTCTTTTTTTTTTTTTTTCTTTTTACAAACAGTCACTAAGCCTTTTTGTTATGGAGACGTCAATGTGACAGTCACAACAGTGAACATAATTTACCAGGATACTTTTGGAAAAATTTTGATTTCTACATCAACTGCTATTCTGCATTTAGAGTATGTTAAGGGAATTAATATGTCTATTATCTGACATTCAATGAAGGATCCTAAGTTTAAGGGAAAAATCATCAGTGCACAATACAACACAACAATGGTTACAACTAAACTCAATATGTAAAAGCTTTCATATCCAAAGTCAAATAGACTGGTCCATGGAAAGACCCCTTCACTAGCAGCAGTGGATAATATGGGTAAAATCTATGATCACTGATAAAGTGAAAAAAACTTATTAGGCCAAATTTTAATGACTAAAAAGAAGAAATTTAAGTTGTTTTTATTTTGCAGTGATAGCACTGATATTAATGTTGTTTGCTACCAACTGACAAAGTCAGTACTGTAATTTGATTGGTGCAGTATTTGTGTGGGCAGGCAATAAAACAAGTTTGTAATATTCAGTTCTAATGGCCACACAGGCAATTAATCAGCTGCATGGGACGACATTGTCATGTGTTACTTCATCTGTTAAGTCTCCTACTGTGTGTCTTAATTTATATTACAGTACAATGTATGGAATGCTGAGGTTACAGGACAACATGCTGCTGTCAGTTTTAACCCTCTGGCTACTTGCCATCACTGCAGCTGAATTCATGAAAGACAGGCAGCTAATGCTAGCCAGACTCCTACATAATGTGGGCTCCGTGTGCAGGAGCTAAAGATGAATCTGTTATCATTCTACCAATCAGAGCTACCATTAGCAAGGGCTGAATGATTTTGAAAAAAAATTTCTCACCGCGATTATTTCGACTGATCTGCAATAGTGATATGATTTGTGATATTAGAGGCAACGATTATTATGATTGAAAAACATGTTAAAATGACTATGGTGTGTTTTTTTTTTTCAGGAATTTGCACCAAATCAAGATTTTTTTTTAAAGTCTCTAGACTGTCCTTTGGGGGGAATTAGCCATTAGTTTGTGGCATCTGGTGTAGCTAGTGTGCATATCTGGATAAAAGAAAACAGATACCCAAACAAGGTTTAAAATTAGCTTTTTGTCCAACAGCCAAATAGCTAGTGAATGTTCAAATTTTGAAAGCCACTCAGGGTGCCATTTGTTTTTTTCTGGCTGGTGAATGAAGCCAGTCTACCAGCCACTTGCATATTTTATGGGCATTTTGCTAGTGGATGGTGCTAATTTTGGACGCTTTTATCTCCCTCTCGCATGTGCCGCTTTGTGTTTACGGACTCATTAGCAAAGCCAGACCCAAGAATGGTGGGACACAAAAAAATACAAAAAAAAGGTAAATTGTCATCGGATGGTAACCAGAATGCTTCCAATACCAAAACCTTGTCTGTATTCATATGCAGATATCTGTTTAAAAAGACTACAAAACCTCTAACTTCAACAATTTCAGTATAAAAGACAGCAGGGTGTTAGCCAAACTGTGAACTCTGAAGTTGTCAAAACAAGTTGTGAAAAACTTTGAAACTGATCTCAGTTAATTAAAGTTTAGAAACAATGAATGGAAAGTCTTAAGAAATACACGAAAATAATTACAAGTTTAAATAATTGTGAACAAATATCATGTTTGAAAGGGAATTTCAAAATATTGCAAGTTAAAAAAACACAACAGAAAATGTGTTTTCTATTAATCTTAAGAGCTGTTTTGAAAATCCTTTATTACTTTTTGGTTTGGTTTCAGTTTAGGTCAATAACTTCACGATTTACAACTGACTTTTAAAGAATCTGGAGAATCCCTGGGCAGCAGATGTGTGGTGTGTGTTGTATCTAAGTGGACCTCTTGGATGTCTCTGCGCCCTTGTGACTTCAGACACTCCTGCCTTTTCCACTCGGTCCTGCTATCGGCCTACAGGCTGACCTCGATGATCTCAATCTGCCCACACCTCTGGCCAAGGCTCTTTAACTAAACCGTCCTCTCCAGTGGAAAACTGACGACCTGGCCCAAAAAAGCAGCAAGCGGTCCAATCTAAAGTGCCTTTTGCTTTTAGAGGCCTTGTTTCATAACAAAATTTGTCACCGCCATCATCATTATTATCATTATCATATGGTACCAAAAGGGTGTTTGGCCAACAATCACTGCATGAGAGATGGGTTTCCTTGCCTCATTTTGATTTTTGCACCCATTTTCAACAGTCTCTGGTAATTAATCTCATCTGTTTGATCTTTATGGGAGACTGATCTGCGGTAATCACTGGCTAGTCTGTCTCTTTCAAAAACAACAGAACAACCATCGCTAACACTCACACTGCATCTTATTCTTTTAGAGTCTAACAGAACTATCAGCCTATATGATTTTTCAATGCGTCTGAGTGTGGATTTGGCCACATTTCGTCGGTGAGTGACACTGGGAAGAATTTGAGAAATCTCCAGTGCCTAGCTGTGGAATGTGAGCAGTAGCCAGCCAGGAGGATGGATGGAAAAGAAGTCAGTAGCAGACAGTCAAGTGGGGGGTGGGGGTCGGGGATTGGAGGAGACACAGAGGAGAGATTACTATACCTTTGAAATTTCTGGTAAACCACAAATGACCTTCATCAATTTGCACCTCTAATGCAGATACATTACACAAATGCGGAAAACTGAAGTGCTGGTCAAGGATTTATCCTTTTTGCAGCGTTGCATTACAACATACTTTTCACCAGCGACATCAGGAGAGAGAAAGAGGAGCTGGACCGATCACCGAAAAACAACCATGAGTAATTTTCCACTGATATAACCACCAAAACGCTGCTGCAGCACCACACACGACAGGGTTATGACACACACAAATCAGCCAAAAGGCACGTATGATCTCCCCTCACTCCAAATGCCCCTTTTCCCCGACTCCAATCTTTATCCAGCTCTCTATACCCCCACATGTTTGCTTTCTCTCCGTAAAGTCCCGCTGGTTTGGTCCACAAAACGCAGTGTTAACATTGTAATTACAGACGTGGGCTATAATAATAAGAATGTGGGGAGTGGGGTCCAAAACCTCTGGCCACTTTCTTCCTGTGCCATTTTCTTCTACTTTGATTGTTTCCAGTGTGTGTGTGTGTGTGTGTGTGACAGCAGGCCAAAGATATTAGGAGTGTTGTGGTGGGCCAGTGAGCAGATACTGGCTGAGACCCCTCAACTGAAAGGGAAACACAGGCATAAGCCCGACCTGTCTGCATGCTAATCGCTAGCAGACGTCTGCCCCATCCCCTGGCCCGGCTCCAGACCCCAGATTCAGATAAAGGCAGCGTCTGCTCGGAGCTAGGTGGCAAATCTGGCTCAAGTCTCACCACAGCAAGGGAAAAATCCACAGCCTGAATCTACAAAATCTGTAGGCTCACGATAATGTTCCATGACCTTCTTGTTTCAATAATCTCCCATCAATTGATATAACAAAAGGGATTGAATGTACAGCCAGTTCATCAAAAGTTTTACATCTGCTGTTCTAAACACACAGTGTCTGGTATGTTTTTCCTGGGAACAGTCCTCTGGCACAACGTAGGGGTTCCCATTCTGTCAAAAAATCATTTTCCTGCACATTTCCAAATCCTACAGACTAATAATGTTCTCTTTGTGGATTTCTCATTTGTTGAATTTTCAAACATTTGACATGTTAATAGCAGACTTTGAGAGCAGTTGTTAGATGCTGAGACGTTATGGCCAATCACCAACGGGTGTTAAGAGATTCTAGACACGCACACGAGCATGTTCTGTGGATGGCTAGTGCTTAAAGGGATCACTTGGATTACTTGATGTGGGGCTGTATGAGGTGCTTTTCAATAGTCAGCGTACTACAGTAGATGCTGGTCAGCACGCACTCAGAAGCAGAGAGGGTCACTAGCACGGGAACTAAGTAATGTACTGTTGTGGAAAGGGTCAGCGACAAATAGGTAACCACTTCAAAAAAGGTCTGGGAACCTGCCATTCTACCAAACCAGCTAAGGTGCTGCTTCTAAAGTGCTGCTTCTTCAAACTGTGAATGTGTTGACTGACTATCAATGAATACTTCATACAACTCCACATGTAATAATCTGAACTCACCCTTTAACATTTTGACTCTTCTTTTCCCCTCTTTCTCCGATTAGCTTTAAATTGAATGTTCCTAAAGTAAATACACATACCACTCTCTTAAACATATTCAGTACTGGAATAATAATATAGCTTTGCTTTAAAAAGAATGAGAAGAATAAAATCACTGCAAGAACAACTTGGGCTAAATTGGCAAGACAAATTATATAATATCCATATTTGTGGCTGTGTTACACAATGAGTACAGTTGAGCCACACTGTACATCCATGACCTAACAAAAACACATATTTTTTTTGAGTTTGATCTGCTCCATATGCTCCATATGCAGTGGCTGGACTGATCAGGGATCAGATAAAGGCTACAGCAGCTCAGTGCAGTTTGTATTCACATGTGTAGAAGTTGTTCAAGCCACTTTTCCTTGGTGCTTAAACGAGACACAAAACAAATGACTAATTTCAGTGTAACTTTAGCTGCCATCATTACAAGGCCAGAGGACACAAACCATGGATGTATTAAGGAAAACAGACAGTGAGAGGATATTTCCACAGACCGCTTACTGACATAGTTACACAATGAAAGGAATAAAGATTACGTCGGCCTCTTTGAGAGACCAATGAATTTACACCTTTCCAACATCTGGCTGGAATGTGTCTCACACCACTTTTGGATTTCAATCACTCTTGACTGCTTCTTGGATCCACTTGGACCCTTTGCTCTTTGGATATTCTTTTTTTTTTTAACCAAATCATGATTTATATTCTTTCAAATTAAGTGAGAGACACCACAATCTTTCTACATACCCCCTGTGGTATAAAAACCCAGGTATGAAATCATTGCTCTATAAATCATCATCCCATTAATCATATCTGTAATTTTAGAGGTACTGTTACACAAATATCTTGACTTGTCTTGATGGATCGTTCCTTTCTACAACAACCACAAAATCTTAAAAACAGAAAAAGAACATCTACAAATCTAAGCTTATGTTTGGTGCAATTACTAAGGCTAAGGCCCTGTTTACACCTGACATTAACATGCCCATTGGAAGATCTGATCACTACTGGACAGCTGTAGTATGTCAGTTCACACCTGACATTAAAATGCATCTCCACGTGTCGAGTGACCACATGTGAACAGATTTCACTTCCCCTCTCATTGTGCAAAGAAACACATACATCATTTCCTTTTGCAAAAAGCAAATGCATTGTTGCTTTTAACCAGCAGAAAACATTTCTCATGCATGGTCCGCCAGCAATTAGATTTGAAAAAAGTTTAAAAAGACCTTGGTGCATGAGCAAAATCAAAACCATTACCTCAAAAGGAAATCAGACAGTATGTTTCATGTGCACTCTGTCCATGACAAACTATTTTGCTTGTTGTTATAGCTTCTTATTCTTGTTTCACACTTTAATAAAATGCTGTTGGTGCACAAATGAGTTTGTACTCCTGCTGATACAGGAGAGGCCAGTTGAGTAGATGGTCCTTTAGTGTGGCCCAAGATGCCCTGGCATATACACTGCTAAAAGAATATGTCCACTTGCAGCCCAGACTGCCTCCAAAGGTGGTCTGAGCGATCAGATCTTAATGTGTCATGGGTATATTCACACCTGTGCTATTCTGATCTGTCCACCAAAGAGCAGATCAAAAAACTGGGGATCTGTTCAATTATGATGATTTGATTTAGGGAGCTGCCATATGATTGAGGACTGCCCAGTTGTTATGACCCAGGTCATGAGGGACTTTGTATTGGCAGTATGGTTTGTTCTTGGTTCCCCCTCCTTGCCAGAGGGTGGTGTTATTCTCTTGTTTGTGTTTTTCCCCCATGCTGGTGTCGGCTGATGATTGGCTCTGAGATCGAGGCCACCTACTGTAAAATGGTACCTGCTGGTATCAGTGTCACTCCTGTGTCCTGACTCCCAACCAGACTGTGCCACACCATCCAAACTATTCCAGCTGTGCTGTGCTGTTTTGTGAAAGCTGGTGCTGAGATTAACTTGTGCTCTTCTTAAAATGTAAATACCTTCTAAAAAAACAAAACAAAAAAAACAGCAGTCCTGGTAGCTATAGAGGTGGAAAGCCAATTTGTTTTTTACATTTCCCTTTTCTCCCGTTTGTTTTTGCGGGTCGGTGATTTAGTTAATACTCCCCAGATTGTTTTGTTTGTTATTTTGGGCCATATTCACCCTGATGTCTATTTGTCTACCATGCGAATGACGAATAAATCATTCTTTGTGGCACTGGTTATCCTTGGGAGTGGGGAAAGAGAGGAATCGCTTTTATGCTGTGCTCAGGTTTTCCCTCCGAACCGGGCATGACGCTAGGAAAACCCAGAAAATTGTCTTAGGAACTGTGTTTGGTTTCTTAATGGCATTTACCATTTAATTCTTTGAGCAATGATTACACCTGTAGATCAATCTATTTATCTCACAAAGTCCAACAAAGTAAGAGTTGATGATTTTTCCTGAAACTTCCTCAATCATACAGTGTTTAGTCATCCACCAAAATATAGCTTTAGTATTGGTGACAGAACATAAGTCCCTCAACACTTGTGGGGTGCCATTAGTTTCCATGCAACCAGCAGCTTTCTACAAGTTGCATTCACTAACTGATCATACTCCCCAATTATTACACCAAAAAACACATCAAGTTTTGTGCCTAATACAATTTCAACAAGTATCATAAACTCATATGGTTACAATTTCACTGAGGCTCATTTAACCCACCCTGCTTACAGTATGTCCCATTACTACTGTCCAGATGGTTTTGCGGCTAATTTTTTCCTGTAACCTTGATCTTATTTGAATAACACTGCTCTAAAAAACAGTGGAAACAAGCCCTTCTTGATAATAGCACAGGTCTTAAAGACAACAGAAATGGTCCTGGGCCATCATCTGGGGGCCACCTGTTAGTAGCCGTGATCTGCTGTTCTGCATTATTACCATAATGACAAGCTCAAGGCTCATCTTTCTAGTTGGGAAATGAAGCAAAGAGGATCGGCCGTCATCTCTACTGTATGTTCTTCAGTTTGATTTAATGGAAATGCAGAGCTCATAAGAAGCCACGGCTGGAACAGGGATGAGAAGTGATGTCGCCAGATGATGCTGAAACCCAACCTTGAAACTTGTTCAGCGTGGTGACAACTTAAATAAAACCTCCTGTGCCATGTTCACATGCAACAGGCAAAATGGGATCAAGTAAGCGTGCTCTGAACCGGGATTTGCCAGCAGACGCGTTTCAACAAATTTCCATGTGGCCGTTCAGAAACCTGGCTTCACTGGACGGGCTCCATACATTTTCATAACTCGACGTGACTGTAGCTTAAAACACAAGGATAATGAGGCAGCTATGAGTGGTAGATGTCAAGCAGACTTCTTAAGTGGTGGGATAGGGAGAGTGTCCAGTCCTCGTAAAACATAAATTTGTCACTTTTCTCTGGCTGCTGCACAATCAAAATGTAAAAATAAGTTGATTTTTTTTTCCAGTGACCACCTGACAAAAAATAAATGCTTCAAGTTGTGGGATTGCTAATAAGCTGACATCATCATCATTTACTCTGTAACTGAGCTCAGGGTCTCTTGTGAACAGAGTAAACCTCTTGATTTTATTATGGAGTTATTAAAATACGCTCCTGCCAGATGTGGTAGAACAATCCTGTGTCAAAACTGGGTAAAAAAAAAACCCTGCTGGCAGATTCTTGCCATAAGGAAAACTGATCATCAAATTGAACCACAATAATTCTGCGTCTCGAACATTTTGATATTAGATCAAATTTTCCAAAACATGTTCAGATGAGGCTGAGAGGAGAGCGGTTGGGGGTAAAATTCAGTGCATTCATATTACTTGTTTTGTTTTCCCCAAAGAAAGCAGCAGCCAGACTACTTTATTAGTCATAAATATTTAAGCTATGGTTTAAAGCAAAGAAATGCTTCAGAGGCTTTTATTCATTATCTTAAGATTGTTTCCATCTGAAGAAACCAGCATCAGTTCTACATAAATACAGACAATTAAATGTGTTTTTTTTTTAAGTATCATCTTTATAGTGATTGTGTTCCATATTAATGTGTGGTGGCAATTTTGGAATATTTTCCATCACTCCATGGTGCACTGCTCTGCGTAAGTCTCTTAAAGGCAAATGACATTTCAAATGATATTTCACCCCATATAATTATGGTAGGTGGTATTAAAAACAAACAACCACAGCTGTCAAAATTAGAACAACATGCTGAACTTGACATTGAGCAGAAAACATTGCTGGCTCCCTGAGTCCATATGCTTTCACGTTCTTTTTTCCACCTTAGCGCATGACAAACAAACATATCTGAGAGTACGGTGTCCCGCCTGACTCCCACCTGCTTCCACGCGCTGTGTTTACCTGCTGTCTTTGGCTCAGGACACACATTATAGCTTGAAACCATTAAGTGAGAGTGAGGGGGTAAGCAGAGCTGTGATAAGGAGGTCTTATCTGTACAGTGAGTCAACAGACGCCAGAGCACTCAGAACACGCAGACATTGCAACCTGCATCACTTCCAAGTATCAGAACAGATGCTGCTGCACATTCCTCCTTAAACACCCCCACCTTCGTGCCCCCCTCCTCGATCAACCATCCGTTAAATTCTGCCTTTGTTCATGATTCAGGCAGATATGTATTTATATGTTGTAAGACTTGAGATATTGGTGCACTTGTGAACTGCAAGTCCTCAAGTGACTCCTCCTGCATGTGTTTTTGAGAGTTGAACAGGTTCAGCCAAATTGGTTGCATCACGACGAGGGCTGAGATCCAGGCAGCGCTGCAGTCACAGAGACTTCAGCCGCAGCGCAGGCCAAGAGACACACATCTATTGAGGGAGGAAGTTTACACACATTTGAGAGAAGACAATGAGCTGGAGAAAACCGTTACCAGGCACAGCAGGGACCTGCAGGCCTTCTCAAGTCCTGAGAGCAGAGAATCAGAATCAGCACCACTCCTGAATATTCATGCACTGTTATACCAAGAAATGTGATGACAGATACTTTGGCAGGATTTTCTATTATTTGTCTGATGAGAATAGGAAACTGCTTAAATTCTCACAGATTCAAACAATAGCTGAAACTTGCAAGCAAAGCAGCTATTGTTTAAAGTATTAATCTTGGTAATGTCTCTTAAATTCCTTTTTGGTCATCAGGAATTAGTGTTGGGCAAATTAACATTCTGATTAATAGCAGTGTGTGCATTTACACACAAGACAGCAGCAAAACTTGTTTGATTATTTAATTCTGTTTCCTCTGTAGACTGCCTTTGTCTTGTCGGGTTTTAGCTGGGCCACTTGAATATTCTACATATTCATTACTGACATTACTGTGCACATATAAACGAAAAACTAAAAACAGCTTTTCCACTCATTAAATTGTTAAAGAAAACACCCAAACATCAGTGCAATACACAAAGAAATCAGCTCATGTTGCTCGGCATCATTAAAAAGGTAACACAGCCTACAGAGGTGAATAGTGGTGCAGGTCTCTAAGTTGGAGAAAAATAATATGTTCGAGTGGGTGCTGGGTGGATGAATGCAGACATGCAGACTCAGATGAACTGAGAGCTCATTTGCATATCACAACGTCGGACAATAAAACCCAAATTGCATCTCACAGTAACTTGGATTAAAAACTGAAACGTTTCACAAATTGTAATCTCTTCCACTACTCATTATTGAGAAAAGTAATAATATTATGTTAGCAAGTCACACAATAATGAATGAATACTGCCATACACCATCAGGAATAAGGGTATAAGCACTACATTAAACTATTATGCATACCAGTGTGAATAATATTATGCTTCTGTGTCTAATGTTCAAATTCAAAGTTCCTGTCCTCATATAACTTAAGTTCCTCTGAGTTTGCAGCCCACATGTTCATTGTTGTGCTGTGGTCCAGGGATACTTGCTAGAAGGCACGTAGCCACAGTGTTCCTAACACAGAGACAGTTTGTGCTTCTGGGGACACTCGCTGTTGTCACCAATAATATATAATTGAAAACAGATCCAATTATACAGTGATTTTAATGCATGAATTCACTTTTAAAAAAACAAAAAAAAAACATCTTATTTGCATGAAAAGTCCTACAAAATTCAGCACAGTGGTTCTTCTCAAATGCCTTCATCCTGCCAGACAGGTGCATGCTGGGTAAACAAGGCCACACACTACACATAGAGGTGGACAGCTGAGATGAGAATTATGCTGGACATGAATTCAGGCTGACCTCAGGCAGTATTCATGAAGGAGACAACTGAAATGTTTTTACATCCGCCTTGAGGTGATGGTTGATGCTCAAAGGACCGGATTTTGGATGGATGGATGGATGACTTTTATGGGAGCAGATGGGGACTTGCAAACTTGCAAGCTAGCACAGACTTGTTAAGAGGACATGCCCCGACTAACCTACTCCCTGTGGTTGAAATGAATGAAAATCTGTGGGATGAGTCCAATAATAGTGAGAGGCAGAGATAATCGGGAGACACATGCAGAGCAGAAAAACGACAGGCCAAGCTCTGTGCTCAGTGAGTAACTAAGAGATATCAACACAACAGCGGCTATAAAAACAGATTTGTTTCTGCAGAAGATATTACCACTCCTTACACTGACAGCCTCTTGGCCCACTACAATGTGTGCAGTTACCTTTTAGTTTAAGTATTAGTGTTGTCACATTGATTCTTTGTATACATCAATCAGAAAAAGAAGGAAGAAAAGTTCTTCAATATTCTCTGCACAAAGGCAGTGTTTATAGCTCACTTCAAGCAACATAAAATATTGATCAGGATTAGAGCAGTCACATTTTATTCAAAATTCTAACTTTTGTTTAAAATATATTTGAACTGTAAGCATAACAGATGGTCTGAAGCAGCCTGCAACACTGGTCCAGCAAAGGCTCTTAAAATTCAGCTTCACCTTTTGCACACCCTGTTGACCTGTCAGTAAACTAAGCTAATAAATAAAAATGGCCAATCAAAGCTTGACTGATTGGATAATCACGACACCAAAGCATCTGTGTGGAAGACTGTAAAATAGCCAAGAAAGATAAGGCTGTTTGTCAACTTCGCAACCTGCCTTATGCCTTTGTCAGACTTGGTCTGACCTTCAAAGTCATCAGATCTCTGTACTGTTCACACTACACAACTTTCTGTCTTGTAACTGGGAATCTTAAAGTCACTGTAGTTTGCACACTGCATGACTGATTAGCAATAGGCAGTCACACAATAAAAGATCCTTAAGGAACTTTGTCATGCGCTGTCATGAAAACAATACTAGTTTGAACTAGTACACCAACAAATTAAAAAAAAAAAAAAAGTTGGGTTGCTGTCCAAAATGTAAATAAAAACATAATGCAATGATTTGCAAATACTTTTCAACTTGTATTCAACTGAATACAGTACAAAGAAAATATATTTAATGTTCATACTGATAAAATTGTTTTTTGTTAATATATACTCTTTCTGAATTTTATGCCTGCAACACTTTTCAAGAAAGTTGGGATAAGGGCAGCAAAAGGCTCCATCATTCACATGCATGAACGGGACATTTTTATATTGTTTTTGGAAATCATGGACATTGTGCCCTCTAGGCTACAGAGGAAAAGGATCATCCAGGTTACCTGTGTGAAGTTCAAAAGCCAGCATGTAATAGTATGTGGTTGTGTTAGTGCCCATGGCATCATGCGTAACTGTCACATCTGTGAAGGCCCCGGCAATGCTGAAAGGTACACAGAGGTTTTGGAGCAACATATGCTTCCATGCAGACAATGTCTCGGATTGCGCCTTTGAACAGTTTACACATAATAATCAAGTGCCAAGCAAACACAGATTTGCCTCTGGTCTTTGGGCTTTTGGAAGATCAGGGTTACAGCATTGTAGTTTGAACTGGGCATTACTCTGTGACAACAACGAGTGGAGCAACTCCAACTGTACATCCTCAGGAGAACTGCCAGAGGCTCATAAGTAAGCAATTACGTTACCTTTAATTTTTTTAACTTGACTGAAAAGGTGACAGCTCTAGGAGGAAAAAAGGTAGGGAACATCCTATTTGTCTACAGGCCTTCGTTAAAATGGAAGATACACAATGTGACATGAAGTGATTTATTTTGCTGGTGCAAGTTAACCTCTTCTGGGGCTTTCCTAAGTGTTGCAACTTCGTCTTGGCTACATCTCATTTCACATCTTGGCCTGCTTAGAAGGGCAGATGTGCTTGGTGGTGGACAGAGCGGTCACATTATCAACAAATTACAGTAGGTGGGGAACCTTCGGGGGGGAAAACATAGAGGCCTTTTGTAGGTTCACAAGGTATCCCAAGTGTGCCGGCCGCTGCCCAAAAGGACCCATATGCGGTGGTGTGGGAAGTGCCATCTCTAATCATGGTTTAAGAATCAATGACTGTATTACAGACCAGCCTTGGCGAGCCAGTCGGATTGTTCACTGGCCGGATGTAGAATCTGGAAAACCTGAGAATGAGGCTGAATCAGCAACGATGGACTAATAAAATAATGAGTGGGATTTTTTTAAACTGCTGACTGGCCAACTCAAGGCCAAGTCATACAAACGTGGATCCATGTAAGAACGGACCAAAATGTAGGCTAACTGGCCATCTGGTCAACAATACAGGCCATTAAACAACAGGGGGTTAAGCAGACCACTCAGTGAGGATTTAAAAAACTCTTCAGTAGCAGGAGCTCTTAACATGAGCATCTCAACACAACTACATTTACACACATGCTCTGACCGAGCACGACAGGAAGACTTTCCACAGCATATCGTCTGAGCCATTGGTCTGGCAGAGGTAAACCAGCCATTTTGTTTATCCCTTAAAGAACAAGTAGTACATTTACTGGACTGCTTTAGATGGTGGGACAAAATGAAATACACTCACTTTTTCTCTATGTTCACAGTAATTTCTGCCCATGATTCCCTTTGTCAACGAGAGAGCTGAATATATATTTAGATCCAAGTATAGCTGGTGGCTGCCAGAACGGATCCCTCAGGAAACAGAAAGATGCCATGTTCCTCCAGAGCGCTGCCTTAATGATCTCTCATGTTGAAAGACACATCATTCTTCATTTATGGTACAGATCCACGCTCAAAAGCATTACGCCGGCTACATATAAATCAGCTCGCCATACAACACACACGGTCTTTCACTGAAAGATATGCGAGGTAAATGTGACTCACAGGAAATTTTAATTGGCTGCCAGCAGCCGGATGTGCGTCTGCGGCCTATCTCACTGTCTGCACATTCACCGCATCTGACAGCGAGTTAATAAGCAGTACAAAAGGCCAGCTTTACAGAGATGCGTGCATGCCGGAAAAGCTGGACACCAGGTGTACAATCTTTTGAATTAAGAAGTTGATAGAATGTCTTGGCTACTCCCTTTCTAAAGCTGTGAATAGCACTGGTCCAAAAACTCTATTCATCAGAGAACAACCTTTACAAAAGACTCTGACAATGCTTATTTGGTAAGCCAAAAAACATGTCAGCTAATGTGAGGTTTTAACACCATGCCTCAGGACTACACAAGGAAATCATCAAATGCAATGATGAAACTATAATCGTGTCACCTGCCAATACTTTGTTATTATGGTCTGGTATTATCACTTTTGAGAAAAGCCCATGTTTAACTACTACATTTCTGAGAACATTAACAAAATAAAATGCATACAACTGGGGTCTTGTCAGGATATGTAAACTCTGTAGGGCTGAAGTGATTTGTCAATTCACAAATGATTTAATTGACAGTAAATTAATTGTTAACATTTTTGGTAATCAATTAATAGTTTCGGTAATTTACATTTTTAAAAAAATGCTCAGCAGAGCTCTATGGCAGCTCAGTTGGTGGAGCATGTACTGAGGCCGAGTCCTCTGCCTCAACTATGGGTTTGATTCCAGCCTGCAGCCCTTTGCTGCATGTCTTCCCCTCACTTTCTCTCCCCCTTTCCTGCCCTACCTTCAGCTGTCCTATCAAATAAAGGTATTAAAAATGCCCACAAACAATAATAATAATAACAAAGACAACAACAACATTTGCTTTGGATGGGCGTGATTAACATATCAATTACTAATCAGACAGGTACCTGGTCATCTGTTTTTCCCTATTCAATCTTTTTTGCTTTAGTATGTCTGGATTGTGAGCATGTGCATACAAATACAAAAACCACCATGTGTAAAGGCCATGATGGCATTCTAAAAATACAGTATTCGCTCAAATAGAAGGTGGTATTTTTTCTTGAAATAACCTTTGAAAAGGCAGGGGTTGTATTAGAAAGAGTATCTTGTGGTATGAATAATGGCCAACGTAATTGTCTGGTCCTAAAATATGAGTGCATAGTGTTCTGAGCGTATCGTATAGCGTGTTGCTGCCACAGAGGAAATAAGTTCATGATGAGTGAAAATGAGTCAAAAGTGTCTCTCAACATTTTTACACCTGAGACGGAATTGTCTGTCAAAGAGCAAAGAGTTACTGCTGTCACAGACAATGAAGAACTCAAACAGTCATGCCGGAAAACGGACAGGTAACTGTATGTGATTGATAGACTCCAATGATATTATTTGGGTTCTTAACATCAAAACAACCTGAAAACATCAATTAGGCTCTTTGGATTTATGATGTGACTTTTTCACCATTTTATGACTAATAAATTAATCAGTTTATCATGAAATAAATGACTGATAAATCTACAAAAAAAACAAAACAATTGTCATTACTCCCATCCCTACAGTGTTGCCGTATATAGATAACCCATTTAAACTAGTTCTGCATGGGTGGGTTTTGTGTGATGAAACCTCTAATGTCTGAGCGTCAGCAGAGCTGCAGCCACAGAGCCATCTAGATGTCGTGCCAGCCCAGAGCAGCTGTGCAGCACCCAGTAGTTAGGGCACCACTGTGCAGGGTCACTGAGTACACCAAGGGCCCTGTTTCTCATTTTATGCGTCTGTCCATTCTCTTCAATGTTGAAGAAATGTCCACATTAATCTTTGGGGCGTAGTGTGTCGTCCTATGGATTTGAAGAGGAAATTTTAGTTTCCCAGAGGTTCAATGAATTATTTTGCACAATGCAATTAAGCCCAATTTATACAATTGGCATGTGCATGGCTGCAAGGGAGGGACTGCACGCACTGGCACGAACATGTCTGCAAATGCAGACACCCAATGTAGTAGACAAAGAACCACGTGTGCATTTGCTGATCGTGTGCAGCTTGGAAAACATCCAGGGGCTAACACACCAGTAATAATAGTAATCTGTATAATTTTGTCAGAATGGTCACAAATACCCATTGCAATTCCCCCCCAAAAACTAAGGAAAATTGGCTGTTTCTCATCTTTGAGAAGCTGGAAGCAGATACCTTTTTTTGAATTTATTAATCTAATCAAATGAATGTTTACCTTTGGACACCAAATGTTATCTCAGCATTAGGCCATTAGGCACCTTTTTTAAAATCAAAGGAATAGTGCAATCCAGTGGATTGGCACTGGGTGTCAGAAGCTTGTGAGCAATGCATCCTGGTATATGTAGGCACCGCTGGCACAGCTCGGTGAGCAGAGAACACCATTTTCTCTGTCAGTATAATACTCACTGAGGAATTTATTGCTTCAATTGACCACATTTAACAAAACCAAAGACTGGATATCCACATAAAGAGCGATGAATTTTCCTTTTAACAGCTCCCCAGCACTCACATTTGTTTTCATTCTGACTAATGCACATCTGGATATTTGTCTATATGGTTCAGATTAATTAAAAGATAAAAAATAAAAGCCCTTAATGTGTATTCCTATGCATTAGTCTGGGCGATAAGAATCATTATTTGGCCTGGAATTAAATCCGGGCCTTCACTGAGATTTGATAATAGCTTGATTAAAAGGCTCTTTCTGTGCTCAGCCAGCAGAACACAAAGACGGGGTTTCAATGGAGGAAACAAAACACTCTAGGGATACCAGTGTAGCACCGTAATGCAACAGTGACTGAACTGCCGAATGCGAAAGTGTGAACAGGATCTGTGTGTATGTGTTTGCGGCTTGTGGGGAAATTGCTTTTTATCATCGAGAGGGCATTTGGCTAGAGGAAATGACAAGGAGAGATGTTGTTGACAAGCCCGAGGTGACAGACCTGGCATTAGGCCCGCTAAGCAGCACATAAACACTCTATTCAATTTCATGGCAGTTGCTTTAATGGGGCATTACTTCAGGAAAAAAATAGGAATAAAAATTACCACATTCACTTGAGAAGTCCCCTCTTTGAGCAAACAATCTGTAACTGACTACTGCTCACATTGAGCTGCAAGTTTGTCAGTGCCAGCTCAATACTACAGTCTCTGCCTGCCATCAGTTCCAATTGACTCCCTATTAAATTACTACCCTCCCACCGCAATTTCATCCTGTGCCTTAACTGTTGGTTATAAGATTTGCTTGGCAGCAGAAGCAGCGTGGTGCTCACTGACAAAGTCGTACACTTCACCAGAGAAGCATGAAAAATTGGATAATAAATATGCAAAATTAAAGTGTATCTGGTGATTCAGCTGCAGAAAGCAGACGTGTTGACACAAGAAGACAGCATGCGATATATTCAAGAGCTGTTAAAAAAAGCAGATTCCTGAGAGCAGGGAGGATGCATGGACACTGTGAAGCTCCTTAAGGCCTTGGTTTTCATTTCCGAAGAGCTTTTGAAAACATCTGACTCTCTCCTGGTGGTTTAGTCTACTGACACTCTCCCAGCGGTGACCAGGAAAGAATCCTTCTATGTCGCCATTCCCAAAACTGTCTTTCTCCCTTCCCCCATTTCAAAATAAATAAAGACTGAAAGCCCTCCCAAATAAATGGTTTGGTGAGTACCATAAGACTGCCGAAGGCTGAGGCAACATAAACTAGTAGTCGAGTCTTGCCAGCTGTGGAAGGAATCCTGTTTACCAAGCACCAAAGACAACCACACAATCCAGAGGATTATTTCCTCTGCACCACAATAAACACATCTACAGACAGAGGATATTCAACTTAACAACATCAATGGCAACATCATTTATGCCAATGATGATCTAAATGATCTATGGAAATGTAATTACATGGGAATGCAAACCCTGGCTACACAGTCTATGACGAAAGACGAAAGTAGTGATATAAACAGACTGATATAAAACTAATTTTAGAATATTGGTTAAGAGGCACCAGAAAGAAGCGCCACAAAAATAAACGAGTTTCTCGGCAGAGAAAGAGTGTGAGAATTTTTCTTCTTTTTAGACACATTCTTGCTCAGGCTGCTGTGTTTGAGGTTGTACACGTGTCTCTCTTACCTTACAAACGGTTTCGACATCCCAGGGCAGGATGGTCTGTAGGTCGATGAGCTCGCAGGACACGCCCAGTTTCTCTTGAGCCATGTCAGCCACCTCTCTCATCACATGGACCTAAGTGGAAGAAAAGCCAAGGAAGAAAGCCTTTAAATATAATGAGCTAATGCAGCTTACAGTTTGGCAAGATTTTATTTCTCACATCTGCTACAACATAAACTCTTCCATAAACCCCTACATTTGTTGTGCATTATATGCATAGGCGCCAACTCTGGGCAACTTGTCATGTCAGGGCTTTAGAAGACTTAGACTACACCAGACAAGCAGTATGGAAGCATTTTATGTTTTTTTTCCAGTTATTTTTTATGTTTGAAAACTGGTCACCATTCATTTTTTGGGAGATTCTGCAATGCTGTTTTTCCAGAGAAACTCAAGAAGTGTTTTGTGGACTAAACAGACAATGACTGAATTTCCATTTTTGGGTGAACTATCCCTTTAAGTCTGACTTAGATCATGTGACTCAAGTCTCCCACCTCTGAATAACAGTGATAAAAACTAAATAATAAAAATAATATTACTACCTCTAATAATAAAAATAAATATAAAAAAGGATGAAAGGGAAACTAAGACAGAGAGATGCAATAATGATACTTAAATAAATAATTAACAAAGGAAAAAAATATAAATAAAATAAAACAAGGGGTCCACAGTAAAGAAATGCCCTCCCAAAGGTAAATGGCAATGCTCTTATGCGTTACCAGCCAAGCTGCCCATTATTATGCGTTTCAATTCACATACAATACACTAAAAACATCAAAACAATGTTTTTGACAATAAACATGTCAAGTTTCATATTACTTCCTGGTGCTGCAAATTTGCAATATTTATTAAAAGACAAGTATAGATCCAGTCTTATTCTCTGTGGTGAATACAATTTCAAAGCTGTTGCAAAAATGCACAAAAACACAAACAAATAAGTATATAACAGAATCATGTACATGGCTCAATTACATGCAGAATTGCTGCTCCAAATACCTACAGCACAGTGTTGGCACTGCATTAACACCTAAACATACTGAGATACACGCATGGCAATTACAAACACAAAAATGCACTCGGCACAACAGGATCTTTCAGTTTTTAATAAAAACTGACCCATGTTTGCTTTGGATTTGACGTTTTGACAGAAAGCTCATTCTTTCCCCCCATAATGCGTGATTTATAAACACTCGTTCACAGCTCTAATATTTACTGTATATTACACATGGAACATTAAATGTATACAAAAAATCTCAAGTTCAAGCTGGTATTTTATAACTCCATGCTCACATTAGCTTCTTTTTTAGAGTTATGCTTGTAAGCAGGAGGTAATAAAGTAATTTAATAATAATAACAGTAACATGGGTTGATTTTATTAAGCTCTCTGCTGAGAGACAAACAGCCTCTCACACATCAGTACCTAATAAACAGCAAGTTGAAAACAACTATTTGAGCCTGAAAACATGGCGTGCAAGTTATTCCTATTAATTCATCATTTGTGTAATAAAGCACTTGAGTTCACAGAGTCCGTGTTTACTGGCAGGCATTGTTGGCTGCTTCTACATAAAAATTGCTGTGATAAATCTGAATCATCATAGCTAAAAGAGTTGACAACAGTGGAGCCGGATTAAAAGATACAGCGCCTGGCCTCAAGCTAACAAATACGCTCAATTATTTTAAGTATTTATTGTGGAAAGATGCTGCCATTACAACATTTTCCACAGATAAAGTGGATCCGTCTGAGGGACAAAGCATGAAGTGAAGGGGAAAATCCTTTGTCTGAATGTTCAGAAACTCAGGATAGGACACACATCCTTTCACTCCACTCTAAGCCTTTTCTCACCAATTTAGCTTTGGTTCTTGAACCAGTTTCATTCAGTGTTCCTCGGGACCTCAGTGCAATCTAGTGAACCAGCCTGCATTCCCACCATTTTTGAGTGGAACCATTGTAATCAAGGATGTCATCAGCGGAGCCTGTAGAATATGACACGCCCACTTTGCTTCCCAAACCTGCCATTTTTTTGGTTCCAGCTGGGAACCAACTTTTCAGGTTCCAAACCAGTTAATTTTTGGTGGAAATGCTCCGAATGGTTCAAAATTAGGTTTCTCGAAATGGAATGGTTCCAGTTCCATAATGGTGTAAAAGGCTTATGCGTGCGAGTTGTTTTCTCTACTCTGATCTAGTAATAAACCTTTTACAGCAGCCATATTGATATGAAATAGTGTTAAAACAGGCGTTATCAATGATACTAATTAAGGTCCTGTTCCACTTAGTGTAGCAGTGTCTTTGCAGTGAGCCAACATGCAAAATCGTAGCACCCTGACTCTGTTTATTCAATTAAAAACACACAGCAGTGTGCAGGAAAAAAAACCAAAGGGAGTTAACTTTTTGGACAAACCCAATGTCACGCTGCGATGGCCAATTATGTTTAGAGGCAAACAAGATTCTCTACAGTTGGCCTTAAATACCTCTGAAAATGAGTGCTGTTCAGTTCATGACCCAAACAATGATACTCTTGCTTACAGAGCGATGGGTCAAACTAGAGAAAGACCTGAAGCTGAAGGTCAGAGTCAGGCTAGCTGCTCTTTGAGTAAGAGGTCTCACTTTAACACAATTTTTCCATACCAAAAACATGACCTACACAGTCCCTTCTTCTTTGGATTAGGCAGACTTAATGTTCCTTTAACCCGTTCCTTTATTCTGTTATTTATATTTGTACATAGTTTAACACTGTACAAATATTCCAACAGGTTCTTCATTTTAGTGGTGCTGTCCAGGTTGAACATTTTTCCAGCTGGTTCCAGGTCTTTGAACAGCTTTGTCCTTTAATGTGAACAATTATACTGTAATGTGTAATGTTTCTTTTTGTTGAGATGAATTTTATAAAATAGGTATTGTTTAGGAACTGGTATCAAAATCAAGGTATCGGTATCTGCACCAGTACACATTTTGAACATTTCTGAATGACACCCTCCCCTAATCGCAGCAAAGACTTTATCTGAATTCCAGTTTATCTTGTGGGTTTAATTAGTATCATTTGGAACACCTGTGTTTACTCCACTCTTTCATGTCAAAATGGCTGCTGTGAAAAACGTCTATGAGGTTGGAAAGCAGAGTCATTGCAAAAAAAAAAGGAGAGCAATGCTTTCCACTGCTTTACTGGATAATCTTTATTCTGCTCTGTCCATCCTTCAACAATAATACTGGCTTTTGATGAAGGAGTTTTCCGTCAGTGCCCTCAGACCCCCCTGCCATGCTCCAGGTACATTCTGGCCTGGATAAGCCTCTTAAAGTGGCTCGGTACAATCAAAGTCAGCGATGTCTCCCGGCGAGTTACGGGCACCTTGCTACCAAGCTGAAGAAAATAAAATCTCTTGGATGAAAAGGAAGGCAACAATGGAAAGTGTGCTGCAGACGTGTAGAGATGTCTGGGCAGATACAGACTGAGAGACCCTGCTGGGACAGAGGGGGCTTCTATTAGATTAGAAGTTAATGCGCTGCCTGCGTCTGTGCCTTTAAACGTCATTTAGTGGAGATGACACTGGGCTACTTTTATTCCTGTGGCCATGGAAAATGATCCAAAGATAGATGATAATTTAAAACTGCCTTAGAGTCTGTCAGTGATGCACGGGATCACCCACCTGTGTCCCCCAGGCAACCAGTGTGACGTCACTTCCTTCCTTTACGATATCGGCCTGTGAGAGTGGGATGGTGAAGGGCTCCACAGGAACCTGTTCCACTGAGAAAATACACACACACACACATTCAATAACACATGAATATTCCCTTTAAACACATTACATGCAAGCTCACACACAAAATAAACGATTCCGGACACATTCATTAATCATTTCACTGTGCAGCCTGTGGTTTTCATGTGAAATATTCAGACACCAAACTGACCGGACCCCTAAATAATAGACTACATGACAAACTGGTGAGATGACAAGGCCATCAAAAGAACACAAATTCCTACTCGAGAACATTTTAAATTGCCCATTTGAAATGCCTCCACGTGCTTTTTCCAGAACCTCATCTCTCACCAGAGACAGAGTGTGCTTTTATCAGCACAATCTAATGCATGACCTAATGATATACTTTGCCAGCCACGAGCCCATAACCCTGATTAATCCTGACAACAAAACATTGGTGGGATGGGATATCAATCAGAAAAGGGGCCACATAAACAGGACACCGGTCCAAAAAGGGGAGCCTCGCAGCCAGTCTCTCTTTGAATCAAAGTCCAAGACAAAGTGCATGTAAGTATATGGTTTGAATAATAGTTAATAATGTTCTGGAAAGCTGCGGCGTGGTCATGGAAATCATTACAATGCAAAAACTTATCATAAAGTCAAGCTGCCATCACTTTTATACACGCTGCTTATTAGCAATATTTATACTGTCCAGACACAACATATAACCACTAAATGTAGCATTTTAACTATCTTTGAATCTCATTCACCATTATGGCTTTGGCTGCAAAACACGTAGAGCACAAAGTGTGAGTGGATTCTGGGGGAGGCAAACTGCTAAAAGCATTCCTACATGGCAACGCATGAAGTCAAAATTACAATTAGGCAGAGTAATTATACTCTGGGGAGACGCTGAGTTTGAGACCTTTGTGGAAACCTTGAATGACTTCCATGATCCTTTCAAGCCATAAAGGAAAGAAAAATTGCCCATCTTGACGACTCACTATGTTAAAACAACATGAAGGGCTCGGGTGAATCATACGCAACTCCTGGTTTTCGGCTTCCAGACGAGACAGAAAATAGGCCGTTTGAGTGGAATAATAGCATTTTGCAGAACATTAAAATTGAATTATGAAAACTAGGTTATGGTTTAATAAGTGGAATCTCAGGCCTCACAAAACAGTATGGCCTCGATGAGACAAATGTGTGGTTTTTGTCCTGAGAGGGGCAGCTGCAATTAAAAACATGACTTCACAATCCAGGCAGGGATCATTAGAGGCATGTGGACCATTAGCACGAGAGCTCTGCCCCTTTAAGATATCAGAATACCGCTGAGAGGCTACCAATACTGAGATGAGTGATTTGTCACACAGCTTTGAAAATATGAAGAATTTAAAGTGGAAACAGACAAATTTTCAGCCCCCCTAGCGTTTCCAAGTGGTATTAATGTTGTGCCACTGTGCAAATACAGCAGGTCTTGTGCTGAAATCTGTTTTCCCGTCAATATGTGCCCCCCCCCCCCTTGCCTTCCTCTGCTAAGCCTAACCATAACCTACCCCTCAACCGCAGAAACACTATCTGATGGGGGAACACGCTTCAACACAAACCCGGATTACTTTCCATTTCCTCAGAGTAAGAGCCTCACTCTGTCAAGAAATGACCAACATCACTTTGGAAATAAGTGTGAAGAAAGAAGCACGTTTACTTAAGAGGTTCAATGAAATATTCATAATTTTAGGTTGAATTTGGGAATTGGCATAAGCTGTTGTAATTAAGTGCACTGTATAGTAACAATATTTGCTTTGCACCAAAAGGGGTTGGTGTCAGGGTAGAGTGTGAAGAAACATTAGAAAAAAACAGTAGGAGAATTTGTTCATTAATTTATTCTAAAATGGATTTTCCCAGGAAAAATCAAGCCTGGTGGCAGACAGATATGTGTAGTGAAAGCAAGGTTTTTAGGGTAACAAATTTAAATGAGGATTCATCTGCAATCAACATTTACTTCATCATGATAAGTCAAAGCAAAACATATCCATTTTAAAATCATTTACCAGAAATAAAAAGGAGAACACTCCTTAATGTGGGTGAAATCACAGAGTGATACGTTCATTTAACATCGACAAAACCAGCTGGTCAGTAAGCACATCCTCTGATGAACATGTCTTAACATACATGTTGACTGAATTGACTGGTCTCCCATAAAAAAAGCTCTCTAGCTTATTTGGATTTCTTTGAACAAATCACAGTTGTCCTGGGCAGCACCAAGCCCTGGCTAATATTCCTGGCAAAAGAAAAGGGAATAGCTGCTAGCTTGTTTAATTTCATACAGTTAGCGACCAGGTTCAGATAAAGACTCGTTTATGCTTGACCTTAGAAACACATATGGATATGGACAAAGTTTTCTGTCCGTGGTCTTTGTTCGCTTTGTCCATGCTTTTTGGAAAGCTTACGGATATGGACGAAATGGAGCAGTACCACCAGTAATCATGGGGACAGTGTAGCAGTGTAGCCAATAGTTCAAGCGAGACACGACCACAGGACACGACAAAGAATCCAAAAGTAGTGGAGTTTGACATCAATTTCTCCCACTGATTAAAGTAAAGAAAAAAATTCTCTGCCTGCTTGTCACCACGTATTTAATGATCACACAGACCACAGTTGTCTCCAACACTACCTCAGGTTTAGATTTTTTTTATCAAGAGGCACATTATTGCAACAGCGTCGCCATAACTCTGTGCCAACATAAAGGATGCATGGAAGTATGTGGGAGGTGATGGATACATCATTTGAAACTGATACATCTATTTTTGTATGTAAGGGAGACTTTAGTATAACTTTCAATTTGAAGCATGTAGGTTGCTAGCTCAAAGGTTGTTGTTTAACGTAGTGATAGTGAAAACGGTTACAGCAGATGGAAAGAGGAGGGAAGAATGCTGAAAAAGTTGGCAAATGGCAGGCTTATACCAACAATATCCCTCCTGTGAGCCAGAGTAGGACTGACTGACCCATAGCTTCTCATATCTTGGCTTCAGTCCATCTGGAAATGCTACAAGAATTAACTTGGCAAATAAAACCTTTTACAAACAGCATATCACTGATGTACCATCTCATCACTCCCCAAGGGGTCAGAAATCCAAAATCCATATCAACTAAGCAGCAATGCAAACAAAAACCTTGCCAAGAACACACACCTGCTCTTGGCTGCCCTCATGAACCACATCAATCTGACACGTCTTTCTTGTCTTATAGCGTCACAGCCACTGACTTGTTCCAATTAAGTGCTATACATTTTCTGACACACTTGATCACAATTTGATCAAATAAGTCAATTCTCTTCCAGCTGCTGAATCCCACACAGCTTTGACAGGTTATTAGACCATCGCAGCCATCATTAGCAGTAGGGTTGAGCCCTCCACCATCATTACATCGTGATTTAAAAAACCTTTTTGTATTTGAGAGTCCACTCACAGTTGCCACAGAGATGTTCCTTAAGTTTTGACATGTGTGAGAGAAAATGAAAAGAAGCTGTTGGCCATTGCACTACATCGCCACATTGTGCTTATTAATTTCTTTTTAAACAACTAAGTTACAGACGTGCCGAGTCCCTTCTACACTCATCAACGATATTGTTGTCCATTGCAATGTTACACTGCGGACATCATCATATAAAAACTAGGTGGACATCACCCTTATTACAATCTACATAATCTAAAGGCCTGAACACACGAGGATTCAAGATTCTGATGTTTTGAAGAGAAATGGATTTATTCCAATGAGTGAATGCAATCACTGAACTCACTCACGGATTCGTCTTTAAAAAAACTCTTCAGTGAATGATGGACAATAGGCCTGGGCAGTATCTATCAATTCATAGCTTCCTAACATTTCACTGAAGTACATGGTATATGAAGGTAATTGTGTAAAAAAGGTAAAGCCCAAGCTGCTGGTGACATAAGTCTACACAGCATGTATGACGTTGTCCATCTTACAATGCTGTGTCTCTGAAATGCAGTTAGCTTACCTAGACAAGTCTTGCTGGGTCTAAATACTTACAAAGGCCGGTTCACAGAATAATGAACAAATGGGAAATAACAGCCCTTCTCCCACAGATTCTTGCTAGAGGACAGGATGACACTTGTTGCCGTGGGGGAAACTGACACATCAGTAGGCTTAATGGGGATGGTGTGTGGATGGTGGTGGCAGACTGGATACACTGAATAAAATCATGTGACTAATAAAGGTAAATACTCTAGCCACAACTTTCTTAAGGCAAACAGTGCACACAGCTTCATCTGTGCTGGCTGGCTTACATTTAACGCCTGGAGTAGAGGCTTTTTCGTTTTTAACTTGTCCTGTCCACCACTTGCAGTCGGCATCTTTCTCAGCTCAGCTGCCTGATCCAGACTGACCTCTGGTGGCACCCGCTGTGCACTACATTGCCTCAATACAGCATTTCCGTATGAGATATTTAACAGTATTGAAAATCCTCCCTTCAGGATTTCTAAATACCCTGGTATAGCGTCATACCTTGATACCACCGAAACCTACTGCACAATCCAACAAACGGCCAGGGGGACTTCATGGCACAGAGGAGCTTGTGAATAGCACTTGCATGTCACGGCTCGCTAGCGTGTTAGCGGTTAGCTTGGCAGTTGTTTGTTTTTTGGGAGTAGTCACTATGTCACCAAACTTCTTTAACCAGTTTTTTTTGTTTACAAACATGTACACATAAATTTCGTTTTGTCTTAAAAGTTCCACATTTTGTTGTTCTTTTCTTATTCTGGTTTTAATATAAGACTACTCTGCAACATTAGAAATGTCTTGGGCTATAATCAAGAACTCAGTGCCATAGGTGAAACAATCTCAGCAGTCGACTGTAATATTTCACGATCTCATCTGGATCTTATCAAAGTGGGAAACTAACAAAACTTGTGAAAATGAGAGGCTTCGTTTCAAAGCTGGTAGTACCAATCTGTTCCAGGTCTGTTTTTTTTTTTATTACTATACTGAGCTCTAACATGATCTTCAAGCCTCCAACACGGTTTTAATCATGAATATCACATTGTTATCATGCAGCCAAGGCAGCAATGTTTTGCAACACCTGCCAACGGCTGTTAGGAGTTTATTACGACTTTGCTGGACACCTTTTTGCACGGCAGCATGCCCACAGCCATGCTGGTCTTAAAGTTTAACCATGCTTCCCTGAACACTCATGATCCCTCTACACAGCGAGGGGAGGGAGAGAGGATTCAGCTCGGCACTGTCAACACTTCACAGCCCATTTAGACGGTCGGCTACACACTTGTGGTCCTGCTGATCTCACACTGTTTGCAGTCAGGCATATTGTTTGTTTATCTTGCCTCACGCCTCTACAAGGGACAAGAACATTTGCTTTCAATAAAGAAGTCAGGCAGACAGATCGAGGGCCATTGAGGCATGAAGCTGAAGGAAGATGAACATCGGGGAGGACAAATGAACAAACCTAATGAGTACTCATCATATGTCGCCTTCAGATTTATAATCCAGCTCACCTGCTGCTCTGTACAGGATCTTGGGCTCAAAGAATATGCAGGGGTTCTTGTCAGCGATGCAGGAAAGAAGCAGACCCTTGGCCTGCACTGGACTACGAGGTATTACAACCTGAGGAACACAGGACACACTTTATTAGACATAGTAATAACATCGGGACAACTGAACTTTCACCACTACTGAAAAAGATTCCATTCTGATTTTTATAATATTTCACTTTTGATCACATCTACTGTCAAAATGTGTAATGTAAAACAGCCCCAGATGAAGACTGTAACAGAATCACGTAGGCCAGCATGCCTTAAACTGGACCCAATCCACCTACCGACATACGAAAACACAACAGTCAAGACAACTATGCAATGGATACCACATTATATCCTTAAGATTAAGATCTCAGTTAGCAAACTCGCTGATTTTGGGTTAACAACAGGACAGACTCATGTGTATCAGAATTCTTCAGTCTGTTGGGTTTAAATGGCGGGACTCGAAATCATCTATTGAAAGGGAGAAGCTGGTATTCACCATTTAAAACATGAAGAAGAGTCAGAAAAGATACTATTAGCTACCCTAAGCATACTCTTGTTGTGAGATTCTTGGAAAGCGTGTGCCACAGGTTGGCCAATAATCTTTGCAGAAGTTTGGATTTGATTATATGGTTTAGTTTTAAGTTTGACAGATCATCTGCTGAACCAGATCGTACTGCAGTATTGCATGACACACTGAGTCACTGATTTAAAAAACAGAAAAATAATCTGGCTACTAGCTCAAAAAGATTTGAGTCTACCAAGAAAATAAATATGCTGTTATATCTCTTACAAATAAGGCCTATATGAGGAGTCCATGATAGGGTGGCATCTATCAGAACTCCCAAGAATTTGTAATAAAAAAAAATTAAAAAAAAAGAAGACCTGTTTAATTTCTTCGTTGTGAATTGTCACTGAAGGCAGCTGACAATCAGGAGGAAGACCATAAATAATTTCCTCTGTCTTTTTAGTGTTGATGATAAGTGTGTTTTTATTACAAACAATTAGCCAGCCCACATTACACTGTTACAGTCTGGGGTCATTGCTGTCAGTCAGGGGTATTAACGTGGAATCAGTATTTTAGGACTATGATATTTAGCGGCACTTTAATAGGAGTTAGCAGGTCAGCAGTATGTGCCACATACCCGAAGATTAATCTGATATGTCCAGCCCTGTGTGTAAAGTGTTTCTAGTCATGAATCTGTAATAAACTGTGTTTTCTTGATGTGCCTATTCAAATCTTGAAAGTTGAAAGTGTATAAGGGCTTAAAACATAAGGATGAAAATACATGATGGACATTCACATGCTTTATCATGTTTCATATGCTGTTGCATAAGTTTCTGGGTTGATACCATTCATTACACAGATTTGGTGCACAATTTAACCACTTCTGATCCCTTAAGAAGACTAAGTCAAAAATCCCTCCAAAATACCACATTAAGACACCAAGACATTGAGGAACACCATAGAAAAATTCCTGCTGCGATTTGGCGTCAAAAACTGCATTTTCCTGGATCTCACAGCGAGCACTGTTCTGGAAATTAATCACGAAACATCTTATTGCCAATATACCTAGGAAAGCCACTCCATCCTCTGAATGCCTCATGTCTCTGGTTTGTGGTTGTGAAGTTTCATGAGGCTGTGATTATCCTCGTGGTCACTATAGGTCATTTTACAGAGTGAGGTTTCCAAAAATGGTCTCTATGATCAAATGGCTTCTATAGGGTCTAAAATCATTGCAGATGAAAACAATTGGGCTCGTTGATGCCACAAGAGTCTCAGCTTTCCAGTCAGTCCATTTCAGTCAATTTATGCCAGTGTGCAGGCATATTCAAATAGAACGGGTGGAAGTGAAACTTTTATACTGCATGCAAAAAACATGTTTTTTGTTCATCCAGATGTCTTGAGATGAGAGGTCAAGGGACCTCTGTGAATATGGACATGACACTTTTTCCCTCGCCAAAATTTAGTCCAACTTTGGGATGTTATTTATCTCCTTTACAAGCTAACATGACATGATACCAATCCATGCCTAAAGGTCTTCTAAAGTCTGCTCAGATGTGGGAATCCCAGTGTAGTTGAAGGAGTTAATCTACCAAGTGGACTAAGACCCAAAGACTAAAAGTGATCATAAATGCTGCATACCAACTTGCTTAACTGTACTGCAATGATATTTCTCATCTCTTCTTCTCTGTGGCATTTTAATTGTGTCAGATATTATATCTGTTAATGATATTTAGGTCAGAATTGGGGTATCACGACAACACTGGGCCGAAGCTGAATCCAGCCTGTCAGGCTGTGTGCTGGGACTGACCCTCAGATGGAGCTGACAGCGCTGATAGTTTAAACAAAGATTAACATTCATCAGCCTGACCTTTGCAGGGAGACAACATGTTTATTGCTCTCAGCCACGGTTACTCACAGTGGATGAACTCTAGCTGGAAACCATACATACAGTCATCCCCAGTCTCTGGCTTATGATGTTTTATCTTGACATTTCAACATAGACTTGTTTACTTTGAGCACATGCTGTTAATTCCATATCATTAACACTACCAGTATGTCTGAGAGAAATCATTCCTGTCCTCTGGCTTTGTTCACAAACTGAAAGTAGCAGAAGGCTTTCTCTTGCCTTTTAACAAGCCTAAACCATGCAGGTCTGATTAGTTGCGAGTGTGAAGTTTATACACTACTAAAGTTATATGACTGGACAGTTATTTTCTCCACTTGCCACTACACCGGTGCACAACAAAGTCATTAATTTCCAGAGTGATCTGTTTCTCTTTTTCCCTTATTCAAGTGCCCCTTAGCTTGGTTATACCACACTAAATGGGAAAGCTGTTGAGCACGGCAATAAGGGATTCCTCCAGTTTATTTAATGTACTCTTCCTTCATTAGGTTGGAGTAGAAAACAGCTGTGCTGCCACCTGTGAATGGAATCAAAACGAACACGACTGGTTGTCTCCAAGAGGCTGGTCCAGTGTGTCAGAGGAAGTTTGCATAAAGCTGACCACCACACCGCTGGGTGATATTTGAGGCTTGAATTGTTGTGGGCGTTGCGACAATGTTGTTGGAAGGTTTAATTAATAACAACTAACAACACCATGTCAGAAGTCACAAGAAAAATCAAAGGTCTACATTTCAAATAGCTCAGAAAAAGCCTAAGAACTTTATTTTTGAACTGAGTATACACAGCATTTACACAGACTAAGATGTTATGTGGGGCAGAGAAGAACTATAATGCTGTTAACCATAAGAAATGTGTCTATTCATACCAAGCAAGAACACTATTTTTTGGGATTAAGTTTACACCTCTATTGCAGTTTTTATACCAAAATTAGAGCATATGTATAAGTCTTTTAATTCCGGTTAAACCTTCTAAAATCAGGTGACTCTTAACACTCCTAATAGTCAAGTTGGTTGTGCAGGAGAACAGAGAGACAGAGGTTTTTAAAAATCTCAGTACTTTAGTAGCTTCTAACTGAATCTCTGTGGTTTAGTTTTTCTCCTGTGTTGCCATTTGTACTTAAAGGTATCAGCTTTATTTACCGTTTCATGTTTGTTTTCAGCTGTATAGGACTCATGTTAAGTTACTGCTGAAGAAAACCCAAGATCTCCCGATTTTGCAGTTTCATAATAAAGCATTTAAATAACAAAATACCGGGGAAATTCTATTGTGAAGAATTTATAGGAAATAAAATGTTCTTCTACTGTTCTACATATGTTCGACTGAAGATGAGCAATTCATCAGAAAATACACCTTCAAGTGGGTGCAAACTGCTGTGCCGAAAACTGAGTTAAGCCAAGTAACACCTGTATGAAGGAGCAAACCAGTCGCAGAAGTTAACAGCTACAAACCTTTATTGTGGAGAAGGACAAAAATTATCTTGTCCACTTCTTTAACCGGTCCTGGTTGTACTGTTGTTGAGCCCATTCTTAAAACAATAGGCTTGTAAAGCTTTTTTTGTCATTTGGATAAGGTCGTAGGGGAATAATACACCTGGGGGCCTTGTAACAAATACGATTCATAAAATTTATAAGGGGGCAGCCTCATTTGTGATTGACTTGATAGTTAGTACAGAAGCAGTGAAGTTGATACAAAAAGGTTTTAAGTTTTCAGGCTTGTCTGCAAACTGGAAAACAGATGGAAGGGTTGTAATGCTGTCAATTTTTATGTCTTTTTGGTCCCTTTAGATTATTTTATCCCCAAAAAATTATTTCCCTAGAGGCCAAAAATGCCTGAAAAAGCAGATACTGCACTCTGTCTTTGGATCATCTTCAGAGTACTCAGAAAAACCGTAGTATCTACCAACAACATTTGTTATCACAGCTTTCTTTCCATTTAAGTACTTCTATGTTTCTATCTGAGCAAGTACTTTTAATATTTACAATATAATATAGCAATTTTATGATTTAATACATTTATGTATGTATGTGATTTAAAGATAACTTAAACACAAAAACATGAAATTCATTGGAGCCAAAATTTTTTCTTAGATCTGCTACGCCAGCTACTTTTATCAATGGAATAACGGACTAATAACAAATCTAGAAAAATGTAATAATGGATATTTGTCATTTACAGATAACAAATAGGGGAAAACAACTAAAATAAGCTTTGGTTTGAGCTAAGGCTAGCAGGAGCTATCTCTCAAGCTAGTTTTCATGTAATACACCCCTCTGACTTTAGCTGTGTAGTCAGCTGTCCTTCTATGGCTAAGTATGGTGTAACTGTACAGCCACATTGCAGATACATCGTTTTTGTTTTGTTTTATAGTTCCAGCTAATTTAAGAGGCTGTTTTCACAAAAATTACACCTTTCGATCACATAATATTCTTTTATATGGTAAAAGAGATGTCCAAAAGTCAGATACAGGTTATAGCTCATTTTTTTAACCATGTATGTAGTTACTGCTTCGTGCCTTTGTAGGACATAACTGATAACTACTTCACTAGTGTAATCAGACCATTGTATACGCCTTGATGGTCTGCCAAAATAGTTTTTAACATATCTGGGTACAAGACGTAACATTTCAAAATTGCACAAGATCCCAGCACAGATGAAAAACCTAAAACCAAATCAGCAAATCAACAAATCAGCATCTGTAATAAAGTACATGGCTTACCTTAATGCCAGGGCAGTGGGCGAAGAAGGCCTCAGGGCTTTGAGAGTGGTAAAGTGATCCGTGGCCGACACACCCCCACGGAGCGCGAATAGTGAGGTTGCCGCAGTCGAACATGTTGCCAGAACGGTAGCGGAACTTGGCTGCTTCATTGACTATCTGGAAAGAGACCAACATGGTTCATGTTAACACCACCATACATTATTAGTTGACATAAGAGGACAAAACTTCACCAATCTTTATGGGACACCTGGGTTGTAGCAAGGTTTTTTAAAATGTATGATGGTTTAATGATACAGAACACTAGAAAACCCCACAAAATTGAGTGTTTTCTTTTATTCTTAGGAAGTAAGACCACACTAGTGGACACTGTGTCTAGGCTTCCTGTGTTGAGCCACTCTCTCCGCTATTCCCCTCTAAGCTTTTAAAAACCTCATTTTATTTTTAACGAGCAAAATCACCTCAAATGTCCGGTTTCTTTTACCTACTTCTACAGTTTCTGATACTGGGATTCCTCCAGAAAGGTATCCCAAGTTTTCCTTCCTGAAACTCAGATGGGCTGTTAATTCAGCTTTTATGTCTCTCTCAGGTCGGTTTGGACTGCATGATTTTAAGCGAGAGCACAGAAGGAGAGAGATGAAACCTACTCAAACCCCGACGCGAGATCTGATCTGCTGTTGCTCTGCGCTGCACCAGGAGCATCTTAGAAAACTGGCTGAACTATTACATATTCGGTTCTACATTGCCTTGACACATCAGGGACTCGCATTCATCTTGTGGAGGGCGAGGATAAACAGAATGACGCTCGTGTCAACATGTATACATGGTGAAACAGCAGCGCTGTCCATTGTCCTGCTCAGATTGTTAATACCACATAAATCTTACACAGGAAAGACTCACAGTTGGAAACTGCTGCTGCTGTTCAGCAGGTTTGTCTGGGCTAGAAGAATAGTAGAAGCATGTAGAATATTCTTCATGCAACAGTAAGCTACACAAACAAGTAAAGGACAAGGACAAGTCAGAAAAATAAATAAATATCACTGACATTAGTGTCTGCCACGTGACCAAAGAGAATTTATGTTACTCTCTTTCTCAGTCAGAGTGTTTTCTGAATGTTGCATCTTTTGCTCTGAGAATTCATTACTTGTATACAAATAAACTTGCACATGCATAACTGGTTATTTTTTTTTTTTTTTATAGTACTAAGAAAATCACATTGATGCAAACCAAAAACATTCCACTGATCATTTTGTTGAGTTGGATTGTGATGTTCAGGAAAAATGAAAAATGTTGAATAGTGTTTCCCAAAGCCCAAGGAGACATCCTCAAATGTCTTGTTTTCCCCCAAACCCAAAGATACTTTGTTTACAGTCATAAAGGAGCAAGAAACCAGAAAATATTCACATTTAAGAAGCTGGAATCAGAAGATTAAAATAGTTGGGGATTAATATAATAATAATAATAATTTCTAGCTAATTTCCAGTTTCTTTTTCCACCCATGTTGTTTTTCCTCTACCACTACTTCCATTTGTGATTAATGTGTTTTGATTTTTGCCAATACAGATCTCATAATGCTTTGAGTGATGCAGACAGGATGTTCAATGTTGCCATGGAGTCAGCAAGATGGCCATTCGGGCCTCTTTTTCAGATACACAAGAAAATGCTTTAATTTGATGAGTGTTAAGCATAAACTGAAGTTACTGGGAGCTCCTTTAAATAAAATTTATTCCTTGAGGTATAAGAGAGATATCAGAAAAACATCACTGGAATGATAAAGCTGGGCTGATTCTACCATTAACTGTATGATGCATTTGCATTTTACACAGAGACGAAGGACTCCTGATGCAAAAGGCAGGTTTTTGGAGGTACGTCAGCGTACTTTCCTTCATTCCAACCCCTGCATCTTTAGCCAAGCACCTACAGAGTGCCAGTGCATGTGATCCACTGCTATGAGAGAGGTTCCTCCTGGACAACATCAACATTAGTGCGAGAGTAAGAGGTCTATAAATGACATTTGGATTTCTAAATGTTACTCTGCAAAGTATTAACATATTTAGGGACTTTTTTCTCTACATCATTAGTTCTTATTTTACACCAACACTATATCAAGTGTGTCTAAGAGTGTGTCTTCCCTGTAGAGCTGCAATGATTTGTGAATTTATTAACCAATTAGTAAACTGAGAAAGAAAGTTCATCTTTTTAAAAACTGAATAATTGTTTTACTTTTTAAGCAAAAATATTACACAGCATAGGGAAGTAACAGAATATGAGTAACGGCAATATAAGTAATTCTGTTAGAAATGTATTTCCCATTAACAGATTTTAAAAATGTTCAACAATATGTGCATGTGCAGTGCACCTGACATACACCACATGAGGAGACACGCAGCCAGGACACATTTTTGGCCTGGAAATATAAAGAACACCTACACATATGGTCAAGAAGGTCGCAACAAAAAGGTGAAGTGCAGTTATGTTTGCAATCAACCAAGCTGCTTTCCATCAAAAGGGTCCACACATCTTGAGGTAACTTGGTAAGCTGATGTGCTCCGTCAGCCTAGGTCTAACATTAAAGAGAAAGTGCACCCCAAAATCAGAAATGTATGTTTTACCCCTGGCCTGTAGAGCTGTTTATGGATATTTATATATTCTTCTGGCGTGAGATGCAGAGTTTTGGAAATATCAGCTGTAGAGATGTTCTTTCTTGCAGATAAGAAGTAGTTTTAAAGTAATTCCAGTAGATTCTACTGCAGTAAGAAAGAAGTTGCTGCACAAAATTGCTCAAAACAAGGTCTGCACATTATCTTGATTAACTGAGTCATGATTTTTGGGAAGAGACACTGGTTTTAAATGTTTGTAATTTTTTGAGCACCACAAGCTGAGTGCCATTTAGTCCCATTATACTGGAGAGAAGGCAGACATCTCAAATGGCAGTTATCTCCAAAACTCTGCAACTCACACCAAAAAATATAGACTGATAAACAACACTACAGGCCAGGGAAAAAATATGTATTTTTGATTTTGGGGTGAACTTTCCTTCATGTGTTACTTAACTTCAGTCACTGAATAATGAATGTAATCTTAGGGAATACACTACAAATTCCATTTAGGGCATGTATTCAGCAGTGTGCAGTGGAAGTAATCCTCCAAACACTGGTCATACATGAATGTATAATATGTAAAATGTTGAGATTTTGGACTGCTGATCAGGCAAAACATGACATTTAATGACGTCACCTGGGGCTCTAAGAAATTACAACAGACTTTTTTCACAGTTTTCTGATGTTTTATAGACAAAATGAATCAATGAAAGAAAATAATGTTCGAATTAACGGATAATGGCCGTATTCATTAGTTGCAGCCATCTTACCTGATCAAAAGCAGGATAGATGTAGTCAGCAAACTGGATCTCAGCAATGGCTGTGGCACCAGCAGCAGCTACACCAATACCAAATCCCACAATCCCCTGCTCGCAAAGGGGAGTGTTGAAGACTCTGTCCTTACCTGTGGAGACAGGAGAAGAGAGGATAAAAAAAAAGTAAAACACTGCAGTACTTGAAGGAAACCAGAGACTACTGGATGAGGAAGCTACACACAGATGTCTAAAGTGTGGCAGCCACTATAAAGGCAGGGACTGTGACTTTTACTGTACCAGCACTGTGTACAAGTTGTTAATTATTATTTCATGGCTTTGTTAAATACTTTGTGTTGGGGTCCTGCTTCATGTTATCCAGGATTGCTTCATAATAATCACCTGCTCACCGTGCATAAAAAAATACTATAAGGAAGAAAATTCTTTTGTGTGCCTGACTTTCTTTCTTTTTGCAGCGGTATTAAAATAAGTATTGAGTATCTTTTCTTTTGTACTAATATAGTATAAAAGTTTAAAATTCTGATACTGTGACAGCTCCAGACAGAGTGTGCAGTCTTGGCTGACAAATGTGTCTCTTCCTTTATTTTCCCCCAGAATGAAGAGTAATTTCTCTTTTTCTGATAAACTTTGGAATCTGGGGCTTTGTTTTTTTTACATTTTGGAAAGAATTCCTCTCTACAGTTTTGATCATTTGGACATGTGTTAAAAAGTGCTACTGTGCGTCTACCACTCCCTCATCACAGAGACAGCACAGCCTGTCCTCTCTGTGCAGCCAGGTCTGCCTGTGTCCGCCCTTCTCTACTGCCAGACTATGGTCACTCAGTCTTTACATTATCTATGTCTTTCTAATTATCCGGACCCATACTGTCTGTTTAGAGCCACATATGTTTGGCAAATGCTATCAGCACATAGGTTGACTAACCAACGTGGCTATTTGCACACAGGCTTGAATAGATGATAAAGTTATTTACACCCTGGTGTATATAGCTTAGCATGGCAGAGGCAAACACCCAGGTGTCCATTGCCAACAATGCTATTCGTACCCAGAGTGTGTAAATAACTAATGTGGCTATTTACATCGCGTGGCAGAAACGAACCATGATCTTTACCTAAACCTTACCAAGTAGTTTTTTTTCATAGCTTGACCAAGTATTTGTGTTGCCTAAACCTAACCATGCATTTTTACCCCAAAACTGAGTAACTGAGTAGTTTTGTTTCATCACCAAGTATTATTGTTTCATGACATAATCAAAGTGTGATTTAAAATTAAAACTAATCATTTTAAAAACTGTAATTTACAGCTACCAGTGACATGTTATTTCACACTGCTGTCAAACTGCCTATGGTGTGTAATTATTTATTTAGGACCACTGACCACAGTTGTAGAGGGTGTGTAAGCAGGGTTGTTCTGATAACAGAGAGAAGCCCATGCTGCACGCTTGAGTGATGAGATTGCAAAGAACACTCCTCTCTTAAAATGCCATGCAATCCTAAAATAAATGAAGTGACAAGCTGATGACTCCTCCTCAGCTGTAGCTAACCAAGCCTGCGATGCACACACAACCCCCACAGAGTAAAAACAGAAGAAATTTTTTTTTTCCACTCTCCACCCTATAATCTGAAAACGAGCCACAAGAGAGAGACTCTAAATTTGGGTCGAGAGTGTTATTTTTGCTCTCATCTTTGTGTATTTGCCAATCCCGTCTTTTACTGTTTTGCTGGGAAGTGTGCTTCTCAACAGTGAGACTTTGCCCTCATGTGCCCCGCTCTGCGCTCACAAAGTTCAATTAACAACCACAGTGCCACAGACCCTGGGAGGAATGAACAATTAAGTGATCAAAATGTAGTGCCGGGCTGCTCAGACTGAAGCCAACCGCAAATATGCAGCTTCATGTGAAAGTGACATATGTGACAAATAACACGTGAGAGTATGTGTCTGCTTCTGTGTGTCATCAAAGCACCGGGTAGTAACTCAACTAATGACGAGGAAAATACAACCAAATGGTGTTGGAATAACACAATGTGCGATTAGAAAACACATGACTGTGTTGACGTGTATGCCCCAGTTTTTTAACACAAGTTTAGAGTAGAATAAAAACCCAGTTACAACATAGTTGGGATGCTGTGTAAAACAAATAAAATCAGAATGCAATGATTTGCAAATCCTTTTTGATCTATATTCAACAAATATAGGACAGAGACAAGATATTTCATCTTCAGACCACTGAACTTTGTATTTTTTGTAAATATACACTCATTCTGAATTTGATGCCTGCAACATGTTTCAAAAAAGTTGGGAAAGGAGCACAAAAGACAAAAGCCTGGAAAAGTTTCACATTCCACAGGTAAACAGGTGATGGTACCATGACTGGATTTAAAAGGGGGCATCCTTGAAAGGCTCTGTCATTCACTATCAAGCTATACTGAAGTGAAAGAGATACATCAACAACATTCAGAAATTATGGATGTTGTGTCCTCCAGGCCACAGAGGAGAAGGACCATCAAGATTACCAGCACAAAGTTCAAAAGCAAGCATCTGTGATGATATGGTGGTGTGTCAGTGTCCATGGCTTAGCTAAATGTCACATCTGTCAAAGACCTATTAATGCTGAAAGGCACATACAGGCTTTGGAGCAACACATGCTGCCATCCAGACGATATATTTTACAGACACATCCCTGCTTATTTCAGCAAAACAATGCTAAACGCATTCTGCATGTGTTACAACAGCGTGGCTTTGTTTTTAAAGAGTTTGGGTACTAGACTGGCCTGCCTGGAGTCCAGAACTATCTCCTATTAAAAATGTGTGGTGCATTATGAAGCAGAAAAAACAACAACAACAGCAGCAGAAACAATTAGTTCCCAAATGCAAAAAAGTGAGAAAAGTGAGAAAAGGTGTTGGGTCACATTTTGGGTTGGGTCGATGGACGATGCCATCCTCTGCGTTGTGTTTAGTATCTTCTTTTTTAACACAGCTAAGTTACAGTCCAGATGAAGACCCTCTAAGACCCAGCAACGATGTCGTCATCCATCACAGTGTTTAAATGTGGACATCGTCATGGTAGACCAAATAACAGTGGTAAACACACTCCTGCCCTGAATACAATTCAGTTTATCACTTTGAGGATTAAACATATTGTTTTTGGACTATGCTTACTTGAATATAGGCTGAAAAGGATTAGCAAGTCACTGCATTCTGTTTTTTTTTTTTTTACACAGTGTCACAACCTTTTTGAATTGGGGTTGTATTTAAACAAACAACTTTTACAGTCAGTGCTGTCTGACACCAACGATAAAAAAGGCTACACACACGTACACACACAGACACGAGCAGCAGAGCTAGTCAGAGTATAGGTTCAACGTGTGCTGTTGTTTTCAGAGAAACAGCCATCAGCAGCGGGAGAGCCGGATCACCGGGGTGAGCGCACCCGCCTCGTAAAAAGCCATTCATATAGTGTCAGACCTGCATTAACCTCTGTTCCGTATAATGGCCGTGGGTGGCAGAGGTTTGCACCATCCCTTTCAGTAGTGAGAGGGATAAAAACAGCTTTGCGCTCGTCATTGTACACAAGGATGAGATGGAAAATAATGATCCCTCTCAAAAGGTCAACACTTCTGACGTCAATGAAAACAAAAGGTGAAGCCAGCTACTGTAGGCTGGATTTGAGACTCCTCGCTACTAAAAAGAAAGACACCAAATAATCTGAAAATTAAGTCAGAACAAGAAAGCCAATCTGCTGACATGTAATTGCCTTATTCTGCTTCATACCACGAAGAGCAGGAAGAAAAAAATAAGTACTGTCATTGCATTCTTTATTGTGCAGTTTTAGAGGACCCGAGTTTCACTGGGCTGCTTAATGTTAGTTTGACAGAAAAAATAAATAAATAAGAGTTTACAAATTGGTCGTTCCCAGATTTTCATCAAAATATTGGATACTTTTCAATAATTCTAGGGGAAATTGGCTAAAACCACCAACTTTTCCTCTACTCAGCATCAATCTTGGCCATGCCCTCAGCCTGTTTAATAGAGAAAATAGCTTAATGGTATTACCATGTCTCTGGTCACTTCTGTCCCCATGGACATTTATGTTTTATTGTCTGTCAACTACAGAATTTTGAAGGGAAAATCCTCGCTGACTAATACTGGTTAGAAACATAAATTACTTGCATAATAAAGTGCAGATGCAGTGCTTTCTGTGGGTTCAAACTTCAAAGCAAGTTGCAGGAGAAAGTGCATCCCAGAAAGCCTTTTTCATGGACGGCGTTTTGACACGTTACAGAAGGGAAAGTACAGGTGTAAATAATAAAATCAATGACGGCTGAATTCCATTTAGCTGCTTCAGTTTTAGGGTCTTGGACTGGTATTGTGTATGATGGCTTGCTGTCACGACTTACTGGGACACTGGGAACAGAGCTGACGTTAATGTTATTAGTAACACCTTAGCATTTCTCATTAAGGCAAGTTAAAATGTCTGCTGGGAGCATATTTTAGGTCAATATTGATACTTGAAAAATGTGACAAATTGTCTTATATTCATATTTTTTAACAACATGAGCATCAGCAAGCATAAAACATCTTTGATGAGGATTTCTGAAGTTTGTTTTGAAAGAACTGTGAGCATGAGTTGGACATTTTACAGCTGAAAAATGAACTTGCTCTGGTGAACAAAACACTGTTTTTGAAGCGACTTCAAACTTATCTTTGGCATTCCTGCACTGAAATTTCTTGCTACACATGTTAGCTGACACATGAGTTCTTTTATATCTGTAATAAGATGTGCCACAACTGCTTCGTGCTGGAAAGACTGACTCTATAGAACAGATCAGTATCCACAGGCCTCTATGTTAATGTGTTATTTTGACTGAGTGGGCAAGGGGGTCTGAAATGTACATGTTCCTTTGTACTTGCCCTTATACAAATTGTTTTATTCATTAGGAGTTATCTGATAACAACAAAGACTAAAGCTGATCGTCATGTTAAATCTAGGACTAAAATGTCCATAAAAAGGCCTTCAAATGAACAATTTCTACCATATGTACTGTAATTCAGCTGATTTACTCTTTAAAAATTATCAGTGTACAAGATTTAGTGGCGTCTAGTGGCGAAACAGCAGATGCCAAGTGTGTAGGAGAAAGCATGTGAAAGGATGAAGACCTGCAGACTATGTAAATATAAACAGCTAATTTTTAGGTAAAAAAAGCAGTTCTTACTTTCAGGTGATTATATACTAATAAAAACATTTAGATGAATATTATAGTCTATTTTTCTGTCTATAGATACTCCCAAATGTTACACACTTAACCTTTAAAGACTCCAATCATATACAGATTTCATGCATATCAAAATATACAATAAAATGCAAACTAATTAAAGGGCCCTGCAACACTATTTCAACAACAACTTGGACAAATTCTCAGAGGGAAAAAGTGAACAATAGCATGACAAAAAAAATGATGAAGGCCTTTATCACAGCAGAAACAGACCTTTTTGACAGCAGTCATTTTGATATAAAATAGTAGGGTTAACACAGGTTTTACTAATGATACTACTTAATAATTTGTTCTATTTATGCAAAAACTTTCAACTGGTGTAAAAAAAATGTACTAAATATTAATTTTGATACAAGTCAAATATATTAAAGATAATAAAACAGGATTTTTTTCTATTGTAAAATCAACAATCTGCATGCAGTGCTGGTACAGAAAAATGTCACTGAACAATGTCTGGATTCTTTTGACAACTTTACTTCCTAGTGAGCCAACATGCACAACAGCAGCAGCTAGACTCTGTTTAACCTGAATGGAAAAAGAACCTTCATTAATATCATTGGTAACACCTGTGTTTACTCTACTATTAATATCAATATGGTGGCAGAGAAAAACGTCTATTTGTATTTGACATAGGTGTTACTAATGACATTAACGATGGCTCCTCTACGTTTGATCGTCCCAGTAAGATATGTTTGTTTGTCAAGAAGCACAATACCAGGGCCAACCCAAGTATGTTATTAAATACACCTGTGCTTTTCCTGCATGTCAAACTGCCTGTCTATATGCTGTTTCTGTAGCAAATGGAGGAACGTGCCATTCCAAATTTAAGCAGAATTTGAGCGCCAGAATAAAAAAACAGCAGACTCCAAACCAAACTCAAAGCCGTGAGCATGGACATGCTATAGCCATTCACTGTATCTAGTTTGTAAAGCTACCCTGCTACAATGGACAAATACGTGCAAACAGATCCTTCTGGTCCTCCAGGTGAACAGTGAACAGTAATATGACCTCGCAGGAGACAAGGTGGTGAGACTCTTTTTTTTTTGCAGTCCTCTGCTGCCATCTAGTGGCCAAATCATATAGAGGCAGGTGTTTTTTTTTTTTTTGGAAGCTTTTGAATGGGGCAAATCTGGGAATGAAGCAGCTTACCATACTTGTCTCTCAGACCCACTGTGCAGCGGAATACTCCACCGAAGGCAACATCTTCCCCAAAGATGACTGTGGATAAGCAAATAATACAGTCAAGAAAAAACTCACAACATGAGATGGCAGAAAAAGAAAGCTACTCATCATGAGCCCCGCCTATAGCTCTCTGATTGGGGCTTGATAGTCTTTGGCTCAGAACTGATCAAGCAACATTTCTTTATGACAAACTCGTACAAGGACATTGTTTTGAGTCATGACTATGAGGATGCAAATTGAGATCTGAAAACTTCCTTAACCACTGGCTATATTCACCCTGTTGTGTACATCTTAGCCATGTTGAAATGCAGCAACACACCAACAAGAAGCAGCATGTGTGACTACCTTTTTTTTAAAGGTTTGCAAGACATTCAGTACATAAAGACAGATGAATCACATTTACATAAGTACATAATAATACAGACATAACCCAAATAATGGCATTAAACTTAGTCAAAATAAAGCTTGTCTCCTTTTTATTTTTCTCCCTTCCATTTGATATGAATTTCCCACCAGTAGGATGTAATTTTGGGGCAATCCCAAAATAAATGATAATGATTGCCTACATCTGTTCCACATAACCTCCAACAATTCATTCCAACACCTTGAATCTCTTCTGGGCAGGAGTTATGAAAAATCTCATGATAATTTTTCCATCTGCATTCCCTCCAACAGTGTGAAGATGTAGTTGTGATTTACATATAGCCCCCCACTCGTCTTCAGATATGACCATTCCTCCCTCTCTTTCCCATTTATTTTTTTACATGTTGGGTAGTTGTCTTTGAGGAGTCCTGAAAGCTTTTATATAATCTGCATATTATTTTGCATCCATTTCCTGATTTGTGAGTTGACACAAAAATATTAAATATAGCATTGCCTGCTGTCTCCAACCCCTCAGCCATAATTTCATTTGCCTTGTGTCTCACTTGTAAATATCTGAAAAAAAATCTTGATTCTTCAATCCATAATCTTTTTTAAGTGTTTCAAAGCTTTTCAATGTTCCGTTATGAATACAGCAGCAATATGTTGTTAGCCCTTTACTCATCCATATTTTAAATCTGGTATCCGTCTTGTTTAAGATGAAGTCAGTATCACAGGCACGCCATCTTAATAATTTCTCCACGCCCTTCAGGTTATACTTTTTAACTACTCTCTGCCAGGTGTTAAGAGCTACTTGTATCCAGTGGGTGTTTTTATCTGTCAAGGTGTCCATCAATTTACTGTCTGCAATCATGTATTGATGATCCAATACATTTCCCAACTTCTATTTCCTTCCACCTTGCCTCGAACTGTGAATTACAAAGGGACACCAAGGGCCTTAATTGAGCTGCACAGTAGTAATCTTTCAAATTTGAAAAAAAACCAAAACACTTTATTTATGTTTACTGGCAGGGACTGGAAAAGGTATAGCAGGCAAGGCACCTGAAAGTATCAGATTTAATTATGGGGTTTATAGGTGTGTGACTGGCTTCAAATAATTTTGTAATAATAATTTTGAGTAAGATGAACCCCTAGACACCTCAGATCATACTTTTCTAGGAGGTGATTTAGTGGATCATAGTTGAAATTCAAAATTTGGGCTTTTCGATATTCAGTTTATATCCTGACAACTGACCAAACCTCTTCAAAGATGACATCAAAGTTGGTAGTGATACTAAAGGCTGAGTCAAAAAGATCAATACGTCATCTGCAAATAACGATAATGTATGTTCCCCTCCCGCTATATGTATACCCCTGATCTCTTCATTTTGTCTAATATACTGGCTGAGAGGCTCTATAAAGAGAATGAAGAGGAGAGGGGAACAGGGGCAGCCCTGCCTGCAGGAACGTTCCAATGTAAACAATTTTGGGACGCTGCCATTGATTTTAACTCTTGCTGTGGAATTATTATATATTGTTCGGAAAGCCTCAATAAAGGTTTTGTGGAAGACAAACTTCTCCAAAACTTTGTACAGAAAGGTCCATCTGACTGAATCAAATGCCTTCTCTGCATCTAATCCTATAAGCATTGCTTGCGTCTTATTTTGATGTATATGCCACATTATGTGCAGCGTCCTCTGTAGACTATCATTAGTTTGTCTCTGATGGATAAGTCCTGTCCGGTCCAGGTGGATAAGGGATGGTAGGATTTTTTCTAATCTTCTAGATAATACTGAGGTGTAAATTTTATAGTCCACGTTTAACACTGAAATTGGTCAATATTGTTTACAGTCTAATTTATCTTTACCATCTTTTGGTATTGTTGAGATTACAGCTTCCCTCCATGAGGGGGGATCTCTCCCTTTTTGAGTGCCCAACTGCAAGTTTGGTGCAATCTTGGCGTTATCTGTTCGCTAAAAGTTTTATACCATTTGGCCGTAAAGCCATCAGAGCCTGGGCTCGTTATTGCTGCCTTAACTTCTTTATCAGTAATTTCAGTAACCAGTACTTTATTTTGTTCCTGTGTAACTAGAGGTAGATTCAGAAGTTTAAGGAAATTATCTACTTCATTTTCTAGTCTAGTCTTGGTTGTGAGTATAATTCTTTATAGTACTCCTCAAACCTACTGTATTTTCTTTATTTTAGGACATCTTGTTTTATTTATAGTATTGTCTGCTTGAAATTTCCTTAATTTGCATGCCAGCAGTTTTAAAGCTTTACTTCCTGCCTCATAATAACCCTGTTTCAGAAATATATATATTTTTTTAATTTCGTCAGAATATATCGCATCTACCCCATTTTGTAGTTTCTTAATTACTTATCTGATTCTGCTCTACTCTTTAGCTTTTCTGTAATTCCTTAAGTTTGCTGTGCAAATTGGTGGTCCTCTCTTGTTTGAGTTTCTTTAGTGATGAGGAACGGGAAATTATTTTCCCCCTTAATACTGCTTTATATGCATCCCACACAACAGGTGGGGACATCTCTCTGTTATTGTTTTATTTGAAATAGGTTTCCATTTCCTTTTTCATTTCTTCTTTTACCTGGAGGTTATTTAATATGTTTGAATGTAATTTCCATAGTGTGGATTTTAGATTATTACTGACGTTAATTGTCATCTCTATCAGTGAATGATCTGACATATCAATAGTTCCAGTATCACATGATTGGATTCTGAACCTGTCTCTCTGAAATATAATGAAATAATCAATCCTTGAGTAGGTAGAATGTGGTGATGAAAAATGAGTCCAGTCTCGGCTAGTTGGGTAAAGATCCCACCAAACATCAACAATACCAATTTCTTTCATGATAGAATTTACTTTGTTAATTATAGAATTACTTTGTCCTGGGTCACATTTGGATGAATCCATCTTGGACAACCTCAAGTTCATATCTCCTCCTTGATTAAACAGGATTTTAATGTCCTGGTCATACAGTCATCCAATTGTAACACAGACTAAGATTATTTTAGCAGGACTACGAAATCTTTTAAAGGTGAAAGATATATCTACTCTGTAAATACTTCCAACATTTTGCAAGGCTATTCTTCCAAGGCTATGAAAATGATTTAAAAGCCAGTGCATTCTTTCAAAAACTGTATGATGGTAAATAAAGGTAAAATGGTGGACTTTTATTTTCAGAAATAAAATTCCACTTCCCGTTTCTGTATCATCCTACCTGCTGTTGGATCACTGGCGAGAGTGTTGTCCAAGGCACTTGTAACTGACTGGAACAAGTTCATCTTTTGGGTGGGTCCTAAAAGGTTTAAAGGAAAAAAAACATTATTTTAAAAAGGACTTGACACAAGCAACAATTCATTATTGTGCGTTTGGATTTGTGATCACACCAGTTATTGCAGGGAAGAAACCACATTAAGGAAACTTGGCAGAGATTCACCGCATGAAATCAATGGGACACAGACTTCTTTGTTACAGAGCAGGAACAAATGATACTAGAGGTTTCTCGTTACTGGGTTGTGTTTCTGGATTGAGCAAAAATGCCTGCAGCTGCTTCAGTACCAACATCCTGGTCAAATGATCTGTAGGAGAAACAGTGAAGTCATTGGGACTGTAACTAACCATTGTTTCTATTATCAATTGTCAAATATTTTCTTGATTAATTGATTAGTTGTTTGGTCCATAAAATATCACTAAATAGTGGACAATGTTGATCTGTGTTTTCCAAAGAAACCAGAAAACATTCACATTTGAGAACCTGACATAAGAGAATTTGGACATATTTTTAAATCAGAAAATGACTCATGATTAATGGATTATCAAAACATTTGGCAATTTATTTAATAGTCTATTAATAATTGATTAATTGTTGCAGTTGCAGAGCTCATACATACAAGGCCACGACCAAACGTTCTATCATGTTACAACAACCAGACACACTATGAAGTGTTTCCATTTCAACACAATGTCAACCTTGCTGATGAAACTTTTTTGGCTATTTCTCCTACAACCTTCAAGTCGTTAGCCAGTAATGTGAAATAAAACATTAAGTTACAATAAGTTATAACCCAATTTATTCAGTAGTGCTGCTATGCTTTGCTCACACTATGTGACTTTGAAAGTCATCAGATAGCGGTACTGTTCAAATGACACAACTTTCTGTCTTGTGTTTGGATATACTGATTTTGAAATTGTTGTGCTTTGCTCAATATACGACTGAACTGCAGTGGAATCACACATAAGATCTTTTACTACATGCGACATGAACAAGTGTGCAGCACGTTACTGTTGTAGTCGCTGCAGGAGGAGCTATTTTAAACTGTTCTGGTGTTCCTCCACCTCTCCTTCCATAGCCTGTGACTGCATTAATTGGCTATAAGTTGATGCTTGTCTCCCAACCTGTTCCTGACACAACCAGAACTTAAACCTGCTTAATAGCCATCAGGTTCTGTAAGGCATCAGCAAGCTTTCTGATTGTGTCTTTAAACAGTTTAGACATAACTATTGTGCAACCATTTGCCACTGGTCTCTTAGCTTTTGACGGCAAATCTCAAAAAACTGCCAGCAAGTGGAAGATTGGGATACAGCCCTGTAGCGTGAACTTAAACGGTCACTTGTTGGCTGAAACTTTACCAACTGAGCCTGTCATCTTCTACCATTAGCCATGGCACTACTAAATGTATATTTCTGCCACCAGGGGTATCTCAATCAAAACAACAACAAAAGAGACTTTGACATAAGGCTCGGTGGAGTCCAACTGCACCTCACTTAGAAAGTGAACAAGATCAGGTGGCCGCAGCAGGAAACAAAAACCTGCAGTCAAGTCAGGCAGTTTTCTAGCAGGTGTCAGAGAATATACAGGAAGAGGCACTAACATCCTGTTACATCACTTGTAGACTACAGACCATGTTATACATAGGCCTGGCTCATCTCAAACAAGCCGAATGTTGTAAATCTGTGGGATCATGAGAGATGTTGTCTTCATTGTTAAACAGCCATCATTAAAGATAACACTCTAATATGATTCAGGGAGAAATCCTGTTAGTGGACAAGGTAATATATTTAAGTTTCATTCATGTTACATTCGTCAACTTGTGGTGTTTCTCTGAAAGTTAGATCAAATAGAGCAGGCGAAGGAAAAATGATGACACTGACAGACTGACTGACACAATAAAGCCCCAAGGCTTATTTCAATTTTAAAGTTTGGTGTTAGCCATAACCAACATTACTCTGCACAAAGGACAGCAGATAGCATGATTAGTAACCAGCTAACTAGTAGTTAATGTCCCTCTCACTAGCCAAAAATGTCTTACTTATTATTGCTTACCCATGTGACAAGCTTAACTCTAGAAGGAAGTTTTCACATAAATCAGCTTTGGGGGGGGGGGGGGGGGGGGGTATGCCCACCTTAGTGTCACGTGATCCCACCTGCAGGACTTTATGACATCTCAACATGCAACTATACAAACTGTGACGTGGAAACTTGAAATCTCACATACACATACAATTCAGTGGAAATTATTTTTTTTCAGTGAAGCAGGAGGCATATTATGTGTACTAGTTAAAACGATCAACATTTTGCAGAGTCATAAGTTATGGATTTTTCAGTGAGAGACAACGTGTAGAAGTAAATTAAAGAATTTCAACAAAGTAACTCAGCTTTCGGGTGGAAAAAAACGTCACATTAATTAAGATTTATCATTTAACGCGCAACACTTTCAAGGGTTTTTAAAAATGTCTAGATGGTTATTTAAATATTTAAGTGCTAACCCTCTACCGACTATGAGGCTCAATGACTGACATTGGACAACTGCATGGACATGACATACACAACCCTTACATATCTCTTGACCACAAATTATTCTCTATACTGAAAGGTCACTTGTCTGTTAAACAGCCAGGGTTAACTTTTGTAAACTTCCATTTCTTGCAGTTCTGTTCAAGTCTCCCCTGTGACTGCAGCTAACGTTAGCCCCGGCTAGCCCCACACTTACCATATTGTGTGGGGACGGGGTCAGGATGGAAGGTAAAGTGCGCGGCATGTCTTCGTTGTATTTTTGTTCGTGAGTTGCAGCTCGGCGACAGTCTCAGCAGAGTGGCTCCAAACGAGTTCTGAGCCCCGGAGCCGACACCGGAGATGGAAAGTTTCGAGTTTGCACCTCGAATGAAGAACCGTGCAGCAGCCGCCATCACTGTTGTTATGGCTGACCAGGAAGGGCAAGAGGAATTAAAGTGTGAAGATCGTCTATTAAAGCGAGACAGCACACTCAGGAGCGAATCCTGGTATCGAGCTGAAATCCCGCCCCACTTATCGGTCCCTTCTTATCCTGTTTTTTCTTCCCTCGGTACCTCCTTTAATTCACCACTGTATTGGCTAATAATATTACAGTACCGGGTGCGAATAAACCAAAGCTTGTATTTGCTGAAGTCACACTAACTTAACAATAATATCAAATGTAGTTCTGAAAAATGTATTCTACAATACGCCTTTATGTTGACTATTACAGTTAGCTTAGGACATGTCCAAAAAACTTTGTCTTGTTGAGAGACCGTCGACAATGGAAAACAGAGTGGGAATTGAATGTGAGGTCTCTGTGGTATCCGCGAATGGTGTCAGAGTGAGACCTCGTGTTTCTTTCTCTCCGTGCCAGCCTCCTCGAGCAGATGACGGTTGTGATTGGTTAAAAAGGAGGGCGGTGTGAGTGATAGAGATTTTGGATGTGTCCTTGCGCACAGTATGCAAGTTGACCATCTATGAAGTGGAAAAATTCCCGTCTCCCAGACTGGAAATAAGTGGCATGGTCTTTCTTCGACAATATAAAATATTTTTGCAAACAGGGAGGTTTCCAGGATGCTATACAATTTTTATTTCCCTGTTGTATTATTGTCACAAGAAGTTAATTCAGGGAATAATGTATATTAACCCAAATAATTTTCCCATAGACAGTACTGAAAAAACAACAAAACGCAAGCATTTACTATTTGACAGTTGAAAAGTACTTGCAGAAAGAAAATGCCCAGTCTGTGCTGTTTTTGGTATTTTCATTCAGTGACCATATTGAGCTCTTCTCATCTTAAAGACAATGTTTTATTTTGTCAGATATCTATTATGATCAGCTGAGACAAATGAACCAACAACTTCTAAAGATACAGTATGTTTATTTGACGATGCTGTATCAGACACAAGTAAAAAAGAGGCAATATAATGATTTTGTTTCAGGTAAACAAACATAAAAATACAGATTTGTTAGTTCTACAGCTACAGAGAGTATCATCACTGTACTGAAGTGGTTAAGTGGGGAAGAAAAAAAAGAGAGGAAATATCCACATCACATTTTCAAAAATAGTTAAGTCGATGACTTTGCACACTCTGCAACATCCAACCTCCTGCCGCTGCTGCACATTTTTGCCAGATTCTGTGAAGAGCGGAGAGCAGAGTTAATATTCAAGAAACGTCTTGTTGGAGAAAAGGTTTCTGCAGAGCAACTCTTACATTAGCGGCTCGGATGATGCTGTTTGGAGACTGCAGGGCTGCGAGGTCCGTCAGGATCTTCTGGAGATCACTGTTACCTGGACGTTCTGAAACGGGTCAGTTGAGGTCGGGTCAGTGCCACATGGTGAACAGTAAGGTGGCTTCCAAGTACAAAGGCTCTGAGTGTGTGTTTTTGAGTATACCTGGCTCAGGTGATCCCTGTGGTTTCAGCTGAAGGTATGGATGCTCCAGCAGCTCTGCAATAGAGATTCGCTCTTTGGGGTTTCGTACCAGGCACCTCTGGAGCAACCAGACAGCAAAAAACAACTTATTTGTCTTTTACATCACATCAACACTTCAGAGTTAATCTGTGGAGCTGTGGTTAAAAATGCAGCTCTATATATGATACAGACACATTAACCATTCTTGCCAACCCTCCCAGTTTCCCCAGGAGAATCCTGTTTTTCGTTGTCCTCACCCTGTATCCTCCTGGGATCACAATTCTCCTGTATTTCTCCTAATTTCTTATCAAATTTCACACATTTTTCCATTATAATGATCACAATGTGTGTTCTGACACTGCACTGCATGTATAAGCCCTATAACTCGAGTGCTCTAGAGCACTCCAGTGTCTCTTCTCTGCATCTCTTCACCTCACCTTCAAAACGTCCAGCAGATCCTTCTCCGAGATGTCTGGAAATTCAATCTTATGGGAAGGATCGATGATGGCGTGCAGCTTGGCGATCTGATTGGTGATGCTTTGGAACGGAGTTTTCCCGTAAGTCATGCAGTACAGGATACATCCAAGGGACCATACATCACCTTTGGGGCTGATCTTTAGTGGGAGGAAAAAGAAAATAACCTTTCCAGTGTAGTCCAATCAAAATCGATTTCTGAATGTTAAACTGACTGAGCAGGAGTACCTTTGAGCGAGCTTTTCCTGGCTGAGACGAAGTGTCTTTGATGGCTTCAGGGGGCATATAGTTCAAGGTTCCAACCTGTGTTTGACAGACAACTTTGCGTTACATGGGTGGAACCCTTTGCCCCTGGAGTCTACATCTGATACAAATGAATTATCTTTCATCTTAAGACCACTGTCAAGGCAAATTAAGACCTCTTTCATATCTCCATACTGGCAAAAGTACAATAATCAATGTTTTATTAATCAGTGTTTTTGCTGGTTTCAACAGTTTAAATTTAAGACTTTTTAAGACTATTATGAATGCAATGGAAAACCTATTTCGTGTCCATATTGGCAACAAAGGTATGAAGGATATAACGACCCCAGAATGTTGTTAGTGCAGAGTAGGTCACCTGTAGCTAGACTTTGATGATGCTCCTGATGTGAATACAGAATATCTACATATGTGTTAAGTCAAGACCACCGTCACTTTTGATTTTGGCAGAGATCTAAACGCTGTCCACAGGTCAATTGTTGGAGTTGCAGAAGTTCAAGTGTTGTTGTTATAGTGTTAAAAGTACACATTTTTTCCAAAAACACATTTAAAAGTGAGACTGAAGTAAATGAAACTTTAGAAAAAATTAACGCTAGCTTCATAATCAAATCAATTTTTAAAAAGGTCAAAATCATATGTAAGATATTTTAAGGATTAAAATTCAGATTTTAGACTTTTAAGGACAGCCAGTAACCCTACATTAACAATTTATATCAACCAGTTGCAGCTAGTGTAGACTTGAGCAGAACTCTTACCTGTGAATCCTTCATGATGCTCGTTACATCTGGTTGGATTCTGTTTGCGATGCCAAAGTCAATCAACTTCAGCGAAGCGTTCACAATGACAAAATTTGCTGGCTTCAAGTCACTGTGGACAATTCCTGCGCAGAGGACACAGAGGACATATCTGGAGTTATTCAAAGCTGTTTGGTTAACAACAGTAAGAACTGATGAAGGAAGAGTAAAAAGAGAACCATGTTTGTGGATGGTTTGGACGGCCTCCAGCATGTTCTTCCAGTAGAACTTCCTCTCCAGCGGATTCACAGATTTGCGGTTTCGCAACCAAGTGTTCAGATCTAAGTTTCCACACTCCATCAGCATGTAGATGTAGCTGTCGGTTATTTCACTGCAAACACATACACAACCATTGTGTTATTTCAAACTGAAATCATATTTACAAGTAGACCAAAGAGCTATCAACTGTAATATTTCTTTTAAAATGAAAATATGACTGACCTACTGCATCACCCAAACTAAAAAAAGATTAATTTAATCTAAAAAAAGATTCAAGGTTTCTATGTAGGACATTGATATATTATTTTTTAGAGAGGCCATCTACTCACTACTCATAGAGCTTGATAATTTGGTCGCTGTACTGCTGCAAGTGGTTCAGATGTTCAATCTCATTTTTGTAGCTTTCTATTGTCTGAGCGTCAGCCTCCATCAGGTCGACATATTTCACAGCAAACAGCTGCTTCTTGTGATCAAGGACCTGGTAGACCTGAAACAAACAGAAAACAGTGCCCATTAGTTATAGCTACAAACAACAACAAAAGCAAAATGCATGAGGCCACAGCATCTGAATGTAAAAAGCACACAACAGATGATCATGTGATATTATAAAGCTAAGGTCAATGGGCTTTACTAATGCCTTTTAGTGACTGATTCAAAATTCTGCTTTTTGACCCAAGCTTTGACCTAAAATATTGGGTTTCTGCAATTTCCAAGTCTGATTCTAAATTAATTTATCATATCTTGATGTACTTTTCCTACAGGCTACATTTGGATACATACATGCATACATTTAATCTACAAGACCCACATTAAACCCAGAGCATCAACAAACAAACAACAGCCAACAGTTATCCATCAAAAAATGCCTAATCCCACAGATTGCCTCAGGACATGAATGCTGGAACAGAATGTTTTACCTTGCTGGATCCACCTCGTCCAATCATCTTGAGTATGAAGAACTGTTTGCCCTTGATGGTGATGGATTCATTTGACAATGCAGGGAAGGAAGCCTGAAACAAGATTCAGACACAAGTACAGCCGGTTACAGTTTTCATGAAAAACAAATTCCCTCTGTAGTTCAATTCCAAACGTAAAAGGGTCTTTCTACATCTTATACTACAAGACAAGATACATTGCTCTATACATGACCAGATAAACTATCGGATGCATTTTCATTCAAATTCATTTCAACCTTTATTTAAACTTGGAAATACATTGAGGTAGAGACCTCATTTACAATGTAGCCAAGTAAAACAATAGAAAATAAAAGCACTTTGGCATAGAAAGCCAAAGAGAAACTTACATAAGGGTGGCAACCAGAATAAAAAAAAAGAACACACAATAAAACTGCAATTAAAAATGTTTGAAAAAACAAAATAAAAAAAGTATTAATTAATAATTAATTTAATTGTATTCATCCATTGTGTAGGACTCAGAAGGCCCAGACGTCATCTTATCATGTGACTCACTGCAGCTACTTAAAGTTATGGGTATTGTTGTAGATGGAACAGAAACATAAGAGCTTGTTGGTGGAAAAAATTATTGCTTTATATCGTGGTTGAAACTTTTATATCAGCAACAGAACAGTGAAAAGCACCACACAAAAAAAGTTCCCCAATTCACTTACAGCCTGAACTTGACTATGTTAAGTTGTTTTCATTGAGCCAATTAAAACAGGTGTTCGGTGTCATGGAAAATTGATTATGGACACATATATGTCCTCAGAGTCTAAAAAATTAATGTAGTGTGTCAAATAAAAGCAAATATGTCGGCATGAACATGCTGTACCTGTGGAGTCTGGAAACGTGGTGTTTGGTTTAGTGGTGTGAAGGGCTGCTGAACAGGTCCAGCTCTGTGCGATGCCACTGCAGAGGAAGACACCTCTGGGCCTCTCTTTACAACAGGAGTAATAAAACTGAGGGGGAGAAAGCGGAGCACGTGAGACTGGGCAACTTCGATGACTGTATAAAAAAAAAAAAAGCACCTAATTCCTAATTCCAAGATCATACCTGCTGGCAGAGGGGTTTCTGTAGCTGTTTGGCGTCTGACAGACTGTTTGTGGGTTCAGTTTGGAAGGAAGCTGGAGGGACGGAGTGGGAAGTGACTCCGGCACACGAGGGACAGGTCTGGGCTCAGGTGGTGTTGTGCGTTTATCCTACGAGGAATATAATTGGGAATATTTTGATCACAGGGTAAGGTTTTGAGACTAAAGCAGAATCTGATTCAGTTAATAAATGACTGGTGATCGTAAACGTAAAGAAATATTATTATATTAGAATGGATTCAGCAAACTAAGAAAAACGGCATCATCTCATATTTGTAGATATTTTTTGTAAATTGTCATCATAGTGATAACAATGGTTACCAAAATCCTGATGTAAGACAGTAAAATAACTTCTATAAAATACATTAAATCTTCGCTCTGCATGCATTGCAGAGAAAACAGTAGCAGATAGAGAATGTCTTCAGACCTCTGGAGAAACATGTCGGTCGACGAGAGCTGGTATCTTCCACTCTGATACAGGCTCTTTGTTGGCAGGTTTGGGCTGGTCCACTGAGCGGCTCACAGGGACCCGAGCAGGAAGCTGTTGAAGTTCCTGGTTTCCCCCACAAGCAGACACACTCACTGGAGCAGCTGTCTGCAAATCTACAAGAAAACAGTAGAAATTAAGACAAACTTTCAGTCACAAACTAGGTCCAAGTCAGTGCTTTCACCTGAACAGCAAAAGACTCCTCGGTGCATCTCTACCTGCGGACTCTTCCTCCTCTCGGGTGGGCACAAGCTGTTTCTCTCCAGCTTTCAGGTTACGAATTGCCGTCTCCAGGAGCTCTACGGGACGGGCATGTAACGCCTGGGCTTTGTGCAGAATTGAGGTTGCTTTCATCACATTACCTTGAAAGGAAAGGTGGAGGAAAAATTTGAATTTCACCATATTTTACAGACAGACAAGTATTCATTTCATTAACTAAAGAAAGTTTGGTTTTCAGAGTATTAGGATACTGGCACATCTGTAACAACAGCCTGCTATTAATTTTATTGCTCTTATTATGAATGTTGCTGAAAGTAAACCTGCACGTATTCCATTAAATATGTATTTAGAAGTGTGCAAATTCCATATATCAGACTTCTGGAAACTAAAAGCCTTTGTACCTTGAGAAACCTCAAACTGTGCGTGTGCTATGTGGACAAAGGCAAAGCCTTTACAGTTGGATCTTGCCACTATAAAGTGGTCTTGGGCTTCATCTGGGTCTTCGATCCTTTAACAGAAACAGAAAGAAATGAGGTTACATTTTAAAAACATCTGAAGCTGCGATATTAGAATTCAAAGATTAAAATTCAACATTCTGATAACAATAGCCTTGAGGATTGTAGGCTTACAGAGCAAGAATACACAGTTACATCAAGACAGAAAATATTCACACCTGAGAAGCTGAAGTCAGAGAATTTGGACATTTCTTCTTACAAAATTACTCAACAGGATTAAATGAATATCAAAATAGTTAATCATTAATTTAATAATTGATTAGTCCTTGCAGATCTACAGTTAAATACCCCCTAACACACACACAGCAAAGTCCCAGTGCTGTCTTGCAGATTCAGTATTCCATCCACACTCACCCCTTCAGTTCTGCGTATCTGACCATTATCCTGGCGTAGCTGGCGTTTTTGCTGTACTGTCTTATCGGCAGCCTGGAGAAGATTTTAGAGTAGCAGTCCTTGAGCTTATTGAGGACGTTGATGTCTGTGTGAGGGTTTCCTCTTTTCTCCAGGTTCATCAGGTATGTCCAGCATGACTCAGGGGAATTTGTGCTGATGACCTGGTCGAAGTTGAACGTTACATCTGACAGCAAGTCCTTTGTGTGCAGGAGGGTGGTGGTGGAGTCCACAGCTGACTGGTCCTCCCATGGACAATACTGTGGGCTGACAGCTGGTGGCTGAGAACACAGTAACACAACAGAGAGATTTAACACTCCTTTACTTAACTCAAACTGAACATCTTTGCTTTGAAGACCACTGATTATGAACCACTGACCACTGCTTGCCCTGAATTATTGTAGATTGTTTATACTCACTGGAAGATCTCCATCAACAGCATTTTTCTTCGAGGATGATAGCCCAAATACTGGGTTCACATTTGATCCAGATGTTTGCCTAAGACAAAGTTAAATAAATTTTAGTATCAACTACACTTGCAAAAGATTTATTACACATTTTTTAAAAATATTTAAGCATTAAGCAAAGTGAAGAGGGGATGTAACCAATCACAGAACTGCATTTCTTACATTACACTAGTGTGATGTACAAAATAGAATTTTATGTATTGAACAATTTTCATGGGGTTTATATGCAGTTTATCAGGAGTACATATAAAACAACAGCTGATGTTGCAACTCTAGATTAAACATGACAATTAACTGTAGTCTTTGTTGTTTCTCTACAGCTGCTAATAAATAAAATTGTTACAGGAGGTAAAAATTGGCTTTCGACAAGTAGATTTCTGACCCACGTCCTGACTGGACAAATAAAAAAAAAAATAAAAAAAAACGAACAAAAAAAACACTGCAACATTATGTTGAACCCTACATGCACACAAATTTTCCCTTATTATTCTGAAGATGACAATATTTCAAGTTTGATACAGATCTTATTCTTAATGTCAGATAGGTGCATTCAGATTCAGAGTATGCAGCTGAGCCTCCTACTTGTTTACAGTCAGCTCCATATGTTGCAAACAAACCAACTAACCAACACTTGCATGCACAAAAAGTAAAGATTTTTATATCAATCTCTATCTTCCCTGTAGTGTTCATTATGTATTTAAATCTGACCAAACAAATTTGGGTTGAGGTACATATGGGCTATTTTCCCCAAGTCCTTGTAAAAAACATTTCTCCACATGCTTTCACATAGGTTTCCGCATGATGACAAACAAACCACCTAGGTTAAGGTAGAGAATGGGAGGGCATGCGCACTCTGATCTACGTCACTACTTTTGGCTAACAGCTGAGCAGGAGTTTCCATTTGGAAATCACAGAGTTAACTGGAGTCACCATTTAAACACATTTGGAAATAAATGTTGGTGTAAAAATGTACCTGGATAAACTGGTGTGGACTGAAGCATCACTCCTCTTTGAGGGCTTCTCATATATGTATCCATCATCGTCATCCTTTTCTGGGATAGAGAAAGGCACTATGGGAACTCTCACTGGCTGAAATACAAAGGGAAAGAGCACAGTTAAAACAAGGACTATTTGGTACTTAATTTCAATTAATCTTTGAAAAAATAAAGTAAAATAAAATAAAGCATGTTTAATGACAGTAGACTAAATGTAACTCTCACCATGCCGACTGCTCTCTTGCGTTGAGATCCAGATCTCCAGCCTGGCAGCTGGTCATCTGATGATCCACCAAGAGGATCTGTTCTGTGGACCAGAGACCAACACAAGATGTCACCTTCCCTAAATCAAACTGAGGTCTTATTAACTGCTGAATGCTGTTGTTTTCTTCTTACCCTAAACCAAAAATACTGGAGAGCTGCAGATCACCTGTCCCATCTGATGTTCTGCTTACTTTTTGGACTGCAGAGCCTTTTTTGACAGAATCGTGCATATGACTGTTCAGTCGTACTGGCAGACAGGAAATAATGTGAAGAAAAGTGAAAATTAGACAGTAAAAATTAAATATATCCTTTGATAATATCACATTGTGACAATAAACTTTTCAGAATTGCTGTAGACCAATTAAGTAATCTAACAATGTAATAAAACATGATGAAATACTCACGAGGTACATTTTCTTTATCTTCTGAACAGTGTATTGTTTTCCCTGTCTGCATGCTTTGCAAGGCTGCCTCCAGCAGTTCTTTTGGTCTGGCACCCAGTTCAATAGCATTCTGCAATATGGAAACACCTCTCTTTGTGTTGCCTGGTAAAAAAGATATAGCCAAAACTGAAGTACAACTGCTAACATGTCATGAGTGTGCGTTTATATTAACAAAAAAAGCTCATCTCTCTACCTTGAGAGTGTTCAAACTGTGCATGTGCGATGTGAACAAATGCAAAGTGCTGGCTGTGAGATCTCGCCACGTTGAAGTTCGCTTCTGCCTCATTGACATCTTGAATTCTGATACAAGAAAAAGAGGAAAATGGAGATTAAACGCACACCCTACTGATATTTTAAAAGCATATCAACATGTTTTTTTTTTTAATCCAGCCTATTTAGAAAACAGAGGAGTTCTTTGATCAATAAGTCACAACTTAGGTTACTCACGCTTTTAGCTCTGCAAATCTGACCAACATCCTGGCATAGCTCTCATTCTGACAGTGTTTCCCCAGCGGCATATTGGAGAACACTCTGGTGTAAAAGTCAACAAGTCTGGTGAGGTGGTTGTGATCCAGGTGAGGGTCACCTTTCTTCTCCAGGCCCGTCAAATATGTGAGGCATGATTCGGGTGAGTTGGAGCCAATAACTTGGTTAATGTTGTCCGTGTCATCTGTAGCAAATGCAAGGTGTCATGATTACTTTCTATGAAGTATGGAAATATGATGACATTATAATGAAAGGACTGCAGGGCATACAATTACCTTCATTGAGAGACTTTTTGATTTTGTTGAGCTTTTGATAAAGCATGGCAAGCTGCTGCTTTCTGTCTGTATGCTCCTCTTCCTCCATCTGAAATTGAGGGGTAGATGCATTCAATCAAAGCTCCTCTATGTAAGAAGATAATACCTTACAAGCTGTGCCAATGGTATGAAATGGCATATACTTCCTGTCTCCTAAGTGGGCGTGGTCAGAAGTGTGTAAATGTCATGCAGATAGATGAAAGCAGATACAAAACAGCAGATACAGAACATCATTTAGTATCAGAATGGTCAGAAAATACATGGCTTGTGAGAAATTAGTTCAATATTTACTTCAGTGACTGTGGGGCAAAAGGATCTGTCATAATCTGTGCACTTGTTCACTTCTCCCATTGGTTTGAATAGAAACAGAGCCTGCCACTACTCTCCTAAAGGGGCAGAGCAGCAGTGAATGCCACATGACAATGATACAGGAGATTACTCTTCAGTGCACCATCTCCTTTTTGAACCCTCTCTGATTAAATTAGCCCAGATAAGGTTAAACATGCTCTCTTTCATTTCAGGGAAACTTCATCTCACAACCAAAAGTATTTTTTTTCATAGTGCTATTTAGCCATTTAAATTGTTTTGGTGAGTTGGAGAGTTTTGTAGACGACAAATCTACGATGGCATCTCTCAAATATAATGGAACAAATAGCACTCGTTTTTTTTTTTTTAACCAAATCATGCAGCCCTACTCCTACTCATGAATGAGAGGCTTGTGTACAATATACACATTAATGACATACTTCTTGGCTGAGCTGTATCCTCTCATCCATGAGTAGATGCACACTTCTTCCTGCACAGTGATATGACTGGTGGGTGTAGTTTGGTAAAAAGAAGAGAGCTATACAGCCGACATGTCCAAAACTCAACTACTTATACTAAAACTATTCAGATGAATAAATAACACTAAAAATAAGAGGAAATGTGTTTATTCGATTTTGGGGTGAACTGTCCCTTTAATCAGAAACTATACTTCCACAGATGCCAAAGAATTAAGATTTAATAACTACTGAGTCAGTATAACAATATGTATTAATGATTCATATTATTTCAGACCTTTTAAAGCACTTTATTAGAACGACCCCAAAATGTCAATTGAAACGTTACGTTAAACTAGCGTTACCGCAATAATATGCTGTAATTTGTTCACCTTTCGAATCTGTCGAAAAATATGTTTACCTGGTGTGTATACATCCTGCGAGGCAACAAATAACTTCAGTAACATTTTCAAGTCAGATAACCAGCCAACGTTCTTGCCTTTCAAAGGACTTTTCTTTCGTGTTTACAATCTGAGTTAGCTCAGCTAGCTATCTAGCTAGCATCTTGTTAACGGTATACTAGGTTAGCGAATTGGTTACCCTGTGGGCCATACGAAATCAAATAAGGTTAAATATGCATTAGGGCATCTTCCAATAACATTCAAATAATATGATAATGTTAAAAAATATCTCACCGTGTTACGCTGTAATTAATCCTTTTTCACTTATGTGGCAGGAGAAAAGGCTCGACTTCAACTGCCAGTTTTAAAATTTGCCACTTCCGTCCTAGTCGCGTGGTGATTGGATAGTTTGCGGTGACGACAGGGTGCGTCAGGTTTACGTACTCGGAATAGCATTCAGCCACGATGAAGGCAACTGTCCTTACTGACATGTAATGCGTAATAATAGTCTTACAAATATTCACCATAAGGAATTTTGCACATTTTACATTATGATTTATTTCCATTCTACGGGATTTATTCTCCTATTAACATTTTTTTTCAGAGAAGACATAATAGTTGTGAGCCTATGTGTCTGAGACTTCATTTTAGGAGATTTAAGAGATTTATAGACCTTTTCACAGGAAATATTTTGACATGGAATAGTAGGGTAAACACAGTTATTACCAATAGTACTAGTTAAGGCTCTGTTCCATTCATGATTATGACTTACATTAAGGATATTTTTCCATAAGAAGCCCATTTCCGCCACTGAAAGAAAAATATATTCCCAAGGTAAGTCATAATTATAAGATAAAAAGTCAAAATTATGAGATAAAAAGTCATAATTATGAGATAAAAAGTCGAAATTATGAGACAAAAAGTCATAATTATGAGATAAAAGGAATAATATCGACTTTTTAATCTCATAATTATTACTTTTGTTCTCATAATTTCGATTTTTTTAATCTCATAATTAATTATTATGACTTTTTAATCTCATAAATTCTACTTCTTTCTTCTTCTTAATTCTACTTTCTACATAATTATGACTTCTTTATCTGACAAACGTTGTTTTTCCCTTATTTCCCGACAGCACGTGAATGCAGCAGGAGCACGCTGTACTTCCCTGTTCCTGCTCCTCCCAGCTCAAAGATGGCAGCCATGGGACAGAGATGAGAGACGACACCAATTTAGGAGTTTTGTCATGAAACAGCAGCGGGGTGTACAGCTGTCACATGCATGGTTTTGACATGATAACGATATAATTTATCGCTGCCAATGTGTCGTCTTATGAAGACAATTAAAAGGTTCAGAAATATCATGTTTTCCTGTGGGCTAAGCTAGCAAGCAGCCGTTAGCAAATAAATGAACTTGTCTCTTCTGCCACACAAGAAGAAAGCAGCTGCTCTGCAGACGGTGTACTGACATCTTGCAATGTGAGTATCTATTTGTATTGTAGCGTAAACGTGCAAAAAGCTAATGTGACGATGTGGTTTACTTGCGTTAATTTAATATTGGTAGAACTTTCATTATATCTAGCGTTAATTTTACCTCAATCCTTTTGTTCTATGTTGGGAATTGCGTAAAAAACAAAGGTATAACGTTAAATCTGTCAGTATATTTGCACTTATTGGTATTAAACTATGATCATTGCATCTGTTGTTGAAATTTGCATAGTCTGCTGGCTAAGCGTGTCACAAGGCGGTAGCATTTTAATAAAAGGCTCTCCAGATTATGAATAATATGACTGGTCGTTGTTAATGTTCATACACGCCAACACATTGCTCTTTAAAGAGTAATTCCAGGCCAACTGTTCTCAATTTCATACTGCCCTTCACATTTTTTTTCTGATAGACATTTGCTGTGGTGTACATCCTGGTGCTCTGGAGCAAAACAAGACAGGCAAGCATCATTGTGAATCCAAATGCTAATTCTTTTCCCCGTTCTTTCCCACCAGCTTAATTTCGCCATGGCCATCACTCAGTTCCGTCTTTTCAAGATCTGCACATGTCTAGCCAGCTTACTCTCCTTCTTTAAAAGGTTGATATGCAGGTGAGCACAACTGAACATACTTGCATGTGTAATAAAAATGTAATCCAGTCTAGTACCACCTGATACATATTATTCTCTTTGAGTTAGATCTTGTTAATGCAACACTGCTTTGCTTGTTGGAAAACATAAATATGTTGAAGTCATTTGAGAAATTGATAGGATACACTGATAAGATTTGTAAGCATCTGATGTCAACCGATCTGTTTTTTTTAACGTGGTGCCAGTGCTGATATTTAGAGGACCAATGGCTGATACATGATGCTGATATCAAAACAAAGAAAAGTCATGCATGATTCCATTATTTCATGGAAATTATAATTTTAATAGACATGGTTGTCTTGGCCATCAACATGTTGTTTTAGAAGGAATTTCTATTAATGAAATAGAAATTAGATAGAAAAGTGAATTGGTTATGCTGTAGATTTTACAGTGTGACAAGTTTTTAATGGAGAGCAGGGCACAGTCTGTCAGAAGCAACATCATTCAACTGCATTATTTTATATATTTTAACATAATATGTATTTGACAGGGATGAAATTCTAATCAGTTTCATGATAGAGTGTTACAAAAACCCTGACGATTACTATTACTGTTTCAAATTTTAATTATTGTGATAACCTTGTTTGTTTACTGTGATTTGAAAACCTCACTATAAATATTGTCCAGCATCAACCAAAATTAGCAGCAGTCTCTCAGATGCAGGTGCAGCATTCAATGTGGTTTTGTTTTGTATCACTAAAAACATCAGCATCACAAAGGACGTGGTGCCATTTCAAATTGTTAATAGGTTTTCAGTACAAAACTTGAACTTGGTGAAATTATTTCAATATATGTTTCAGTACTTTGTGAACATTATCAGCACATTTTAACAAAAACATGGTAATAATGATAACAGTGTAATTTTGGTCACTATGATTGTGATATGAAGTTTTCATGCTGTTTCACCTCAATACAAGCCAGTAATGGTTTTGATTGTATTTGCTGTCATTTAGGATGGAAGAAACATGTTAACACTTAGAAAAGACTGCAGTCACTGTAGAAATCTGAGCAAACATCAACCCTCAAAATGCCAGACAATCGGCCCAATTAATCAGTTGATCACTAATCTGATCCACAACTGAATACCACGAGTTTGTGGTACAAACCAGATCACTGATTGGTGGATGACATGCACGCTGATTAAGCACTGAAATCTAGTGATTCAGAAAGCTCAGTTCATGTTCTTAGGGGTGTGCATCTGTGATGCTAAAAAAATTAATCTGGCAGTGGATCAATCTCTCTACACTAAAAAGATCTGACCAAAGTGTGTGAAGACAGTGTTCCATCAGCTGCTGCTATTTGTGGTATTAAAGTAGGTCCTTGTGACTTGTTATTTTATTGTTTTACTTTGCAGGACTGGAAGGGGTCGCAAGCTCAGTGGTGATCAAATAACTCTCCCGACAACAGTGGACTTTTCATCAACTGTACCAAAACAGGTCAGTATTGCGTCACTTAAGAGCGACTGGCCTGACAAGGTCAGAGCCTGGAGTTCAATATTTGGAAAGGCAAACTACAGATACAGTCATGGGGCTAAACTTGCATGTATTTGCTTGTACAGATAAACTACTCAAACACCTGCTTTTAAATTGCATGAGTAAAAATTCATAATATTTTATTGTGTCATCTGCACAGCCGGAGATCGAAGAATGGAGTTCTTGGGATGAAGAGGCTCCTACAAGTATTAAGATTGAAGGTGGTAACGGGAACGTTTCCCCCTCAGCCAACGAGGTTGACGAAGAGCCCGACTACTTCAAAGACATGGCTCCCACCATCAGGAAAACACAGAAGGTATGTCCGCAGACAGTGTGGCCAATCCAGTGTTAAACAAGCAGATGCAAAATGAATGATAAACTGAATATCTGGAATACATTTTTTTCCAAGTTGGTGATATTTGTTACATCTCTCTGTCTGTGCTGTATTGCTGCTTAAAAGGGATTCATTATTTAGGTAAAGGGATATTTAGACGTTTTTTTGTCTTTTTAGATAATTTAAGTTTCATTTTTGCACATTCAGTATGGACACTAGTCCTTGATGTGTCTGTCTTAACTTAGCACAGAGACTAGCAGTGCAGAGTTTCTCCCAGATCTTGACACATGTATCACTGTAGTTTGGCATTTTCTATTTGAAATGGTGCATATGGTCTTTATACTCTAAAGGTTAGAGTCTCTTCTGCTCAAGTTAGAAGTAGGAAGGCAGAGAAGGGACCAGCATGCACCTGGGTAGGCAGCAGGAGAGGCATGAAGGAAACATTCATCCTTCTTTTGTTTGCTTGCTTGCTTGATTTGGATAAATAAACCACATGAAATGTAGTCATTTTGCATGGACCATGGACTTGTTTTTGAGTACATCACATGCCCATGGTGCAGCAGAAGCCATTTGATTATAAGTTTGATAGCATTTTTATTTGATAAATGGAAAAAACAATATTAGCAGAATCTTTTTTTTTTTAACAATTAATTGATCGTTAAAAAAAAATACAATCTTGCCACAACAAAACCACAAACTAACTGATGGAGGAGAAGTTTAATACAAACACATAGCAGTGTGACACGCTGTCAGACACCTCATCCAGACACACCCACAGAACTCACAGACCAGGTGACGCTTACATGTTCGCTTGTTTTTGCCACTGACAGGCTCAGCACTGTAAAAGAAAGGACATGTGTTCGTAAAGGACGGCCAAATCTGATTCAGCGTAAGAAAATCTTAGTCAGGGATAGACCTAGATGATATACATGTAAGGAAATGCGTTGGAGCATTACATAATGCACAAATCTGTGCCTCTGAATAGTTTAAAACAGTGTAACAAGGCTTGAATGTAGTCAGATTTGACTATAAAAATGCATAAATTTGTTCTTATAATCGAGTTGTAATGCATTACAAAGTTTCATCCTGTTTCTCTGGTTTCCACGTTGCAGATATTGCTGAAGAAAAGGGAGCCTTTGAACTACCCGGTGCCTGATGGCTCAGCAGGTTTCTCCAGCAGACTGGCAGCCTCTCAGGATATGATGACCTTCAGCCCACCCTCAGTAAGTTACAGCTTAGTACCATCTGAAGCATCTGGCACGTTTTCTTTGAAAAATTTAGGACTAGCTACTGTAGAGTAGAATAAAAATAATAGAATAAAATACATGGCTGTCCATTTTATACAATCATACCACATAATAAATGTGAAAAATCATTATATTACACACTAAGCCAGAAAGTAAGGGTTGAAAAATGGGGCTTCAGTCTTGTTTATGCAGCCTATATAGGTCATACTCTCTGTCTGTTACTTTCCAAATGCACATTTATCAGGTTTTGTTAAAAATATTAATATGTAGCAAAGTAGCTTGGATATTAAAAGGAAAGTAAAACTTGTTGTGTAACCTGTTAGGCCTGTAAAGAACTTGAGTTAAATGTTCAGGAGGGAAGACTTGAATGTTGGATCACACCCATAGCCTTCAGCAAAGAGTATCATATCACATTTTATTCACACTCGTAGTCCACATAAAACTTTGGTGTAATTTCTGAATATTTATCAGAACGTAGTAAATGACATACTCAGACATTTAAAAAATCTAATGAATGTGTTGAGACCTACAGTTTTACAGTGGAAGGTCAATCACTAACTCTCCCTGTGATGCTTGAACATTAGATGATTCAGTCATTGCATCATGTAGCATTTCTGCATTAAAATGTCTAACATTTTTTAAATCCAGAAAAATGTTTAATTTTATTCAAGGTAACGGTGAATTTCAATTGGTTGCCGTAACTCCCAGGTTAAGTATTGTGATTGGTTTAGCTTGATGCCAGCACATGATGGGAAATTAGCATTACGATCTGCTACGCTGGTGTCCACACTGACTACAGCAACCTCAAAGGGTCAAACTCCCTACACTGGATAATGCTTTATTACTATCCTACCAGGTAAATTTAAAAATACAGTCACCACTTGGTGTAGACATTATTTGACAAGTGAGTGCAGCACATAAATCTATATTTATATTTTCTATTTTATTTATTATTCTTCTGGCACTAGTTTGATGAGTAGGACCAGCTGAATATCATTTCAATGATGCTGCTGAAATATAACTTAGAGACTGTTTATCAATGAAGACTCCCCAGATTCCACGCCTCTTCACAACATCATCAAACTCTTTTTTGTTTTGATTTAGAGACCTCTAGTGGCAGAAATTGTGTGTACTGTACATTGAAGGGGTAATTAACTAAACTAGAGCGCTGAATTAGAAACTAGTAAGGAGGCAGCAGTATGAACTGTACAGTGTCTCCGTACAGTTAATCTCTGGTAAAGCTAAAGGAGACATCCAAAATAATTTGTCAAGTGAAGAAAATTTCTTTTTCTTTTTCTGTAGGCTGAACTGGGAGAAATGGACAACTGGCAAGAGGACGCTAATGCCTGGGAGGATGAGTCTGATGCTGCCTGGGAGGCAGAGGAGGTGCTCAGGTAATATTTTAATAGTTCTGTCTGTTTACAGTACATGAATGTGCAGTAATACCAGTTTGTCTGGATTTTTCAGTTCATCATTAGTAATAATGCACCAGGCATAAAAAAGGAACTGGAACAAGAGCATGGCTTGTGTGTAAGACAAAGGAGGAAATTAAATCTAAATTAAGTCCAATTCTCACATGAATCAGTGTGCAAACATGACAAAATAGGACAAAAAAGAAAATTATTCTGTAAGCTCACTTTCACTTTTCATTTTCACTCTTCTCTGGCGAGTGTAGTTACACAAAATGGCCAGCAGGTGGCAGTGTATGGTCTTACATCAACACAGAGCAAGGAACAACAATGTGTTTTCCTCCCTCCCAGCTGAGCTAGCTACCATCGATGAGCGCTGTAATGACACTGCTTGCAATCTTATGTTTGTCTTTCCTTTTATTTACCAGACAACAGAAGATGGCTGAGAGGGAAAAGCGGTCCCTGGAGCAGCAGAGGAAGAAGATGGAGAAAGAGGCTCAGAGGATGATGAAGAAGGAGCAGAAGATTGCCGTCAAGCTCTCGTAACATTTTAGAAACGCTCACTTTTGAGCCAAAGGGATCGGGGGTTGGCTGGGGGCAAAGACACTAAATCATTCGTTACTCTGTCTTTGAAGTCATTACACCGACCCGGATCATTGCCCTACACCACTTATCTGTTAGCAAACTGTCCTCCTTCTCCGCCCTGTTTCCACCAGCAGCCATTTTAGTCTGTTTTCCAGCTGCAGCAGTGTAAAATGCATCATTCTCGGGCAGATAACACACCTGATGTACTTGCTGTTCATGTGGCAAGGTCATTTTGGTCTTCAAGGGAGAGCTGTATTTATACAACCCGGTTCATGTTAGGTTTAAAGTTAGATGCAGCGTTAGAATTCACCATTTAGATTCTGATCCAATTTGTCAGGTAGCGTAGAAAAAATGTTCTATTTTGGTCTTTCCCAGGAACATTTGTAAATAAACAGGTACCTGTGCTACCTTTTGAAACTCAAACAGGGAGTACAAATCCTTTTCTTTGTCATATTTATAACCTGAAAGGACAAAGGAGTGTAATTAATTTTAAGCATCACTGTATACCAGTGACATCCCTCAGTTTGCTTGATTCTTGTGTTTTTATATTTATGTCTTTCATTGTCAGAAAACTGATTTTTTTTTTTCTAATGAATGTTGCTTGATAGCTCACATGATCTCCATGTGCTGTGCAGCCCTCACTACACTGGATATCTGCATTAAAATGAAGGCAGAAGTTTTTCAATACAAGTATAGATAAATGACCATAGACTAGAATCTAGCCCAACTATAAACATTAGCTATGGGTTCCTATGGTAATCTCATGGCTACTGATGTACCATTCATTTTCAAGTAATATCGAAGGAAAATATCCAGCATTGATTTTCTTTTTTTTTTCCAGGGGGACTTACTTTGCTCTTAAATAGTTGATACACTCACAGCACAGATGCTGTCTTTATAAATCATGGATAACCACAGTAATCTCAGACCGACAGTAATCTCCGAGCAGTTAACCTTGGCCAATAAGACGGTGAAAAATAGTTTTGCTTCTTTTCTCAACTGAAAACGAAAGGCTAACAGTTGACGTTACAAAGGGTTTAACTGAGCATCCTTTTATGCATCATTATAAAGAAATTACCAGTCAGTGTTGGAAACATGGGTACCAGTGCCAATAGGCAAGCTGTTGTCATGGTAACATTGGCAGGTGAAGAAAGGCCATTATAAATTTAAATGTGCAGACATGATACAAAGTGTCTCTGGTCTGTGATGTCTGATACTCGGGTGGAGGTTAGAGAGGCATGTTTCTGTGCTCAATGTTAGGATTGGAAAAGCTTTGCAGCTTTGTTTGACGCTTTTAAAGAAATACTGGGTTAACATTACACAGAAATGATTTATTGACATGCTCAGAGGTGCTGACTGTTAAAACTTCAATGATAAAATGACTGATTAGTGCATGATCAGGTGTAAGAGTTTAATTCAAAGCAGGCATTTATTTTAAGGAAATGCAGCGAACTCTATGTGTTGGTTTGTGTTTTCTTTTGAAATGCTCTTTTCCCTCTGTTTTTCATTGAGAAAAGCTGCATGTGCTTCAGTTTTGTTATTTTGCACAGTTAAACTGTCCAACCATGAATCACAGAGAACTCCTTTGTTTCTCACACATTTTTTTTTCTCATGGATGTGTAAGACCTGATGTTATAAGAATTGCTATGGTTGAGCACAAACGAGTCCACCAGCTCAATCAGTCCAGAAGGTTTGGCAGATTGTACACCTGCTGTATCAGTCCTACACAGGTTTTTAATAAAATGATTTGATTCATACCTCCAGAGGTGAAGAACTTTGGTCATGAGTCTGCTGCCTGATGTGTCATTTTGGGAAACTATCTGAAGTGTTGTTGTTGAAGTATCATTATAGATGGATGACACATGATTATTTTTGAGCTTTGTTGCAGTTACAAGTTAGTTTCGAAATTTTGCAATCCATGCTAGTGGCATGGGTTGCACAAGTTAGCCATCAGGGCTTTCTGTCAGAAAGGCTTTCTAACATGTTGTTAACATAAAGGATCAATCTTAACCCAAGCCACCATGATTTTTAGTGCTAATTTGTGAATATTAGCATGCTAATATGCCAGAATAAGATGGTGAACACTGTGAAAACTGTATCACTGCTAAACATCTGCTTGTTAGCATTGTCATTGTGAGCATATTAGCATGCTGATGTTAGCATTTGGCTCGAATCACTGCTGCACCAGAGTACAGCCTCACAGAGCTGCTAGCATTGACTCTAGTCTTGTTAATATCACAACATTATAATGTCTGACAGTAAGGTGGCCTTTAACCTGGATTGACGGACAGGTTGTCAGCACTCGTCTGACCCCCATCACAACGATGTCACTCCCATCTGTCTGGGGACACTGCCTGCCAAAACCTCTTGGAGACTGACCCACTTTCAAAAAGGGAAAATGCGCGTCATCAGTCTCCAGAAAGGGAACAAGCTATCTGGGTGAATAATCGTCCTGTAAGGAGAATCAAACTGATTTTACGAGACTGCTGTGTTCTTAGCTGGTTTGACTTAGAACCACTGCAGCACACTCGTTTTAATCCAGAGTGCACACAGTAGTGTGGGGATTACAGCATGTGATAACTCATTAGTCTGATGTCTTATGAACTGAGAGGTCATGGTTATGCAATTTAAGATACACTGCCATATGGCAGAGTGGAATATGGAGTAATCATGACAAAGAAGTGTTACTTCATCTAGACTTAATCAGCTTTTTCTTTCATTTTCCTTGAATATGGGTAGATGTTTTGTAATGGCTAAAGAAAGCATTTATAGTTATTGCATCTGCTCTGGCTCTGACCCAGATTTTATTTGTGTATGGGTACAGACAGCATTTTACAGCTTCTGAGAGATCCCAGTAAAGTGGATCTAATGCACTTTACATTGTCAGACCCACAACCCAAGGGATGTCTGAAAATACAGGCTGAGAAAGCTTTTACGTAAGATGAGCTGTCATGAGAGCACCGCTTGGTTGCACTTGGGTTCATATTTTTCTTTTTTACTAATTTATGTGAACATCTTGTGCAAACGAAGACACTTGGGCTCTCCTAGTTTTTCACTTGCATTTTTAACTTACAGCTTACATAAGCCGAACTTTAAAGGCTGTGTGCAGCAACAATAGATGTGTTCTGAGTTTGTTACACCATAAAAAACATGGTTTTTTAATAACCCAGTCAAATTTGAATGATTAAAAAATTGCTAAGTACATAAAATTTAGGTTTCAAAATCAAAAAAATGCAGTCTTAAATGCCACTGGGACTCCCAAAAAAACTTAGTATTTTTGCCTGGGGGTAGAGCCTCACATCCTGCATCACACAGTGTTGCAATCCTTTGGGTCATCTCATCACTCTCTGGATAAACCAGCAAAACTGTGACATAAAAAGTTGTTTATTAACCTAATTTTTGCCTTAATTGCAAAATTAAACCTACAGGTGACCTCCTGCCTTAATGTAACTTCAAACAGAAATCTTTTTGTGATCGTCAACTTAGATTCTGGCTCCTTGTATATCTGCACAGCTGCAAACTCAACAAACACTGGACTTCACTGATTTTCTGACTGTAGATTAATTCTCAAATTGACCATCTTAAAGTTATGCTGGAAAATTTAACTAAATCGGCGGTGTAGTGGTAAAAACAGATGTATGTTTCCCCTCATTGATTCAGTAAACTCTTAGCCTCATTTCCTTGTTCTAGTTTGACTAATTTCTCAAGCTTTATAAATAAAAACACACCCATCTGAGCAAAATACCATGTTTTTAGGAAATCCTGTCAAATACCACCATGGCCTGAAAATAATTTAAAAGATGGGCACTGGGTGTAGCAACTTTATTAAACATTTCCAGACATGTTTGAGCCACAAGAGTCAGACAACGGTATTTTTTCCCTTCTGTGTCAGGCTGATGGAACTGAAGTGAGCGGACATGGACTGCAGGGCTGATTTTGACTGAGAGTTCCTGAAGGTACGTTCATAACTGACCATTAGGAAGGACTACGGGAGGGGGAGGCGGTGTTGTCCATGAGTTGGTCCATGGCTCTGGCATGGCACAGAGTCATGTTTCTGGTCTGCCCAAAAATCCTACGCACAGAAACTCAACAACCATTTGACAGTGTGACTCCAGAATTCAGTACTACGTAGCTAGAAACCTTAAATTGTCCCTTATGGTCATTTTCTCTCTCATAATAAAATCTGTCCGGTCAAAAATGTCACAAGTCACAATACATGGCCAGAATTTATCATGCTTTAATAATAAAGATACAAGGACATTTGATGTAAACCACCAGTATTGCACATAGCTCAGGCACATAACAAGTGTCAGTTGCTTTGAAGCGTCAACTTATTTCTATGAACAATACACAGGCTGTACCAAATAAAGCTCTACTCCCAGGGAGGAAAAAAAATATACTTTTCCACAAAACAGTGAACTCACATTAAAGCTTTGGCTGAAGGTTTCTTTTTGAACAATACCTCAAAAACAGTTTCGGAACCCATCAAACAGAAACAAACATTCACTCTTTCACCTCCTAAAAATCTCATCCCAACATAAAGAACTTTGTCTTTTCTGAAACACAAGGACAACTAGGGACACCACCAGACAATGATAACACATAACCATCTACCCAGATGATCAGCTTATACATGTAAATGATAAATAAATATATAAAATAAATAACCCGTTAAAAATAATCCCCTTCACGTCACCATTTTTGCTTCCCCTCATGGTAACTGCACAGTGCAAAGTAACAGTGTTGGAATCAAAATAACTGCATTGATATCATCAAGTGTTGAACAAAAAAACAAATCTCACAAATACTCTTGAAAAGATGCTTAAGTGCTTTTAGTTCAAGGTTAGGCGTGTGCATGCGGGGTGGAAGCCTTTTATGCATCTGGCCTGTGAGTGACGTGACGAAGAGAGTGCAATCCCATGATGCAGCAGCCCCTGATGAGAGCAGCGATGTTGTACACGGGGGCACTTCCGTCCACGCCGTGCCGCGAGTACAGCCAGGCCATGGTGGGCAGCACGGGGGCTGCCACCGCCACCAGATCCACCAGGAAGCTGTTGCTCCAGTAGCGCTTGCCGACCGCATCCAGCCCCGGCGACAGACAGGTCTCCTCCTCGCCGATACCGAAATCCAGCTCCTCCATGAACCGTCGATTCTCTGAGGGATCAGAGCTGGACATGCCGGAGTCAGTGGAGGTGTCAGGGCTCTCTGGGGGGGCAGGACTGGGCACGCTGAGTGGGGGAGGTGGTGAGGTGCAGAGATTGGCAGTAGTGGAAGTGGATGTTGGCAGGTTTTGGAGGCCCAGGAGACTGCTGGAGGCTGATAGGACAGTGTCCCCTGCTGTTGCTCCGTGGAACTTGAGCAGCTGGAGGAGCAGAGCCTGCAGGTCTGGAGACATGGGTATTATGTCGGTTTGGATTCCTTTGTCTTCTGCGATCGGCTGGGAGGGTGTGGTTGAGGAGGTGGTGGTATTTGGTAGAACTGGTGGGGGTTCAGTAGATTCATCAATCAACTGTCCCTCGTCTGTCAGTGTGGACACCCCAGGCCCAGACTCCATCCCCGCCCTCACCTTCCCACTAGAGTCCTGACTGAAATCCACCGCAGTGGACATGAAGACCTGCTCCAATATGTCCGCTCTGTTGGCCATCTCGTCGTTCACCAGCAGCCCACTGTCCGCCATCGCCTCCGCCCCTTGTTCTCCCAGCTCCATCCCGCCCTCCTCCTCCCCCACCATCTTCTTCCCACCACTATCGGGGCTGTCGCACATAAAGTCCAAGGTGTGTTCGTCTTGGAGGTTGGCGCCACTCTGGGCGAGCTCCATGCTTTGCAGCAGGGATTCCAACTTCCTGTTCTGGATGTTGATATCAATGAAATACTTCTGGATACCCTTATCTTTCTCCATCAAGCTGCTCTTCATGGTTTCCACCACCTGACGCAGCTGCTTGATCTCTTTGCGAGCCTCTTTGAGGGACAGCTGAGCCTCCACCCGGTGACACTCCTCTTCAATCCAGTCTTCCCTCATTCTGCTGAGCTGCCCCTTAAGCTCCTCAATCTCTGTCTCTCTGATGAAGAGGGAGGAAAATGTCCAGAGTTACTTAAGGAATGGGTTCACAGTTTGAAAAACATGCATGATCCCCCTCTTGCAGGCAGGTAGATACCACATGTAAATCTATATGCTCGATATGAAGCTACAGCCAGATGAATGTAATGCAAAACCATTTATATAATTATTTAAAGATACAAAATAAAGCAAATGAATCAAAAAGCATATGGTTTGAATAGGTTTACAGTGACCAGATGTCTCAGTTTGTTTAGGAATGTGTGGGTTTCAAGCCGAGTGTCCTGACAAATATCATTTAAGCAATAAATATCCTAGTTTTCAACATTTGTTACCCAAAAGTACCAATTTTCACCACAATTAAACAGTAATCATAATTGTTTACAGCACTTACACTGACATTTATCATGATCTGTCCCACTCATTACCTAACCCAATATAAAGAGAAACAATGCACTACACTGATTCAACCCTGATTTGTCTGTATTTGTGTGCGTAAATCAGTGTGTCAAGGCTGTTGCTAGGCTGTGAGTCATAGTCAAGCGTCAAAGGCTATGATGCTTGGGTTTAAAAATATGGTCACTCTAAGGTGAGCTGCCTTTCTTGTCTTATGTACAGTGCATACTTCTTAAAGAAACACCGTTTATGGATCAAAAAGCTTGAGACAGAATCATTCCAATACAAATGCTGTTGAAATAATTTGTAGTCAGCTTACAGTGTTCATTTTGTGTCTTATACATATGGGAAACAAAAATTTCATAAATTTTCATTAAAAATTCATAATTCTGTGCTGTTGTACATTGAAATCATGCCAGAAAAAGAAAGTAATTTTCTCTGAATGAAAAATGTGATCTCCTTGGAGCTTATGACAAACTGCTAAACATGAGCCAACAAGACACAGCAGCGATGCTACCGTAAAATATCTAATATATGTACTATAACTTACTTGAATTATGCACCATATGGTAATTTAATTTGTACAGTCATTTAAAAGGTCTTATTTTACAGGTGTAACTGTATTTTCATTATTATAGTGATGTAATAAATACACAAATGTAAAACAGATGGTAATGTGCATGAGAAATAAGTAAATATGTTACATTTTCCGGTGGGTTCACAGTGAATTTTAGTCTTTGAGCCCTGCTGCAGTGGCATTACATCAAAACAAAGGGTTTCACTTACCCCCAACACAATCACTATCATCCTGCCTTAAAACCATAAAAAAAGATAAAGTCACAGGAGCGACTGTGCTGTTAAATCTTAACCTACCTGTCATGGACTCTGTTCTCAGACTCCATCAGTTTGGTCTTCAGGTGTCTGATGGCCACTTCCTTCTGCTGCAGAGGGGTGAGGTACTGCTCGGGGTTTGGGGGTTTGATGCCATGGTTGTCTCCACAGGAGTGGTAGCGGCCCAGGTTCGCTCTCCTGTTGGTGAGAGAGACAAGTAAACACCAGCAGAAAATGACCAATTTGATGTTTTTTTGTTTTTTTTTAAAAGTACAATCACTCTCCTGCAGACGGTAATTTGTCTGAAAGAGTGCTGTCTGGGCAGATGCTCTCTGAAGCCTGGAATTACTGTCTGACACGGGATTATTGGCATGTAGACTAGAGGCAGAAAAACCCCAAAATGCTGGTTTATCTAAATACAAGCAGAGTCGGCAAGGAAAGAAATCACATTACTAGAAAAAACCTTAATCTAGAAGCTAATTGCATTAGCATTCAAATGCCCTTTGCATGTCCTGTGATCAGTGTTTTGTCATGCTCAAAGAGAAATCATAAAAGGATTTTTTTTTTCTGTACAGGATGAGTGGGTGGATTTGGACAATATGCAAAGCAGCATGCAAGCCCCCCTCTCTTCCACTAGCACAATATCCTAGCAACCTGGGATACTTGAGGCTTTGATGCGAGCGCTCTGCATCCAGCTAGAAATAGAAACAGCCCAGCAGAAGGTGGCATGAGAGAGGGAAGGATGTCACATGACACTCAGCCAGGCGGAGGAAATGTCTTAAAGTGACAAGAGTGGAGATTTATGATGCATTTATGGAAGCTGTAAACATAAGATAAAGAGGGATGATTGTGCTACTGCATAAAAACTCAAAAGGCTGTGTTGAACATTTGTCATTTATACTGCTGCGAGAGGATCTTTTAGGTTAACCCTTATGGAGGGCTGAGCTGCCAACAAACATAAAGCGGTAAAAACCTTCCAAGTAATGTGGAGCCTGGAGCGCCATGTCAAATTCATGGTGGTCCAAAACACCCTTCAGACTGTTCAAATCTGCCATTCTGAAATATTTATGATCCTGCTCTCTTCACCAAAGGTGTGCTCACACTAATCCAGTTATGAGTCGCCTGCAGTCAGTAGGGTCTCCGTCTGGGTACCATATTCAGACATTTGCTGTATTAAATCGTCCTTAATCCCAACCGCAGCCAAATCACGACCGATATTAATCCCAGACGGGTGCAAGAGAGGAAATGATAACAGTCTGAGCTTAATCCAGCCACCCACTCGCTCATCGTAATGCTGCACATTGCCTGGGCTGCTGTCCAAATCTCTCAAGGCTCCAAAATTTATTTGTTTCTGCCTCAAGCAGGGAAGGTTGGATTTGTGGTGAATTTAAGTGGAGAAACGTTGGTCATGACCAAAGGTCACAGCTGGTCAGGAGCAAGAACTCCATCAACTTTAAAATCATACCCTTTGTTCTGTGATTGTAAATAATGGTAAGTAATATTTAGTACCTGGAGGTGGGGCTGGAGTTGCAGCTGCTGCTGTTGGTGGTTGAGGAGGCAGCTCTTGGAGGAGTCCTGTAGGGAGCGTAGAGCTCTGCATCGCGGTTGACTGTTGGGCTCCCGGCTGGTTTGAACACTGGGAGCGGTCTGATGTGGGGGCCACGACTTGACACAAGAAAGAAAAGGAAAATTATTGACTTGTTAATAGAGACATTCCAATACAACCTTTTCCTTCCTGATTCAGATACTTGAACTTTGTGTGTCGCCCGATACAGAGTCATTGTCACATAATTATTGCATGGCCTGGCTCAGGTTCTACTGGGATGTAACATGGTCCTGTTTCTGGGCTAAAAAAAAAAAAATCAGATTGGTACATAGACTCACATAGTCTTACTCGCCATTAACAAATCCAGCATTTCAGGCTGTATTGGAGCCATTTCCAAACCTGGTGTCAGTATTACCAAAAAGATGGATATTTAAATGCACGATGACCACTTCCATGTCAACCTAGTTCAAGTAGAACTATCTTAGTCTAATAGTGACCACCGTGCAAATATAAGGACCTCATACCTGCGTGAGGGAGCTTTCTTTCCAGCTGAACTGAGGCTGAGGTTCCCCCTGGTCTTTAGGCTTCCTGTGCTGCTGGAGGAGCTGAAGTCTGCCTCACTACCTGCAGGAAGAACTATCACCACATTAGCATGCTGGCTGACGTAAAGCTTTTAAAAGCGGATATTCACACACAATATTCCTCTTTCAATGAAGAGTTAAATTCATAAGCAATAATACACAGCTGTTCAATTCAACACACTCTGGGGTTTTGCTCCTGAAACCTCTCTTGGACTGGTATCACTTTATGGAGGTTAATGTTAACAAACTTAGCTTACATTAGCTAACTTTAATGTCTCCCTACTTGTGTGCTAGTGTCACACTGTATTTAAGCAGGTCACAGCTGAATAAAGAAAGTAAAACCAGAGATAAACACATCTTATATCACCAGGAAACATTCCCACTTGTGGTTTAATTCCACTCATGCTCAGTGGTTGCTGTTCAGGAAAAGCTACAGTCTTGCTTTGAGCCTCGAACATCAACATTTAGCCCAACATGGATGAAAATACACACTTTTTCTGCGTTATCACAGAAACTTAATCCAATTTTACTCTTGTCCTGTTTGTTTACACCAGCGTCACTACCTGCAGGGAGAATCATCTCTGCATTAGCATGCCAGCAGACATAAAGCCAGACTATATAGTCTGAAAGGTGATGTAACACAGTCTCTTTCAATGAAGAGATGAATTCATAAGGAATAAAACATCTCTTCCTCAATTCAACACACTCAGGGCTTGTGCTGTCAAAACCTTTCTTTGTCTGGTATGACTTCACGGAGGCTAAATTTAGCAAACTTTAGCCATGATAAGAAATTTTAGATTTTGAGGCTGTTTGCTGACATAAATGTCTCTCTGCTTGTGATAATGTCACACAATATTTAAGCAGGTCACATCTAAACACCAAAAGGAAAACATTTAGTCCAACATGAAGGCAAATATTCTTTTATCTTGTGGCATCTTGTGTCTAATTTTTACTCGTGTCCTGTTTGTTTACACTAGCATTTCCTTTAATTAGCACTCTCTCATATATTGACCTGTTAGCATCAAGTGCAGAATAAAGCAGGACTATCATGTTACAGTTTCTGTAAGCAGGACTTCCATTAAATCTCCCTGATGGAGAGACCGACCAGATATCACAGCCTGTAACAGATATTCTCATAAAACAGCTTTTGGCTGGGCCACTCCCCATAATGTGAGTTTGAAAAGCAGGGCATGCAGATAACCAACATCACATCATTACAGATTCCGTTAAGAGTCCATAATTAGCCCATAAAATCCATCCATTATGGGTAACACAATCTGTTCTGCTCAGACGTTGAAAGATAAGATCTCCTCAGAAAAATACTGAGTCTAGAACATCACCATCTTTACTGTATAAGCAGCAAAAAACTAGTCACTAAATATTGTGTTGAAATTCTGATTTTAAAGTCATACCTGAGTAGCATCTTTTTCCATCAAACAAAACCATATTACTGTGTCCAGTGCTGACAGTGACAAACAAAACTGTTCAGTGATCCTGCACCACTAGGTGAGTCAATGAGGGTCTGTGCACATTCAATCAACAAGTAACCTGCTGCTAATCAGCCTAATTGGCTAAGCTCTCAAACCTTTTCCTCAACCAATCAGCTTTCTTCCTCATTCAGACTCACGATCAAGCATTTTTTTTGCCCTCCTTGCCCAGATTAAAAGAGAGGGAAATTCTGCATTCTCTCTAAAATATGCATTAAGAGAGCACAGATGAGAATTCACTCCAGTTATTATTCTGCTTTTAGGCAAGCAGCTGCTTCCCAGCTAGTGTTTGCTCCAGTCAACAAGCAGGGAATCTGCTGCTGCTGATATGTCACAAATACAGTGACTGTACTTTGATCTTTGGGGAACCACAGGGATGCATCAGTACATATGCAGAGGTCTGTGCATGTAAATAAAGTTAAGGTAGAACCAACACACATAAATCAGTTTATTTTCATACAGTGCAGGTCTAAGGGGAAGATTTCAAAAGTCTTTTTGCTTTTTCTGACAAAAAAAACATACAATCTTTTTCATGTTTTTGTCTTCATTCTGTATTCTTCTTTACCTCTGGCTTTCATGGCCGATCTCAGCTCTCTCTTGTGCCTCGGGGTGCTCCGTGGTTCGCCGCTCCACTCCGCCATCACCCTGACCCTCTTCACCTTGGTCTTGCGCTCGGGGAGTACGGGCGAGCTGTGGGCACTCTGCTCTGAGCCTGACGGGGTTTTGGAGGGGGACACAGACTGACTAGTGGGGCAGCCGGTGTCATCTATTGTAAACAGGCACACAGACAGTAATAGCCAAGAACGGGCAGCGTGGGGCAGGCAGGCAGCGAACACAAGCAGTCAGTCAGAGCTCAAAGTTCAGCCCGGGTGTTATCTGACAGATAGCACGACAGCTCTCGCAATGGCTCGTCACTTTCATTAAGTAGTTTACACACAGTGTGCACACACATAAACAGTTTTACTGTACACACACACACAGAAATTCTTTGCTGCGTAGTGTTTGTCTGTGCTCTGTTGGTTAATGAGGACAATTTATATATAAAATAAACATGACTGAATTTTTGGTTTGAATTTTTTGGTTGTATAATCCAGCATTACAGATGGCAAGCTATCTGAATCAAAGGTTTTAACAGCTGTCATCCAGTGGAGAAATATAACAGAGTACACTTCATGCACTGCACTTAAAGGTACACTATGCAGGATTTTTCCTAAAAAGCAATGTTTAGACTCATACAAAAATAATCTCTCTCAATCATCACTAGAAGGCAGTGCCTGTATCCACAGAGAACCTGGCCTCTGTCTGTATTTTTGCTGACGTTTCTGGGTGTCAACCTTTGGGCTGTGGGTTTGTACCTCCCAGCCAAAAACAGCATGTAAGTTGCAAGGTCGGGGCTCTTCAAATACCAGTGTCTTTGTCTCTTTCTTTGAGTTAACAATAAGTTTTCTTCATCTGGTTCACTGATTTGTTCTTGCTAATGCCGCTCCCTCTTTTCATTCACTCTCTAGCTCTCTCCCTCTCGCTCATTGAGCCAGGGAGGAGGGGCCAACTTTGAATGGTGCGTTTATAAACAGCACCCAACAAATCCTGCACCGTACACTGTACCTTTAAGTACAATACTGAGATACTTTTGAGTATTTCCATTCTCTTCTACTTTATACTTACACTCCACTACATTTACTTTTACTCTTGAAGCCTACAAGTCTTAAAACAAGTGAAAAAAAAAAATCTGCCACTCGGTTCAGATAGTAACGTTTTATAAACTTTTTAGGACAAGGTGACTTTTTTCTCTATTTTTGAAACAGTGACGATCATATGATTGTCACATAAAATATTTAAAAATTAGCTCCACCTTGAAAAGCTAACATTAAAATACTGCTTGAATGTTAATACGTTGGTGATTAAATGTTACTTTACTCTGAAAAGTATCACTCTGCATAACTAGTACTTGTAATTTTGATACCTTGATTTAGAGCTGCAAAAATTAGTTGATTAATCAATTAGTCATTAATTTATTAATCATTTTAGTCAAGGCACAGACAGCAGGTTGCAGCTTCTTATGTGTGAGGATTTGCTGCTTTTCTGTGTCATTTATGATAGTATATGATGAGTTTTGGATTTTGGACTGTAATGCCAGAATAAATAAATTATTTGAAGATGTCTCTTTGGGCCCTGGGAAATTGTGATTAGCATTTTATAGACTAATCGATTAATCAATTAACCATGAATGAGAATAACTGGCAGATTGATTGATGAAAATGAAAACAATTTGTTTGTTATTCAGTATTTTCACACTGTGGTATTAATACATGTAAAGTTAAGGATCTGAACATGTCTGCCACCACTGCTTTTTTCTCACATACAGTGAGGATTTTATGTTTTACCAAACCAACCAAGAGTACTGCAACACAATCTTGCACCTGATAGCCTGTACATGGTGTTAAACGTATCTGAGTCCTTTTTTTCATTTCTGAATTCAGCAGCTGTCCTCAGACCGGAGCTGAACTTCTTACCAGAGCAGAAGCTGTTGGTGCTGATGGTCCTTTTGGAGTGGTCGGAGCTCATGTCGCACTCCTTCCCCTCCTCCTCTGAGAAAGGTGAATCAGACAGAGGCGAGCCTTTGTCCTTTGGTCGGAAGGGATGGAGGACCAAACGAGGGATTCTGCTGCGGGGGCTTCCTTTCTCCGGTGACTTCTTTTCCTGTTCAGAGCAACATCTGTCAGAGCTGCAGGCAGACCTAAACTGTGTGCACCTTCATTTCCTGCATGACAATGTTTTTAAATCCATAAAAGATTGAACTTTTCCCTTATTGCTGGCTGTTTGCTTTATTATGATAACTGTAAGGTCACAGTTTATCCATCTTTTACAGGCTACCTGTTCTTGGAAAAGACTCATTCAACATGCAGAAATCCATCACTAAGTGATGATAAGACTCACCTCATATTCTTGGAACGGTCCCATTGTGCTTCACAAAGCGTTTTTCCCCTGTTGAGTGAAAAAGAGGAGAAAAAACAGGTGAGTCATTTTTTCTATGGACTGTGTATGTGGCAGCGTTTTGACGTGGCACTCAAACTCTTCTCAAACAAGGGCCCTCTGTCTGAACTCTGTTGCGCCACTAAATCCCACCCACCACACACACACACACATACACACACATACACACACATCCTGCCTGGTACAGATGGCACAACAAGCCCAGAGCCAGCAATGACCGTCACACACTGAATTATGACCTTATGAAACAAATTCTACACGTCACCCCTAAAAATAAACAGCCGGATTAATTCTAAATCCAACTGTGTGAATTTCATTTACAGGGAAAATATGTAACAACTGTGCATCCAAAAATGACTACTGCAGTCCAAATAGGGAGTTGAAGCCACAGACTGTGTATAAAATAGGTTGAAATCCTATTAAACATACTATCTATGGTTGAAGCAAATTGTTTTCAGCAGCCCCCTCCTCAAATCAAGGAAGCTCAGGCAGGCTGCAGGAACACTGCAGGAGCACAAGACAAACACAACATTGTCATTTGATAATGACTTCCACTTGTCCATCAGTGTAAAGTTGAACCCGTTATCCTGAAAATAAAAGCCTGCTGGTCTGAAAATACACCTTCTGTGGTGGGAGTTTACTCACTGGGCTGGCTAACTTTCTGTCTGCCAGAGCCCATTAACAAATCACTCAATTTAACCGTTATAAACATCGGCTCCGTCTAAAAGATTATAAATGATTTTTTTAATGACACACAAACAAATACTTACTCATTCTGTGAATGTTCGGCATTAATTTGAACTTTAATTAACCTAAAAATAATAACAAAAGTTAAGTTAAGAAGCGAGTATTTCAACTTAGTATGTTTCCTTGATCTCTGATGACATATCATGGTCATTTTATGATTTATTACAGTATTATTATTATTGCAGTAAATATATTACAAATTTCTCCATTGACAATCAAGGGGAGGCAAGACTAAGAGTCCATAGCAATGCTAGCGGCTTAAGCCATGTTTGACAGGTTTATATTTAACATCTTAGTTAAGCGTGTTAACATGCTTACATTTGCCAATCAGAGCATGCAGCTGAGGCTGCCAGTAATATCATTGGCTTTGCAGGTATTTATAAACCAAATTATTGGATGAACAGAAAGTTTGACCTGAAGATGGCGCTAGATCCAATGGTTGTTGAGATATTCCAATAAAAACACTAAATACCAACCAAATATCAGAAGATCACAAAAGTCATGAGGATAGATCATCTGGGAAATACGAATGTCTGTACAAGTAGTTGTTGAGATATACCATTAAACCAACAGCCAAATGGCATAAACTTTGACTTGCTGGTGGTGTTACAGAAAAGTGAAAGGATCCCAAAGTCATTCAGATTTATCCTCAAGGAACTCTGAGTAGGTGTATGAAATTTTATCACAATGCATCCAAAAGTTGTGAAGATATTTCACCCTGAATCACAAATGTCAACCACATGGTGCCACTAGACGAGAAGACAGAGGATCACCAAAGTCTTTAGGGGTTCATCCTCCGGGGACCATGAATGTCTGTACAAAATTTCACAGCAATCCATCTAATAATGGTTGAGATTTTTCAGTCTGCATCAAAATCAAGGGCCAACCAACAGACCAGTATTGCTGTGGAGCCATGCAGCTAGCGTGGCTAAAAACAGTTTAAAAAAAAGATAAGACGAAGGAAAAAGAATAGATTTAAAATAACTAAATTAAGTCGTCGGCTTGTGTTTTCAGAGGAGTCAAGAGTTCAGAGTCTGCACAGTTATAAAGAAGAAAGACGGGTGTTACTCTTTTCATGTTCAGGTTTTTCATCAAAGTCGTGCTGGATTAAGACGATCAGATGAAGCACAGTAATAGATGAAAGGTGTCCGACTTCAGTAGATCACTCTGCTAAGCAAAACTTCACTAACTCTCCTTATCGGCCTTCTCTGCCAAAACTGTGGGGCTGCCTGCCAAAAACTGCAAAGTGCCTCTATGATTAAGATATAATGGATGATAGAGCGATATAATATCATCTTTCAGAAAAGAAGAAACCAAAGTAGAAATAAACTGTTATCTAACGCTGAACTTTTCCGTTTTGTACATGTACATTTAAACAAGAACAAAACATATTTTATTGATGCTTTGATGCTAAATAATGCAGATTTTCTCTCATGCTTGAATAAACTTTATACAATCACTTCACTTCCTCTCGCCTGTTGATTTTGTTGCCTAAGGGAGGCAGTTGCGTAAGCATATACACGGTTTTCCTTTTTTTTTTTGTTGCACTGGGAATGATGTAATTGACCCCAAGGCGTGTGTGCTGCTGTCGCATCAGTGAATCTGAACCTGTCTTCCCTCAACTCATCCAGATGGTACCTTTTTTTAACATTTTTAGGATCAATGTCATTCTTGTCCCAATCATCTAGCCTCACTGTAAAAATAAACTATTTGTTTTTACTTAATAAAAAAGAGTCTGGGCTGCCTTAAAAATTTCTGTTGACTTAAATTGAAAAGACAAGTTAAGATAATTTTCTAATGATTCAAAGCAAATACATTTTTGTAGTGAAATAAACTTGATATACTTAAATTATGTATGTGAGATAAAATGTTCAATAAGCTTAAGATATTAAGTTGAACCAACAGCTTAAACATTACAAATAAATTTGCTATTCTTTTGCAATCCAATAATGCATGCTGGGAAATCATATTTCTTTAGTAGGGATGTAACAATATATATAATATCACATCAAATAAAAAATGTCTCAATACAGTACCAGACTGTGACAGTATATACCATAATATTTCACTTTTTAAATTTTAATTTTATTTTATAAAAGGACCGCTACTGACTGCTACATTGTTTTTGTTCTGCAGTTGTACATACAAGCATTCAAGCATTGTCAAAGACAGTTAAGCCATTTTTTTTTGCACATGCTTAGGACATGTACAGCTACTATTTTATTAAGGAAGGAAAGTAGAAGTGATTCAAGTTCAAAAGAAAAAAACATTTGTTTTTGATGAAAAAAATGCTGTACACATCACATTTATTTTCTGACAAAGGACATTTTTTCAAGTTGTCATTTTTCTCTTTCTTTTTTAATATCATGATAAATATCATATAAATATCATAATATCAACTTTTTAACGTGGTATTATTGTACCATACGTTTTAGCTATTGTTAAATCCTTTAGATACGTAATTGAATGAGCTGGTTGATCTCTACCGAGCATTAATTCAACTCATCACTTCAAGTCAAAAGACTTAAAGTTATAAAAACTCATGTTTATAAATTCTCAAGGTGTTTCATTAACTTAAATAAATAAATCATGTATATTTAGATGAAGTTAATGAGAAAGTTGATTCCACTAAATTCTGGTATGATTTTTACAGTGCTCCCCAAAACAATCCTCCATCAATAACAGAACGATATCACCACTGGATGACCTAATATAATCCACGTTCCCTGTGTGAGCAGCCCAGACTCGTGCAAAATCCTCTTTCTCAAACCGCTGAGGCCCAAAGAGGATTGCAAAAAATAGAGCAGAGAGTCATGGGAATCAAACTCCACCTCCTTTTATCAGACTCAAAAATAGATCTGGTGCTCTGGGCGGCCGTCACCACCTTGCCTGCAGCTTCACTTTCACTTTCAAGCATCCACAGCGATGCACAGCCAGCCTGGCACACTATCACACAGCAGCATCAGGTTATAGGCACCAGGCAGGGCAGAGCAACCAGAGCCGTGCCCTAGCAACAGTCTTAGCAACCGAGGGAAAACGCTGCGCGAACCACTCCAGCTAGACCAATTATGTGTAAATCTGCACAGAGTGTAGGCTTCTGCTGCTCATCCTGAGATGCTGTCCTTCACTTTACTGAGAAAATATCTCGAGTGTGCCGAGGTGTGGGGGTGTTCATCCATTCAGCCGCACAGTGTTTCTATCAGACTGAATGAACATTCTGTCCTTGAGTCAGCGTGAGTGAGCTTAAAGAGCTTCTGTATTTACTTAAATACAACTGACTTATATTTCAGCTATTTGGAACATGTGATGATTTATTTGGGAGTTTAAAAGGAATGCTTTGCTTTTTTGCAACACATTTTCTTATGAGGAGTGCAAATAGATCAAAAAAGATTTTTAATCTAAAGCAAAGAAAGTAAACTAACAGTGAAGACTAAGGGTAAAGGAACAATGATGGATGTTAAAAAAACATCCTCCAATGAACCCTGAATCATTATTAGGAGTGAAGTGCTACAAAAGAAATATGAACTGAGATTAACTAGAGATCATCTTGCAATGGGACCACAACAGCCGTGAAGCCCGTTAAGTACAATACTCAGTAGTCAGTACTGCTAAGTCTATCTTCGAACTCGGCCTTCATTTTGATCTCACCTGCACACCGATGAAGTTTCATGACTGCATCTTGCAGTTGTGACGCTATCATGTTGACAAAATCTGTCCACAAACAGGCAGAATCATTAACACCTGGCAAAGCAGTCAAAACTTTGCCACACCATTTTTGAAAAGGTGTATAAGGGAACTTTCCAAATGTATCGGACTGGAAAGACATCCATTGCTAAGGGCGAGCGGAAAGACTTTGTTCAGCTCTGGGAGCCATCCATGAATATCATGAAAGATGGAAATGTCTACTTCACCTGAAAGTAAATTGTAAATAATGTAAGGAAATATTTTATTTGTATTCTATATTGATGAAAGGTGAAATTTTTCCTCATGTCTGTTCATGAGAGATTGAAAGTGATTAAATCTAGGATACAGTGATTCATTCCTATCCCCTTTACTTCCAGTGACCCTGTTGGGACCACACTTGTCTTCTAGCTCAACCTTCATTTTGATCTCAACTACACACCTGTGAAGTTTCATCTTGCATGGTTGCGACGCCATTACATTGACAAATTTGTCCACAGATATATAAACACTTGACAAAATATTTAAAAACGATTCTGTGGAAGTTCCCACTAAAGTAGGTGTCTTCAGGACCACATTTTGCCATGATGACACACACACACACACACACACACACACACACACACACACACACACACACACACACACACACACACACCCAACATCCACACAGCAGAGCAGAGCACAAGCCAGCCACTTAACATCCACACTGTAGTGGGTGGTAGTAATGAATACGTTGAGAAATAATTCAATAATCAGGGTGTGGTTGAAAGGAGAGAGATGGATGAAAGTATTAAGTAAGCTGAGGAAGAGATTTTTTATAAATTCATGCAGCTACATTCAGTCTAATGAAGAAAATACAGGAGCAGTTACATCAGACGAACAAAGAATCAGATCATCTGGCGTTAGCCAAACAGTATTATAGAATCTTCTCATCTCCACTGCTAATGATCACTCAGTGGCTTGTAATCTGAAACCGTGTGAGGTGTTTGGACACAGACTCTTGCTCATGCATGCTCTGCTACCTGTACTTACTGTCATTTCTTTTTTTTTTCATCTTAACTGTGGTGACATTCTGCCTGTTTCCATTAGGTTTGCACTTGTTCCTGTCCTGAAATAGCCCTTGTAAAGCAGGATTAATAACTCCGCCTGGATCTTCTTCCTGACTCTAGACAAAGTTGATTGGCTACCTGCTGAGGGACAGGCTAACCATTATCTTAGCTGCAAACACAGGATTTCCAGCTCTCTCAAGCATGACCAACAGCCAAATGGCTGCGTAAGCGACACAAAATCAGTTCAGGCGCTTCTCCGAACATAAGGGTGCCCTGATGTACAGGGAAGGGGAGACTTGGATGAAACCTGTCAGTGAGATGCTGAGATAAAATGTACATGATTGGTAAACAAGTCTTTAAGCCTCCACCGAAGCTTTTTCCTTTATCCAGATGGTCTAAAACAGCATGGAGTGGGCGTGAATAATAAATTCCCTTAATCCATCCCAGTCTACAGTGTGTGCTCTCTCATGCTCATCATGCACACGGACTAATGGGAAGCTGTTTATCCCAGTTTGATAAGAACCTCATGATGCACTCAGTCCATTTGTTCTGTTGACACGATTGTTAATGAGATGTTAATTTGTGTCATTTCAGTGGTGGAGACATTGGATGCTCTCTGATGAAGTGACAGACTCTTGTACAGTTATGAAACATGTGAGCTTAAAGGGACAGTTCACCCCCAAATCAAAAATACACATTTTTCCTCTTACCTGTAGTGCTACTTATCCATCAACACTGTTTTGGTGTGAGTTGCCAAGTTTTGGAGATATCTTCCATAGAAAGTACTCAGATATAATGAAACTAAATGCCATTCAACTATACTCAAGATAATCTACAGACCTTGTTGTGAGCTGCTTCATGTAGGAACTATATTTTTTTCTATCAAACTACCCCTGCCAACTATCACCATGCAGAAGGAGGTGTGCATCTAGTCATGGAGGAGAGGTTACAGCTCAGATGAGGAAGATGTCTTTAATGTTTACATCCTGTCACAATGTGAGATTTTCACTACATGATTAGTGTGGCCAAAAACATTCATAATAACAATATTCTTGTGATATCTGAGATATAAACTTTAAAAAATGTTATCAATCAAATTCACCTTTAGCTTTGTTTATTGCAAGAACAGAAAGACATGGAAATTATTTCACAGCATACAATATGCTAGATTATTTACATGATATTACCATATACCATATGTATCATTAACATGATATCAGTACATAATTTTTTAAATATCATGATTATCGTCAATACTGGCATATCATGCATGACAACCCTACACTGCCTCTTGTCCATGAGTAGATGCACGCTTCCTTCTGTGTAATGATACAGTTGGCTGACACTATGCAGAAAATAGAACATGAAACTGCTTGCAACAAGGTTTGTGGATTATCTTGATTTCTAGAAAAAAAAAAAGAAGTTGTTTTTCAAATCTATTTTTGGCACTTTGAAGACCACAAGCTGAGTGCCATCCAGTTTCACTTTATCTCCCAGACTCCGCAACTCACTCCAGAACTATCTAGATGGATAAACAGCACTTCAGTAGGTAAGAAAAAACCACACTTTTGATCTTGGGCGTGAGCTGTCCCATCTATGTACGAACACTCATCTTTCAAAAATTACTATGCCATGTGGAAAATAATTGTACTGTGAAAATGCACAGATCCCACTCTCCTCGCTCACATCACTTGTTCTAAGCTCATCGACCCTTAAACAGGCTGCATCATCACTGCATGATGTCATTACTGAGTAATCACTTTGACTTTCAGTAATCCGTCCAGGGAGCAAAAAACATCCAGAAACCAGCACCAACATTTATAACATGTTTCCTAACAGTACAGAAGGTATTCTACTATGGAGAAAACACAGCTGTCTGCTATAACAACCTCTGTATTGTAGCACCATATGGTTCCATATAGGACCTTTATAGTGTTAAAACCCTTTAAAAATACATCAAACTCTCATAATAAACTAAATGTGACAATTTTAAGACAGAGCCACTGCTCTAACCAAGCATCACTTGAAATGCCTCCCATGTGTTTACATGTTTACATGCCTCCCTTTGTTTTGCCACATCTCTCACTTCAAAGCCATTTCCATTGTTTTTAAAGGCTTAAGAGATTTTTGTGTCCCTGCATCCCCCTCACAGTGACAGCATCTTCTCCCACATGCCTTCAAATCTCTTGTTCTATATTTTATCATGCTGTATCCATCAGTGAGGGTTTGTTTTGTTTCATGTGGCGCCCCCGCAGCTGCTGGGGATGGGTTTTTTTTCAGCCTCTGGAATAAAGACAGAGGATGTAAACAACCAACTCCAGACCCACCGTGACCACATTTCACCCCGTACCACCCGAAACATTCGGGATTCGTGCGAACATTTGCATGATTTGACAAAAGACTGGCTCCTGAACTTGTAAACAGCTCCTCCTCAGCTCCACCTGCTCTCATCCTGCCATAGTTTCGTTTCGTTTTTTTTTTTTAACCTCATTTTAAATCCTGGTTGGTTTAGAAACGATGGTAACCTGAAATGGCTTGCCTGGATGTGTGATGGTGGTTCCCCTCAGAAGGATGCGCGTCGGTCGGTGAAGCACAAAGGGTCGTTCCGCTGCTGATGCTGCTGGTGCTGCTGGTGCTCCGGTGTGGCGGTGCCAGCCTCCTCTCTGCTCTGCTCTCTGCTGTGTGGAGGATGGAGGATGTCGGGTGGAGGAGAGCTGAGGACACACGCGATTGGACAAGAAGAGGCGAGACCACTGACAGCGCACGCACATATGACTCCCCTCCCAAGTGTGTTACATAATCCGTGAGGCATTACTTAACCACAGACCCCCACCCCTCCACAACATATAGAGACATGGGCAGGCTGGGGTAGAATATGAAGGTACATTTGCATGTTCGAATGTATTAACTTAACGATTATTTTCATCGGTCCCTTTAATGCTCAATCATTTACACACCTATTGTAATAAAGGAGTAAAGAAACCAGAAAATATGTCTCTAAAAAAAAAGACTAAAAATGATTAATCAATTATTATTTAATAGTTGATTAATAATTGATTAATCATTGCAGCTGTAACATCACTGTTTCATTTAAGATAGTCACATTGACACACAGCATATACAACCATGCATGCTGATATAATATGAACATTATTAATTCATTTCATATTGTAGAGTCTTTATCCAGGATGTCAAACATTTGCTCCTCAGTCAATTCTTGCGTGGATTTGTGGAATAATATTTTCACAGGTCTATGTTATTGGCTGAATCACATTGTAACGATGTCAGCCAAAATGCCCTGCATGACACTGGACATGAAGGCCCAGCATATGTTCAGCACACGCAGGTGGTGTGTGCATTGTGTGTACAGTGATGTGGCTTCCTCTCAGTGTCAGGGTGAGTTTGCTCTCCATGGTGCTGAAATGAGGAGGAAGTCTCCTGGTCGTGTCTGAATTTATATCTATTTATATACAGACTCTGTTATGTAGAAACATTATAATGTTTCCCTGGGCAACTGCACCACTGACTCAAATAAGGACATTGTTGCAGGCAGTTATTGTAGGACTCACGTGACGTCTTGTATGAAGTAACCTGCAGGACTTAATGTGTCCTGTCTCCTTGCACAGGTGTCCATCAGTACAAGTGTATCAGATTGGGTGCTGAAGGATCTCTGGGTGACACTGGGTGGTACTGAATCAAGTGATAGCATGTGACCTGTGAGCAGTAGTTTGTCTTCATATCACTGAGGCCCTCTGCTGGATAAACACACAGTAACATCACCATCACTGACCTAAATTACTACGGCGTCACTGCTATTTCTGTGCTGTGGTTTAAGCTGCTGTGCAACAGAGCTTTTTCATGGCAGCCACATTGGTATTAAACAGTGAGGTAAACACAAGTGTTACCAATGAGTATCGTTAAGGTCCTGTTCCAATTAGTGCAGCAGAGCCTTTCCAGTGAGCCAACATGCACAATAGCAGCACCCTGACTCTTTTTAACCTGAATGGAACCTTTAGTGTCATTGATAACACCTGTGTTATCCTACTATTTCATGGCAAAATGGCTGCAGTGAAAAGGGTCTATTACAGGTGAATAGATAGAGTTACAGATATCATGAAATATCAGGTGTTTGCTTAGATTAAGACAATTGGAGACAAACAGAACAGACAACAGAAACATTGGCTAAAGGTTCAAAATTCTTGTTTCATTTTGGCAGATTTGGGGCCTCCCCATGGCCTGAGTGGCACCAGTATTAGAGGCTACTGTTAAAAGGACAGTTCACCCCAAAATAAAAAAATACATATTTTCCTGTGGCCTGTAATGGTTTTTATCCATCTATAATTTTTTGGTTATCAGATGTAGAGATGTCTGCCTTGGGACTAAATGGCACTTAGCTTGCAGTGCTCAAAGCGCCACGAAAAAAAAAAAAAGAAACAAAGAAAGAAAAAAGAAAACAGAAAAAAAAAGTCAACACCAGTGTCTGTTTCCATAAATCATGACCCAGTTACTCGAGATAATCCACAGACCTTGTTGTGAACAGTTTCATTGGATTGCTTCTTTTTAAGTAGTTCCTACATTAAACTGCTCACAACAAGGTCTGTGGATTATCTTGAGTAGCTGGGTCATGTCTTTTTGGAGACACTTTTTATTTTTTATTTTGGTTTACTCTGAGCACCACAAGACAACTGCCATTTAGTCCTGTTATACTGGAGAGAAGGCAGACGTCTCTACAGCTGATATCTCCAAAACTCTGTAACTCACAACAAAAGAATCTAGACGTATAAATAGCACTACAGAGACAGCAGGAATTTATCAAACCAGTAGTATTAACTTGCCAGCCCTTTGACATAAAACTGTGTTTTTGTATGTTTACCACTGACAATAATATCACAGAAGACATTTCAAACTCTCTTAGGGGCCCTCTGGTGGCCACAGGGCCCCTAAGCAGGCTCTTAGTTTGCTTATGCCTCAGACTGGCACTATGTTGATATATCACTGTTTCAAAGGTTGTTACTGAGGGAATTTTAGATATCTCTTTTTATCAGACCTTTAATCAGAAAATACTGTCAACAGACAAAACAACATTTTCAGGTTTTAGGAATAAAGTGTTATTCAGGCTATGAACTTTGTATTATTTTATATTTCTGAATATATAAAACTGATTATAAAGCTGATGTAAAGGTGTGTGTCCCAGAGTATGACAAAAAAAATAAATAATAATAATTAACCTTTAAAGATATGTATTTTATAAATACATCCACTACATATTAATGTGCTAGCCTAGATATCACACTATCAATTGATTATTTAAATAATTATTGTTTGCATTACCAGTTTTCTGAAATTTGATTTGCAAATGAGTTACTAACTAGAAGAGTGCACTCGATAAATTGTTTAGCCACTATATATTGTATCACACCTGCAGCTAATTCAATATTGAAATTAGATTCACATCAACCCAACATCACTGAAGCTTGAAAAATCTCACAATACACAGTCACACTTTAAGATGCATGAGTGTTTTATTAAATTACACCAAATCAACCCCCCCCAAAAAAAAAAAAATATTAATACCGATATTAAATTTTATTTTTTGTGAAAATTTAATCTATAAGTATTTATATATATGAAATATATATAATTTATAAAATGTTTTTGTTTGCTTTAATTTCTTCAATTTCCAAATTTGCTTGGAACTGGAAAACACCCTTGTCCCAGAAAACAATTCACAACATTAAACAATTTAAAAGTGTGTTAAAAGTCTTCAAAATCTAAAGTAACAATATCTACTGACACAACAGATACAAAAATGTGCTATTATAATGATCTTTTTGTAAAATTGAATGGGGGCTGCCCGACCTGCAGGTTGTGGATCAACCCACGCATCACTTGTAGGCAGCTAGTTCACGGTATTTTAAGTTATCTTCTTGACAACAAATCAACAAATCAACATCTACATGACAGTATACCACAAAAGTCACAGCACCTCCTACTGGCAAAAGGAAATTACATGTTTTAGACTTTGACATGCTCCTGCAAGCAGGTTGGCAATATCCAACTCAAATCTTGTCAGAAAGGCCTCAAGACCATTGTAATGCTATATTATGAAGATCTTGATGTATTGTCAAACGGCCATGATGGCACAGTGAAGATCAGTGTTTCACCAAACACAGGAAATTGCATGAACTTCTGTTTACTTGGTCGAATCTGCCTGAAACTTCACATATTCAATAGTCATCCAGGCATGAACGCATGATATGAGTTTTGTCAATGGGTGCGGCCAAATGGCTTGGTCACGCCCCTCTTAGTGCAGTCCCGGTGGCATGTTGGGCACCTGACCTCGCTGCCACCGTCACAGCTCGGCCTTTGCTTCTTGGGGTACGCCAGCGGCTGTTGAACACACGACCTTGCTGCGACCAAGGTTGGACCACATGTCTCGCCATGAAACATGAAATTGTCATAATTTTAGTATAAATGATCCGATCTGCACCAAACTTCACATGTTTGATAACACTCCTGCCCTCAGCACATCTACATGACAGTATTCCACAATAGTCATAGCGCCACCGACTGACAACAGGAAGTGACATGTTTTAGAATTTAATGTGCTCCTCTAAGCAGGCTGACAAGATCTTTCTCAAATCTGGTCAGAAAGACTTTAGGACCATTGTAATGTTAGATTGTGAAGATCTTGACGTATCGTCAAACGGTGCGGTGAATGTTTCGCCAAAACACAGGAAGTTGCATTAACTTTCGTAAACTTGGTAAAATCTGCCTGAAACGTAACTAGTACTAGTAATAGTAACTACTAACTAGTAATTAATAGTAGTCCAGGCCTGATTGTATGATATGAGTTCTGTGGATGGAAGTGAGATGTGTACTGAGCCGCTGGATGACAGCAGTGACTGTCACTCTGCAGTCGCCCCAAAGATTGGCTATAAACAATTATAGATTCAGCCCATCAACATAGGTGACATTTTTATCAAGGTGCCCAACCACACTGTGGACTGTGGTTGTGAAATTACAACTGCAGACTGGAGCTGTTCTTAAAGTCAATTTCATTTACATAATTTTTTCAGTCATTATGCCTCCGCCCGCCGAAGGTGCTGGGCCGACTTTCAAGATGGCCGACTTTTTGTTTGCGCGATAACTTTTGAACGGGTGGTCAGATTTGCACCACATCTTGTGTGCTAACACTCTATAACAGGTACATGAACTGGTTACATTTTGGAGACCAACACTTTCGAGATGGCTGCAAAATGGCCGCCTGACAGACCTGTCTCTAAAAACACACTTATGCCAATAACTTGGTCAATTTTTTATATTTGACTTTGATATATTTTTGAATAACTATGTTGGATACTATTAGGTAATTAAGGTAATAGCTCTTTCCTTGCAATCTTTTCTCATTAACTGTATACTGTATCAATAGAGCCATAATTCTCAAACTCCTGGGACACTTGCAAATAGGATTTATAATGAGTCAGTGGTTTCAATCAGGTGTAGGAGACACAAAAAGTCACAGTTGTATGAAACTGTTGCAGGTTTTCATTTTATTTTGCTGTAAAAGTCATAGCATGAAGAGCCTGTCAGTGGCCTGGTGGCCGTTAATATTTTTTTTCTTGCTGATGTTGGAAGCCTACTGGACCACCAAAAAACACGATTTCTTTTGTCGTACCGACTATTCTCCCACTAGGAAGTTGCACATGATAGCTTGCCAATTCACTAACACTGCAGACTTAGTTAGTATACTGAGCATTGTTACCGGACATTTTGACCACCAAGTTTTTACTTCATCCTTTTAAAATACATTTTACCAGATAAAACTGGCAATTAGCACCTGTCATTTATTACACTACATACCTCTAGTATAAAGCTGCTTGCTAAAAATATCTTCACAAAAAGCCTCTGGTTTATTTTTATTTCTACAACGATCTGAAAACTGAAAAGACTGTAGCTAACTCACATAACTTTGCAAACTTTATTCTTACATTGAAGTTCAGTCCACACCGTCCTCTGTCAAGGAGTTTGGTTAATGTCCAACAGTCCCTGCAATTAATGGCGGCTTGCACTCGCTCGCGCCTCCCGCATTACCTTACTCTTAAAGATGCCTGGACACGTCCAGCTGCAGGTGGATGTCGTTTCAACAGCAGTGGCCATTCTTGTCAGCATTACTGTGATTCTTGTTTGCTACACTGATTAGATGAGCAAATAATTTTATGCTGTCTTGTAGAAAGCGGCAGGTTTATGTGCTTGCTCACTAGGGATAACTCAACTTATCCGTTATATCACCAACAGCATGTGGTCATACTGCTGCAACGTAACTAACAAGGATAAAAAATGTATAACCCAGGTCTTTGAACACTTTATGTAAATTCCTCACCTTTTGGCAAACTCAGTCTAAGTTCAAAACAAGAAAAAACAGTCAGAGACTACATTGGTATGGATCTGATGAGAAACTGGGTGGGGGGTTGGGGAAGAAGGGTGTTCAGTTCACAGTATTACCTTGTGCAGGTAGATATCTGGCCTCTACCGTCAACAAAGAGTACAGTGTCTTTGATATTAGTTTTGCACACTCAAGTAAACAAGTTAATCTAACTTTTGTGAACTTAAAATGCACAAGTTAGTCTAACTATTGTGCACTCACAATTAACAAATTACTTTAAGTATTTTGGACTCAAAGTAAACAAGTTAGTCTAAGTATTGTGGATTCATTGTGTGAAAATAAACAAATTATTTTTACTTTAAAATCTCAACTTTACTTAGTGTTGTTTTGAGGCAATGATTTTGAATTTTTTGAGTACACACAACTTATTAGATTTTACAGTGTAGTTAGTGGAAAAGGGTTTAAAAACTGCTATGTTACATTGTTACGTATGCTAGCTAGTTAAGTTAACAATACATTGCATGCTAGCAATGGTTAACTAGTTAGCCTAGTTAGCTTATGGTGGCTCATCAAAGAAGCTCTCCTCCTTTGAGAAAAACGTGTAGGCTGAATGAATTGACCACTATGACCAAAGATTAAAAACAGACACCAATCATAACCAAGTTATCTCAGGGCACTTTTCAAATTGAGCACATCAGTTGTTCCCACCAAGAGCAAGCACTGAAGCCACAGTGGCTAGGAAAAATTTAAAACTCAATTGGATTGAGTCTGTCCCTTAACTCTCCTCTAGAAATTTGATTATTTTGCTCAATGCATCACAAAAAGGGAGCCATTTAAAATAATAGTAGTAATACTTCTCAAGTGCAAGTTTAACGTTAAGAATGGATCACATTATAAATTGGTATTCAAAGCTTTGGTGCAAAAGAATTAAATTCCAACTAGAGTAAAAACTAAACTGACTAAACTTATTTATTTTAATCTATTTTAAAAGTTTGGTTCAACTTAATTGACACTTAATCCATGCTTTACTTGCATATGAAAAATAATGCTTGTTTGTGCAAGACAGATTTTCCCAGATGATATGACTGCAGCGTCTGTCCTTAATAAATGGGAGACATCGGCTTGTAATAAGCGCTCGTGACCACTAGAGGTCACCATTGTTATTTAAAATGTGCTTGGTGCATTTATATGTGCCCTCGTCAAAGCTGAATGTTTTGGATTTGCTGTGATCACACCACGAGGTTACGTTTAAATGTACGAGACCTCTGACATCAGCTTATTGAACCATGTTTGTATGTATGAGGAGCTGATCCTTTCCTTTTCACATGCCATCCGCTTAACACTAAAACAAAGACTGGAATTTCATCTGAAATGTTCTATTATTTATTCCATATAATTCAAAACCTTCCACTAAATAACGTATTAAACTCATTTGCAACACTCATGTTTCTTTTCTTTTTAAAAATGCCCCTGTTTTATGATCACCCTGTGCACATGGTGTCTTCAGTCTATCTGTGCGTAAAATCTAATCTAATCTGATGTGACATGTCCTTGGAAGTTTTCAGGCTCTCAAAGACTTTGTGATAAGAAGGACAATGACTGTTTTAGTTTTTATGAAAACTGTGTTGACCTTCATCTACTTTGGTAAGCTTTATAGACTTGGCAGAAGTAAAGGTATATGTGCCTTAAGTCTAAATTTGTGTTTAAATTGAGGAAGGAACCAAATTGACTAGAATTGTCTAATTATATTCACTAATTAATATATATATAAAAAAGTTCTTGTCATGCTGAAATAACTAGATCATTATTCTCTGTGGACAGCGTAAACTGTACAGCAATTGGCTGCAAACTTTCCCACATGGACTGTGGTGTCTGTGTCTTGTGAGGTCCGTTGCTGCAGTGCGCGTCTGTTTGGAGGTCTGTGACATGGATTGTTTGGGAAGCCCTGCTCTGAGCGACCATGTGGGCGTGTTTCTCTCGGCCCAACAGTCTCCGCTCTTGTGTGGAGTCCAGAGCGCAAAACGCACTTCTTCTGGTGCGACCGGAGAGCGCAAAAGTAGCAGCTCTCCGACCCTGACGCGCACACACCATCTCCGACTCCCGGCGTTTTTCCCCCCCGAAATCTCCAACTTCTTTACTGAGCGGGAAAAAAGCAGAGAGTTTCTTCGCATCTTCCCGGTGACTCTTCCAGCCATGGACGCATCTCGACTCGTAGCGCTATATCTGCTGGGCCTGCTCCTCGTTTTCCTTGGGAATATACCGTGTTTCCAGTCTGCTGCTATCATCTCTCCCTCTGCGCCGAGGAGGAACAAGGGAGCCAGGGTCTCTCATCATCAGGACGGACAGAGGTCATCCAAATTCCTAAAAGACATTTTCGCGTCCTCGCATCCCACCGCGGGCCACCACAAAGAAGACCTAAAGGACGCTATTGTGCCGCATGAATACATGCTCTCCATATACAGGACATACTCGGCTGCGGAGAAGCTCGGACTAAACGCAAGCTTTTTCCGCTCCTCTAAATCTGCCAACACCATCACAAGTTTTGTGGACAGAGGAACAGGTTGGTTTGAGTTCGCTGCCAGCTCCAGCAGCTCGGTCTTGCATAATTCTGTGGCTCAGTTTCTCCTCAATTGACTCCTCTCATATTCTCTTGTGTAAATGTGTCTAAAAACCACAGTAAAGCAAATAAAACGAGCTCACAGCGGCAACTTTTACGCACCTTTTAAATCGGGAAAAATAGTGTCAAAAGGCACTTTTACGCGCACGAAATATAAATAAATCTCAAGAAGAAGTGTGTAACGAAAGAAAAGTCTTGAAAGCTGCAGGATTATGTGTGATTCTTGTGGAGTTTCTGGTCTATTTGGCGCACAGCCGCCGAAACATGCAACTTTTTCCGAGTATTAAGTTATATTACACTTAAATTAACCTCTGGGTAACACGACAGTAAAACACTAATTAAGGCGCTCTCTAAATGAAGGCTGTAAATCACTGTCAGTGCAGGCTGCAGCCAAAACTATTCTGCCTCCACGTGAATACGGAGGAAACTTTTTTTCCCCAGTTATATGAGAGCACTTGGTGTTTTTCATCCATTCCCAAACGATTAACAACACTAAATAAACCTGAATATTTAAAATACAAAGTGAGTTAAAACTACTATAAGGGATTTTTATATTTAGCTGATTTTTGAGCCTTTGTGGACAAAAGCTGTGGTTTTCCCACCACAATAACTACAAAATAATATAATAATAATCTAAATACGACTCACTGTAACTTTGCCTTTGAAAATGTAAACACAAACTTGTTTTATCTGATTTCAGTACAATCCGACCCGGTGGCAGTCATTTAGAGGAATTACACAAAATAACCAATCTTTTCGCTGATGGTCTCATTTGCTTATATATGTCATATAAAAGCATCAGTAATAAACATAGAGCCGTTTTGTAACCAGTAAAAAATCCCTGTACTAGCTTTAACCCACAAACCTGTCACATATTTACAAAAGTTGAGTCTGCTGCCATTATGGTGTCCAGTTTGGCCCACTTGTGCTTGACAAAGGGGAGCCAGGGGGCCGCGGCTGAGCGGGTCGGTGTGAGAAGCAGGTGTTTGGGTCAGTTAACATGTGTAACCAAGTGATTTGACCAGCCTGCGAGGACAAACACAATCTGATAAACACAAACACATCCAAACACACACAAGGGGACATAAGCCGAGTTAATCTTTGCAGGAGAAATAAAAGCTATCTTTGTTTGCGGTTCCCTCCTGTCTGAAACACTCGGACGCGGACTGCGCGCTGCAAAAAATGTCCATCATTACGAGTTATCTTCAGCCCAGAGTCGGCTGCTTCAATCAGTCTTATCTGCTTACTTGGTGCAATTATTTCCAATGCAAATCAGCTTTTTTGTTAAACGAAATGTAGGTTTATTTTAAAGTTTGATACATTTTTCTCAGCATACACTTAAACGCACTGAAAATAATTGGGTTTCTCTCACACAATTGCCCGTTTTCAGACAAAACAGCACGTTTTAAGAACAAATATGAGGCTAAAAGGCTCGTCCGTGCGTCCATTTCTTGCAGTGTGAGCTGATTTGATAGGAAAAACGCCTCCACTTTCTCCTGTGATTTTGATGTGATGTGTCACTGGCTCTGACCCCGAGCTGGACCCTCTGAGAGCTGCTTGGCATCGAACGGCTGATTGGAGTATTTGAACTCGGTGATCTAATTGAGTGTTCATGTCATAACATATCAAACACTGTCTATTCTCCCATAATGACCCAGCTCGGCCGCGATGGGCACATCACCAAAAAACGAGGAGAGAGGGGAGAGGAAAAAGAAAAAAAAAAAAAAAGAAAGAAAGAAAGAGCACTTCCTCCAGTCTGCTGTGAAGTGCTGCGTATTTTTTACTGCGGAACCTCCCTTTGCGACCGCCACTTTAATTACGGAAAATTATTTTTCTTCCCGTTCTTTCAGCTCAAGCGCCTTTTGGTTTCTTGTGGGATTCCCTCCCCAGCGTCCCCAAAGTGTTGCATTGCATTAACCTGCAGAATGAACCTCAGCTAGGGAGTCTTGGATATTTAAATCTCCTCCATCAGAAGAGGGGCAGCTTTTGACGCGTGAAGTAGCAGGTTTTTGCGTCTTTTACGCATAATTTATCCACACAGAGGCTGTTTTACTGGGTGCACCCATGATCTACGGCTTCTTTGGCGTTCACACGTTTGTAGGTAAATGAAATTTGCTTATAAAACCAGGCGGGGTGTTTCCTGGAGGTCACAAAAGGCAAGATCAGAAAAGCATAACCCGAATCTGAAAATTACTTTTGGCACTTGGGGTAACTCATTAAAGCGCAGATGGTGCAGCAGCCCGGCCTCCCTCTCTCCCTCCCTCTCTCTCCAAACAGAGGCATAGATGACAAAAACATGTTTTGCATTTGTTCAAATACAAGCAACAAGGTCAAACCAAAGTGCACAGGATGCCGTTTTTAAATTGAGTAGTTAAAAATCCACCGCATTCTCCCTCCAATTATCCACCTTCAACCATCTTACGCGTAATGGAAAAAAATGGCTTTTTACATAATAATGAAATTAAGAAAACTTTGTGCATTTTTTCAAACTGTCAACACGAATATCTCTCAATAATTCCAGCAGTGTTTTAGTCAGTGGGTCAGTCAGTCCGTGCAGGCGCAGGTTTTAAGGGGGAATGTTGTCGTTGGCAGGATGAGATGAAATATAAGAGGGGAAGTGCTTTAATGAGGAAGTTGGGAATTCAGAACTGTTAATTATTTGGTGAACTTGTATTCGATTTGTTTGAGGTCTTATAAAAAAAAAAAAAAGAAAGAATCCTAATGCAGACCATACGCGCAAAGTCACTGAAAGCGAGCACAAGGTTTCAATCTGCGTTTTACTGTTCGACTCGGCAGGGTTCACGGGGGAAACTGACAACCACATTCAAATATCTCTTCAGAACAAGTTTTACAAATTATATCACAGGGGTGTTTAGATGTAGGCACGTCACTTTTATTTTTAAAATGCGCTTTCAGATATTAATGGGGACAATCAGTCAAGGAAAATGCTTTTTTAACATCATAAAACTCCACTTAAATCTGCGTTTAGCGTTCACCCTTATATTTTAAAATAGGCGCAAATTTTCGATATTCAAAATAAAGTTATTGTTCACTTACTCCAACGTAAATCAACGTTTTTTAAGACTTTAATTAAAATTTAAATATGACTTAAACTCAAAATTAATGTTATTTTCTTCATAAATTCTACCCGGATCCTGCATTTACTTAAACTACTGACGCTGTCAGGAAAAGTGTCGATTTTAAGTAAAACTGCAAGAAACAAGACAATTATTCAAACTCGAATTGTTGTACTCTTTTCTCTTTTTCATCAGAGAAAAAACATGAATAGAAAAAACACGAATTAACATGCTAGAAATTGGGTTTTTGGTGCAGTTAAAACCAAGAAAAATGTTATTGTGTCCATCCATGAACATGCTGTAATCTTCAGCTTGATGAACATGACAACACATGCTGAACATAAATCATCCTGATTATTAAAATGTATGTAATGAGAGGCTGAATTCTTGTTTGTTAAATGAAGACATTTAATGTGTTTCGTTAACGCCTTTTCACGCATTGTTATATCCCAGTTATCGCCTTGGTGGAGTATTCGCAGGCCTCCTGGGTCTCCAGCAGGGAATAATGCATTAATTGTGTATTGTTCAGTAGAGTGTACAGTATGTCGCCTTTGGTCCGTTGTGTCTGGCAGCACCCAGGGGCCTTCACATCACTAGGCCCCTTGTTTTTTTTTTTTTTGCCTTACAACTCTGCAACAGCAAACTAACCACATTTCTGATGTTCTGACTGCTGCTAAGATTTAAGACCGTAAAGAAGGAAAAGTTTACTTCCACTCTGTCAGGCAGCTGGAAATGAATAATCACCAGTCTGTCATCAAGTGAAATGAAAGCAGAAATATTTTAATTAAAACACGCTGGCTTGGATTAAATCTGGCATTTACATTTTCGCTGTGATTTGATGGGATTATTGTCACAGCGATATATTTAAAAAACGAATTTTAGCCCTATGAAAGGTGATTCGTGGATAAATACTTAAAATATACTTTTTTTTGGCACAAGAGAGATTAGATTCGTCTCATATAAACACGGATATTGAGTGCTTTGCGCTAAAATATCATTTCAAATTGTTCATGTGCAGCAAATTTGCATGAAATGACATTAAGAAACTTGAGCAACTGCGATTTTAATGAGGGAGCCTTAAAACAGGCTTTGTAAACTTAAACCACATTTGGCCTTTAGCGTTAAAAAAAAAGGTTTTATTGGATTTGTGCGTTTCTGTTAGTGAACAGCACCAAGATGGTTGATTTTTGACTCTCGTTCCCAGGACGTCAAATACCTTTAATGATGAGAAAATAAGAAGTTAGGGGCAGAAGGCGGGGTTTGTGTGGATGCAGAAGCCACAAGCTTCTGGTGTTCTTGAGTGATGATTGAGAGGGATTATTTTTTCATGAGTCAATACATTTTAGGGGGAAAATCCTGCGTAGTTTGCGTTTAATCAAATTAAAGTAAATTCGAGGGACGTTGTGGCTTTATAAGTATAATATAGTTGTGGACTGATAACAAATAATAAAACGTGGTGTTAACTGAGGTTTTTTTTTTCCAAACTGAAGACTTGTCAGCTGTAGTTTGTTTCAGGCAGGTTCAGGGTGGACATTTGAAAAACAAGAAAGAGAAAGAGGGAAAAGAGAGGGAGAGAAGGCCTCTGTGGGAGAATGTGAGTCCCCCTCCTCTCCCTCCCTGCCTCCCTCTGAACACTGTACACCCTAAGTGAATCTGACTGCAATTATTTTCTTCTTTTATCCTTGCAGACGATCTTTTGCACTCTCCTCTGCGAAGACAAAAGTATCTGTTTGATGTCTCAACCCTTTCAGACAAAGAGGAGCTGGTCGGGGCGGAATTAAGGATATTTAGGAGAGCGCCGGGGGATTTGCAGACTTCCCTGCAGACGGCGGGCCTGTACGACATCCAGGTCTACCCCTGCAGCTCGGACAGACTGCTGGACTCCAGGTCCCTGGACCCGCTGGACTCCTCCAAGCCGGGCTGGGAGGTTTTGGACGTGTGGGAAATGTTTAAAGCGCACCAGCAGCACCATTATCACCACCCCCATCATCATCATCACCACCACCATCAGCAGCAGCATCATCTCTGCTTCCAGCTCCGCGTCACTCTCAGCAAATCAGACACCGAGGTGGACCTGAGGCAGCTGGGGCTGGACAGGAGCGGGCGGCCCCAGCGGGAGAAGGCCATCCTGGTGGCCTACACCCGCTCCAAGAAGAGGGAGAACCTGTTCAACGAGATGAAGGAGAAGATCAAGGCGCGGAGGTCCGTCAGTGAGAGGGAGGAGGTGGCGGCGGAGGAGGGGGTGTCTCTGAGGGGGGTTAAAGCAGAGCCCAGGTAAAAAAAACACAGTACTTAAGTGTATTTCATTTAAGAATACAAAAGTTATTACAAACATACTTGCACCTTTCTGCTTCATTTAAAGTATATTTAAAATGTACTTTAAAACTACACTGGAAAAAAGACCAACTTAAAAAAAATACTTCAATTTGTAACACACAAATAAAGTAAGTTCTATCAGCTCAAGTTAAGTTATATGAACACAATTGCTTTAAGTCAGATGCACCTAATAATCTGATTGCTGTCATATCACCAGTTTACATTAATGCAACCTTAATTTAAGTCAGGTCAACTTAAAAGTTTCCAATTTTCCAACTCATTATTGATTTTACACAAAAGTACAAAATACTGCTCCTTAAGACCCAAATAGTTTCAGGAAATTTATTTTTAATAATAACCTTAGTGTCTTATTTCAGTTGGTTCAGTATGATGAATATAATTGCTAATGTGAGTATGACTTACTGTTAGCCTGATTAAATGATAGCTGATTTGTTCAGTGAGTTCACAAAAACTTCACACAATTTGACCATTTTATATCAAACACAATTCATTATTTAATCACAAAATATGATTTTGTCATGCATTAGACCTAATGTACATTCTGAGTCACCAAAAGAAAATGGCGGTTCAACTGCAGGGGGCGGAATCTGAAAAAGACATGATCATCACGATGTCAGCAGTACGATACTAAGAGAAACGTAACTGACACAGTTTTACTGAAATAAGAATAGTAGATTAAGGGAACATGGTATAATTTCAATTTGTTTGATGTTAAATATAGACTGCCGTCACTAAAGCAGAAGACTGAGTGGACTCATTCAAAACATTACATTAAGTCAGCAACTACTGAATATGAAGATATCATTCTAATGAATGATGAAGTACAGTTTCAATGTACTAAAAATAAATATAATAATTCAGCAGTACTTAGTGGTATTTCAGTGTACTTACAAGAAGTGTACTTTATTGAAAGTGTACTGTAAACTGTACATTAGTGTACACTTAAAAGGTATACTAAATTGCAAATACTAGTGGTAAGTTAGCTTACTTTTGAAAAATTGTTATTTTGCTAATATTAGTATGCTTTATTAAAATGTACTTTCACTTTGCTTTATCAGAAGTGTTCTTCAGTATCCTTACAAAAAGTACACTTCAGTATAAGTTTATTTAAAGCGGTTTCGGTGTACTCTGAAAAAGTAGCACAAACAAGGTAAACTTTAATTTCATTAATCATGCATGTATAGTAGTATAGTAGTATAATATTGAAATTGTTCCATTTGAGCATATAAAAGTGTACTAAATACACTTAAAATTGTGCTTTTTTACTATTTAATTACACTGTAAAAATGAACAATTTGTTTTAACTAAAAAAAAGGCTATATTAAAACTTTAAGTTGACTGAATTTTAAAAGACAAATTGAGGTAGTTTTGTAATGATTCAACACAAATAACAAAACAACATACAAATTTTTCGAGTAAAATAAAATTGATATTAATTCAGTTATTAATTCAGTTATACATGAAGACATGTTCAGTGAGCTTAAGATATTAAGTTGAACCAACAAGTCTTCAGTCGCACTGATGAACATTGAACAAGTATGATTTTCTCTGAAACTTCACACTATAAGAAATAAGGGTCTCATAAGACTTTGTAACTCTTTAACAATGTATGCTGGGAAATCTGCTAATGTGCTCATCATGTTTGTTTAGAAACTCATTTAATGAGTTGACTGAACTCTGTACAGCACATTCATTCAACTCATCATTTCAAGTCAAGAGACTTAAAATTAGAAGAACTCAGGTTTATGAGTTCTGAAGTTTTTGGGAAAACAAATATTTGAAATTTAAAGTTAAATTAACTTGAATAAATAAAACTTGTATATTTATATTAAGTTGACAAGAAAATATTTGTTGATTCGACCAAATCCCTGTATTACTTTGTGCACAACTAAAATGCACTTGGAACAAAATGAGTTAGTTATATTTATAATATAGAAAACTATTTTTCACCAGGGAAGGACCCCGGCGGCGAAGGAGGACGGCGCTGACTAACAGACACGGGAAGAGACACGGCAAGAAATCCAAATCCAGATGCAGCAAAAAGGCGCTGCACGTGAATTTCAAGGAGCTGGGCTGGGACGACTGGATCATCGCGCCCCTGGATTACGAGGCGTATCACTGCGAGGGCGTGTGCGACTTCCCCCTGAGGTCGCACCTTGAGCCCACCAACCACGCCATCATACAGACGCTCATGAACTCCATGGACCCCAACAGCACCCCGCCCAGCTGCTGCGTCCCCACCAAACTCAGCCCCATCAGCATCCTGTACATAGACTCAGGCAACAACGTGGTGTACAAACAGTACGAGGACATGGTGGTGGAGCAGTGTGGGTGCAGGTAGCGGCCCTTGATTGTGACAAAAACACTTCAGAAAGACAGAAAAATCAAAGATAAGTCTTGATGGGTCCCAGGTTGAAGATGCTTTGACGCATGACGCGCCTTATTCAAAAGGGATGCACGCAAAAGGCAATATCTGCTATTTATTCAGACTCTCACAATCATTCACACTCTCTGCCTTAAAGTGTTACGCCTTCGTTCCCATCCGTGCAACAAGTCATTGCTCATCAAACAGGGTTTTGTTTCCCAGAGGGTGAGACGTGTCCATGTGGCACAAGGAATGATGGGTACAACAAGGCGAGATGGGAGCCTATTCAGCGCGACTGTGCACCTGTTCGTGCCGAGGCCAGAGGACAGTGGGCTTTGCCTGCATGTCAGCGCTTTATTGTTGCAGCTCTGCCGTGTGATCCTGCCAGCCAGGCCGGACTCTTTTGGGTATGTGCATCCAGGCCGTAATTGCTACTGTCCAGCTGGAGTCATTACAGGCCCGAGCAAGTGCCTGTTTGTCCAAAAGAAGAAGAGAGGGGGTGAATGTCTAATCTACCAAACACACACTCACACACACTCACACTTACACATACACAAACACACACACACACACTCACACAGAGACTGGTCTGAGGAGAGGAGATAAGATGGTGGTGGTAATGCCTTCAAGAGATTTTTTTGCCTTACTGGAGACCAGTTTTAGAGGCGTCATCATGCGCCTTTGTGGACATGAAAGGACACAAAACCAGACTTGTGCCTGACAGACTGGGGCCCTGTTGTAAAAAAAAAAAAAAAAAAAGCACACATAACTGAGGCGAACTTTTTGCTCAAAAGTCTGCATCTTTACGAAATGCACTTCCACAACTGACTGCGCCAAGGACACGCGGTCAGCCAGAGAGAGTTTGTCTTCTCTGATGACGAAAATCTAAGAAAAAGACTCGCAAACGAGACAATATTTAAATGCACATTAGCTTTGAATGCACTGCTGTTCATTATTTTTTTTTCTTGAGCTGTAAATATTTGTACAGTTGAAAACTTTACAAAGTGCAACGAATGAAGAAATGAGCAAACGGCATTTCTTTGTAAATATACAAAATGCACTCAAATCGGTATAATTTCTATTCTATAATTATTTTATTATTTGTGATGTACAGAGTTTCATGATAATCATATATTTCTTACATTGATAAGAGTAATTTAAGGTGTATTCGATATTTTTTTTGTTTTGCAGAGGGTGGAAAATACCATTATTAATGTCTACCTCATAATTGCATATAGGATCTGAGTTTTGAGGTGCATTCAGTTAGAGTGTAAAGAGCTTTTACAATGATATATAAGATCATTTATATACATATATTACTGGATACTATTCCACACCATTACTGTACAAATAAAATTCAAAACAAAGTCTGCTACTTCTGATGATTAATCCAAACCTTTTTGCATTCATTTCATTCATTTAAAGAGTCTAACATCACAAAATAATGACACTTCAGGATGTTTCTTTATGAGGGAATAAAAGGTCAGTAAATTGTCTTTTTTAATCAATGGATTAATTAATTAGAAAAAATTAATCACTTTACTGGTATTTTTTTGAATGATGTAGGCCTGAGCAACTTCCTGTGGTTTAATTCATAAGCCTAAAACCAAGCATACCCTACTTCAGCAGTTCCCAAACTTTTTCATGTCAAGGACCACCACAGTTGATGTCCTTTAGACCATGAAGCCCCAGTTTGAGAGGATTTTGTCTTAAGGAATCCCCTCTGAGTGATTTTAGGTTTGAAGACTTCATAGTCAATCAATCAATAAACCAGGATTACTATAAATTACAATCAATCAAAGCCAACCCTGTTTCTTCTCTCGTTGTTCCAAAAACAATGTGATAAAAGTTGTAATATTCTATTCCTCATTTTGCTGGGCACTCTGACAACCCACTCAAGGACCCCTGTTGGTCCCTGGACCAAAGTTTGAAAACCACTGGTCTACTTAACCCTAACCCTAATCCTAATCTGAAGGAAATCTCTGTCTGCTGCATCTGTGCATGTCTCCTATAAAATGACTGACAGGGTGCCCCTACCCTCTTGATAATTTGTGATACTTTAAATTACAACCCATGGCAAACACGACCCGGTTACTCAAGATAATCCACATACCTTGTTGTAGGCAGTTTTATGTGGGAGCTACTTTCTTTCTAATGCATTGCAGCGCAGATGGAAGTGTGCATCTACTCATGGATGAGAGGCTCATGCTTGTGACAGCGCAGGTGTAAACATTAATCCTCTTCCTCTGCAGCTGAGCTGGATGCATGCCTCCCTTTGTGACATGATACACTTGGCAGGTCTAGTCTGGTAGAAATAAAAGAGTTCCTACAGGAAACTGTTCACAACAAGGTCTGTGGACCAGATCATGATTTCTTGAAAGAGACATTGCTGTTGAGTTTTTAAATTTTTTTTTCTTTGAGCACCACAAGCAGAATGCCATTTAAGTTCCATTATATTTGAGAGAAGGCACACAGCCAATACTCAAATTTCTGCAACTCACACCAAAACAATCTGGATGGATAAATAGCACTACATGTAAGAAAACAAATTTTTTTGGGTGAACTTTCCCTTTAAAATCATACTGAATGACCTTTTAAGAAAGAAAAATGAAAATGTTCTCAAGGTCAATGATTTTAGATCATTCAATGTAGACTTTCTAAGCTTAGAGTTTTATCAAAATCATTACTAGAATCCCTCAGTAAGATGTGTACTGTGCATATGGAGCACATATACCTTTGCCTTCAGGTATGCCAGTTAATCTTCTCTTCCCCTTTGTAAACAGTTTCTCATCATAGACAGCAAATGTCATAATTCAGTGCCTGACTAGCTCAGGATCTATATAAACATATAAACATATGGTGACCATCCAAGTCGAAGGAAATCAACTGACTGACTGTCACTGATATGGCACTGAATGTACGAACCGCAGCTATTTCCCAATGAATTAGCCCGCCTGGGTCAAGTTTACTTAACACTTTAATGTTTCCCAATCTGTGGATGAAAAAGTTTAAAAGAAGGGATTGCTTCCATATAGGCTATCGACCTTGGCCTGGAAACAATTAGGAAATTGCTTTGAAATGTTATATGTTGTCCAGGCTCTTGTACAGTATCATGTCACTCTCCACATGTTTGCTAGGGGGAAACAGAGGATGCTAAGTGCACTCTTTAGCGGCTGCCGCAAATGACTGACACAACAACCATTCCCCTGAGTATAACCAAATGGCCCTCCAGGCTACAAGTCTGGAACACCATCGCTGGGGTGCTGCTACCCACCATGCTGTCCCTGCTGCCAGGTGGCAGGAATTCTTTATTTAAGTAGAAAGTACAGATACAAAAAAAGACTATGGTAAAAGTAAAAATACTGATTCACTGTAATTTGTTTTAATTTAAAAAAATGTTAGTAAATTAAGTAATATCAAAGGACATTTATAGGTTGACTGAATTTGAGAAACAAGTTTGATATTACAAAACATATAAACTTTTCCAGTCAAATTAATTCAATTGTACTTGAGATAATATGTTCAGTAAGCTTAAGATATTTAGTTGAACCGACAAATTTCACACTGACATAGAACTGAATTCAATAATAACCTTTATTATGGTTTGCAGTGTAGAAACTTTACTCAGTGTCCTCAAAATAAATACTAGAAATTTTAAGTTTAATGAACTTGTATAATTGCATTAATGAGTTGATGAGAAAAGGTTAGTTGATTCTACTAAATTCCTGTGTGGTTTTGTACAGTAAGAAAAAGTTGCCCTCCAATAGACATTTCCACTGGCTGTTTCTGTGCAAAGCTAACTGAACCTCACACCATATTAAACTAATCTAATCAGACTATTAAACTAATTTCAAATAGAAAATAGAAAAACAATAGACTACAAATAATGAACATTAACTTTGCTCCACAGTGTAAACCAGTTTTCAGTGTCAGCAACAGGACTTGAAACAGTACGATCAACAAGAGAACACACTTCAGTCTACCATCCGTGTTCTCCCTTTCTGTCTTGTTACATCTTGTTATGTCATTTCTGTTGCTACGTCTGTTGTGCGTGACATGTACTGATGGATACACCAAGGAATCTTTTTATTTTTTTGCATGTGTTATTGCCCCATCCATTTAGGTTGAAATCAGTCTTGATGTTATGAAGGACGATGCAAAATAAAAAATAATCAGTAACTCCCCTCAGATGCATTAGAACAAAAGTCAATAAGCCTGTTTTGAAAAGTAAATGCTCAAGTAAAGTACAGACACCTAAAATATCTACTTAAAGGAAAACTTTGGCAAATGCTGTCAATTGAGGCAATAAAAACCTCAGTGCATACTATATTGACCAAGAAAACAAACACCTCTGGCACCTATGGCCAAAACATGGCATTAGGTGACTAAAATACTCATCTAGCTTGATTTCTGGCTCCATCCTAGCAGAGATGAAGAGTATAAATCCAAGCTGAACTAGACTGTGTCACTAGCTGCAGGAAGAACTACAAATTTTGCAGCAGAAGAGCTCTGTTTTCTTGGTCAATATAGCACAAAGTGAGGAATTTATTGCTGTAATTGTCATCATTTATCAACCACACTGACTGGATATTCATGTAAAAAGTTTCTCTTAGTATTTGTACTTCATTACTTTCCCCTCAGCCTGCTGCTGCACAAGTGCACTATGGGAGATCCTGTGCACCACCTTGAGGCTTTGCAGCTGAAATGCTGTCATATTGCACAATCAGGTTCTAAATTTTCTAAGCAACTTTGTGGTAACTTGTGGGATAAACCTTTTACTTTTTGATTTATATTTATTTGACAAGTTCCCCGGTCTGGTGGGCACTGGCCTGGAGGTGAGACTGAATGTTGAGGGAACAGTTAAATGGTGATGAAAGGGAAAGGAATGCTTTGTTTACCCGCTTCAATCCCTCACTCTCAAGTTAAATGTTCCTATAAAGTTCTTCATCACAACCGCCTTATTGTCCCTCCGCTCCATGCCGAGGCAGAGAGAGGAGAAAAAAGAAAAGGAAAGGAAAGTTGTGTTTATTTGAAACTGGGTCCTAATATATTAGTCTAAGCAAAGCGAAATCGGCAAAGAGACGGGTCCTTCTTTCTCATCAGAAACACAAATAGTCTTGACACCCCACATCTGTGCACGGAGGCTCCTCTTTGGAGATCTGTGAGGCTGCATAACTGAAGATCTACTAGGTGTTGCTCGGAGTGGAAAGCCCGGGAGCCTCTCCAAGATAAAATTTAAAAAAAACAAAACATCTTGGCTCATATGGAAACATAAATGTTCCTCATACTTAACCTCTCTGTTATCAGCGATGTCCTCGTCAGCGACAGGAAAGGCATAAATCAGGCTGATCTTGCAGACAGCGAGGACATCTAAGCAGGCAGAAATTTGTTGAATGGGCATTAAGGAGCATTAGAAAATTTATTGTGAGGGCTCAGATCTGGTGCTTTGATTTGCTGAATGGATGCAAAGTAGAGAGGGGAAGAGAAAACTCCAACGCTGCCAAGGCCTGACTTTTAAACTGCTACTGATAAAATCCAGCAAGAATTTATTTATTTTTCAGCAACTGTTTCTCTCCTCGCAGTACTTTTTTTTTTCTTTCTTTTTTTGTGCCTCTAGAGGGGTCCCTCCTTCTCTGGTTTCCCCTAGTTCCCACCATTATGCTGTGCAGATACTGTAGTTGCCTCTATAATAAAGCTTGACACTTTCCTCCAGCCAAGAACACATCAGGCTGATTCAAGGTGGTGCTCGTCTGCGCTAAACAGATGCAGAGTGAAAACACTCTGACAAGCTTACGTGTCTGCAGTATATGTTCTTTTACACGCAACATTAAGGAGGGTGTCCTTCTATTTTGTTTGCCTGCAAGGGTGTAGGTTTTATTTGAACATTAGGAAGGACACATATTAAAGGGATAGTTTGCATTATTTGATGTGATGTTGTTTGAGATTTTAATTGATTTACAGTGTGTTAGTTACAGTAGACGCCGACTGGGATGCCTCTGGTTTGGAGAAACAGAGAGGGGCACCAGCAGGAAAGCTGTGGATGGGGTCAGTAAGAAAAACATTTTTAGCCACCTAAAAAAAGCGATGTCATTTCAAATGTGTTTTAAATGCTATATTTAGAATATATTCATGACTTTACCTTGGTGTCAGACAGCCTTTTTGTAAGGAAATCACCGTTACATGAGCCAAATATTGCTGTCTCTAAACCAACCAAACTCCATAGGCAAAATCCCTAATTTTACCTTGCAGAATACTGGAGTCACTGATCCACCACTCTCTCGATTTGTTGGTTAGTTGGTGTTATTGTGTGACTTTGGTGAATCTGAACACAATAACACAAACAAACCAACAGATAAAGCAGTGGTTGACCAGCAACTCCCATTTCCTGCAAGATATAATTACTAATTTTGTTCGTGGAGTTTGGTTGATTTGGAGAGAGGAATATTTGGATTTTATTAACAGTGGTTTTCCATCAGATGGCATCTGATGGCGAGGTAAAGCAGTGAAAATATTCCATATACAGTGTGTGGTCAAGATACATGTTGTTGCTGACCCTGTGTACAACAGTACATTACTTGTTTTCCATGTTGGTGCCAATCTCTGCCTCTCCAAACTTGGAGAATGCTGACTGCCATCTACTGCAGATAATTCTCTGACTTTTTATGCCCAATTTTGTGCCTTTTCTGTACACTTTTTTAGTAGGAATGTCCTGGTTTATGAAAAGGAAACCACAAATTTCAGGCACCAGGTGACAGTTCAAAATATAATGGAACATAATGCAGAAAAGCTCTCAGGCAAGTGGTTTGTCAAAATAAAGGTCACCTGCTGGTTTTATGTTTTTATTATTACATGTTCTAAATAGGGGGACCTGTCTGCTCCATCTCCATAAAGTCTACGCCTATGAGTGTCTGTCTGTGAGTATGAGTGGACAGAAGGGCAGCAGCGTACACAGATGGACAGATGAGTGGTGCAGGAGAGCAGCAGATGCCTGAAGTGACCCCTACCTCCGCCTTTCATTGAACCACTGGCTTCAACACAAAGGCAGGGGCGGCCCTAAACATTAAATACACTTGCTTGTGCCTTAATGCCAGAGGTCACTACTTTTTTCCTCATGCAATCCATTTTTAAAACTAAATTTTAAAGACATGTTTTGAAGATTTTTTTTAAATAATTTGCTGGATGAGAACTGAGACTGTAAAAATGTGTTGTTTAAAGAGGAGTGGTTGGTTGCACTTGGCAGCTGCTTTTAAGCAGAGACAGATAATAAACCCTGGAAAGAGCAGCCATAGTGTAACAAAAGATCAGGGTGTTTCTTCCAACCAAGGCATCTGCCCGTCTCCTCCTCTGTGCTCCTGCAGAAAGCCATCCCTCCCTCCTGTCAGACCATACGGTAACAGGAAGAGAGCAGACACCTCCACTTCAACACAGATAACCTGCTAATTGCATTAAACTCACTCCCAACTGCGCTTTTGAAATCTGAGGATGAAGTAGCTCTTTCTAACTGCTGCAGAAACGTTGCTTTGTGGTTTTTGTATCCGGGGAAAATCCTTGTGTTAAATGCAAAAGAGCAAAAACTTAAGTCAACTTGATAGATCTGCTTGGGATACCTGTCCAGAGAAGCCCGCTTTTGTTCTGTTTATTTTCTGAAGGAATGTCTGAGGGTGCCCTTTCACCCCTCCTCATCCATTTACTGCCCCTGGTCTATGTTACAGATGATGACCCAGGTCCTCACATCCCTGATTAACAAGTACACCTTCTGATTCTTCTGCAAATTTCTGCTGAAAAGAGGACTGTCTTCTTGTATGCTCGCAGTTCATCTTTTTTGTTTTTTGTTGAGTCAGTGTCTCTGTGTGTTTGTGTGAGGGCCTGAATGAGCTCAAGTCAAAAGTAAATTTACTCAGTTAACTCTGACAATGCTTATGTTTGGGAGCAAGGCGAGGACATGACCTCCCTGCCAATTCACATCCGCGGAGCTGTGGAGAGGAGAGGAGAGGAGAGGGAGGGTCGTTGACCAACCGGGGCCAGACAATGGCATTCACTGGTCGGAACGCTTGACCTGCAGACAAATTAGACCTAAAATGAATGCTTTGACTCGCAATGTCAAAGGAAAAGACAGGAATTAAATAGCAAACAGCCCAAGAGACCCTAGCAACTTGTTAGAGAGTATCTCAGAGCAACTTTGTTGACTCCTCCTCCTTTCTTGCTGTCATCGCAATATTTTTACGTCTTTATTCATCTACAATTCATTTCACAGCATTTTCATGGCTGAGTTCAATTTTCTTTAGATCACGTGCTTGTGCCTTTTGTAGTCTTGGAGCAGAACAACATTCTCATCTTATTCTTGTATTCTCTCTGTTCTCCATTTTGGAGAAGCTAACTAACACAGGCTAACTACATGTATTAGCCAAGCTAGCTAATGACAGACAACAATGGTGTCTAGTGACATTAAAGAATGATGGGAGTGAAATGTAACCATGGTAACTGAGGTGATGATAGTAAGAACCATGAAAGTCTTAGTCTAAACCAGTAACTCCCAAAATGTGGACCGCAGCCCACTGGTGGGTCGAGAAGGTCTTGCAGGTGGGCCTTGAGGGGTCATGAAAAATAAATAAAGAGCTGGTTATATCTCATAATTGGTAGATTTTTGGATTGCAGATTGGGCCGTGGCATTCCAAAGTTTGGGAATGGCTGATTTAGGGAAATAACAAAGTTAAGTTTGAAACTTAAGGTGGTTTAAGTAACTGGGCACAGACTCTCAGAATCAGCAGCAGAATTCTTTCTCTGCTGATCCTCGCTTGATCAATGCCCATTAACTTTTTCTCTCCACTACATTAAACACACCCAAATTTAAAGAAGGACCTGGGTGGTAAAGAGAGGTTTTGGTTCTGCATTGTAAAACGAGACATGTAGGCAAACAAACATGGGTCAGGGGCAATGAGGCAGCAAGACAAGGATCTGACTTTGGAATGGGGGGGTGGAGGGTGGCGGGGGGTGCAGGAGGACTTGATGGACAACTCCACAACTCGGCAGAGGCAGAGCTTTCACTTAAAAATGGTGCCTGGCCTATCTCAAAAGGTCAGAGCCCAGAACACTAACACACTACATTAATCATGAGAGGCTGCAGCTTACCTGTCTAGCGTTTCAGCCGTGCCGTACAGTTAACCTCAATTATGCTTGATTACGAGGTGTGGAAGACGCAGGGCCCAGGTTGGGCCCATGCAAAAGATCAGGCATCAATAATGCAATTTCAGATTAGATGTGCCTGTCTGTCACTATGCTGAATGGACAGAGTGCTTTCTTGGGGAACAGCTGGGTGCAGGGTCAATGAACAGGTAAATATGGAGGTTTTTCCAATATTATTCACTCTGTGCCACTATTAAAGGACAAGTGTGTAAGATTTACAGGGATTTATTGGCAAATTGTGGCAGACGTGGAATGTAATAATCATGAGTATGTTTTCATTTGTGTATAATCACCTGAATATTAGAACTGTTTTTTTTTTTTTTTTTTTTTACCTTAGAAAAGGCCTATTCAAGTGGGGGCACGTGGGCAAAATTTGGCCCTTCAACAGCTGCAGTCCGGCTCATTGATTCTTTATAAATATATAAAAGTATATCAATTGTGATTTTATTCATATAACCTGCTACCATTGTAAGTTTATGGTTTATGTTTATGTTGTTGATCAGAATATCTTCTTTTTTATTATAGAACTAATTGGCCCATTCATTGGTGATGTGTCTCTTTCACATTAAAACATTAATAAAAATTTGTTTGAAGTTGTTATTAAGTTCTGGTTCGTGACATTCTTCCCTCAATAATGTTAAAGTACACAACTCAACAAAATATATTTGTTTTTAGAAATTTTAATGGTTAAATGTAACACATTATAGCTTTAAAAGACAATTTTACAAGACTAGAAAGTTGCAATTTGTCATAAAAGTGTTGAACTATAAGATTCTAGAGATTAATTAGGGTAATTAGAAAGACTACACACCCAAAACTTGTGTAAGTGACGTCATGAACTTCTCTATCCACAAGCTAACAATTGCTGTTAAGCTACTCCTGTTTTTTTTTTTTTGTACTGGGATGTGGTCACGCAACAATGGGTCCTGCTCATTCTTTTGCTGGTAAAATGACAAGGAGGCGCTGGATAAAACACATAAGGTATGATAACGACAAATGGAAACTTTCTTGTCTTGTAAATTTATCTGCTAAATTCACAAACATTGTGTATGTAATTCATTGCACGAATCAAAAATTCTCTCTTGTATTGTCGACAGTTGATATTTTTTCTGAAAGGTTCCAAGGGGCACACTCGAAGGGTAGACATTTTGCATCTCTATAGAGTGCTGAGGAATGAGGAAATGAGTTATAGCATATTAGCACTTGCACCTGGGTAGATCAGACTACAGTGTTTTGTCGGGGCATAAAACATCATGTTGCAAACGAGTACTTAGTAGGGATGATGTTGAGTAATGCGATCATGGTGTAGCTCATTTATAGTCTAACACCAGCTTTTTACTTCTAGTGACTGCATTTACACTTAAAAACTCATAAAAGTGCTTAGACAGAACTTATTTTCTGCACCAATCCAAATCTGAAAAAAATCCCATTGGCTTTTTGTGGAGGGAACCAGAGCGATGCTTACTGTTATTACAAAGATACATGAACCCTGCAACACTCTATAGGGCCTTTTGCATTTTTTCTGAGTTTTTCAGCCACTTTTTACAAGCTTGGAAGGGGAAGGTGAGGCATGGTGTCTCCAGTCTGCAAGCTCAGTGCTAGATGCCACTATATCCCAGGCACTGGTCCTTTAATATCTTCACATGGTGGTCCTGTATAGCTGGAATGAAGCTCCAACATATGCATATAGACAGACATATACATATGTGACACAAACACATACACCAAAGCATTATGTGGTGTACCAAAGAGAGCTAAGGGCTTCATGCTGTCCCAGCCCCCTTCTTGGTAATTGCCCCATTATGTGTTGGTGGTGGATGGAGCCATTACAGATGTTTTATGACGGGGCCATTTTCATTTTGTCTTCCCAATGAGGGACAGATTTATGGTGCAAGGCAGTCTTCCATTCCGGGGTGAAAAAAAAAAGCCTCACCACCAGCGCATTCCCTAATACACAAACACACACACACATTTACACACACTGAAAGAGAAATGCGCATAAATTCCCTGTGTTATCTTTTATATGACCGTCATAACTGTGAGCCTGACCTGCCCTCAGCTCGCTGCAGTGCCCGCGGCTGCAAAGAACGAGGCTGTTGGCAGCAGCTTATGAGTTGAATAAATGTTTGATGGCCCCGCGGAGCAAGGCACACTTCCAGGACGGTCGTCAGTCAGGGCTGGGGGTAGCTGGGGCAAGATCTCCTCAAAGAGTCCGCTGCAGGCCTCGAGCAAAACCAACTGTGACACTTTCTCACCAAATGTTATCCTACTAAAAGGAACCATCATAAAGAGCAAAGTAAACAGCAGTTAGCTTTTCAGGATTAATCTCTTTTAGCTCACAGTGAAGTGTTTGAAGTGCTGAGGACTCTTTGGCTGCGCGGTTTCTTTCCAGAGGCTGTTTTGGTGTGGTTCCCCAGAGTTCCCGTTTGGAAATCAAATCTTTAGCTCAGTAGCTTTTATGCCAAGAAAAATATTGGTCATAAATTGGTGCCTGAATTGGCAGTCTAATTACAGGGCTGCGGTCTTAAAATTTACCCTGCAACTCATGGCTACAATTATTAAGGTTAACAATAGGGACACTGGGGAAGAAATCGCAAAGCTTCAAAGAACTCAACTTATTCTGCGAGCTGTTTTAATCGGGACAGGGAGACTTTCTGAAATAGGAGTGCTGTTAAAACAAAAGTTTTTGTTTTAATTAAAAAAAAAAATAATGCTGGCTTAAAATTTTGAGTTGACTGAATTTGGAATGACAAGTTGGGGTAGTTTTGCAATAATTTTAAACATAAAATTTTCAAGTCACATAAATTTTATATACTGTAAGAAGTCATACAATAATTTCTCAGAGTTCAGTGTAATTTTATAATTAAGCTTAACATTTCCGGTATTTATTTTCACACTTCAGAACTTACAAACATGAGTTCTTCTAACTTGATGTCCTTTAAAATGATGAGTTGAAGGAATTTACAGTACAGAGTTCAATCAACTCATTATATTAAGTTCCTTAAGAAACACAATAATGAAAACACTGAACCAAGATGAAGATTAGTATTGTTTTTTAGATGTTTATCTGTGTGATTGAAGAGTTGTTGGTTCGACTATATTTTAAGCTTACTGAACATGTTATATCATATATGACTGAATTAATATCAAGCTTATTTGACTGGAAGCTTATTAGGAAATTTCAACATGTCTGTGAATGAGATAAAAGATAAAGCAAAAAGGGCCATCAAGAGATCAATAAACACTGAATTACCATTTGGAACTTGACTCAAATATTCAAATCAATCATCGAACCAGTAACATTATATGGCACTGAGGTGTGAGGTACACTAATGCAACAGGATTGGGCAAAATGGGACAAACATCCAGTTGCTATCCTGCATGTAGAGTTCTGCAAATGTATCCTCCAGGTCCAGAGAGGAGCTCTATACTCTGCATGTAGAGCTGAATTAGGCCAATATCCTCTACTACTAAATATCCAAAAACAAGCCCTAAATGTCTGGAAGCATCTTAAAACAAGTGACCCACTGTTATTTTCTTACAAAGCCCTGTGCTGCCAGGAGTTTTCCCCACAAAAGAGTCTGCTCTGCCAACTTGTCCTGAAGCTAGGTGAACCGTCAACCTCTAAGATCATCACACCACGACCACTTCAGCCTCAGGACACACAAACTCAAAAAATTAGACCCAAACAAGTTACGATGAAAGAAAAAGAAAACAACAAAATCACAAAACGAAATGGAAAACTATCTAACCTTAAACTGAGAGTTCGTTGTGGCAACCTGCTTGACCAGCAGTGTCTGACTGTGGACTGACACAGACAGACCTGGCCGCCCAGAGAGGAGAAGTTGTGTTCCTACAGTGACCAGGGTACAACAGAGACAGAGCTGCACCCCCTGACTCACTGCAATATTTTATGAAAATAATTTCAGTGATTTTCTTTACCTAAGTGACTGTGAAAGACTTCCGGCCTTACTGGGAGAGAGGGAAGACTGCTGTAGACTACCATGAGCTCTGCAACTCCCCCTGACCCTGTGTTACAGAGTGATTCATTTGTTGTAGGTCCATCAAGAGATGAGGAACCTACAATAACTCTTACTGTTCCATAGCCCCTCTTGATTCTCCATGTCCTTTTGCCTTTTGTGTTGTTATTGTTCATTTTAGTTTCTATTAATATGCTTTGGCAATAGTGTGTTTTATGCAATCCTGCCAATAATGCTAATGAATTGAATTGACCCATATGTTTCTTCAAACTATAAAACAGGAGGGGCCTCAGGAAAGTTTTAATTCTCAAACAATGCATGCTGGGAAGTCTCATAATATGCTTGTCATATGTATTTAGAATCTTAATGTAATGAGTTGATTGAACTCTGTACAGTACATTTATTCAGCTCACCATTTTAAATCAAGACACTTCAAGTTAAAAGAACTCATACTTATAAGTTCTGAAGCATTCTGAACACAAATACTAGAAAATCTAAATTTAATTCAGTTGACGTTCAAGTCTTCTTCAATACATTATGTAAAAAGGAAGAGAGTGAGTGTGTGAATGTGTGTGGGGCGGTTTAGCAGTTTCTCCAGAAACTTAATTTAATAAGTACATTGAACTCTGTACAGTACATTCATTCAACTCATATTTTCACTTCAACTTAAAAGAATGTGTGTTCATAAGTTCTGCAAGTTCTGCAAGCATTCTGAAAATAAATTTTTAGATATGTTTAAGTTTGAACAAATAAAACTTGTATATTTATGTTACATTAATAAGAAAAGATGAGTTGATTCCACTAAATTGCTGTATGATTTTTTTTTACAGTGCGTCTGTGTCAGAAATAGTTTTCCTTTCATGCACAAATTGTGGAAAGTTGTCAGGTACAAGTCTTTTAACAAACAAGGTCAGTGAAGGAACACTCATTATTAATCATTTACCAGCGTAGCACAAAGAGAGCTGGAGAGACTAGATAGCCCAGAGGACCCAGGGGTTTGTGACTGAAACACGGCCTCATCGTGTTACACACACCAGCCGCTGTGATATTTCTGACACCTCGCTCCTATCAGCCCGGCTGGTCCGTCGATGATTGATTTTCTCATTGTGATGGTCCCCTCACACAAAACACCCTTGTCCTCTCATTCCTGAATTTGTCACCATTTGACTTTTACTGAAAACACTCCAAACAGTGAGTTTTTCTCCTGCAGCTGTTTGAACTGCGTCAGGAAATCCGACCTGGTTGGAAATCTGGGCGCATGGATGTGGAGTTGAATGAATGATGTATGGCTGACCATGTCCGAGGTTAGTTTCTGTCAATTCTCTCAAATACCGCTCTTTATTCACTGCAGCATAAATTCTCCCACTCTGGCATGAGGAATGGAGTGAGGTTTGTTTGACCAGATGTAACTTTATCAGGGACTCTCTTTCTCCCCCTGCTATTCTTGTGTCTCTCACATCTCTTAGCTCAGGCACAAAAAAAAGTGAGCTCTCACACAATATTTCTGTTTGCTGTAGTCTGACCTCTTTGTGAACTGCGGTAAAGTGAAAGGCACTTTCAGCCGAGGGGAATCGGATGGCAGTAACCATATGCCTTTCAACTGATACAAAGGTGGGAAAGGGGGAGGCCAGGGGTGTGTGTGTGTGTGTGTGTGAGTGTGTGTGTGTGTGTGTTGGGTGGGGTGGGAGGGGGAGTTGCATGCTAGGGTGAAAAGGAAAGTGCCGTGCTGCATCTTTTTGTGTTGGTAAAGTGGTGGCGGTTTAGGGTTGGGTGACTGGGTGGGTGCTTGGGGGAGGAGAAGGGGGGGGTGAGGTATTGGCTGGATGTGGTGCTGAACTCAAGGCAACGTCCGGCTGACTGACTGTTGAGATGGAGCCCTCTTATGGATGAGTGCAACGAGTAAACAGCATTCCTTTCTGTCTGTCTGACCCTCTCTGCCTCCTATTTTTGTCTCTCTGTCTCGTCTTTCTTATAGTCTATCTGTGTTAGCCAAAGCACTTCACCTCCCCGCTTGTATCTGCTGTCTGTCTGCTGTCTATGAAAACCACTCTTCATCTGAACTCTGATTCAACATCAGCATCCTGATTCAAAAAAACAAAAAACAAAAAAACAAATTAGAGAAAAAACTGTATAAATAAATTATATAACCATGTTAGGTACACTTGATATGGAAAATGTGGGTGATAGTTAAAATAAAGTGAAATACAGTCTACACTTTTGTTGTTTTTGCAATGTACACACACAGTCACATTTTTGTTGGCATATTTTATTGATACAGGTAATCTTTCCAACAATACATAGCCAATATTAGATCTGATTAATCAGCCAATTTCGGCCTATCACAGATATATCATCATGGTGTTTCAAAAGTGCTGATATGATTTTTTTTTTTCACAGAACATAATGCAGAAAGAGATAATTGTGGTAATTTAGATCTATTATGTTTGTGTTTGTGTTTGTGTTTTGTGTGTTTTCCCAGTGAAGTTTTCTGTTTCAGTGCATTAGTAATTTTGTTTATTAATAAACCGTAAAATATCTTTATTACAAGTGTTTGATAACCACATTTGAGGGGCCATTGTAAACACTGTGTGTATATATACCTCATATATAGCATGTTATATATGTTGTCATATAAATTGTCAGAAATATCGATATCAGATTTTTTTTAGTAGCTAATATCTTTATTGACTCCAGCCCAGGAGTTGGAAAGACAATGATAAAATAGTTAAGACTTTCACCTGCTGTATATGTCATTTGTTGCTCAGTCAGTTGTGAGGGTGAAAATTTTGTAGAATGAAAACTTAAAATCCCCTTTAAGTGTCTGATTTCACCTTCACCATTTGTACAGTTTGTCTTTATTTGTTGCCAGTCAAGACTCTCTAGATGTTACCTGTACAGTAAGCTTGTTAGCAAAGCACACACCGACTTTGTGTGTGTGTGTGTGTTTAATTTGTGTGTGTGGAGAAGCTCAACCTCTGAGTCACCAGAAACCCCAGAACTCAGGGTAAATGTGCATCTATTCATGTTCACTAGTGTCTTTCCTTTGACGAGATCCCTCCACTGAATATGACCATTCTTTGAAGCCTGTATTTGTGTAGCGACAGAGACACACAGCTTACCGAATCCCAGCAAAGTGCTGTGATATGCCAGTTTGGGAGCGAGCAGCAGCCTGGCTGAACAGACCAGAAGCGCCTTGCTCAGTGCCAGTGAACACGTGATTCTGCTCCTCTGCTGTTTTCTAATCGCACAGAGCTGCTTTTATAACAACATCATGACTTTAAAGCTTTTTATGTGTTCCTGGATAAAAAGCGGATGCTCCCTTCTTCCCTCCCGCCTGTCTGCTCTGTTCATCTCTCTCCCTACAACTGACAAATATGTGCAGTGAGTACATAATTTAAAAAATACAACTACAAACAGCACTGCTACTATTTCTCCTAAATAAGGTGGATTGGCAGATTGTCATATTTCATCTTGTGGAGGGAGAAAGTAGGGGAATTCAAACTCCAGGAGAACAGCAGGGAGAGAAGAGAAGAAATGAAAAGATGTAAATCATGGGATGCATATTTCCTCATTTATCAGAATCAGATCATTCATATCATATATATCATTTGTATTGTTTATAGTAGAATATCTGTATGTTTTCATGGCAGATTTGCTCGTATAGCATGGTAAAAAAAAACCAAAAAAACAAAAAAACAACAAAAAACAGACCAGCTGTAGATCGGAGGAGGCTCTGCACTGTGGCACACTCTGTGTGTTCTGCCCAGTTGATTAACATGGGTGATGAATGGAAGTGGGCAACACCCTGGGGTGGTTCATGACACTTAAGCATACTGTGTGTCTCTGCCATAATACAAAATCACCGATGCAACCTTTTACAAGCCACATTATAGATAGGATGTGGAAAAAAAGCCTCAGAACAGTATTTGGATGGTATCTCCAGTCTATTTCTAGTACAATGACCATAGTCTGTAGCCTATGAATAGTGGATGAAGTGAAGCAATTACAGAAGTGCCTCAAACCTTCTTTCAAATTGCCAGCAGGGGGCGACTTCACTGGTCCGACTTTATGTGCTCTTATGAAAAAATTATGCTACTTCTCACTTCATTTATTACTTCAGTAAACAATTTCCCAATAGGTTTATGGTCTCAACTGCTAGTTTCAAGTTTTCTTCAATACCAGATTCTGTAAATGATGTTTCCATTAGAATAATATCAAAGCAGGGTTTTCCATAGGGCATGGCTACCTTGTGACTGACAAGTTGCTACCATGGTGTGTCCTCTGGGTTCTCAGTCAGATCCAATCAGGATAGAAGCGTGGTGATGTGTATTCTCCCCAGCTCCACCTCACCTGTCCAAATTGGTCACTTCTGCTTCCTAAAGAAAGTGATTCACTCCAAAGGTTTATCGTCAAAATTAGCATTAGTAATATTTTTTTCCATTCTTAGAACCTTTACATTTGGTGAACTTTTCTTCTCTAGTATGTAGATTTCTAGTTTTCTAATATTCTTATTTTTTTTTCCTTTCTTAGAGTTGGCGTATATACATTCATCCTTACCAACAGACATAATTGAGAGGTCATAGAGGTGTGGCCTATTAAGTACCATTCTGCAGTATTTTTGCGTGAGGATGTGTCTTTTAAGGTAGTTTTGAATGCAGACTTTTGTATAAATTGACATCAGAGCAGAACAAGCTTGGGGATCCCTTGCGATTTCTGTTGCCACAGGAGGGGCCTGGACTCCAGGTTGGGAGCCGATTAATTAAAAGACCTTTGTGCAGGATTTAGTGGTGTCTAACAGTGAGCTTACAGTTTGCAACATGTCACCTCACCTTCTTGTTCCAAGAGTGTGGGAAAAACACGAAAGGTCCTATCTAGAGCCAGTACTTGGTTTGTCTGTTCTGCGATACTGTAGAAACATGGTGGTTCAACATGGCAGACTTTGTGGAAGAGGACCTCTGCCCTCTAGAGGCAGGTGGCAGGGGCAGTAACTCAGCCAGTAAGGAACCGAAGGGTCGCCAGATCAAGTCCTGCAGCTGGAGGTAGCTGGAGAGGTACCAGTTCACCTCCTGGGCACTGTGGAGGTGCCCTTGGGCAAGGCACTGAAGCCCTAAATGCTCAGGGCATGTGACTATATGTGTATATATATATATACAGTATATGTTTGTGTGCAGCCTCCTGCTCTGATATCTATCTGATGCAAAGTCTACAGGTCCTGTTTGTAAATCTGTGTGCATTTTGGCCCTGTGTACATATGTAGAGTGAAAAATGTAATTTCCCCACAGGGATTAATAAAGTATGCCCTCTTCTTCTTCTAGATATAAATGATTATTATTTCCAGGTGATTACACACTGATGGAAACATACTTATGAATATCATATAATATTTTTTTTTGCCATTTTCTGCCAGTAAATCCCTGTAAATCTCACAGTGGTTCTTTAAATGCTAATGATTAATAAAACATCTGTGTGCCTGGTTGTTTTAATGTACAGTTTTTATGTTATAGTTTGAAATTGATATATTGATGCGTTCACTTACATTTCTGTGAAGTTCCCATCGACCATGTGCTGATGCAGAAAACATAGTATAATAAGAAAATGGTAGCTCTTCTCGGTATTATGACATACAAGTGAACGGTATGTGTTCACATGCCTTTCCTATTAAGTTGGCATAACTCAAAGACATATAAAGATTACCCACAGATTCCTCTAAATCTAGATTACATGATGGGATACAGAAGCAAATATTTTGTGATATAAAAATGAAGACTTATCAGTTTGAAATCACGGCCTGTACAGTGTTAATACACACACACACATCTTAAAATGATTTGCTGCCTTATTACTATACAGTCAGTAATCTGTGTGTATGGTGACAGTAGATATAGGGAGCCTGCGTGCTTAGTAGGAAAGGAGGAGAGACAGGAAGAAGGTTTGTTACAGAAGCGACATTAATCTATTCCTCTCGGCGCTCTTTGAAGAGCAGCAGCAGCTATGACAGGCTAAATGTTTCCAGAGATGTCACATTTCCACAAAATCTAAAAAGGCTCTTGCGAGCACTCATCCTTTCATGTTTGATTGTGTGTTGGAGATCCTATGATAAACAGACGAGGGTGGTGGTTGGAGGGGAAAGGGGGTTGGGTTGGAGCGAGGGGCTGCGGATGGGAACGTACTCCACCGCTCGGCTCTGCTTTGCCACCGGATCCAGATGCTTTTGCAAATTACCTCTTTGTCTACTTCAGAGAGGGTTCGAAATGCAAGTCCTGAGTTAAGATCCGGGGTTTCTCTTCAGACTTCTAGGATTGCAGGGTTGTTGCGCTGAATCTGATTAATCTGGGCCGAACTATTCCATCCACCCCTGTCACTTGTGCACTTATTGGCCCTAAAAATGCATATCCACCCTCAGACAGACATTAAACAGATGCTGCAGGGCTGCTGTGAACCATTAAGCATGTGAGATGTAGCTCATCAACGTCAAATCGGAGCACAACTGGGCAGAGCAGGTACATTTAACACCACATGTCCTCTGGAAGCCAAATACGCACTTCCTGACAGATTCCACTGTAAAAAGAAAAAAATCATACAGGAATGTAGTAGAACCAACTCATTTTTCCTCGTTAGCTTAACGTGACTGTACAAGTTTCATTTATTCAAGTTTATTAAAGTTAAATAAACTGCACAGAATTCAATCATTTCATTAAACTGAGTTCAATGACTGAATTAATATCATTATTTATTCAAGGTAATTAAAGTTACATTTTCTGGTATTTATTTTCAGAACACCTCAGAACTTCTAAACATGAGTTCTTCTAACTTGACTTAAAAAGATGAGTTGAATGAAACAACTCTGCAGAGTTCAACCAACTTATTGAATTAACTTTCTGAAAAAGACACGATAATGAAAACAACGCACACCATGATGAAGGTTAGCATTGAATTTTGTTGTTGTTTGTCAGTGCGACTGAATAGTTGTCCTATAGACCCTTTTTGTGCTGACAACTATGGTTGAACACAATGAGACAAAAGTTGGGGAATATGTGCGAGCCACATCAAAAATAAACAAAATGAACTCACAAGATATTAAGAAAGGAAATATTCTCACATGTGTTTTACTTATTAAACAGAAAAATACAACTGATTACTTTCTGAACAAAGACAAGCTTTAATTGCCTTGTAACTTAACACCTCATTTAAACTGAGCAGACAAAACAAAATGAAACTCATCTTGGTCAGAACAATCACCAGCTCTGGTTTGGTGGAAATAAAGTCTTAATTCATCACAGTGAATGTGAAATCAGTCTAGCTCTATGAGAACCATACTATTTACTGTAACTTTATCTGGGAAAATATAAATACATGCTCATTTGATGTGATTTCACAGAGAATGTGCCCCAGTGACAGGCATTAACAACAACTATACTGTACATAAATAGCCATTGCTTTCACTGATGGTCTTATTTGCTGATGTAGGTCATGTTGAGGCATCAGTATTAAATTGAGACGGTTTCATAACCAGTTAAACATTCCTTGTAGTAGCTTTACAACATTTTTTTTTACTGTGTAGAGAAGACTTGAAATAACAAGATGAAATGCTTGATCATCACGCTGAAATATGTTGGCTGCACACACATACGTGCACACACATTCTCCCTCTCTTCCTGTCTGTCTCCTCCATCTCTCTCCTCCTCATTCCTCCAAGGCTTTGTGTCCCTGTTTGTCAGTCCCGTCCCGCCGTCTTTTCCAGCGCCGCTCAAGTGTTTTGTGTCTCAACACTCTGTTAGAGAGTCATAAAATTCTTGCGGAGAAAACAGAGCACTTCCAGCTGAACCCGGGAGAAGAGGCAGTAAAGAGAATGTAAACTGAGGGCAAAGAAACTCAAACGGAAAAGGCAGGGAAAAAATTATGTTCTCATAAAAATAAAATAATAAAAATACCAGAACAGTAGTGAAACATCTTTTCAGCATTTTTTAATAAAACCTCTTAACAAGCATGTGCATTGATGGATACAGTTTCATGACAGAGTGCCATTCACTTGTCTATGACTGCTTTAAACTGCACCAGTGCCTCCCTGCAGGCTATAATCAATAGTTTATGAATGAAAAGTCCAGATGTGATATGAAATATGAATAACATCTACAAGTATCTTGTCTTTAAACGAAAACAGCACTCTCTGCATGAAACTTTAACCACCGGGGACACGACTCTGTGTCCCATTACATTTAGCTTATGTAGAAACAGCACTCTGGCATGCACAGATAGAATGCACACAGATGCAAAACATTTGCACACATAATCCTCCACCTCTGGGGAAGTTGGTGGCAGTCTTCTCATGGTCTGAGGATGGTGTGGTCACAGATCTCCTGGTGAGTTTGGTATGAGCCATTAGGAAGGGAAGAAGGAGGGGCGGGGGAGGAGGGAGGAGGAGGGCATTCCTGATTCCCAGCCAGGCTGATCGGCAAAAGCCTGCTCCTCACCTGTCCCACAGGCAATGCTCTGTGCAGCCAGCAGGGTGTCCTGTGACTGGCACATCTCGTTAGCGGCGGGAGGAGGGGACAAGCGAGGGTGAAATTGAGAAAATGAGGTTGGGGAAAGCGGAGTTGGTTTGTTCTCAAGCCTGCAGCCTGTTTGCTTTGGTTCAAATCAGGAGGAGGAGCTGCAGAAATGCATCATTTCAATACATCTAACATGACTAAGGAAGCATAACTCATCAACGAGAGCCACGTGAGAGCCATTCCTTCCTTCACTGCCCAACAATTTGGAACATGAAAGGGCTTTCTTCCGGGGTAGAACCTTAACACACAATTCATGGCACGTTTAACCCACAACGTACAGTGCTTCCTGTCGCTGGGTGGGATCACTGGTGGATCAGAAACCAGATTCTGAACAAGGTCTCAGTCCAGTAGTTGTGTTCTTACACAGTCAAATAAACCAAATAGACAGGCAGCAACACTTTTACCATTATACTTTAAAAAAAAAAATGTGTTTGTCGTTGACATTGGTTTTACTTCCTCGTTCTTTCTGAAATAAAACTATAATTTTAATTAAATTTTTTTGTTGAATATGTATTCGAGGTGTTTTCTTCTGACTGAATTAAAACCAAATAATAAAATAAAACCTTTGTAACTGAGTTTTCATTTGATTAAGCATTGTTATAACACCAAATCAGGAAATACAGTACTGTCTTAAAAATGGTTTGTCATAAATTGTTTCTATACAGTTTTATTTGCAACAGAAAATACATTTTGAGGGAAATGTAGAGCAGACCAAAATACATTTTCTATAAATGTAGTGAGGAAATATTTTTAATAAATGTACTCAACAAGTTGTAAAAATGTTGGTAAAATGTTCACTGACAATGTTTTCATTTGTTCTCTTCCAAAATAGTTAATCTTGAACTATGCTATCCAGCTGACGTGACTACAGAATTTTTGAAAAGTCAGTAGTGACATGATAGATGAGATGTACCTATTAATAATTAACCAAAATAACCATCGTTCCCTTATCTTATCCAACATGCCTTTGTTGCCTAATCCTGCCCATAAGCAAAATATTTCCTTACTTTAACCCAATGTTTCCCAAACTGTGGGGGGTGGGCTCCCCTTAGGGAGAATACAGAGTGAAACAAAGTTAAATTAATATGATTTACGTAATGGAAATAAACAATCAAGAGTTTGCTGATGCTATCATGCTGAACTTTATTTCACTATAATTCAACTTTAATCCAGTTTTATCAGTTGCTTCCCCAATTATTGTTAATGATTGATAATAATTGTGGGGTGGGGGAGCATCAACTTTTTTCAGCGTTTGAAGGGGGGCATGCTACATGCTTTTGTTGGTTCAACATACTCAAACCAAAGTGTTTTCGTGGCCAAAACCTGCTCAAAATGACAAGATTTCCTTACAATAACCAAAGAGCTTTTGTTGCAGAAGTCTAGATGCATACCCCAGACTGTTGTGTTACAGTCTGGCCATCAACTCCAACCACCTCCTTGCAAATCCAGTATGTTGTATAATTGTATTGTTTGAGAGAAATGTTTTCTGTGAATATAATACATTGTCCCGACGATGTAAAAACAATCTAATCATATACAAATGTAATTTGTATGAGAGAGGGTTGTAAAATATGTTTTATAAGTTATACACAATACATGTATGAACAAATGTATATTCCTTTTGTTGGTCAAAAACTCATAGACAAAAAATGTGCAGTCACCACACAGTTGACTGTTATAAAAGTCTAATAACATAAATCCAAATAGATTTATTTGGGGTTTTGAAGGGGTGGGGGTAAAAAGTACTATGAAAACCAATCACACATGTCGAGAATATGATCCATTGTATTTTTACATGTTTTACAGCTGAGGTCTCTGAGATCCCAAACAGGATTACGTAATGCATCATGTTCTGTAACAGAACTTTCGAAATATGTCATTAGTTCGACATCATTTCTATAAGCAAATCTCATACAAGTAAGAAAAGTCATGCAGCATTAAAGAGAGAAAAAAAGTGAATTTTGTTTCTTGAGTGGGTAAAGGGGGGTTCAAAAAGAGACTCCAGGACCCCAAACCAAACAAATAAAGGGACAGCTAACCCCCAGATCAAAAATATATACATACATATTTTTCCTCTGGTCTGTGGTGCTGTTAATACATCTAGATTGTTTTGGTGTGAGGTGCAGAGATTTGGAGATACTGACCATAGAGATGTCTGCCTTCCTTCCAGTATAATGGAACTAGATGGAGAAGAAGAAAAATTAAAAAATTCAACAACGTCACTTTTCACAATTCATGACCCAGTTACTCAAGATAATCCACAGACCTTGTTGTGAGCAGTTTGATGTATGAACTGCTTTCTTTCTATCACCATGCAGAAGGAAGCAGGCATCTACTCACGGATGAAAAGCTTGTAGATTGTACATACAATGTTAGTACCATTGAGCTAGCTAGCACCAGTGGCTGTTCTAGACCACTTCTACTCGGGGGGTTGGTCTCGGGCAAGGTGTTTTGTCAGAGGGGCACATTTGACCCTGGTCATACGCAACATAATAGTGCACAACATAGCACATGCAAAAACAACATGTATTTGTTTCAGTAACGTGGTGTCAGTGCTGTATCATGGGAAGAAAGTCATTATTTCACTATTTTTGTAGACTCCTGGGGGGGAGACACATGGGGGTTCAAACTCAGTGTTACAGGGGCCCCTGTTGCCCCCCCAAAAGAACTGGCTAGTCTCTGGCTAGCATGTTATATGGTTGGTTGAACTGGGGGTGAACTGTGTTGTTAAGTGAAGTAAATCAGAAACAGTGCTCATAATGTTGATGTTGGCATTTGTAACTTACAGATAGATGCACATGGAGGAATTATCTATGACTGCATGCTAGAGTTGTTGTCTAGACCCAGTTTTTCCTATATAGAGTCATCAAAAGATTCACTGAGCTAAATTCAGAGAAACACACAGCTGGAGTTTTGAGTTCACCTGCACGTCTGGAGCGTGGGAACAAAGCAGATCACCTGCTGGAAACCCACACACACAAACACAGAGAACACATGCAGACTCCACACAGACCAGCACCGAGCAGCGCTGAGTTTCAAACTGTCCCCTCAAAAACATTCTCTCCACTGCATAATGTAATGGTTTGTCCTTGTCTGAAGACGAGAGCCCCCTGATAGCCATAATATACAGTCAGCCATGACTCTTTGGCTTGAGTTCCTGGACTCAAACTGAACTTGAGTGCATCTGTGCACAGTAAACTTTTCTGTTTTCTGTTTAGTCTGGCCGCAGCATTCTACTAAAAGATTTTGAGACTAGAAAAAAAAGAAAAAGAAAAAGAAAAACGCACTTCCCTTAGACTGGAAACCTCATCCAAAAACTGTCCAACTAGTTGAGAATGTAAGAGAAAAAGTGCAGAATGAAATAGCGGAGAAAGGCATTGCATCTATTAATTTGTGTCAATAAATGCATGAATTTACAGACATGTCAATTTTATGAGCCTCTGGCCGGAGTGCCAACGCTTTCCACTAACAGCGAGTTGGCCAAATAAAATGGCTCAACTGTTTATGATTGACTGCTCCCAGGAACAACAGTTAAAGTTTGGCATACTGCGACTGCCTACCTAAAGCCATTTTTATAGTGTGTGTGTATGCATGTGTGTGCACGTTTAATACTATTTTAAACATCTGTTCAGAATGATTTAATTTTTTTTGTACGTATGTGATACAGATGCACAAGTTTCCACACATAATTCAGATTTCACTTCTCTTCTCAAAATGAAACAACTTATCATTAAACCTCCAGATCTGAGCTTGTAAAGAAAATTACATGAGCTATTTGAAATCGATAACAGAGCCCCCCCTCCACCCCACCCCTGCGCAAAAATGAGCGGGTCTGTTGTGGTCGGCTGTTTGCTGATTTATTGCCCTTATATACTACTGTGTGTACTTAACTTGCCTCGGAAAACATGTGGATAGAAGTTACAGCTCCTCTCTTTTTTTTTCTCCCCCTCTCACACAGACCACATTGTGCTCTTCACCAATCATATCGCGGGGTTTGCAATGTCATTCGAAGTGGGAACCCTTGTAGGAGGGCCCGAAATGAGGGTGGGTGGGAGTTAGTTCTTAGCCAGACACTAGGCTGAATAAATAAACCCGGAAACATTAAAAGGCCTTTTCCCCTTCACCTTTGAACTTGTGCATTAGATTGTGTAAACATACATCGAGACATTTGGACACAGCCTGTCCTGACACTGTGCTACACACGCCGGAGGTTCTTCCTCCTCTGCAACTGCAGATCAGCCCTCTAGTTTGTCTGTATGGGAGGGCAAATGCTCAAGAATAAAAGCAATAACAAGTATTTACGAGAGGAAAAGTAGGATTTTTGTCCAATGAGAACCCATCACACAGTTGTTGCATCCTCACAGCAGTGATTCCAGAAAGTTTCCGCTTGAGATCCCTTCAAAATAAAGCATTTTTTTGCAGCCCCTTATCACTGGTTGCATGTGTCATTTCATGTTGTTTCGACTAAAAAGTGAAAAAAGTGAAAAAGCCTTGAGAAGAAAAAGCAAATATTAGTAGAAACTCTGAGATATAAGCAGAACTTTGCGTAGCAGAAATGTATTTTATATTGCTTAACGAGAGAGGACTCTTGTTGCAAAGAATTTCTCCTAATATTTTGAAAAAATGCCTGTCAAAATTAAACCCTAACTTAGACTCATAAGAATAATCTCCCTTGATTATCACATAAGACCGACTGGAAGTGTGTGGCGGCATCTGTATTGTACCTGTACCTGTATTTTCTTATTTTCCAATTTTTGTTTTGTGCTGGGGACACTTTACCAACTCAGATTGTTGGTATTTGACATCCTGGATATGAGACTCAATAATAAACGATCTTTCTGCAAACAGTCCAGTTCACAGGTTTATTTTTTGAACCATAGAAAGACAATGCATGTCACTGCACAAGTTGAAACAATCTAGCTGACTGTTTAACTTATTTTAAAAAATATGACTTTAAAGTTATAGCCTGTAAGGTTTCAGATGTGGTTACAGGTGGTGGTGACAGCAAGTGCAGTTTATTACAGCAGAAATAACACAGAGGAGCATGAAGAAACTGGTCAATAATAATTGCAATGCCGAACTGATTTCATGCTGTGATTGTCTGCATATTGTCCAAAACAACGAGGCACAATAAAGTTGGTGACCTGATGAATGTTCTTAATGTGAAGCAGGAACAGCTGGAAATGTTAAATGGATTAAAAGCAGCAGTAACTTAAAGGTCCAGTGTGTAAGATTTATGGGGATAGATTGGCAGAATATGGCAGAAATGGAACATCATATTCATAACTATCACTATATTTTCATTTGTGCATTATCACCTCAAAATAAGAATTGTTTTTGTTACCTTAGAATGAGCCCTATCCACAGAGTGCGTGGATCCTCTTTCATGGAGATGTTGCACTGCCATGTTTCTACAGAAACTCAGAACCAAACACTGGACCTGCATGTAGCTTTTTACGTTTTTTCACAGGTTTTGTGGCCAACCTAAGTTCTTCTATATGCTTGGAAAGAGGAGAAGGAAATGAATTCCTCACCACTAGATGCTACTAAATCCTACACACTGATCCTTTAATATGAGCAGTACATTAATGCAGCTCAGACGACTGAACACTAAACAGTGAGGCTTATATCAATGAAATAAAATGACTTTAGTAACACTTTCTTTTACATTATTTCCTGAATCGTTCTTGTGCAGGCAGGAAAATTAAATGGAGTGTGGGGTCAGTGGTAGTCAATTACAGAATGCAAATACACTGAATGGCTACTGCAGAAAAATGTCAACCATACATAGTATCAAAAACAGGCTTTGATTTCATGAAAGTCTTAAGGATTATAACTTTGAAGACTAAATTACAGAAAAAATAACTGGCTTAAAAGATTAATTTACTGTACAATGTAGGCTACATCCACAAATAAATTTGCACATGCTCGGATTAGATTTTAAATACAATTTGACAACGTGTTTTTGAGTCCCCTTTGGTCTCAGTTTAGGTTGGCGAATGAACACAGACATTTCAGCAGTGCCATATTTAAGTAGACAGAGGATGAGGTTACCAGTGTGTACTTCTCAAGAACTACCTGGGTGGGCAGAGAGGAGAGAAGTTTGCAAATGGGCAGTCAACACGCACACACTTACACACATGCTGGGCTAGAAGAGGAGATGGGGACTAGAGCAGGAATGATCTGAGGTTGAGTGTTTCAGCTCATGGGGATCATGTTTTTGTCTGAGACGAGTCCTTATGATGTGACTATGCAAACATATTACCCACATTATTTAAAAAAGTACACACTGATTAACCCAAATTGAAGAGACTGTCATTAGCGAACTTTCCATAACAACTCCAAAGACAAAAACAAAACAAATGAAGTGGTGCGGTGACAAAAAAATTTGATTAACTCGATATTCCACATTTAAAAAGTACCTGCTCTCGCCACCAAAACCTCATTTTCTCATTCGTTCGTCCTCGACACGTAATGCTTCTCTCATGCGTGTGTACAGTATGTGTCTGTGTCTGTGTGTGTTCGTGCCTGATGGTGTGTGTCAGCGTGTTTGTGTGCATATGACCTGCATTATCCTGCTTTACTTTGGTTACAGAGTCCTCTAGGTTTTTTGACTCAGGAGCTGGAGCCCCGAGGCGGACAGCAGGGGTTCCATACTTAGTTTCCTGTAAAAAATACCTCCGCACTCCACATCCTAATTAATGTGAAGGGCATGCCCAAGATCCCTATAAAATCATACAAGACTATACCAATTTCCTGGTAGCTTGCTCGCTACATGTGCTTCTTGTTCTTCAGCATAAGAGTTTCCTTCCCTGCAAACCCCATGAAGATTTATACACCACCACCACCACCAGCCTCACTCCCCCCATCTTCATTCTTCTCTTTTCTAGCATTTTCCCCTCAATGTGATTTGTACTTTATAACACAGTACACAGAGATTAGACTTTCTGTCCCTTTTACTCTAAAATAAAACATGAAGATCTCATGAAAAGCGACCATCAGGGCAACATGAGAAACACATGGCGTCTGCTGGTTGAATGAGGAACTGGCTTAAATCATTTGGCTTGGAAATGAGTACAAAAGTTTGTGTGCTCATGTGCTTGACCAAATCTGTGAGTGTGTGTGTTTGGGATTGTGTGATTGTGTTGGTGAGTTGGTGATGAGGTATAGGAGGCCCAAAAACAGACTTATTGAAAATTATAAAGAAACACAGACTGATTGCATGCACGGCTGCACCCCAACACTCAGAAGCAGTAACAAAGCCCTCTGTCTGAAACGTAACAGATCCCCCTAAACGCACACACAACTACACACAAACACAGACATGAGCACTTACAGAAAGCATGCACACTAACCTCTATACCACTGTTACCATGTTTTTTGTATGCGTCTGTTGTATGATTGTCAGTGGATAATTTCATTTCCCAATGTTTCATTATGGGCACTGCTCCCTCCAGGTTGAGAATGCGTTGCTGCCCCAAGTGATGGAGTTCAAGTATCTAAAAGTCTTGTTACACAAGTGACAGTATGGATGGGGTGATGCAACATCAGCAGTAATGTGGGCATTGCACCAGGCTGTCTTGGTGAAGAGGAAGCAGAGCCAGCTTTTGATTCACCAGTCAATCTACATTCCAACCCTAATCCGTTGTCATGAGTGTGGGCAGTAACCAAAAGAATGAGGCTGTGGCTGAAATGAGTTTCCTTAGTAAGGTTGCCGGGCTTGAAGGGACCTCGAAGTAGGTGAGGAGCTTGTACATCCGGAGGGAGTTCAGGGTAGAACTGCTGCTCCCACATGTTGAGAAGCGCCAGGTGGTTCGGGTTTCTGATTAGGATGCCTTCTGAGCACCTACCTTGGGAGGTTTTCTGGGTATGTCCAACTGGGAGGCGACCCCGGGTTAGACCCAGAAATTGCTGAAATGATTGCATATCTCAGTTCCTTCAAAGTTCCCTATATAAAAGGCCATTTGGGATGTTACGTTACAATGAGTTCTTTACAAAGGGTTAGGGCAACATCCTCAATGACAAGATGGTCATCACATTGTTACCATCCATGAACTGTCTGTTTCTGGGAATGTTACAAGGTGACAGCGGAGTGGGGACGTTCTTAGAATGTGCTGGAAGTGTCCAATTTCTATCAAGGGAACTTTTTCCTCTGAAAGAGTCCTAACATTAATGTTCTCATATGACGTACAGTGTCATGTAGAGAACATATGCTCATCTCAACCATGAACTTTCCCCAGTCTTTACAGAGAATTTTATTTGTATAACCCTAAAATTCCACCATTTGTTCTTTCCTGATCCTAACCATACCTACTTTATCATATGTAAATATGGAAATAAGTGAGAATATAAAAGAATCATTGGATGAAAGACTGTGTTTATTTCTATTTGGGATTTCGTAGAATCATCCAATATAAAATCTTCTTGTCTGGCCATGGGACTGTGACAACCCACAGTACTTATATTGGTGACCACCAATAGAGTTTGTTTTAATTCCATTATTAAAGCCTAGCACATTTGCTATTCCATTCAATAATTGCACATGAACTTTAAAAAGTTATCCATTAAGAAAAATGATACCTAGAAACACATCATTCTGGAAATAACCTAAGATGTCATGTCCGATTTGGAGTTGGAAGTTGAAATTCGAGATGTGTAAAAGGCAGTTAGAGGAAACTGCATGCTGAGGATTTCAAACCTCTAATAATATGCATTATATCTGTAAAGTGTGATGTTATTGGACCTAGTTTTCCCTTTGATTGGCTCAGTGTTGATGATGCAGGTACAGTTGTTTTCTCACTGATGCCCACAAACAAGTGTAGGATGTTGCTCTTGTAATTCACATAAAAATCTTCCCATGTGCATCTTTATAACAACATGACTGGTAATGGTTTGCCTGGTTGTTTCCAAGTTCGTCATCAAGGATCGAGTATGGTAATGACCAACACTCGCTCATGGCTATTGCTTTTATGGCGGCCAGGATGAATCATCTCCACTCACTGAAGTCCTTTACACAGACCAGGTCCCAGTTCAAGGAATGTGTGTGAGTCACTGCCGCTCATCGGACAACTGTCTACGGCTTGCCTGCAGCTTCTCTCCCTGATCACTCCCCGGAGACCCATTCAATCAAACCCCCATATATTTTGTAATTAACTTTAACTGATGACTTTATGCAATAGTTGTGTTTTACTGTCTCCTTTAAATGCCATTTATCATCCTCTAGCTTTGGAGGTCCGAGAAGCGAGACCCTCCCCTTGGCTGAGCCAGTAAGGTCCAACTGAGCCAGTACTGAGCCTGTGACCCTGCTACCCACCCGCCCCACACCCACACCACCCTCTTTCTCTCTCTCAGGGTGTCTTATGACTGACCAAGACAGTTTTATTAGCCTCCGACCAACCCAGCAGGAAAGGGGGAGCTTTTGCGGGGTCTTAGCAAACACGCTGGCAGTCGAGGAAACAACTGGCAGAAACAAGGAGATTTTCACAGAGAGATTGATGACGGAGCAGAGGGAGGATTGATAAGCAAAATGCCGGGTGGGGGTGAGGGAGTTGTGAGGTCAGGGGACATGAGGAAACAGTGGCTGGAGTGAATGAGAGGAAAAGGTGGAGATGCACCTCATAAAGTTGTTTTCAGCGTGGAAATAGCTTGTTTTTAACACCTCACTCAGCTAAAAGCAAGGTTGACCCTAAAGTTCCCATGAAACGAGTAGCAAAGAACTCATTCCTCGCTTGTTTCCTGTAAAAAAATAGGCTGATGTTAAGGGACTTTGATTAACATTTAGTACAAACCATGTACTGACAATGTCATAAGATGCTGTAAGGCCTAAAAAAAAATCACATTCTCCACAAAATGACAAAATAAATCATTTGGTCTCATTCAAGTTAGGGCTAAACCAAAAGTTACCCGATCGGTTGAAGGAAGTCTCTCCTTGCTCAATGGGCCATACAATGCAGAAGCCTATGTGGAAGCTCATACACAGAAGCTGGATTTGTGCAGCACTGAATAATTCACATTGTCGTGAACATAGACCCACCTCCAGTTCTCTTTAATACATCTATGGCTCCCCTAAACATGTAGTTGCAGTGATCCATCTATGTATTCAGAGCGGCCATATTGGATGACTCTTCCCAGACTGGGAGCTCCTAGTGAACACAGTAGGACTGGGACAGTGCACAGTCTCCTAGATGAACACAGGCCAGTTTGATGACATGGAATACAGTACAGAGGTGTTTTTTGTGCTGGGTTTTGGTCCTGGCACTGTCATGGGTAACTGAGTTAGCAGCAGTTGGCTACTTTAGCAACAAGTAAGACTATCTTTCCATCAGGAAACTCCATAAACAACCTCGGTACTGTCATTCTCTGAGGCTGTGTTACAGGTCCAGTTTTATTCACTGGGAGGCTGCCAAGCCTGGTTCCAAATGCCAGCTAACAGTTATGGTTAGTTACTTATGCAACAACTAAGCTGTTTATCTCTCCATCAGGAAACTCTGTAACTAAATGACAGAGAGATTAAGCTGAGCAGCTGGGGGACATCAGAAGGGAAACCAGAAAACTATTTTCTATATAAGTTATGATCCAGTTTCACCCAAAACAGTGAATTAAGTTATAAACTTATGCTTTTGTACAGCCCCAGAAGTACTCCAGTCCACACTTGTGAATGGATATATTCTGCTCCCATGCTCCTCTGTGCATACTTGTCAACTCTCCCAATTTTCCTGAGAGAGTCCTGTTTTTAATTGTCCTCTCCCGATTTCCTCCCGGAGGCTCAATTCTCCCGTATTCTCCCATTTTATGACAAATTTCTGGCACTGTAGCTACAGCATGTATAAGCCGTATGACTCTAAAAGTCTGCTGTTTCCACCTGGACAACAATACAGAAACAAAAATGCTGTTGCATGACGTGGAGACACAGAGAGAAATGGGGAACACTAAAGCAAATTTCAGACATCCTGGACAGAAGAATTGTTGTGTCTTACTGGAGAGTTCTGAAGGAAAGGGACACATTTTTTAACTAACATGCCCTGAGAAGACATTTATAATTTTTTCAATGTTATTGTAATCAAATTTGACATTTGTCCAGTTAAGGCCTAATGCTGTGGTCCCACTGTGTTTTCTATAAGTGTCAGTTACAGATCATCTATTTGCCAAAATTTTTATTATTTTTAAAAATTTTCATCCTTTCAATGTCCCAGAATGCATGAAACTCATACTAGTATGGAGGAGGACCACTACATCCCCTGAAATCTACCCTACTTTTGAGGTCTGAAGGTTGGCAAGCTTGCTGCTGTGTCATAATCAAAAAAGCGCTTTGGTGGATGCAAATTTAGTCTATGCTACTGAGTGAAGGATGAATCATTTTTCTTGATTGTTTGCCAGGAAAAGACAAATTCTGAAATACCATTAAAATGACCCCAGAATACCTAAAAACAACTTTTTTGTCCTTGTTGGACCAAATGCATAGTGCAAGACATATGTGATAAAAACCCTTAAACATTGACTCTGACTTGATGGGAACTTTAAATGCAGAATGCTTTGCCTTTTTAATATATTTTGGTGTAAGGTCAATGTAATCCTCAGAGTATTGATGACCAGTGGTGGACTCAGGCTGTCTTATTGGCAGGGGTAAAAAACTAAAAACTAAAAAGGGCACCAGTGGTATGTGATCAGGCACTGGTGTGCAGAAAATTGTGATGCATTTTATAGCATTTCATTAACTCGAAGGGCACTCTAGAGGGAATTATTTTGTCCACTGGAAGGACACTCTAGTGGGTACTATATGATGTTGTACCCTCTGGAAGGGCACCCAGGAGGGCACTTTATCTCATTGTCTTAGACCTCTCTAGAGGGCATTTATCATGTTTTATCTACCATAGGAGCATTCAAGAGGGCAATTCTGTAGGATTTCTTTACAACATGGGGATACCTAGGGGAAACTGCCACCCCTGCCCTGTCCACCAGTGATTATTACCTTTAAAAAGTATTTTTCTACAACCAACAAAATAACCAAATTCTGTAGAAAAGACCAAAGCATCAGCAGGGTTATGAAGGAGGAAAAGTAATGTTCAATGCGTGCCTGTTATTTCCATACAAAAACAGAGCGGTCTTTACATGCCGATGTCACTCCACACAGTTACACGAGCCAAACAATAACCGCTGCTGCCAAGCTTGCTGCTGCTTTTACCAGTTTGTCCCCAGATGTCTGGGCAAGTGATGTGACTCCCTGAATATCCCCCTTTATCCTCTTTCCTTCCCAGGTGCTACTGGAGGTCCCAGATACACAAAGAGCGACCCGGGCCAGGCAGCATATGCAGTCAGAGCGCTGACGAGTCTGTGTGCAGTCAAAGGTTAGATGTTCCAGAGGCCTTTAATCAAGAAATGTTCTCAATTTCCTCCCTGCGTGTTCCTCTTCTTGACCTCTGGTCCTCATAGTAAAGCTAGACGTGTACTGTAACACCCAAGACAACGCAACTCTTTAATCTTCTGCCCCTCATTAGAATTACTAATACGTCTGCGGCTGACGAAAGGTGTGTGACCGCATACACTTGCATGCATGCCTGCGTGTGCGTCTCCGTTTGGAAGAGTAGGGAGGGAATACTTGAATAACAGCCTAATAAATATCAGGGGTAGGTTTATTGGTTTTGAAGCATATTTGCCGTTTGTTGGGAAACACTAAACCGAGGAAGGTTCCTGGCAAAGTGGCAGGGTGGTGCTCTTTTCTGGGTCGTGGAGAACGTAGAGGAAATCTACTCTGACATTAACAGGCTGCTATAGGAAGTGTTTTTGGATTAAATTAGCATGGCATGAGAGGTTGGGCGCTCAGAGCCAAGGGTGAGGGCACTAGTGTGAAGAAGGTTGGAGTCAAGGGGTCCACAGGGGCACTTTCGCCTGCGTGATGGGGTGAAGATGATACCGGAGCAGGGGATCAGATGGTGCAGAAGGTGCCGGTGCAGCTGCAATCTCTGTCAGAGGTTTCATTATGCCCCGGGCAGCAGGGTGCGTCACCAGTCACAGATGACAGAGCTGCAGGATGAATCATGGGATGGATGAACGCCGAGACTTGCCGGGTTTTTGAGATGTGGGGGAAACGTGGAGAGGGTTGGGGTATGGGCGGGGTGGTGCTTGTTGTTCATTTAAAGCCTCTTTAAAACCCTTAAATTCTGGCATCACGAAGGTGTTCGCCCAAGGGAGGATGCGTGATGGTGAGGGCACAGGTCCCCCTCTGCCAACAGTAAACTCTGCAGGAGACGTTGTTCCCCAGCGCTGTTTTAGTGTGTGTGGGAGAAAAAACACCGTATTTTCTCACCAGTGATCAACAACATCATGACGGGACTTTGTAAGGGTCAACAGGCTTTTGGCCCTATTGTGAGAGGCAGCAGCGACCAAGGGGTCATTAGATAAACCTGAGGGGCCTCAAGAGAATCCACAACACAGGGACACATACAAAATCGTTTATTTTTTCTGACATTTATTGAAACGTTGCGTGTTTCTTGTTAAAACTGGAGACTTTCACCTCTTCGGGCCTCTGAAAGTTATTCAAATGAAAAAATGTGAGCAGAAAAACATCACTCTTCACTGGAACTACTCACACCTCATTGACGTAATGCAACATATGATGGGCTAGACAATGCCTCATTCTGCACTTATTCTGTATGTGGTTTTGCATGTTTTAGGTCCTTGAAATCCCATACTATACTTCCAAATACTTAAAATTCTTGCTGACACCATTATGAAGCACATTATCAGTTTTAACTCTGTCTTACTTTTAAACTAACCACCTCAATTATAAAAACCCCTTGACTTGATAAATAACCCACCACATTGTGTTTACATGTTCACTAATCTATCAGGATCTTTCATGTCCACTTTAAATTACAATTTTACAGCCTTCAGCTCTGTTCTTCAGTGGTTAATTCAATTTTTCTCAGTAATTCAAACTGAAACCACAACTTCCTACGAGACTCAAACTGAAATTCATGTTTTCAGCAAATGCACTTCAACTGACTTAAACTCTTTTCAGCTAATTGCAAATCCTATGTAACATGTTATATGCAAACAATTAATTTTAAAAGGCGTTTTAAACTGAAAACTTCAGCCTGAGCTGAATTTTTACATCCTGTGATGCCATGAGCATGAGCCTCTCATCCATGAGCAGATGCACACTTCCTTCTGTGCAGTGAAACTGTACGCACATGTTGTATGTTAGAGAGAACATAGCTCCTACACAAAACTGCTCACAACAAGGTCTGTGGATTATCCTGACTAACCTTATGATGACTTCTGGAAAGAGATATTGCTGTATAATTTTTCAAATTTTTTGGCACTATGAGCACCACAGGACTAGTGTCATCTACTTCCATTATATCAGGTGTGTTAAACTGCCAGCCTGAGATTGAGACCCCTGCTTTAGATGTATAAATAGTGTAGCCAGAGAAAAATATCTAGTTTTGATTTTGAGTTGAACTGTCCCTTTAATTTTCTTCAGATGATTTCTTTTCTATTCAGTATTACAGCTTTTGGCTGAATAAAAGCATTGCAATTATAAGGTATAATGTCTGGAAAATGGATGTTGTTAAAAGAATAATTAGAATTTGATTTGATTTTTTTCCATCCAAAGGTTGGCCTGCATGGTTACGTTTGACAATAAAATACTAAAAAATGAAAATTCCTAAAACAAACCTGCAGTAGAAGGATATTTTACTCCCACTGTTGCATACCTACACATGAACATTCCATACCCAGATGTTTGTACCTGCACAGTGCTGAGTCGCTCCTGTGACCAGGTGACTTCCTGACCTCCATAATTTATTGTGCTTTACATCCTGTGACTTGGAGAGAAACTTTCATTTTTTCTCCCTGAATTTGGAGAAGAAGGAGGGAAGTGGGTTTCAGCTCTTTGTCCTTGAAAGAGGGTCACAAAACCTGGAATGCGCAGGAAGGAAGTCACAGAAGCAAGGCTATCTGTACTCACCCCCTTCCTTTACCTCCCTCCTCCTTTGTTTCCCGCTCCTTCTCTTTCTGATAAAGGGGGGGAAAAGGGATGATGGAGCAATGAATAAGTAGAGCCCTGGGGGTGGGGGCCTGTGCGTATGAGTGCACATGTGTGTGCGCACGTATGTTGTGGGAGGGTTAAGCGTTTCAGAGGCGGCGGCGGCGGTCTCCCCTCTCCCGGCTGTCTCTCATCACACCGTTGACCCCCCAGGAAGCTTTAGATGTCCGTCTGGCTTCATAATTCTCTTATCGAGCTAATCTGGGAGATAAGGAAGGGGGAGTTGAAAGTGTAAACCCAGCACCGCCGTGCTGGAATCCAGTTGCAGCGGCTTCATTCTTTACCTGCCTGCCTGGGAGACTTGTTAACTTTGTGTGTGCTGTGCCCATGCGTCCACTGCACAGAGGTGGGAAGTAACTAAGTACAAACACTTTGTTTCTGTGTTACTTAAGTATTTATTTTTCTGACAACTTTTTACTTTAACTCCCTACACTTTAACACAATTATCTGTACTTTCTATTCCTCACATTTTCAAAACATGCGTGTTACTTAAGTTTTAATGTGTTTTTGAGGGGAATTATTGATTATTTCTCTTTTGCATCAATGTGCTCTGCCCACCAACATCAAGACTGACTGCAACCTAAATGGCTGAGACAATAACAAATGGAAAAGATGATTTCTCAGTGTATCCATCAGTGCATATAATGTATGAAAAACGTAACAAGAACAGCTTAAAAGATGTAACAAGATGTAGAATGATGAAAACAACAAAAAGATGTAACAAGATGAAAACAACAAAAAAGACATAATAAGACAAAAACAACATAACACTACGTAACAAGATAAATATGATGTAACAAGACCAACAAGATGAAAATGGCGTAAAAGACTTCACATGACAAAAATGTCATAAAAGTCCTAATAAGACAAAACCAATGTAAAATACGCAACAAGACAAAAATGACGAAAAAGACATAACAAGAACCAATAATACAGCAAAAGACGAAAAATGCATAAAAGATGCAACAAGACAAAAAAGATGTAGGAAGACAAAAACAACATGACAGACACAATAAAACCTAAATGACACAAATGACATCAAAGACAAGACGAAAAAGGTGAAAAAGATGTAACAAGACAAACAAAGGAATAAAAGTCCTAACAAGACAACATGGATCGAATAAGACAAAAACTAACATAGAAGAAGTAACAAGACAAAAAAGATGAAAAAGACACAACAAGACAAAAAAAAAAAAAAAAAAAAAAGACATAAGGAGACAAACAAGGCATAAAAGACATAACAGGATGAAACAGTCAGAGAGGGAACCTCGGCCATGGAGTAAAGGTGAGGTTCAGTTAGCTTTGGACAGAAACAGCTTGTTTTAATGTCCATCAGAGGGCGACTTTTTACTTTTATACTTTGAGTACATTTCACAGCCTGCACTTCACTTTTATTGGAGTAAATAAATTGAATCTGTGCTTTTTTTTTCTTTTTTACTTACACAACTATCTGTACTTCTACATGAATAAACAATGTGTGTACTTTTGCCACCTCTGTCGTTGCACTGCTCAGAGACTATGAGTGCTTTTGTTTGTATGTGTGTGTGTTTATGTGTGCATATATGTGTGTGTACACCTCCCAACCCCCCTCTGTACTGATATGGTTGCCCCCCACATGCAGGTCTGCTGGAGTATGATTGATCTGGGCAGAGGTAGTGGTCACATCCTGAACTGGAGTTGATTTCCTCTCCTCCCCAAATACAGACCTGGTGTTTATCATGGGCTCAGTGTCATGTTTGTATGTTTTCATAGATCAGCGCTGTTATGGGAGGTGGTAGAGGAGGGGAGAGGAGGAGGTGGAGTTGAGGGTCTGAGAGGAGGAAGAGGAAAGGAAGAAAGAAAGAAAGAAAAAAAAAAGTCTGAAATCAGAGAGTGTCTTTCCTTCTTCCAGGCATAAATCTCCAGGCAGACGGAGCGGATGCAACCACTCGGGGAAAGTGCTAATTAACTGACTGAGGTCGAAAAGTTTTGGATCAAACCGGCAGATTTATACAAGATGCTCTCAGAACTAGCAGATGTGCTGTTTGTTTTAAGCTAGCTGACTTTGTAGAAGTACAGTAACTTGGAATAGAAGGCAAGATGAGCACTCAATTAGCCTTTACTTTGACAGTATAATTTAAAATTCTTTAGTTTATATCAAATTATAAATCAATCTTGGGTCTTATATGTATATTTTTAGACATCATACATATCATAATAGGTGTCTATTGAAATACATTAAAATCATCATAATAACAGATCAACACAGGAAAGTGTAAAGACTGCAGCTTTGGTCACACCAGTCAAATCAGGTTTGGGCATTCAATACCAATTTTCAATGATTCAGTCTTGTTTTAAGTTCAGTTTGTCATCTGTCATTTAAGAGTCAGAGAAAATAAAAGTGTGCCACCTTTTATAGTTCAGTTATAAAATCCCAGCGCACCATGGAGCTTATCCCCACAGACTTCTGCAGCGTGTCAGTAGTAGTAAGGACTTATTTCAGCCAAACCAGAGTCGGTGATTGTTGGAACAGTGGAAGGATGAAGAAAGTTTGAATGAAGCTGACGTTGATGATGTTAAAATTACGTTTGCTTGAAAGGGGTCGAGAACAAGAAAACGGCTGTTTCTGGCTGCAAAAATTGTATCTTACTCTTTGAAAAAGGTCTCTCACTGTGGCGATCCTTTTCATGATGTTGTCAGACACTTACAATAACAATCTGAGCCTGTCAGTGGAAAAATCAGTCACAAGCAAACAAACAAGTGTCACCTGCCCTGCATGCTCAATGGTGCACTCTGGTGAAGTGACTGTTTCAATCATTCTGCACTCCTTAGTCCAACATGTGTGATTAACAGTAATTTATTGGAAGAATATGTAAGAAATGGACTATAATATTCATAACTATGTTTTTATCAGTTTATAATCGCCTGAAAATAACAATTATTGTGTTTTCATTACCTTTAGAATAAGCCCCTTTATATCTACAGAGTGCACGGAGGCTGCTGTATTGCACTGCCACGTTTCTACAGTGGGCCAGAGAAAACAAACACCGGCTCTAGATGTGGTCTTTTCACAGCCAATGTAGGTTTTCCTTCATGGTTTGAAGGGGAGAGTGAGATGAGGTGCTGGCAATCTGCAGCATTAAACTCTAGTGGTGCTACAGAAAAAAACTGAAAAGTGAAATATAAATGATGAAAAGAGTTTTAAAAAGTCCAAATTTTGAAAATGCGTTCCAAGACAGTAGTACTTTAGTGACTGAATACTAACCAAGGCTATTAAAATAAGACTCAAAGTGAATTAAATTGGAACTATCCTTTACTTTGGGGTTTCTTGTGAGTCCACGTTGTGGGCTGCTTGGACACACTTGTATGCATTATATTCTATATGGTTGTGACAGATGTTGTCCACTTTAATATGGATAACATTATGGGATAAAGCTTCTATTTCTGATCATTTCAGAACATGGTTTTTGCAGTGAATGAATCCTCTGCCCACACTTCACCCAGTGTGTGTGTGTGTGTGACTGCAGGCTGTTGAGTGTTTTCCTCTGTGCTGTACATGCTTCACACTCTTCCTGCCCTCTGTGTAATTTGCCAGAGTAGTTTCCTGTGCTTCACCGTTCTGAATCACTGGCTGGCTGCTCCGCCAACAGCAGGATGACGTGGTTTCAATAATAGATGGCTTCTTTTTGGGTAATTAATAATCAAAGGTGTAATTTAGATACCCCGGGCTTACAGGGCTCTTAATAAAGTTTCATACTCCCATACTCCCTCGGGCCATATGACTCATGTGCTGAACGTGGTTTTGGTTTGTATCATTCTGTTATACTGTATACTGTCATACTGTAGGCTTTAACTCTGGTATTCTCTTTTGAAGATGCTGGCGATAAATATTTTATTTCTTAGATGCTGAACACCTGACGCTCTGTTTTCTGTGAAAACCCCTCCTGAAAACCCCTTATGATCATGATTTACTGATGACATTTTCAACCCTCTCGCCGCATCTGTCTGTCTCCTCTGCCTTCTTCTTCCTGTGCAGTGTCTTTTGGCCGAGCTTTAGATTATAGAGCAGGCCGGCTGGAGCTTCTCAGGGATATCACAGGAATTGAGTAATCGCATGGCATGACAAGATCCTGCCCTCTAATTATCCTCCGCCAATGTTTGCTGCGGCCGCTTTTTTCCCCTTGTCTTTGTTTTCTTTCTATACATTTTTTTTCTCCCGTTGCCGTGTTGTCACTGTCTCGCCCCTTTCATCTGTGCTCTCAGCTGATTGTGGGATGGTGTGAATTGGAGGGTAGAGCATGTTCAATGACCAAATGACATGCCATCACTTACACGCCACTCTCTTCCTTCATGTAATGACTCTTCAAGGCTTTAGCCACATCCCCACAAGCAAAACAGGCTGGCTGTGCCCTCATTCCCGACACTATTTAATCTCTGTGATTCATATCTGACAAGTCAAAGCATAAAAGCCTGCTCACCTTTTACCTCAGGTATGCACGACATGGAAGTTTTTATTTGCTGGGCGATTCCTCCAGCATAAATTTTCACTTTTAATGCAAGATATTTTCTAATGCAACAAAATTGGGTTGAACATGGGGTGAACAGGTGCATGTAAGTTTAGCTCCCAACTGCTACTCAACTTCTACCTGTCCACTTTTACTGTATTCTTGAGGTAACTCCCTATTCAACATTATGCACAAGTGAGAAAGTTGCTGGACACCAAAACTGACAATGGAAGGCATCTCTGAAACAACAGCAAGCCCCCAAACAAAAAGGCTGTAGACAAAGCATTGGTGAGCTGTATGACACAAGCTGTGCATTCAGTCCTAAAAAGAGAATTTGAAGGCACTTTGTCATCAGTGAACAGTACTTTGAAGCAACATAAGTCCTGCTACAAGTCACACAAATGCATTTGTGGGGTTGAAGATGGCCTAAATGACCACAGTGACAACCTGGTGAGTGCAAAGGCTGCCATAGCCAGAGTTAAACGCATCTTTGAAAGGAAAGCGAGATGACCTTCAAACAAGGTTGTGGAGATCTTATCTGAGAGTGGCTGGAACTTGGAGGGTTTCGACCCTGTCAAATTTATGTCTGAGTTTTTTTTTTTTTTTTTGATTAAGTGCTAGAGACAGATTTCCTCCCAAGACCCTCATGCTTTCATGTGCCCACCGAGTAGGACCTACAGTATACCATCCAGCGACCTGGAACCCCAACAAACAAGATCAATAGCTTTCTTGGTTCTTTTTCACTACTTTCAAGGCAAGCACTGCATTATCAGCAGATGGAGGCAGGAGCTGTAGATCTGCAGACATTGGGTGTTTTTCCATGAGGATTACAGTGCAGAGCTATAGAGAAAACAAGAACTGTCCATGCAGGTGAAATCCTTACCCCGCTAGAAAGAGATCTGGTTCAGCCTCCTGAATTCTGCCTAAGTCTTGGTCACCAAGAATGGCATTCTCATCACAACTCTGTGGTTGTTCGCCTCCATGTGATGCCTTCAAACCGTCTAATGCACACCTACAAGTTGATTATCCCACATATATCACAGTCATTTCCCAACAATATTGAATAAAAACATTCACAGTTTTTCTTTTTGGAAAGATATGAAACAAAAGCTTACTGTTGTCATGACAAGGAATAATTCTAGTCCATTTTACAACCAAACTCAGCTGGCTTGTAACACATATCCACTTGTATGTAGGGTTAGGATGTCATAATTTAGGAAAACTGAAGCAATCAGCTGTTCAATCGCTCATTCGTTCCCATAGACTCCAGTTAAGACATGATGTGAGCTATGAACTACGTGTGTGTTAAACGGTTTTAACATTCACCTGCCAGCCAATCAGAAACACGCATTCACCCAGACCATGGTATAATAAAAAAATAAATCATATGTTATTAGTGTCTCACTTGATTGAGGCTTGATTATATTATTGTTTCAGTTTTCACATTAGGCACTTACCTTTGCCTTGTTCACCTACCGAGCCCCCCCCCCCCTCTGGTGGTTTCTCATGCTCTTGTCCACTGCTGGTTTCAGACCCTGTAACTACTGTATGTCTCCTCAGGGTTATAATTGGTTTCATTTGTATTTCTGTTTAAAAGCTCTTTGTTTATTGTAAGTGACAGAAGTTCTCTTTCTTCCACTCTTTGATGCTTTAGCTCACTCTGGGAAAGTATCCACTGAAAAAAAAGAATACCTCATTAGACTTATGTTTGCATTTATCTCACCATCTTTGGAAGATTATGTTGATCCCCTGCCAGCCGAGTACATTACCTGTGGCGGGCATTATTTTCACTATATGCACCATAGCAATCTAATGAATTCATGTCTATTAGCCAAAATGTTTATTATGGATGCTTTCCCCCAATGCTCACTTAATCAGGAATAATGTGATTCACGTCAGCCATATGTTTCTCATGAAGTTGAATCTTGAGGAATGCGGACTTTGGTGAGAAGCTGCTATGATTTGTGAGGTGTGTGAGGTGGAAGGACAACAGGGGGATGGGATCCTGCAGGGGGATTTCCCCTCTCTGCACAGCCACGATGCTCCCAACCTGTTTACCTATGGCAGGTCTCTCCTCCCTTTTTTCACAGTTTTGCACCTACTTACTTGCGGCCATGTGTTTTAAATGTAGTGTTCGTCTATTTCCTTGTTTGTGCACAAGCATGCATGCAGTATTTGCTCTTGGCAGCTATAATGTATATGGCCAAATATCTACACGTTTCCCAGGCTTTCAGGCCAAGCCTAGTCCCCACAGTGCGACCCCTGACACATGGGTCCCAGCCCATTTTGAGCTCATATAGGATGAGGCAATGCAGGACCTGGGGAGGTTAGCAGTAAGCAGACACTAGCCGGAGCGAGGACAGACTCTCTTTCTCCCTCTCTGTCTGCTTCTCTCTTCCTTTTTCTGTCTCTCGCTCAGACAGACGAGCAAGGGGGGGGGGGGGGGGGTGCATGCATTGCCTCGCTGACAGAGTTAGTTGGATTGGGACCCTGTCCTCCACTTCCATCTCTCCCAGATGGTCAACACTTTGGACCACACAGAGGGGGAGACGGAAAGACACGGAGGCTGTGAGCGAGAGGGAGGGAGTGGTGGTGATGATGAGACCTTGCCTGCTTGCCACACGACTCAGTCCGCTCCAAATCGGAGCCTGGACTGCCGCGGCCCTCTGAGCTGCAGGGACGTCTCTGTTTAAGTCTCTCGGATGCTAATGGCTTCCCCAGGTCCACAGCTGAGCTGCAGGGACAGGCTGAGACTCAGCCGAACTAGGACATCAGCAGTGAAATAAAAGAGATTAACATTTTTGTTCCCTGGTAATAATGTTAAAAAAGTTTGCATATTTTAAGTTTAGTTTAAGTTTAAAAAAAAACCTGAAGCTGTTACTTTGCAGGTTCACAGAGATAGACTCATGTACTGTGCAGGGCTAACAATCTGTGCGTTTTCATTTCAACCGAACACTCCAACGGCTATTTTTAATGATCAGCGCCTTGATCACCTTCAAGTATAGAGGGCAGAAACTAACCTGCTAAGGTAATAGAGTTTGAATGAAAACCTGCAGACTGTTTGTCCTCAATGGCACATGAACGACACTATGTCTATGTAGTCTGTTTTCTCCACATTTCCCAAAATAGTTGTCTAGTTGTCTAGATTCCTTTTGTCTTGATATTGCTAGGTAGATGCAACAGGAGACGATGCATGAGTGCTATGAATCTGTTATCCTAATCTCAAGTGTTGTTTCTTCAGATATCCTCAGTGTTGAGCAGGTTGGAGATGATGCCCCCTCATCTTCAGATTACCAGGTGAAATGCCAGTGAACTTCAATTTTGTTGCATACAAATGGTGGAAATTATGGCATTATGTCATTCTGGATCTTTTCCAGCAACCCTGTATTCTTAATCACACTGTGGAGGCAGCTATGAATATAAACTTAACATTCTTGATTATATATGTTGGCATATCCATAATTAATCTAGTCTAATCTTAATGTAATCTTTCCATTAGCTTGCATTATTTAACAACAATGCAGCAGCTTTATTTCTTATGTTTGTCAGCTAAACCTCCTACCTCCGCCAACAAAAAAAAAAAAATGTTCTCAACTGTTGTGTCACTGTGTAATCTGGATTTGCTTACAGATTTGCTCCTTTGCTTCTGTTTCATGCCTAAATGCCTCAACAACATGTGCAACTTGTTCACCCTCCTCCTGAGAGATGTGGTAAAGCTCCTTTAGCTGTTGGGGAAGTATTTGGCTTTTCTACCTGCTATTATTAAAAGACCACGCTGACCAAGTTGACCAGGTGCTACTTGCGATTATAAGATGCTGTCTCTACCAGCAGCGTCCTGTCTGTTGGTATTTTTCACAGCAGGCATTGTGAACTGCCACAGCAGAAAAAGAACAGGTGCAACTAATGTGTGTGTGCTAATGATGGCTCCATTCCACTTCATTGTCCCAGTAAGCCATGACAGGAAGTGAGCATACACAGAACTTGGACACTGGAATTGACAGCCATCATTAATGTGATTAATTACACCTGTGCTTTCCCTGCTGTAATGTCAAAATAACTGCCCTGAAACAAAAAAACTATAATTACATGATTGTGAGTTCTAACTCCCTCTGACATGTGTGGTATATAATGTGAAAATACAGTGGAAATATGCTGATTTTACACATCACAGTCTATTTACAGCTCTTGCAGAGTACTGTTGCGCATGTAATTGCCTCAAGTGATGTCTCTTGCATCAGCGCTGGTTGGGGTTAAAGACTACAAGTCTGAAAATGAAAAAAAAAAAAAACTAAAAAAAAATCTGGATGTGGCCACGGCCGTGCGTCCATTTGTCTCCCTAGTGTTTTTCCCTGTTTACCACTCCCACTGTATCTCCTATTTCCCCCTGTGTCTGTCTGTGTGTGAGTTTGTGGTGTGGGGGTGGCTTCCCTCCTGGCTCTGCTTCTCTGAACACCTGTCTGCATTTGGCTCATCAGCGCTGTCTGGTCTGCACACCTGCACCTCATCAGCTCATCAGCCCTGCAGCATTTAAACCTCTGGTCTTCACACATCAGGAAGCTGCTTGTTCTTTCAGCTTCAGTGACAGTATGTGCTCAGGGCTTCTTTGAGCGTTTTATAATTCATGTTTTCTTACTCTGCCTAACTATACTGTCCTTCTGTTCAAGAATCATACTCATCTGCACTCATCCTGCTGTCCCTGTTTACTCATCCGCCATACCTTTGCAATAAATATTAGGGTTGGGCGATGTCCACTGTGAAATATTGTGATGGACAATTATATTGTTGTTTTGCACCACATGTTCATAACTCAGCTGGCCTCTGAAGCTTAAAAAAAAAGTTTACCAGCAAGCAATACTGAGGAAGCTAAGCTAAAACAACAATCTAACAAGTCAAGCCAATGTAACAAGTTTCTATTCAATATCCTTTTGTTGAAATTTTCGCCAATGTAACACGTTTTAATAAGAAAATAACAGGACATGAAGACATAACGTGTCTGCACATGTCAAACTTATGTTGTAAACACCATTTGAACCAATCACAAAAGCATACCATTGTATTTATCATTATATTTGTTAAAAGTTTTCTCTCTTTTGCTTTGTGAAGCAGTGCATTCCCTACCAAAATGTGAACAGGCAGAGGGCAAACCTGGAATCATGAGATGTTCAGTGTTTGTACATTTGTCTGTCCATAACACAGGCAGCACAGGTTGGACGCTGTCCTCAGTCTTGGTCCAGCTCTGTGACTGAAGCCAGAACCCGACCCTGTTCCCTGTAGGTACAGAGCAGAGGGAGGGATAGACACATACATGCGTGTGTATGTTTGTAGCCTCGCAGGGACCCCACCCTTTGACTAAAATGCCACAATTAGCGCAAGTCCAGCCTGGATCCCATCACACGGTGCGTCTGTAATTGTTTCAGAGTAAAAACAACCTGAATTTCTTAAGAGTTCAGTCAGGAGGGGCTGTACAGAGAGGCTTCAGTTATTTCTCAGTGGTCTAGTTGAAATCCCTGACCCTGAGTATTATTCTACGTCTCTGTTCATTACACCGGGAGATAAATACTATGTCTATAATTGCAACCGAGATAAAAAAGGAGAATTCCTTCTTTATTTTGTAATATCTTCTCCCACCGAGGAGAATCATTGCAAAGCTCAGAAAGTCAGAGCGCTGGCTGGATTGAATCTGACAGCAAATAAGATCTCATGGCCTTACCTTCAGGACCTCTGTACATCTGTCCAGTCCCCCCCTCCCCCCAACCATATTATATGCTCCTCATTGACCCAAGAGGATCAGGGATCTGCTCTTAATCACATGTCCCTCTTTATAAGCTCCCTGTCTTATTAAAGCACCTCATGGCTCTATTTAGGGGCTATAAATCATATTTTGTAATATAGGTGGATAGGGGGACCTTTGGCGAGGAGTGCAGTGGTGTGTGTGTGTGTGTGTGTGTGTGTGTGTGTGTCTGTCTTGATATGAGGCCGTCTCATTTTCGCCCCAGGGGACCCCAGGACAGACTGAGACGCACACACACAGAAGTATGTGTCATCAGGGGCCAAAAGAAGCCAATCCTCTGATCAAAGAGCTGCTGTCAGTGAGGATTGAGTTTGTTTTACTGTATCATCATTTGTAAGGTAGACATTATGATACTGCCAGTGTGTGTGTAGCTGCTGTCATGTGAGCATATCAAAGGTCTGATTCTGGGATTTTTTAGGTTTTAACATTAGTTGAAGGATTACATGTCTATGACCTTTAGGCTTATGCAACCTTTTAAAAACACTGGACCTATGTAAAAACTATTCTCCCCTGGTGGTGAGTTCAGTATCAAACTAAGGCTGGAGGTATGTTTGCTTTTAACTACGCGGTCACATAGGTATCATGGCTGCCTTGCTTATCCTGTATCTGTTTGGACGGTTGGTTGTGCATGTCCTCAGGAATAAAAGCCACGCATCTGCAAACATTTTGTTAAAAAGCTCTAACTGTGTTTACTTTATGCTCAAATTTAAGCTCAAAATTTGGCTGAAATGTTGCTTAGATGTAACATTGTAAACATAAAACAAAGAGGGACAGACATGGGTCATTTTGGAAGGTTTAAATTTAGGTTAGAGAATATGGCAGAAAAAGAAAAACACAAATATAAAGAGAGAAGTGTAAAGTGTAGAGTATGAATTAAAAATTCAAAACATTCAAAAAATTCTCAACAGTATGTGAAGAAATGCCAGTTTTGTCAATATGTCATAGACACTTATGTTTTGTGTGGAGATATCTGCTGACGTTAGCATTCTAACTAGCAAGCCTTGGTCCATTCTGTGTCATAATACCACTTTGTTCCACAAGAGGTGAAAGTGAGTCACTGTAATGACAACCATAAGCTAACATTGTGAAAGAAGTGGCTGTAAAACATTGGATCCATTTTTCGAGTGTCACAGCCTCTACAAAATGACTGGTTTCACTACAGTTTTTTGCATTCAGTGTGATAACATTTGGAAAGTTTACAAAAGCTGCACGATTAAATCCTTTTATCCCATCCAAGTTAGCAGAGAGCTAAACTGGATGTTAGCTGTGGAGGCTTTGGCACAGAAGCTGAATCCATGTACCACTGAGCAGCACTCATAAAGATGAACGGAGACACGCCCAACGCTGTATCCAGTTCTCCTATGCATCCATGCAAGATACAACATTCAGCAGCGAACTTAAAGAAGTGATAGACATAGAAGCAAAACAGTTCTTAACTTTTATGTCGCCGTTGGCTGCTGGAGGCAGCTTATGGTGAGTAGGCTAAAGAGCTGAAGTTTGAAGCTGAACTTGCAATGTTTCTTTTAGACTGTTAAGGAAACAGCAGTAAACATAATGCTGATATTGTCTATTTAGCAATAGCTTACTGTGCGTTTCCTTGTTTATTACTTAAATCTGATTATTTGCAAAACTGCAAAATATCTGCTGTGATAGAAATAAGCAGTTTGTGTCAATCCATTCATTGTATGTTGTATGGGTCAATACTATAGAAGTTCATTATTCTGATAATATATCAGTCATTTTATTTATTTTTTTCACCTTTTCTTGTAAGTTCTAATGCTTAGCCAGACAATAATTAATACTCTGGCAAAAATGTAATGGAAAAATGTTTAATATCTGTACAAAATGGCAGCAATGATTCAAAATAAGTACGCTAATAGATAAGTGCACTTGTTGTGAACCTGTTATGGATTATGGCAGGTAAAGAGCAGAGAGTTGGCTGGGCATGGAGGGAGGGAGGCTTTGAGGGATGGAGACTGTTGTAAATGTGGGGATAGTTGACGTATGGTTAGCCTACTTTTCATTATTATTACTCAGAGGGACGGTTCCCTTCCCACTGTGGTGATCCAGCCTCCTCTCTGTTTGCTTAGCCGAGTGGTTCCATATGGAAGAACACATCAGTGCAGCATCTGGCACCGCAGAGAGAGGAGACAAACAGGTCTGAGGCAGGACACGTGTGTTCACAGCAACTAGCCACTACTGTATACAAGTCCTCGTGTCATCTGGAAGACAGAGAACTGTTCTGTGTCACATGCTTAGAAGTGTAACTTCATGAGAACCCGCTAGATCTTTTTAAAAATCGTTTTGGATACATTTTTGGTGTGTCAGACATTCGTTAGGATCAAACAGATGAAGGGTTAAATTGTTGAGTAAGGTCTGCCGAATGCTGAGCGATTGCCTGGTATCACTGGGGAAATGCTCTACAGGTTTTAAGTGCACTTATTAACACTTCCTTAGACAGGGAATGTTCCCTGAAGTAAGGAAATGTTACTTTATTAACCTCCTGATAGTACACAGAAAAAAAAACACACACACACACCAGAAGGCAAAGAGCTCTCTGGAGAAGCAACACATTTAAACAATTATCAGACTACCGTAAGTCTATGGTGCATAAAGACACATCCTAAACTGCAGCGCTTAAACTGCCCAAGGAAATGTGTTGATTCCCGAAGAAAGGATGTTGAGCATGACATAAACAACAGCCCCGGGCTTCGCTTCGGCTTTTCTTATGGTGGAGTGTGAAGAGGAAGTAGCTGTAGTAATAGGAAGCACTCATTGAAAGGTTTACTGTTTAATGAAATCGAGGTGGGTTTGTATGTCATGTAATCTCTCACATCCTGCTGGTCATATTTTAACAAAACCTACTTTATGTATCTGAGGATGATGAATCTTGATTGATGTATCACTGTTTTCTGGCATTTTTAAAATGACACTGAGAATCACTGAGCAGATGGTTTTAAGAGTGGCAGCGTGCAAAGTGTTGCTATTTCATCACACCATTTCCAAATGTACAAACATGGGACCAAAGGTACGTCAAAAATGTTTTAGGATGCTTTCACACCTGCCTTGTTCGGGTCGGACTTTTGGACATCTACAGGTGTGAGACCTCCCATGGACCACAATCCGGTACAAACAGCTGAGCCTTGGTCCCACCAAAAGAAGTGGGTTGGTGAGGATCAAACTGAACCATGGTTCACTTGATTCATCGTCTTGAAACATTGTTTTCAATGATACAGACTTTCAGACCAAGGCTATCATCAGGGCCGGGAAAAAAAGGAAAATACTAGAAGAGTGCACTCGGTAGAAAGCAGATCCTCACCAGGCAACAGATGGTGATGCACCTACTGATAGTGAAGCACCTTCTGCAATGCCATCACAACTGCCAGATTGTTCCGCCAGCATTAACATGACTCCCACATATTGTACATTGTCTCTAGATGAAACAAGATTACAAACTGAACCAGCTGTTTATAACTGATCTGAATAATAATAATGAGAAGTAGGCTAACCGTACATCAACCATCTTACATTTACAAGAAAAGTCAGAAGTCAGTTCTCACTGGTTATATAAAATAGAACAGTCAAAAATATAGAATCACTGTCTTGCAGTTGTATGTCTCCACTGAGTCAGTTTACAGTTTACATTCACATTTGTCCAAACTCATACTGTATAATGTTTTTAGTCAAGTCTTTGAAGGAATTTAATATGCAAATTACCACTATATTGACCTGTAACTTTGAAAAAATGTAATGAAAATTATTAGACTTTTTCCTTTGCAAAATCGAAGTTCTCACTATATATGTCACTAGTCAGTGAATAATTTCCATTGAGAAACATGCTGTTTTCACTTAAAGCACTTGCTTTTAACTATGCGTTCATGTACACATTCATATGAATCATTGGGTAATTGTGAGTAATTTTGTCATAATTAGTGTATGAAATCTTGAGTTATGGCCAAGTGGAAAAAAAAGTCACTGTGATCTTGACCTTTGAGTGTTGCTGAGATATTGCCTTCACAAGAATGGGGTGACCTGAAAACATAATGCCTCTGGCCATGGCTGTCTGCGTGGAGTAATAACAAAAATGTTTTTAAAGGTTTTTCAAACATTCTGAATCACAGAGGTCCCTCGGCATACAGTCATGAATGTACGCAGAAATAAATTAGGCTGATCCAACCCCAGTAGTATGTGAGATTATCTGTGGACAAGATGCAGGTCTCTCGATCATGCACGTATGCACACGTGCACGCACAAAGGTGTTCTCATGATACCCTGGTGGGGAGCACGCGAGGAGAGGAGGAGACCGAATGCTTAACTGACATTTGGTCCGAAGACTTCATAAAGAGTCAGAAAGTTCAAGCCAAAAGTTGGAAAAAACTCAACAATTCTGACACTTTTCAAGTATTTTCCAAGAAGAAGAGAGAGAGGAATTGAATTGAACTGACAACACACAGATGTCAGACGCCTGATCGCCCACAAACTAATCACTTGCAAATACAGGGAGACGCAGCTCACATAGGCAGTGACGACAGGACATGGGTATGTCAAGTATAGCTCTTTAGTACACTTAGATAATAGTAATATAAAACCAAAACTAACCAAATTTATACATAGCAATAAAAACACTTCAATAAACTTTTCAATAACATTTTTTTTTATTTATTTAAAGCGTCCCAAGACAACTGTGACACAGCTCCTATGTTACACTACTCCATTATATTAACATACCTGTTCATGTGAGAGATCAGATGCTTTGCACAGCACAAAACAAAATATTAGGAATATGTGGACACTGCAGTTTATAACCACTTGCTTGAAGGCCAAAATACTTTACGTCAATGTTGGAGGAAGTGCTGAGATGCTTTACTCATGTAAACATTACCACACCCATACAAGTAAAAGTTCGACAGTCAAAACAGAACACACATATTATTAGCAGTGCACTTTCAGTATCTGTGTCTGTATCACTTGAGGCAACTGTTATTGAAGTATCATGAAGTATGCATAAAAATGGTCCCAGTGAGTGTTATATTATGATATGTTAGTTGTCAGAATATTATTATAGATGCATGAATTTATATGTGACGTTTTACTGTTGTTGTTGGTCAAGGTGGAGCTAATTTTCAACTTAGGTATTTAAATCATTGATTGTAACTCATAACTGAAGCTGTAAAATACAGTGTGCATGCAAAGGAGTACAAAGTGAAGTATTACAGTGAGTAGCATATAATGGGAAGAACTTAAAATTTGTAGTTCAGCCCAGTACTTGAGTAAATGTACTTAGTTACATTCCACTACTGTTATAATTGCTCCAGACATTTAAAAACATACTAGTAAATAGTTAGAATTTTTGGACCACAGCAGTGCCGTCATATGTTTACTTTCAGCTTAGCCTTGAGCTGTCATCAGTGTGATACATGTATAAATCCAACATGTTTGCGCAGCCCAACACAGCGAGGAGGATTATTACCAACAGTAGAACTCTCATCCTTCAACATCCAAACATTCCTCATCCCGTGGAGGGACGGCTTTGGGTGTTGGAGAGGAAGTTAAACAATGACTCACTTTACTGACAGACAAGAGCAAATCGATATCACATGTCAGAGAAAGTCGTCTTAGAAGCGTTCACCTGGATGGTTTCTCTATGAGTTATTGTGAGAAATGAAAACGCCTATAATTACATTTGCACTGATTATATCATAGCACTGAACATGCAGCTATTGTTTGGTTTTAACCAGAGACCCCCTCTTAGCTCCCCTTTCCTCGCCTCATGTGGGCCGCAGCCTCTCGCCACCTCTGCGGTTTTTCTTGGGGAGTGGAGGGGGGGTGAAGATGGGGCTTTTTTTTTTTTTTTTTTTTTTGTCGGGAGGGGGGTGAAGGCGAGGCAAGTGGGGGTGTAGATGTTGTTAACCCTTGTTTCACACCAGCTGCTCAATACGGGAGGGTCACAGTTCAGCCTGTTGCAAACTTAATATACCTCAGGTGTTCTTCATTTTTACACCGCTTGCCCCCTTTAACGTGGACATACACACTGGCTGCACTGTGACCGTGTTTCTGTAACGGCATTTTGTTACAGCAGGGAGGCAGAACGGTCACACTTTATTTTATAGTACACTAATAAGTCATAACAAGCCATACTTTGTATCAAATTAGACAAAAACTAGAGGAATTATGTTTTTATTAAACAGTATTAGACCCTCATTAGACTTTATTAGAGGGTAACATGGGACGAATTACAACAGGACTGTACTGTAAACTAAAATGTATTATTTCCCACTGTTACACCCTTATTACACTTTATAAGATGGTAATTAGGGACACTCCACAACAGAACTGTACTGTAAACTAAAATGCATAGTTGCCCACTCTTAGACCCTTGGTAGACTTTCTTAATGGGCAGTTGCTCTTGGCTATTTTGCCAGTTGTATTGGAACAGCCAAAGATGGTGTGTCTGAATGTGTTATTTCACTTTAGTTTACAGTACCGTTCTGTTGTAATGTGTCCCCAATGACCCTCTAGTAAAGGCTAATAAGCATCTAAAAGTGGGAATTGATACACTACTTTAAATTACAGGTCTGCTGTAATGTGTCCCTAAATACACTCTAATAAAGTATAATAGGGGTCTAATTAAGGTATAAGTACTGTCTAGTTTTTGTCCAATTTGATATAAAGTTCAGATTGTTACATCTTATTCGTGTTCTGTAAAATATAGTGTGCCTGGCAGAACATAGGTGGGGTCTCTCAGAACAGGGAATTATTATTGGAAGCAATGCTGCACAGTCATTCAAAGCCGTATCATGCATTTTATACCTCTTGCACAATAATACATCACTACCTAACTCTAACTTATTTTATTGGGCATAAATATCTCAGCGCTTCCACAGACCAGCACAGTAGATGATAAACAAGCTTTCAACCCCAGGATCAAATTGTCAATCAAAACGTCCCTGTGCATGAGCCCACTCTGCCTCGCCTCTGTGTTGCGCTGCTTAATTCACACTTACGTCAGTCTGATGAGGCAAAGGCAGGAACTTCTTGGCTGAAACGTCCATCTGTCGCTCAGTGGAAAAGAGAGCGTTTCTGCTTTTCTTAATGTCAAACCGCTGTGGTTAAAGAAACACACAGCTCACTACTACGCCCGCATCCATAATCTTCACGGTGGTTATTATGGCTGCGGTGACGGAGCAGGAGGGACTCCGCCGGGCTGGGAGGAGAGTCTACGATCACTGACCCTGGAGATACGGCCACCATTATCTCACCTCTAATTGTTGATTGATCTAAGAGGCCCTGGACAGGCGGGTTCCACAAGCTTTTTTTTTTTTCCCATGCAGATTAAACCGCACTGCCTAAAGTTGTTTCAAACAACATGGTTGCTGCAGGGTCAGAGGGCAACCGCATACTAGTGGCTAATGGTAGCAAATAATGTCAATCATGCCAAATGAGCCATCAGTGAGACTCACTCCTGCTTCTCACTGGAATTTGAGGAATGATCTCACTGGGTGAAGGCTATTCTCTGGGACGAAAGCTAAACCTTTTTATCTCTGAGCTGTGATATCTCTTTTTCTCTGTTTTTGCAAGAAATAAATGTTCCACATATGATCTCCATTTCTGACTTTGTTTAACCCTTCTATCTCTGTGTCCTTATGCTCCCTATATAAAACAGACAGAGATGGAGTGAGTCACGGTGTCAGACTGTCTTTTATTAATGGCTTGTGGAGCGGAGTTAGTGGATGATGAATCGTACGTCATATAATGGCTGTGCTTCAAACGCACGAGGGCTTTATTCTCACCTGTGATGTCCTGTTTGTCCTCTCAGAAAAATGAACATGTGTAATACGGTGTCTGGTACAGCTCATCCAAGCTCTTCAGCTGTGAGAATAATCAGTAGCAGAGGAACTCGACCTTTTACTTGCAGGATGTTTTTCGCCGAGCTAATAGCGTGGCCTCATGCCATGAAATTTGGTGCTGACAACTGTAATCACTTAGTGATCCTGTCTTTTCATCTAATGCCATCATCAAGTCAAACTTTCAAACTTTGTACTGCTCATTAGTCGGGGTGTCATGATTCTCCAAATCCATGATTCCATTTGCCCTCAGATTTTAAGGTCACAGTTCAGTTCAGCTTTTGATTTAAATCTGGTTTTAGCACACAGCTGTATCATTTTAAGACTATCAAGTTTTAACTTGTAAAGATCAACAAATAATTGGTTTCATGCCCTGGCAACTGTTATTCACATTTTCAGATTCATCTTTAAAAAGGTCTCTTTTTAATGTCTTTAGTGTGTGATATAACGGCCAGTAAGCTACGCTGTTGTCTTTGAAGTGTGTTCTTTTTTTTTGTGGACATACGCCAGAAGCACAAAAGTAGGTGGGTGGGGGAGAGAAAAACAATCTACTGAGAGGATCACTGATTCTACTTTTGTTTTCGATTATTGAAAATGAAACCTCATTTCTATCGTTTTTTTAAATTTAATTAGCAGCTTGATAAACATCTGCATGTCAACATTGTTAATATGAACATGTTAGCATGCTGATATTAACATTTAGCTTGAACCGCTGTAACTACATCCACAGAGCTGTTAGCATGGCTGTAGAGTCTTGAGGATTTCTGGCCCATTTTTAGGTGCTGAACAGTCAAACTGCATATGTCCTTATTTATTAAATGACTGCAAGAGTGCTCTGTGCTGTAATATGGAGGACACACAACATGGGAATGAAAGTTTGTTCAAGTGTCCATCCAAAGTCAGCACAAATGTGAAACAAATTTATTAAAAATCAGACTGACAAGGGCATCTCTAAATGTTTCACTCAATACAAATAGAACAGACTCTCAGCATTCATTTCATTTCATTTCAACAACAACAAAAAAAAAAACACTTCATTGCCGAACCAATCCAAAGTCTTTTGGAAGAGGTAAATAGTAGGGTAGTAGGGTTTTTTAGCAGCTGCTGTGTACCTTGTATTTAGAAATACCCAGAGATCTTTGATTGTCTGGTACCACAAAACTAGCCACATAGATATAAATAGTTAGTGATAGGAATTTTCTGATCAGGTGACTTAAAACACTTCACCTGATTAGTTACTTAACCAGAGCTCCCCGCTTACTGCCACAACAAAAGACAAAACAGCAGCAATGCAACAACCTGTTAATTTCTACATGAATCTTCAGTTTCTTGCAGCTGCAGACTTTTAATGGCTTACAGCAGGTCCAGTCCAATGTGACATGATTGAAGGAGCTAGAATTAGCCAGTTTTTTTCCCTGTGTTGCCTGAGCGCTTGTTCTTGGCGGGAATTTTTGGGTCTCTATAAATAATATAAAGAGTACATTACCATACCAATAATTTGTCATATCTCATTCAATCATTCATTTAAAAAAAAAAAAAAAATTGGTTGTTTTTGCCTTTATTTGACAGCAGTCAGTGTAGAGTGACAGAAAACATGGGGGGACAGAGGTGTATTACATGCAACAAAGCCCTACCTTGGTTGGGTATATGTGGAATGTACTTCAGCCATTAGGCTTTGGGGGCGGCTGCGTCTTCTGTTGAGCTGACTGCATCAGTAATTCCTCACATATAGCCTTTTTTTATGCAGGATGAATACAAGCTTGCAGTTCCAAACGTGTCTTCTCTTCAACCATAAAGTTCTGCAGCAAAAAACACTTTCTTTCTTTCCAGACTTATGCAACAGATGCTGGCATCAAATCTTATTCAGTCACACTTTATGCAGATCAGATGAACTGTGTCTGGGAAGACGCTGCAAAATGGAAAAATTGCAGCAAAGTTAGTTAAGTCTGTAAATATCTCCCTGTAGTCTTGTATCTATTCATACACATCTGAACTCTGTTTGATCACAGAATCAAAAACATCTTTTTACATAGTTTTATATAACAGAATTTATGGTTTCTGTTTTTGACCCACTGGGCTTCAGTGACGAGTTCATAAATCTAAGAGAGATTATCCTGTTTTCTTTTAGACCCCTCTCAATGTTTCTTCGCTCACTGCTCCTGTAGCGTCCCTATCACCTCATCTTTCTGAGCTGAGCTTGCACATGTAGTCCCATGTTTTCTTTTTCCAGAAGCTTCCTCCTTACTCGCCTCACCCCCTCCTTCCCCTCTCTGCTCCAGTGGAGGTGAAGCCCCAGACCGAACCAGACCAGGCCAGGCCGAGGCCAGACCTTCTCCGGCTGGATGATGATGTAGAGCTGAGCAGGCTGGGAGTGATGGCTCATGAGCTGTAATCCACACAGAGATGTCAGGGAGCATATCCCACATTCCCACAGTTCGGCAGCGCTCACCCCAGGTCCTTGCCACTGCTACAACACCCCCCACCTCACTTCTCACCTTCCTCCATGATCTCTCCCCTCGACTCCCCGAGGCCGCATGACTGTAGGAGTTAAACAGCACAGAGGGTGAGGCCGCGGGGGGGCTGCGGAGGCTCACCACATTCAGATTTACATCGGTCCCTTAAGACAGATCAGTAACCTTTTATGTGGAAACTGTCGGAGCTCTATGACCTCATATTTCAACCTCAATATTGTCTGCTGCCATTTTGTCACGTTGCAAAAAAACTTGATAAAACCTCCTGTGGAAGTCAGCGCATTACATTCTGACAGGTGACGTGTGTCTGTAGGTGTGTGTGTCAGGAGGAAAAGTGTGTGTTAAGGAGGTGGCGAGTAAAAGAAGCTGAAGGCAGGGATGTGGTCTTTCAGGAGGAAAGCTCAGTAAAAATTCCTCTGGGGAAAACACACACATGCCACTCTGTGTTTTAGCAGTTTTATGGCCCGACTTTAGCGCCGTGCTGCATGAGAAAGATTGATGTACCTCTCAGCGAGGACAATGTGTTGTATGACCGTCTGTGTCAGGGAGGCTGGTTAGTGCACACCAGCTGCCCCAATGTGAGTGTGTGTCTGCCACACAATACAGCAGGTAGGCTGCTGAGTGTAATCTGAAATGCACGCATGCATCTTCCTCTTATTTTACTGGTATCACATAACCTACTGTTGCAAATATGAGAGCCACAGTGGTGAAAGAAGTACTAAGACCATTTACTGTAAAGGAAAAAGTGAGTCTTTCCTCTGAACGCATACATTTAGAACATAGTTGCAGAAAACATGAAAACACTGAGAACTATGTAGAACTGAATTGTGTAGTTAAACCAGTAAATTGTTGTTCACAATTTCTGTGCTCAGGATTTTTAGGCGGACCTGAAACATGGCTTGGTGATGTACAAGAGCCATGCTCCCCCAATGCTATATAAGCCCCATGAACTGACACACGAGCGACACCGCCTCCCCTTCCCCTTACTTTCTTTGCTTTGACGATATAATCGATATTTTCACTTTTCATTCATCATACTGGATCATTGAGCATTTAATCCACATATTGGTCTAATCCCAACACTTAATGACTAAAGGTGATGTACTTGTTGCAGGCATCAAATTCAAAATGATTGTATGTTTATAAAAAACAATTAACTTTGTCAGTTTGATCATAAAATATATTCTGTTTGTACCGTATTGAGTCAAATACAGATCAAAAACAACGTGCAAGTCACTGCATTCTGTTTCGTTTTAGATTTTATACAGCATAACAACTTTTTTTGGAATCTGGGTTTGAAGCTTGCAATCTAACTAACTTAAGTTTTCAAATAAATGTAGTGGATATAACCGCCTTTAAATAGTGTTCATGTACAGTACTTGAGTAAACGTGTTGAGCTATTTTCCACCACTGCACAGATTCATAACTTGAGCTTTCACGTGCTCTTATCCTCCAGGAAGTTCAGCCTTGTCTTTTAACTCTCTCAAAGTATCCCTCTTTGTTCTAAATGACAGACAAGAACTATATCACAGTAAACCACAATGACACTCAAAAGCAAGTATTTTTACAACCTGCAAGCATCAGTGACCAAATCTAAAAGATTGGTTAATTCCGCTGTTGACCTGATTAGGAGCCGGTGGACGTGTCTACGAGAGGCAGCCAAGCCTTTTCAACTCAGCAAGGTGCCGGGGAAAGAGAGTAATGAGCTTTAAGCTGCACTGCTATGCCTCTTGCTGCCTTTGCTTCGCCACCTTTCAAGTCCAAGCTTATTTTGAAGAGGAGGCTCAGAGCTGTAAACCCTCATAGTAAGTTTTGGCTTCTCTTTGCCAAAAGCGACTCTGAGAGAACTTGTGGATTTGCAGTGTTTTTTTTTTCCCCCTTGTCTTGCTCTGTTTTAAGAGGGAAATCTTTTGTTGTTTTTGCTGAATCCCGTCAGAGCTAAAGAAGCCAACATTCGAAACAGAGGGATAAAACTCATGGCTGAAACAGGTCACGGGACTTTTATTTAACATCGAGTTCTTACCATCTTTCATTCTGTCCACATGGGTGTCATAAGCAGAAGTATGTGTGGCAGTATGTTTATCCATGTGTTTTATGCATGTGGGGGAGTTTTCCCTGTGTTTTGTATGACAGGACTTGCTAAAATCACAAACAGAACTGCTCGCCAAATGCGTTCCAAGGAGCCAACAAAACAATTGGGTTCAGTTGAATTTGTCACTCCAAATTGACCCTAAAAACAATTAAGTCATAGGGCCCATTAACTATGTATTACCATCATAAAACATGTTCCTGCACTAGAAAAAGAAAAAGGGGGTAAAACCGTGGTCACAGGAAATGAGGTAATAAGGACTGCACAGCTAGTCAACCTGTCTTGCCGCTGTACTGCCTCGCTGACCTGAGGGGAGCCAGATGAACGTTTTTTTTTTTTTTTTCTTGAGGTGGGGAAAGGAAAGGGAAGGGTGGCTTGGAGGGGTGAAGGGGTGGCGGGTCAGTGGGTGGGGGTGAGCAGGGGGATTTGAGCAAAGCACGCTCTCTAATCTTGCACTCAGCCAAGCGATCTCATGATGCAGGAGGCTTAGCCACTGCAGTGAAAGCAATCTAATGGCCAATGAGTAATCAACACTATTGCCTGTCTCGACTAATATCCCCACGGCCTAGTCCGCTGAAGCAGGGAAAGTTCTCCGCGTAGGCCCGGCTTCACAGAAGGAAGGGGAGGGGGAGAAAAAAAAAAGAAAAAGAAGTGCGAGACACACAAAATAGAGACATAAATATGCATTTGATTTACTTTTGGATGCGGCGAAGACTTCCTCTCCGACCATCAGGAGTAACATTTGTTTGGGAGACTCAGAGGAATTTAAAAGCTGTCACATGGTTGATTCATTCCCATAAAGCAGTATGTTTTGCATGCTCAAAGCCCCTTTCCCAGCTTGCTTAAGAATTTCAGCGTAACCTGTATGACTATAATCAAGGGATCAACTGAGGGATAACAGAGAACATAATTCTTCAAGTCTCCTCTGAGCAAAAAAGCAAAACATGCACCGTGTCCACGTCCGCTGTTAAAAAGTCCTCTTCATTGTTTTTGGATTTCAGGTCTTGATTTTTCAGCTGTCCTGGCATCGCGCACAGTGCGTGGCATGAGGGAGCACTGCTGAATCAGATGGAGTAATTTAATGAGAGAGAGGGGCTTGTTTGATTAGATTTATGGAATGCATTAAACAACTTTTTATTTAGCTGGAAGGGTGAGGTGGGCCTGGCAGCTGTGAAAGAACTCGTCTCCCCAGTTGTAATTTAATGTGCCAGCCCCACCCCTTCCATGCTGATGGTTGGATCCACCTGCCAGTTTAGACACTGAGCCAAGACCTAAGAATAGGCAGAGGTGGGGGCTGGGGAGGATACCTGCTCATCGGGCACGGCATCATGGCAGTTTGTGAAATGTTATCTATAGATTCATGTACAGAGACACTAAATGTTAATATTTTCATGACGGTCAACATGACTTTAAAAGTGATAGGGACAAATGTAGTATAAAGAGTGAGGACTTTCACACAGGAGACTGGCTCGTTTTCTCTGTGAGACCAAAGGTCATGTCAGTTTTATTCGTATAGCACCAAATCATAAAAGAACGTTCCTGTGGGACTAGGAACCTTTAGGGGAACTTGGCATGTTTCCACTGCAGAACTGTCCCCTGGCACCAGAACCTTTTGGGGAACTCAGCACATTTCCACCACAATACTTTCCCCTGGAACCAGGAATCTTTGGGGGGTCTCAGCCTGTTTCCTCTGCAGAAATTTCTCCAGCAACCAGGAGCCCTTGGGGGAACTTGATGCGTTTTCACCACAGACCCTTCTACTGTGACCAGGAACTGTTGAAGGTATTTTGCACTTTTCACCACAAAACTTTCCCCTATGACTATGAACCTTTAGGAGAACAGTGTTTCCACAGCGACCAGGCTCTAAATTAAGTTCTGGACACATTTTACCATTTTACCCCCCAAAAAGACCTACTCGGGTAAGTACTGGAACTTTGGGGGTGAAGCTTGCAGCGCTAAGCATTTCTGATTGGTCCAGTGTTCACAGCATTTTATTTTAGCCACCATTAAAAAAAAGCTGCAATTGTTTTCTGTTCACTGTGCTCCAACAGATGGACTGACAAAAAACTCCAGGCCTTAATGAGCATTTATACGGAACAAATTAGCTGAACAAATAATGATGCATGTCCGTTGCTTTATATGGCATCATGGTTGTTGTATAGTTGTGTGCAAAAATGATAGCTGACAACATTTCATACATAAGCAGACTAATTTATTTAATATTTCCAGTCTTTAGACTAGACTAGACTTAAGAGGCCTTCAGGTCTTTGAAAAGTAGTTCCTGGGACTAAAATGTCAGGGTACGTTTGGTGGAAACATGACTTTATTTACAGAGACCCAATGATTAACCAAGAGCAAGCACAAAGGCAACAATGGCGAGGAAAGCAGTGGTGAATGTTTTAAGGAAGTATTTATTTTAACCCAAATCACAATCTTTTCCTAAACCTAACCAAGTAGTTTTGGTGCCTAAACCTAACCAAGACTTTTATTTTGAAAATATAAACGGACGTATATTCAATACTGCTAACTTGACCACGAAATGACAATGATGGCGGACAATAAATCAGTTTGAAAGTCATTCTGAGTATAACAAAAACATGTCCACGTTCACAGATCTAATACAGTAACTTCTGCAAATATTGTGACTGAGTTCCCATTCCTTTTTCTGAGTATTACATATTCCTGTTTTTCAGGAAGTTCATGACTGTGTTTTTTATGGCTCTCAGAATCACTTGCACAGTTTTGTCATCAAGCCAAAGGAAACTTGTTTCAATCTCAAATGTAACTCTTTTGGCTCCATTTTTAGGACTGAATCCACACATTTAGCTCTTCATGGGTTTGACAGAGCTCAGAACGGATGAAATGTTCAATTAAAAACATTTCATCAGATGGTATCTCAACCAAATCCAGAATTATTCCACTCTGTAGTCATCACTGTTCTACTTCAGATGTAAGTGAACAATTGAGCTCTCAACAGTGACGGCTATAAACAACTGAAACTTGAGCAGAACCGTCTGCACAGACCACAGTTTCTCCCTCAGATCTATTGACTAGGGAATTAGTTGGGTTTATTGTACAATACATTTATACTAATAGACAGAAAAATATTCTCATGCCAACATAGCAGTGGCTTTCATAATTGGTTCAGTTTGTGCTTTCCCCTCTGAATTCATCGCTCATCGTTACGTTCATTAAGATTAGTCGCTAAAAGGTTTGACATGCCCATTCATTCCATACTCCCATAGTGACTTTGGTACCGCATGAAGGAATTTCAATGTGACATTATAAGCCAAACTGGGAGAATTATGTTCCAGTCCAGAGTAAATATGTGGGTTCTGCTCCTTGCTAATAGCTCTATTGTTTTCCTTAATTCATGTTTTATTTAATGTTCAGTTAGTAATTTTGCTAAAATTGGCCTTGAGGTTTTGGTCCAGGATGAAGGGTTTCAAAGTGGATCACTCCACCAAAGCCAGTGACAGGATCCATCTCTCAGAGAGAAGAATAGCAGTGAAAGCGGAAGCCAGCTAACCTCTGTCAAAACTGCCATCCATCACTCGGCGTTTTAACCCCGGCCACACTGAAAGACAGCCAATTACTTGGGCCAGTGGATGAAATAAATACGTCCTCACATTAGGACCCATTACCAGGCCTCACTCTCCCATTTCTCCCTCTGGTCTGCGGAGGGACCGAGCGGTGGCTCGTCCCCAGACCATTATGTCTGTCTGAGATCTAACCAAACTATAGCCCTCTGTTGAGAGGTCTCCATCCACACGGTCGCTGTAGAGCACTCTAACCACTGGGCAAATGGCCGAAACCACTCACTCTGACACTGACAGAAATATGTCCTTGCAACAATACCAGTCATCATCAGTGATTTTTATTCTTTTTTTGGACCTGTCTCTCTTTTTTGGTTTTACAATTCCATCTCAATTTAATTCAAACTAATTTCTCCATTCTTTTCTCAGCTCACTGTCATGTTTAACAAACTTGGAAATATCTTATTCCACTTATTATTCATCATGTCTTGTAAACTACAGTCCTGTAGAACATGTGGAACTGTAGAACTCCTTGACATAAATGTGGTGGCAAATTTATGTCTCTTATCTAAATTACAATCTAACTCATTTTCTTTTTTTCTTTTTTACAAAAAAGTCAAAATGGCAAACTAACTAGGTCTGACTTGTGCACAAGCAATTTAAAACCTTTTTACCTTAACTAGGAAATACCGTGAATGAGATAATTTAACATTATTAAGGAGATTATTAAGATTTTGCCAGATCATGCCAGATCCAAAATGATTTTTTCACCTTATGGTTTGGGCTAAATAGGGTACAAAGAAATTACTTGTACAGTCAGAATATTGAGCCTATCTGCCTTTAACTTATCAAAAATGTAATTAATTTTACTAAATACTCTTCAGCAAAAGTAATTAGTAACATTATTTTATACATTACTATTGTTATTCAGACCAGCTCTAAGTTGCCTTTTAACAATTCCTCCATATCTCTCAAATCACATTGCATATTCAGTATTTCACACATTTCTAAACAGAAAATGGGACAGACAGTGACAAGCAGCTGGCCTCTGTTTTGGAAGTATTTACCATCAGCAGCTAGCTTGCCATTGGACACATTAGAAGTCTTGGTCTCACAGTGAAGCCGCAGTGTTCACACATTCTCACTGATTGCAGAGAAACCATACTAATGTTAAGCAACCATCAAAGTCCCAGAGTAATAGCGAAAAAGGGTTCAAGTAAAATCGCTTTACAGCACGCGAGCAAACATTTTGATATGAAATGATAGGGTAAACGCAGGTGCTACCAAACATGCTAATTAAGAGTCAGGATGCTCCAAGTGTGCATCTTGGCTCACTGGAAAGGCTGTGCCGCACTAAATGGAGCTGGACCTTAATTAGTATCATTGCTAACACATGTATTTACGATACTATTTCATATCAATATAGCTACCATGAAAAAGGTCCAGTCTCGAGTCTAATAAACAAATAAATTGTATAAGTTACTGTGAGATATGGTACAGCATCATATGTGGTCAAAATAGTGATTAATTTGGCTTTAAAGGTACAGTGTGTTAGGAAGATCTATTGGCAGAATATGGCAGAAATGGAAAATGATAAGTATGTTTTCATTAATGTATAATAACCTAAAATGAAGAATTATGGTACCTTAAAATGAGCTGTTTTTGTCTATAGAGGGTAGAGGACCACTTCCATGGAAGCCACCATGCTGCACCACCTCGATCTTACAGTGGCCCAGAATGGACAAACCAAACAACATTGTATGGTAGATTGGAGCTTTTGTTTTCTCCACAGGCTTGGAAGGGGAGGGTGAGGTGAGGTTTTTGCAATCTGTGCTGGTCCTTCAGTGGAAAATGAGATTCAGAAGCCATCACTGACACAAACTGGGTGGGAATATAAAATGCTCTTCTCCTTCATATCATAACTTTTAAACTCAGTTATTGCCTGATTCAGCTATGAGCTGTAGTAGTGATATCACTAAGGGCACAGAGCTCCTTACGATTGCAAAACCTAGGTTTGAGCTTGAGTGGAGTAGAGGTGCTGTCTCTAATTTGATTGTGGTTTGTGCTCATTACGTGAACTGTTACTACGAGCCAAGGGAAGTAGAAAATAGGTAAATTTTAGTTCCGCTTCCCGCGTTACTTTATGCCATTCACAATGTTCATTATTAGAAGGTAGCTCAGTTAAATATATGTGAATTATTGAGGTGTTTTATGGTAGGACCACATTTTTTTCACAGTAAAAAGTTTAGTCACCAAGACTCTTCTGATTCATTTTGATCCAAAGGCACGATCAGCACACGTCATTTAGTCAGTTACATCACAAATTGTCTAACTAACTAGCCCGAACCCTGTGCCCTCCATCTCCCTGGGATCTGTGGCCAAGGTTGTAACAAACATTCATTCAAAGATACCAGTAAACCTGAATGACATGATGAATGTCGCACTCCATGTCTGAAAAGGGCTTATATTTGTACCCACATATATGTTGACCTGCTCTTATGACAGATTAGCACTGGAGTGCTGCCTAGCTGCTACCATTAGCTACGATGTCAAGAGAGAACAGCTTTGACACTTACCTATAGCTGCTTCTATCTTCTCTTCAGAGGGCCTGTGGAGAGGCTCTTCATCAATCCATTCACCACCTACACTACTTAAATCCTTTTTGGTCCCATGGATCTGTATTTTAGTTGATTCCAGGTGTCTGAAGTTTACGGGCATCTATTTTTTTTTCCTCCAGAACAATAAACTCTGAGAGGCTCAAGTAAAGGGGACCGAGCGGGGAAGGGGGGCGCTGAGGTAGAGGGGCTCCGTTTATTAGACAGCAAATAGCTGGCCAGTGGGTTTATGATGTGGAAGGTCATTGTTGGTTAATAAGTGGCCACATGAGTGCAGGCAGGTGCTGTGTTAACACCTCCTCTTAACTCGCCTTTCCAGCAGAGGCCATTCATCAGCCCAGTGTTAATGAAGGCCATATAATTAATAGGTGGATGGCAGAGAAAGCCCCCCGAGTTAATCAATGCAGGCCTGTTTGAAGAGCAGGGCTAAGATGGGACACTGGGGTTTCTAAATGGGGGGTTGGAGAAGTGTGGGCCTTTTAAGAGACATGCAGGTCACTGAGTCGGAGAGTGGGAACTCTGATGGCCTTCACTCCCGAGCTTTGTTCAGGTGTGTGACGTCACACTGCATCTGTATGTCTGTCAAGGTGATGTTTACAGAAATGGGTCATCAGCAAAGTTGTTTATGTGGATCATAGCAAAGTTACCTTTGTGCATCGTAAAGCCTTAAAGTTCCTGTGAAGTCAAAATTGACGCCCAAGTGTTTTTTTTTATCACATGTATACTTCATTTATACAACAATATCTGGCCCAACTTTGACAGAAAAATCATTTTTTATATATTTATATTTCTTATATATATTAATAGTATTCAAGAGTTTGTCTTTTCCTAGAAAACGATTAAAAATAGGTGATAACTCATCCTGCACTTCAGGTCCCTCACTGTACAAAACTATACCTTTAAAACTCTATTCACTGATTTGAGTGAAACTGGAACATATTTTATGGAGAAAATATTTTATGTCTTTGATGATTTCTGGCTGCACAGCTCAGCAATCTCCCAGGGAACATGGTTAGTCACCTGAGACTGACAGAAATAAGAGGTAATTTTCAGAGGTGCCTGATGGGAAGATGACTTTACTTGTTGCTAAAGTAAGCTAGCTAACCACTTACCACTGTTTGCTTGGTTAGCCATGACTAAGCCCCAGGGTACCAGGAGTGAAGGCTTGCAAGAAAACCACCTCAGCATAGGGAGGTGAAGTCCTTCCCGTTCTGATCTTACCAATAATTTTACAAGTCAAGAAAATCTCAGTGTGTGGTAGATTTAATTTAGTTTTGTGTGAAACTCAGCGAACTACATCTCTGATTTCGCACAATAAACATCACCAACACCAACATTGCTGTCCCTTGTAATGCTGTCTTACCTGAAGTGTTTTGTCCAGCAACTCCTGGTCCTTTAATCAGCAGGGAAGCGAAAAAATGAGTAAGATTTGTTGCTCATGTAACTACATATGAAGACACACGGGCATTGTAGCTTCAGCAGCTAATGTTAGCTTTTAGAAGGAGAAAGTCATGATGTCACGTATGCAACTTCTGGGTGTGTAGCCTTTATAATTACGTGTCTTCTGATGCTTAAATGGTGTTACGACAATTACCCTCTGTTCTTTATTTTTTCGGAGGTTATGGTCCTATGGGTCACACCAGAAGGTGTATGACTTTGCCTTTCTAGTGTTGTCTATTCCCTGTTGTACCTAAGCACAAGTGGCTACTGTAAACGCCAATCAATGTCTGTGACTAGTCTCTCCATACAAGAAATGCATAACCAATAAACACCCCACTAGCCATTTCATGGGAACTTGAAAGGCTCCGATAAGGAATTTTAGAAGAAAGATAGAAGAAGCCATGGTAAGATACACATTGTTTCAATGAACCGGCGCAGCAGATCAAATGATTTAAACTTTTCTTTTTACTTCGCCAGTATAGCCTGAACCATTTTTTCTGGCCCCATGCTCACTCTTTCACCTGCACCTTATCTCCACAAATGGAGTGTTGACTTTCTGTTCTTCAAAGGAGAAATACTGTCAGGCTGCTGCTAATGGGGATCAGGAGAGGCTACTGTTCTGGGACTTGTCAAGCCCTGTCCAACCTGCCATCCTGCCCTGAAGTGTGGGAGCTATTTAACCTCTCCTCCTCGCTTTTTTTTTTCTCACATTCTCTCATTTTCTTTCTCTCCCCCCTTCTGTGCATTAACTCCTTTTTCTCCCTTTCTTCCCTCGTTATGAATTTTTCCCCTCATACTTGCTGCATGCCATCATATGTCATCTGATTACACAGGCAATGTGAGTTTCATTTAGATAAGTTAACTGTACTGTATGTGATCAGAGGCTTGCATTTTTGTGGGATGATGCCACCACCTTCGGTACTGATGTGATGGGGAAAGCCCATGGATTATCAACCCCCCCCCCCCCCCCCCCCACTCTTTTCCCTCAATCACACATGCAAGTGCTAGTATAGTATATTGTTTAAGCCTTTCTACTGCAAAAGAAGACTGATTTTTTACTTTTTATTGTCATGTATGTGTTTTTACATGTAGATTCCCACATGCATATAAGTGTGTGCTATCTTGCTTGCATTCTTGTAATATTTCTGTGGCTGTGCACATATATGTGCATGTGGACACTTAAACTCAGACTAACATATGTCCCTGTGTGTGTGTGTGCTTTCCGTATATGTGCTCATATTTCTGTGGCTATGCAGTTTTGTGTGTGTGTGTGTGTGTGTGTGTGTGTGTGTGTGTGTGTGTGTGTGTGTGTGTGTGTGTGTGTGTGTGTGTGTGTGTGTGTGTGTGTAGGAAGGCTCGGTAGAGGGGTGGGCAAAGCTTTACAATGGTCAACTGAAAAGAACCATTCTTTTATTCAGCAATTAACCCCATCTGGGTAAATAATACGCTGTTGTGCAGCCGAGCCGTCACTGTTATACGCCGAGCCCTGAACCCGAGAGCACTTCAAACAGCAGCCGGTCACCCAAACGATGACAAGATGCTGCAGAAACCGCTTTTCACAAAGTATATAATGCAAAGTATTGTGTTTCACTGTACAGTTTTAGAAAAGCAGGAGATACCCTAGAAAGAGAGAGAGATGGAGGGAGAGGGGATAAGGGAGAGAACGAGGGAGCGGGAGGAAGAGGGCGAAAGCACCGGTGATATCACAGATAACAAGTCTGGATGCACTTACCTGCCTGGAAACCTGATCTTATTATTTTAAATTCTGGGGGCTCAGGCAATTATAAACAGAGAGCAGGGGACTCTGGGAGGGAGGGTGGAGGTGGAGGCCGGTGGTGAGGTGGGAGGGAGGTATGGGGCTATCCCACTGCATGGATGTATGGTGTGAGAATTCAATTTGCTCATCTCCTGTTATCGTAACTCAATTTCCCTTTTCACACGCACGCATGCACGCACGCACGCACGCAAATGTGCAAGCGTGGCGCACATTAACGGCCCGTCCAAGTCATCTGACGAGTGAGTGAACTTCCTTGAGGAGGAGTACAGGTAATTAACGTCGATCAGGGCCGCTGCTCTCCAGATTTACGGTGAGAAGGAAGTGAATCTGATCTGGCGGACGTGAGAAACGGCGAAGAGAGGTAGGCCGACGGCGTGGAGCGGCCCGGAGCCTCATTAAACAGGGGAACTGATCTTTCCACAGAGATCGGGGCCCATCAGGATCCGCATTATGGTTCTGCTCCTGGGGGCCCCATTAACTCCACTCCTCCAAGCTTTTTGGAATGAGATTTGGCTTAAAGAGTGACCCTCTTGTGTAGAACGCACAGCGCCGGGACTCATGGACACACGCCAAACCACTAAGGGATGCAATATTGGTGTCAACTGTCACCTCACCTGCTCATATGCCAGCAGAGCTGCAATGTGTGACTTTTTTCACATGATATTCACTAGGAATGAAATCCAATTCTTTTTTGTTATTTGGAAAAGCACAAATAATGCAACACAAAGTTTCTCAGTATTATTTGAGAAGAAATCTGTCCAAAATGTAATGCAGTACTGTTAAGATTGCTACTTTCCACTTTTATTAAAGTAAACTTCTACACAAGTACTTGATTTTACTATTAGTGTCATATATATCATGATGTATTAAGATATTAATATATAATATTGTATCTAAAATTGGGAACTGCAGTAAGATTAACACATCAAGATACAAATGCAATGTCATTTAAGATTAGTCTCTTAAATATATTTTATATTTTTACTGTAAAAAGTGGCTGGGGGGGCCTGTGGGGTCGAGTACAGTGTGAGTATGTGGCAATAGGCTATTTTTAATAATTACTAATATGTCAATCAACTTGATGCTTTCGAGGTACAACTATTTCACTGTCAATGAAGCAGTTAGGTTTGATTTTGTTGGTTGAACAGTTACAAATACACATAATGATGTCTCGGTGGACCTCTCATATGTACTGTTTAGATATCAGGGCTGTACCCAAGGCATTAGTTTGTCAGTTGAATTAGATTTAGCTGTTTAACATGAATATTTGATTCTTTTTTTATCATATACACTATCAAGCAAAGCTGCCACATTTTTTTGAATGTACATTTAGGGTGACACTGACGTTCACGTACTATTGTTAATAAGACAAGTTACAGCCTGAATTAGGCTATCCTCCCAAAAGGACACCATTAGAGCTAATCCGAGCTAATGTGTGCTAACTATGCTAATCAGACGGATCAGAAATGTGCAACAACATGTATTGTCAACACTTGATAAAAAACAGAAGCCAGAAACTAGATGGTATTAAGTTGCTGTGAGCTGTAAATTCACCACGTCTAAGTAGAGGCCCTTACCTCAGTACATGTCCATGGTTTCTGCAGCTGTTCATGTACGTTTGGGAGTATATTCCAGCCTTAAGAGTCCCCCTCCATCCAGGTCCGCTGCTGCCTTTGCCCATGGCAGGTATTTTCACCAAACAGACAAGACGACTTAATGCAGGGGAATGACTTTATCTCTGAAATGTCCCCTGAAGTACACTGCGCACTGACTGAAAAAGACTGCTCGATTGGGAGAAAATCTGTCAACTGAGGGGTCTCTGACTAATGATTTGAACCTTCAGATTTCAGGGGGCAGTCCTATTAGATATGCAGGTGAACCAAGCTGAGGCTAGCAAAGATGTAAATGGACAGAGTACGTAAAAAGTTACTGTAGCAACAGCAGAAAGACACAGAAAGTTAGAAGCACCCTTGAATCCATGTTGCTTTATTTACATGAAAAAGACTACTTGCGCTGATCTACACCATGGAATCATGGTACATGGAAAACAGCTACAAGGCTACAATTAAAAACAGGCATATTTTGACAAAGTGGTCCTCAATAACTTCATATTTTTTCAATTGATGTGAAGTGACAGTGTAGCCATTCATGTGGGTTCTCCTAATATAACTATGAACAATACATGTTATTTCTTCTTCTTGTTCATTTATCTTGCTCCTCTGGGAATATGGAAGAAAGTTATTATTCATCTCTGCTTGTGGGAACTGTGGACACTGGAACACATGGACTGCCCCCCCAAAGACATTTGACTGTAATGTACAATTGCACTTGTTAAACGCATAATATGTAATTCTCCTTTAAGGGGTCTCTCGCATTAAAGCAATTACAAAAGACATAGTTGAGGATGCTGTGAAGTAGTGTGGGATCATGGGAATTATTTTCACTTTTAAACAACTACCACAGTGAACTGAAACCTATCTGATGTGACTCAGTCAGAAATCATGCTCAAGAACAACGTAATATTAAGGTTTTATTCACATTATATTTAGTCACGTTCATTAAGTACCTTCCTCACTCTTTTTGTCTATTTTTTTTTTTTTCAGGCTCCCACTTATAACTTTAAAGGAAAGGAGAAAGTAGTTCAACAAAGTGGCACATTTTTTTGGGCACAAGATGAAAAGTTTCCATCTTGAGCAGCTTCTTTCTTTCACTTTGTGCCAACGAGAACAAATCTGGAAACCAATCTGGCTTTTCCCCTCCACTCAAGTCTCCTCGTTGACTTTTTGTGCTGCCCCCAAATTGCACTTGATCTGCACCATACCTATCAACAGGTTTCAAATTAACTGTGGGTATTTTGAGCATGAACATGGTGGACAGGGGTCAGTGGCAGTCGCACAGTACACACACACAGACCCACAAGCTCCTAGTTAGCGTACATTTGTCATTTGACAACAAAAATACATCACTTAAATTGAGCGGCGAACACAAAACCAAGAGGAAAGGGGAACGGGATTGTGTTACATGCACTGAGGGAAGCATGACTGATTCAAACAATAATAACGCTAATTTATTTTTCTTTAATGAAAAATACTTCACACCGCATTTCGACATGGAGGAATAAACAACAGAGGGGAGCTCTTGTGTTGAGCTCTCAGCTGTGTTTGTGTATTTCTTCTTGCCAAATCATGGTTGGCAGCTTGCTGGGGTTCAGTTATTACTCCAGAACTAATCTTCCCAAATCAAACATCCACAGAAATATCAAAGCACTGATGATTTGTATGTTTTACTTATCAAGTTGCAAAATCTGCAATCCGCGGCTGGCTCTTAACTTGTGTAATTCCTTAAACAAACGGGTAAACATCCTGTGTTTACAGAGCAGATAAATCCCTTAAAGTAGTTTATTCCATTCTTGAGAGAATGTATTCAGTTATAGATGAGCTGTTGGCAACACAGGCTGGATGTCAACACTTTAAAGACCTTAAAATGTTTGTGCAGTGTTGGTTTGTATCAGGCACACTCTTTAGCATCCAGACAGGATGATGCAGCAGTAAAAAGCTAAAAAAAAATCTCTAACATAGAGGCCTTCCTGACCGCTCCGTCCTCCCTCTTCATCCTCCAGTTTATTATCTAATCAGCTCGGCCCTTGGACACACAGCCACGCTCAATGGACCCAGACCACATGGCCAATAGAGTACCCAACAGACTGTGTCATCTCAGCCTGCTGAATCAAAAACAAACACACGGGCTAGTACGCTTTTTTGAGGAGAGCGGGAATAAGTGAGGAGACTTCCCACCCTCCTGCGCCGTTTATTTAGCTTCGTTTATACTCCTTGAGTTTGATTTATTCTCACGTCTCGTCACTGTTTCACAAAGTTAACCACTGAAATGATGGATTTTTAAAGCAGTTTTATTGTTTCCAGTTTAAGTTTACTCTTTAAGATGCACTGTGTAAATAGAATTGTTTAAAGGGACAGTTCACTCCAAATCAAAAGTCCACATTTTTCCTCTTATCTGTAGTGCTATTTATCCATCTAGATTGTTTTGGTGTGAGTTTCCCTCTTTTGGAGTAGAGTCATTAATGTTTACATTCCACACTGACACAAGCACAAACCTCTTGTCCATGAATAGACTCATGCCAGTAAATTATTACTAAATAAATTATGTAATTGAAAATATATATTTAATTGAAGTTGACTCCGCTTTTGAAATAATTCACACATAAACACACACTTTTTGAAAGTTTTGTACAAGCGCTGTAGTGTCGGGCAAGTCAGTACATATACATCTGTGGCAAACATTTCATCGCAGGTTAGTTAATGATGTCACTGGGTAAATTAAATGTGTGCCGATTGTGCCTATAGATCAAAATGAATCAGAAATGACTCTTAGTGATGGTGTAACTTAAGTTTTTACTCCAAAAAAAATGGCTCTACCATAAAACACCTTCTTTTAGAATGGATTTTGGTTTAACAGTCTGTCCACTCAAAGGACCACTGGGTATTTTATTGTTAATAATTAGGATAAACTCAGCTGACCAACCTTCTAATAAAGAACCTTGCATGTAGTAACATGTGATATATTGAAATCTAGTTATTTCTGATATATCTTTTAATCCAAGAATCATTTTGGTATTAGAATTTCCTAACATTTGGTACTTGTGGGTCAATATTTTTTATTATATTCAAGAGAAGACAGGGATCTCCATGACATATCTCTAAAACTCAGCAACTCACACGAAAAAAATGTACATGAAAAAATAGGACTACAGGTAAAAGAATTTGGGGTGAACTGTCCCTTTAATTGCATCTCAAACACTTTTACTTTGTGTTAAACACTATGTGTGGCATCTGAGGCTGTTTCAGATTCTAAATAGCCTGCAGTCAAATCCCACCTTTTTCACACATTCACACACACCTCAGAGATTACCTCAGAGCACAAGGGGGACAGAGCCCGACAACATCACAAAACAAGACAACAGACACAATTACAGAGCAGCCTGGAGACAATCCCACACTTTAATGAAAGTCCAGTTTCCCCTGCCCCAGGTAAGTGCTCAACGTGATTGTATCTGTGAAACAATTACACTGTCACAATCAAAGGAAGCTGCCTTTAAATGGTCTGTCAAGGCCCTCGGTGGGGCTAATAATCACTCATCTCTTTCCCACTGTGTCACTGAGGTGCTGAATCCTCCCTTTGTTCTGCACATCACCTGCCTCTCAATAGACTGCTTGGTGTTACACTTCAGGCACTTAGACGGCCACGCTTTCAAAGGGGGGCCGGAGCCCTGAGGGTATGCGAGCTCCGGGTAGATATCCAACAAGTAGCAGTTCAGTATCACCCCTTTTTCTTTCTGAAAACACACTCTTAGAAACAAGGCTTCCAAAAATGTTCCTCATAAAGGGCAGAGGTTCTACCCAAATTTATTTGCTTCTGAAGAACCGTTTTTGAAGAAAACATTTGTCAAGGGTTGTAGGACTAAAGCATCCATTAAAAACCCTTTTCATCCAAAGAACCCTTTTTGGAATAAAACGTTCTTCAGTAGTTGTTGAAATGAAAGACGTTGTCATCAAGTGTTTGCCAAATGTTGTTTGTACCATAATAAATAGAGGGTTCTAGGTAGAACCCCCTGCATTTTAAAAAGGCACTGAGTAGATAACCAACAACTAGCACTCTAGAATCACCCTTTTTTCTTTCTGAAAACACGTTCTTAATAACAACGGTTCCAAAAAGGATATTGCTAAAGGGCCGAGGTACTACTCAGAAACATTTGCTTCTAAAGAACCCTTTTTTGTACCATAATATAATTCTCTTAGTGGTTTCTAGATAAAACCCTTTTAGTATAAAAGGGTTTCCAGTACAGCCCCCTGGGAGTACCCTTACAGGCTTTTTCCTCCCAAATGGAATTGGCCCCCTTCTAAGCATTTCCACCAAAAATAAACTAGTTCGGACCCTGAAAAATTGTTTCCCAGCTGGAACCAAAGTGGATATGTCATATTCTACAGGCTGTTGTGCATTCTGCAGCTCCCTCTGTTGGTGACATCCTTGTTTACAGCGGTTCCACTTAAAACTGGTGACAATGCAGTATGCTTCCAAAATTCCAAGGACCTTGAATGGAATCGGTTCAAGAACCAGAGCTAATATGGTGGAAAAGGGTCCTGAGAGCTACTATAGAGATCCCTTCTATGGTATAATGGTTCCTCCCAGAACCCGCTCTTGGAGCTCTATCAAGAACCTTTCCACCTTCTTAGGGCCCCTGTTCACCAAATTATCTGAAGTAGCTTTGTTCAAGATCCATGGAATCCTGCTTTCATTTAGTGAAGCAGCCATGTTTCCATCAGTTTTGAGTGGAACCATTGTAATCAAGGATGCTTATCAACAGAGGGTGCTGTACAATGCACAACGACCTGTGAAACATGACACACCAACTTTGGTTCCCAAGGAAGACCTGCTTTTTTGGTTTTGGCTGGGAATAATCTTGTCAGGTTCTGAACCAGTTTATTTTAGGTGAGAATGGCCAGAACGGTTCAAAAGGTGGAGGAACCAGGACTATGCCAGTTCCATGTTGGTGGAAAAGGCCTATCATGGGGAGTTTTGAACACAACCTTTCACAGATGGTTCTAGGTGTAACCCTTTATGGTGGGATCCACTTGGAACCCTTTCAGTCCTCGTAAAAGGTTCTACCAGAAACCAAAAAGGGTTCTCCAATGGGGAAAAGATGAAGAACCCTCTATAGTTCTAGTTAGTACCTTTATTTCTAAGAGTGCAGCCCGCAGTCGGATTTGTTGAATAAACCTTTATTATTCTAGCTCGTGTTTTTACATCGTGCTCCTGTGTCATGTCTTTTCCTGGAAGGTTCTTTCTTTTTTGGCGAGGAGGCCCAGAACTACGCTGTAATCCTGGGAGCAGTCAGCTGCTGAAGGGAGATAATACCCTCCCTAATTTATAGAGTTATCACATATCCTCGCCGGAGCATAAAGTGCATCCACTTACATCTAAATGCCCTGCAGATTTCCATTTTCCTCCTTCCCTTTAAGTTAATACCTGTTTCATGTTTAACATCAATTAAAGGTATAAGGGTAATTAGAGAAGACATGGGAGAAAAAGAGGGTATCCTGCAGTTTCTCTTCCACAGTTTAATGATTCGCCAGCAGCCCCGACATGTGGCATGTCTGGAATGTTTGTCCCTCCATTCAGAGCATGAGAGTTATTGTGTCAGGAGAGGGAAGAAAGGGATCTATGTGGCTATCGCTGTGCACACACATGCGCACGAGCAAATTGTGTTTGAGTGTATGTTTGCACTGTGTTTGTAGGCTGCGTGCCCACTGGTCATTGAAAGAGAGGGTAAAGAGAGGGTTAGATGGTTTTAAATGATCCGCCAGTTGATCCGCGTTGCCATTCTTGTTCACGAGAACCCCTCGCTGCAGCTGGTTTTGGTTTCCCTGATTCATCACTGCGCAGAAACACACGCAGTAATGGGTTCAAATTTTATACCTTGTTTTTCCTTCCAGTCTCCTCTCTTGCCTGTCCCTCCACTTTAGGGCACCAACTCCGACTTTTCTCTCCCTCTCTTCATTCACTCTGTCCCTGGGACACCCCATTCATTTATTTTTTATTAAACTTCAGCGCTCTCCGAGACTCATTTCCTGCGGTTCCTGGTGGAACAGAGAGCACGCTGGGAGTTTCCCAGAGCCTGGCAGGGGTCGGGAATGATGCCAGAGGAGCAAAGCTGGGGGTTGGTTTGGATGGTGAAAGAGGGAGGGGCTGTCGTTATGGGAGTGCCCTGTCATCGTGGAATTTATTAGGATGGCCACTCTTCTCCATTAGAGAGTGATTGTGTAATATAAATTACAGCTGCAGCTAACAATTATTTTAATTTTTGATTAATCTGTCAATTAGTTTACTGACTATCGATTAGTTGTTTGTGCTACAAAATATTTTTAAAAAGTGAAGTGTGACATCCTCAAGTATCTTGTTTTACCCACAGCCCAAAGAAATTCAGTTTACTGTCATAAGAGCAAAGAAACCAGAAAAAAACAACTGATTAAACACTTATCAAAATAATTGCAGATTTATCCAATAATCAATTCATAATCAATAAATCATTGCAGCTATTGCTACTTTGATATAGTTTTCCAACAAAAATACAGGCAAACAACAACAGACAAAATCAATACAAGTGTGTGCAACATAGTGGAAGGACATCCCAGGTTCAGGCATTGTCTCACAACCAAACCAAAGTTTAGCAGCAAAGTGATGGTATGTATGTATGTATGTATGTATGTATGTATGTATGTATGTATGTATGTATATATATATATACATATATATATATATATATATATATATATATATATATATATATATATATATATATATATATATATATATATATATATATATATAAAAATATATACACATATATGAAATAAAGCTTAGGGTATCCACTGTAAACATTACAATTCCAAAACTATAGACATTTATACGTAGATGCCATATTGGCATGGCTGTAAACAAATACAAGTCAATGGGGAAGCTGCATTTTTTTGGGATAAAAAAAACACTATAAAGTTTACATTTCTCAACTGATTTCAACAAATTATGTTGTGATGTACATCAAGACATTGGCTTTTTCTTTCTTTCATTTTTTTTCTTGCTATCCTTGTATCATGATAGGGCATGGATCTTTTCCTGGTTTTAAAGGCTGTTTAAAAGTGATGTAATTTTCTGAACATAGCAGACTGCTGCTGCTATTCATGTTCTTTATCCACTTCGTCGTCTCTACATCATTGATGATAATTCATAAAAAAATCTTTTTTTTTTTTTTTTTTTTTTTTTTTTTTTTATGTTTTGCAGTTTTTGTCCTTATTAGACAGGGTAGTTGAAGACTTGCAGGCTGGAATCAAACCAGGGCTGCTGCAGAGGAATGTTAACCCCAGTACATAGGACTCATTTAAATCTTTGTGAATCTTATTTAGTGTTGCATGTCAGTGGGTTTAAGTGGTGACCACACTGACAGCTGAAATTTATGCAGTCACATTACACTGCTGCTGTTTGTGTCATGAAACCCATAAACAGATTGAAAAAGAAATGAGAATAAACTTCAAATCTAAAAACATCAGTTGCCTTGTCCAGACTTCAGTGTGGGAAACAGTATAATTCTTACATTTCTTTATTTTTTTTACACACATAAAGTAGATCTTGCAGAGGTTTAGCAGCTCCAGCTTGTGAAACTTAATTTTTCTGTCCAAAATAAAAGACTCATATCTGCATCTTTTTTAAAGAATCTGTCAGCTGGCAAATGTGTCTTATTTGTGTGAGATTTAGCCATCGGATGAAAAAGTCCAGCTCACATGACTGCCTTTAATTTATCTTTCATTTACCCTAAATTAAGGATATATCCACATCTGGTCCACCTGATATTTTTCCTGCTTGAACTAACTGGTAACTGCATGAATATTAATTAGAATAAACATCATATGTGCAAATGTACATGGTCACACATGAATTTGAAATACACTTGTGTTGGGGGTTCAGTGTGTGTATGTGTTTGTGTGTACACGCATGGAGAGAATTAGAGGGTAACCTTAGCAGTTTTATGAAACATGTACAATAAGAAACATATAATGTTGTTTTCATGGTTCTTAAATGGACCATCTGGGTACTTGTTGGCACAGACCCCAGTTTTTATGAGGCTTATTTTCTTTGCTGAAATAGTGTACATTGCACACTGGGGCAAAAACCTTTGACACTGGGGACCCAGACAAGCATCTGAGCAATCAAATTATCCCAGAAAATGGTTATATATGAAGTGCTTGGGGTATTGTTGGCAAATTAGTGCAATAAGAAATGTGTCAGTGTAACAGGCAGGCGGTTTCTACCTCAACCCTCAATAAAACACTACAGCTATATGCAGTGAAGACTTCCAGGCTGGTTAATGTTGGGTAAGCCAGTCACAAATGGGCTTTTTGGCTTTAAAATAATTATGGAGTCTCTTGTTTATAATTATTCACTATGTCTGAGTTGTACCAGCAAAGATTAATTTTAAATCCTGATTAAATCATGGTTTAACTTTAATTTATGTTGCACCAAACTTTTAGAATAGCTTAAAATTAAGAAAGACTCGATTTAAACTTCTCTTTAAACCTCAGTTTAGTTTTCACTCTGAACCTTGAATCAGTTGCACCAAAACTTTAAACTGTGATCCAGTATTATCTTCAAACATACCACTGAGGAGACTTTTACATTTCTGCCTTTCTGAGTTTGACTGAGCAAAATATTTTTCTGCTCAGCCATCATGAGTATGCTAACTAGGCTAACCAACTTTCTAGCTAGCACTCAACTTTGAGAATTTTTTTTTCTTCTTTAGCTAGCTAGCAAACAGTGCCCCCCCCCCCTTTTTTTTAGCAACAAGAAAAAGGCTTTTTACCTAGCTAGCAAAAAATTTCGCTTTTTTCAAACTTTGTAGCTAACTAGCAAACACTGTGTTTCTTTTTTTTCTAGCAGGTAAACAATCTAACTTTTTTTTTTTTTTTTTTTTTTTTAAAAAAAAAAACTTTTTACCTAGCTAGAAAACATAATGTTTGTTATTTTAAACCTAGTATTTGATTCTTAGGCTTGGGTATGATATTGTATAAAAAAATTCCAAAACTACAGGTAAATGCCAGTCACAGAGATTGAGATGTTTAAGACCCAAAATTGACAAAAGATGGAAATTACCAAAAAAGACAGTATAAGTCAATTTAAGATTTTAGAGTTGCTCATTCAATTTTTTTTTGAGCAATTAAAAAAAAAAATTAAATGTATTTAAGCCATTTACAGGTAACGCAGTAAACTCTAAAAAGAAGAGAATGTAATTTTGATATTCCAACAACACAATGCACCTCCCCACTCCCTCTCTCTAAATACCTCAGTTTAACCTCCATCCATGACATGCGGTGCTTACAAGAGCATTCATCATGACACAACAGTCTGACTTCCTGTCTCCGTGCTGACGGCAAGCTGTTAACTTAATGAGATGCATGCTAGCACTGAAGGTTTTTGGGAGACAGATTGGGCCTCCTGCTAACCGGGTCCACCGCGGTCGGACCTCACCCTGGCAGCCCTGCAGGCGAACTGTTTGAGCAACCTGAACCTCTTTGCATAATTTAACTCTCTCAGTTAGCAGCCACATCCTTTGCAGGGCAAAACAGACTTATCATACAGGGTTCAAGGAAAGAAAGTGTCATAATAAAGTTGATTAAGGCTGATCAGAATATTAGACAGTTGTTCATATTTAGGAGGTTTTGATGTGGCTCTAATAATCCCAAGCAACATGAAATATACTGTGATTTTACTGGAATTTTCATTCTTTAAAATAATCTAACTTGACTAACCCAACCTCCATAGGCTTCAGGGTCACAAAAAAGGCCTTACTTGCCCCTTTCTTCATCTTCACTCTAAAAGAGTTCACGCTCAGAGTTTATGCATGTGTATATTTTCATTGCACACTTTTTAACACACCCTAAGCCTGGGATTTCACTGACTGGGATTTCACTAGGCACAGTTTGTTGGGGAAGCAAGCAGACAAGATAAGACAAAACAAAGCGAACATAAGTGAAGAAAAGAAAACTAGTCTGCCCCTAAGGGCAATACCCATTTATTTTTTGCCCGCAACCGGCTCACTTGCCAGGGTGGACTAGACAAAGGAACACCCCCCAAAAAAAGAACAAATAAACCAAATAAATTTCTTCACGGCAAGAGCATCAAATGGACCACATATTAACAATTTAAAAAAAAAACACTTTATTTACATTCATTTAACCTTAACAGTTATTAATAGCAGGTTTTATAGATAGGCAGTGTTAGTTAGTTACCTGCAGTATTAACAGCAGAGGACATGCTAACATTGCCGCTGCTGCTGGGTTGAGATTCACTCCGGAGCGGATCGATTGGTAGTATTTCCTCCCTTTGATGAAATATCCACTTTGCAGGTATTGCAAGTTGCCCTGTTGTCATCCTTTCTCGTGAAATGTAACCAAACTTTCTCAACAAGAACCGGTTTTTGATTCCCATCCCTACATATAGCACACATATCATAAAACAACACACAGAAAACAGCATTAAGCCTACCAGGTGTCCTGCAACTTGCATCACCTGCACACCAGTGTGGAAGGAATTGTGCACCTGCCTCACTCCACCAGCTTGAACCAACAGCGGAACCAGTGTTCCTCCTGCAGGTAACTCTATATCTGCAAAGCGTCCCTAACTGGTGCACCTCCCTTTTTTAGATAGATACTTTTTTTAATTTCTGCAAATTATTTTCATCATCCTCACCAGGGAATACCATCATATTCAAGTGTGTGATCAACAGATACTAGGCACGTTGCTGATATAGAAATACCAAGCAAGTTCTGTTAGAATCTAAGATATGTTTGAGTAGGATTTGTTGAAATGACAGTTGTGTTCTGAAGCCAATAAGTTGTATACTTACAACCTCAGCCTGGGGAGTTATGTTTTCTGTGCCAGTAGCTTGTTGGTTTGTTTATCTGTCGGTAGGATCATGGAAAAACTATTGGCCTTATTTTTCATGACACTTGATGGAAGGATGTAGAATTGGCCAAGGAAAAACTGATTCGATTTTGGACTGGATCTGAACACAAATTATTTTTCACTTGCCTTAACACTGATAGAAAGGTCAAACGTAATATGGAGTCTATGGCTAAATGAATGGAATTCAATGCACCACAATATGTAGGAGCTAAAAATATCATATTTCAGCATGTCAAGGGTTATTTTAGCTCCCTGTGTCTACCAGAGAGGAAAAGTTCAATTAAATCGTAGCATTTCTGTCTCTTCTTTTCCTTTTTTCCTTGAGAAATGATCTCACTGAATGGCAAAAAATGAAATACTTTGTTACTGACAACTATTTGATCAAATCACCAGACCATTTAACCTAACAAAGATCAAAACCAGGTGTTTCCAAACTCTCCAGTTTGTGTGGACAAATAAGAAACTTTAAACTGTAAAGGTTTAGTTTTTCAGTTCATCAACTTAAAAAAAATTAGTTCTGGGTTCTTTACCCTGTTGGTAATGCATCCCACCACACAGCAGCTTTCTGACATTTTTCTGTTGTATGCTAACAAAAATATACAATGTCTACAAAATATCCTCACCATTTTTAAGAAGCCAGTACAATCGAAATAACACAACCAGTAGTATGTGCTCATATATATAGAGTCATATAGATGAATGATGAATGCATTTATTATTGAATAAAACATACAAAGAATAATTCAATATCTTTAATTTTCTATAAGCCAAATTCAAATTAAACATGCCAATGCAAACCAAACAGACCAGCAGCTGCCTGGCATGTTTAGGCTGTGGGAGAAAACAGGAGCGTTAACCCCTGAGCCACCATGCTGCCCTCTGGTGAAGGTAAATCAAGTTCAAGACATCTGGAACATGTCCAGTAAATTGAATGAATTTGTAGTTACTAAAACATATGCAAGTTCACAGCTTTTCATATTTTGCCCACCTCAGGTTACATAAATGCAAAATGTTAGGAACAACCTTCTTTATAAAGTTACCCTATGAACTTCCTGTAATAAAAAATGAAATTTACAAATGTTTTAGTACTGAACAATTTAAAAAAAACAAACGTCTAATTGCAACTGTTGAATGATACTGATATCATTCTTCTTTACTTCCTGTTCATATTTCAGTTTCAATAAAGTTTTGATTGATTGTTCAGGCCTAATATGTTTTTTAATATTTTATGGACTACAAATTCTGTTTAATTGGGACAACTTCAGCCTAACTGAGGTGTTTTAAGATTGATTTTCCTTCACAGGTCAGGACCCATATTTATCAAGCAAAAATAAAGCAGTGGCCGCAAACACTGGTGCACAGGACAGCCCCGCACCCGACCTTCTGCACAGTTACTTGGAGAGAGTCGAGTGCTTAACAAATTTGGGCCCTAAAAATATTTGCCATGAAAAGAAATGACAATGGAAATATGATATTAAGTCTCCCTTTAGTAGACCTTTCTCTAAGTGAAACGTGAATGTGAAATAATCCGCAGATTGGGTGGGCCGGGTCATAAAATTTAACATTTTGATTAATAACAGATGGGTTGCGAGTGGGAGAGTGGGTGCATCTCCCTGGTAAGAGAGACACTGTGTGTGCATTTACACAAGGCACAGCTATTTCTCTGATTAATTCATCCTGTTTTCTCTGTCCTGTCAAGTTTATAACTAATTTTTGATCTTGCATCTTAAATATTAATGATATTTGCTCTAGTGACATTACTGCGCATTCAGAGATGTTTAAAATGACTGGAAGCATCCTCTCTGATCATAAAAGTAAATCTTAAAAAAAGGAAGAAATATATCTATTCTACGCGCAATAAGGAAATCATCTTACCACACATCACGACTGGGCAGTGTTCAATTATTTATTAATAAAATAATAAGTAACCATTGTATTAGTCAGGGAGGTTACCATGGACCCTGAAACTGTAGAGGCAGGTGTAGTCTGGTTTTCCCCAGTTATTCTCAATCTGCAGCTTCACATGTGTGAAGACACCTTTGTCTGCATTCTGGTAAGAGACAAGAGAGAGATATGAATAAGCAAAGTCAGACATTGTCTCAGATAAGACATCTGACAAAGTGATGTGATATTTTATTTCATCTGGGATCTGTGTGGACCACATCGTGTTTGCATCTCCACCTCTATAAAACAGTTAGTTTAACTACCACAGTCTGCAACAAATGTGTCTCTGATTTACATAGACTGAAAATTCCCTTCGTGCACTTGTGATGTAGCCATTGATGGACTGACTTTTTGTAATATGGCCAAGCGTCACATGAGTGATGGAGACCGGGTGGGATAGAGAGATAAATAAATACCCTCAGTCGCCTGAAAAGGGCCAGCATTCTCCTGGATGTAATGAATGTCCCTGTGGGTAGAAAATTCAATATTTCAGTTTCCAGAGTTCATGACAACTGTAAAAGTTGTCATTACAACTGACTGTAAAACTGTCTCATAATGGCTGTGTGATTCATACCTGGATCACCTCTTGTTGTCTTTCTAATGAATACCTCCAGGAGAATATTCTATTCCATACACCAATGTGGGGCGTATATGTGTCTGAAGATAAACTAGACCAAACCCTGGCACCTGTATGCACACAAATCAAGGACATGCATACAAAGTTAGAAATCAAAATAATGATGAACATATATCAGTCATGATGACACACACTGATGCTGAAGAGGCTTACCTTGTGATTTTAAGGCATAGTTGGGCATCGTGTCTACCAGAGGAACAAACATGTTCATCTGCTGTCTGAGCGACTGCTCTTCCTGCTGGAGTTCTCTTATATGTACATGTATGTGTGTGAATCCTGAGGGACACAAAGCACAATTTAGAAATATGATTTTTCTTCACAGTGAAATTCACTGAAATAAAAGCAGCTGTACCAGATTTTGTATTATAAGTGATTGTAGCAGAGAGCTTGGAGTCACTCACCAAAGCTCAGAGGGAGCAGTAAGAGGAAACTGCTGATGATCTTCATAGAAATGCTGTGAGTGTTTAGAGCTTGATAACAGTGAGAAAAAAAATTGAAGTTGTGACTTCTTGTCTGGGATGAAAGTTTAGAAATTAAAAAAGTCAAAGCAAACATTATTATTATTGTTTATTTTTTTTGGTAGGACATGATTCATCCCAACTCTCAAGAATGGCACTTTTTCCCACTAATGGGTATTATGTTACAAGTGTTACATTTTCACATTAATCTTTAAAGCTACAGTGAAACAGTCTCAATGTAACACTGATGCCTCTATACAACCTACATGAGCAAAACAGACCATCCAGTGGGAAGACTGGTTATTTCCAATCAGTTATTCTTAATGTCTTCCACCGGGTCCGGGTCAGTGAAATCAGATGATGCCAGCCTTTGTTTGCATTTTCCAGCCAAAGTTACAAAGTACATTTGCCAGTTAAAAGGAAGACGGAGATTTTTATTTAGATAATTTTATTTTAGACGTTGTACTTTCATCCATACGTGTTGCTTTTTCTTTGTATGTGCACCAGACACTGTTAGTAGATGAGATGGAGAGAAAAAAAAGATCCCAGGAGAACTGCTGATTCTGCCTTTGCTTTTCAATAACTGAAATTTAAAGGTCATTCTCAATCTAATGTTGAACTTTTGACACTCCTAGTTAATGGTGAGAATGAGTGCTTACCTTTCCCTTTACCGTTTCTTCTAGCCGGAATGGTCTTTGTTCCTGCGATCCTGGTGTGATTGATTTGAGTCCAGGTGGCTGCTGTCTGAATCCCAGAGGTAGAAATATGGTTGGTCTGAGTCCTGGTGGTCTGTGTCTGAGGAGTCCAGGTCTGAGTGGCCAGCGTCCCACTGGTTGAAGCACTAGCGCCCAGAGTGTCATTGCTGTTACTGTTGGTGCTTTCCTGTTTGCAAGCCACATCCCGATAGTCGTCCAAATGGTGGTAGTCATCGAGCGAGTCGTGGTGATCACCCACTGATTCGTCATAATTAACAGAGTTCATGTCATCATCACCACAGTGAAGATGTTTCTTCCTCCAAAAGACCCTGAAAGATGCAACAGAAGTTAGAAACGTCTGAAACATGTGGGCTGGGCTGTATATCAATATCACATCAATATCGTGATATGAGACTAGACATTGTCTTAGATTTTAGATATCTTGATATTACATAAGTGTTGTATTTTCCTGGTTTTAAAGGTTGCAGCAAAGTAAAGTGTTGTTATCTATGTTGTTGTATGTTATCTATCTATGTATCTTCAATATGACAGTTTTCTGAAAAATAAATACAATATATTGAATCGTAGCCCCAGTATCATGATACATATCATATCACCAGATTCTTGCCAATATGCAGACGTATAAGTTATTATATCCAATGATTATTACTGATTATTAATAAAAAATATCATTGTGTTAATATTTTCCCGGTCCTAAAAACTTCTGATATTGTTGAGTTGTTTAATCTACAGCAGTGCACCGTGCTTGTACTCTTTGAGAATTTCTGGTATCTTAGGGAAAATGTGTATACTGAGATACATACATCATGGGAGAGGTTGAAACTAAACTACATTACAAGCTACAGCAACTTACTTGTGCAAAATCTCCTTGTAGGAAATAGATGGAGTTCCTTCTTCTGTGTAATATCCTGCTTCCTGCAGGCGAGGACTTCTTCGTGACATGTCTGAAAACTGACAGAGGGACAAATTGCCAGTAACACACACTGACACATCTACACAGTATCTACTACATGTGGTGTATACTGTAAGTATGAAAAATAAAAAATATAATTAAATGCAGCTTGGAAATCCAATTTCTAAGCATTTCCAAAACATGCTTTACATCAGACATTAATTTTGCAAGTTTATATGTCATATATGAAGTTGGGTGACTTACCTCTTTTTTTCTTTTCTGGTGAAAGAAATGAATCTTTCATGGTAAGTACTTGAAATCCCCAAACTGAAATGTAAAATTTTGGAGAAACAGATAATAAATATTTAAACGTTTCCCTTAGTCAGAAGTGATGATCTTATCACATCTGAGATGATAAGCTGCCTTTTATCTATGTATTACGTATTGAAATGTCTCCAAAAACAACATGACCAGAAACAGGTGCACTGGACCTTATATTATATAACATCCATTGTGACGTGATGCTAAATGTTGTCAACATGTTTCATTTTAAGCACTAACACTAAAGTACTTGGTTAGCTTAAAACATCATGTTCATCATCAAAATAAGTATGTCAGCGTAAGTCATGTGCTATTAAAAATGTGGTTAATGTAGTGAAACGATCTCAGTTTGGTTAGGTTGCAAAACTATAAAATAAGGCTTAGGAAAAGATTGTGGTTTGGGTTTAAAAAAGTATGTTATGTAAGTCACATAATGCAAATAACATATGAGGTGAGTCACATGCATAACATAATTTAATAAACTTAAAACTTTAAATAAGTCCACTTTTGATTTGACACAGGACAACAACCTCAGTTTCCTGAGTGAATGTTGTGTTTGTTTGACCTTTAAAGGTTGTCATTAAGCTGGAAAACATGCATATTGTTTTTATGAACAGTTCTTCCAAAGATACACATTTAGCAGTCCAGTGACGTGATAAAATATGTCATGACAAAAAGTCAGAGTGCTGATGTCCAATTCAATATTCTTTGACTACATACATGCTTTTTCCTGATATTTTCAAGAATGTACAGAAATAAATGTTGCACTTAAGAGATTTAGCAACATCAGGTTTAATTATGTACAAAATAATTTGATCAGATTGTAATAATCATGCAGAAGTGATGAATAAAACGTGCCAAAGCTTTAAAGTGATAGTTCACCCAAAAATTAAATGTCACTCAATATCTACTCACCCCTGTGCTGATGTGAGGATGGGTGAAGATCTCCAGTTCACAAAACACTCCCGGAGCTTCAGCGGAAAAAACAGCGTTGCAGCCAAAACCAGTACAATTGAAGTGAATGGTGACCAGTTTTAAAATGTAAAAAAAGAACACACAAAAAAAACCCCACAAAATGTCTCCATACTGCTTGTGTGGTTTAATCCAAGTGTCCATAAACCACAACATTAAAATTTGACCCAAAAAGACACCATATTTACACTTTTTATTACACTATTTACACCATATTTTTTAGCCTAAACGTCAACTGTGGCCTCTCAGACCAGAGCCACATGCACACGCCTAAAGTGAGTACACAAGCCCAATGTATTTTTATTTTTATTTTTATTTTTGGAGGTGGACTTTTTTAAGTGGCTTAAATATCTTTTGTTGCAGAACCTTTTCACAGCAGCTTAGTTGCTTAGTTTCAGTCCTGGTGCCACTTTCTGCTTCTCCTACCTGGGGGCGCTGACTATTAGTAAGTAGCCCATACAGTCCCACTTCAAATAATCTGAACTATCCCTTTCATTAACCCTCAATACAAAATACCCTCCTGGAAATAACAAACGGGCTTTGGAGCCCTGCAGCTGTGCTGCAGTGTTAGTCAGAAATGGGAAAGTCCATGCTGGTTTCATTGTAATTATAACCTCATGCAAAAGGTACTACATCAGTGATATGTGGGAATGTGAGCTATAATATCATAATAGAAGACGAAGAGCTGAAAAGCACAGCTTTACATTTCCAATGTAAATGTTTTGCCATTTATTAGCCCACACAGGTGTTTTCACAGAGTTAAGCAATAGTGAAAATCAAACTTCAGCATTAAAGAATGATATATTATAGTGCATAATGTCACTGTAACATGAGAGACAACTGCAGATCCCTGCAGCTGAGAAAACTTAGTGTTGAATAGAAATAAATGAGGATCTTGCCTCTGTTTCCCAGAAGCTTGAAGTGGGCCGTTTTATTACTTTGTTCCTAATTTCTAGGTTGGAATTTCTGGCTTTACATCATGTAATACAACACAATCTGCTGTGGGACCTGACAAGACATGACTCCTTCATCTTGCTCTGATAAGAAATCACATGTAAACACTGATCCTTTGTTGAATCCAGAGGACCTTATTTTACAATAGTGCTGCAAACTAGCAGCTCAAAGTGAACAGCAATTATCCTTGTCCATTTTGGCTCACGTTTCACATTTTTCCTCCAATTAACTCCGGTGCTAACACACTGCATATTGAGCAGTTTCGGCAAATTGTCTTTATTTTTTCTCAGCGATCTAACCCAAACAGGAGATTCCATTTATTTTCTTTCAGGGAGAGTGTATTCTCTGGGATATTCTCTGGCACAGAGATTGTTTGGAAAGGAGTTTCATTTTGCACCCCTCCTCCTCCTCCTCCTCCTCCTCCTCCTCCTCCTCCTCCCCCCAGTATGAGAAGTGTCCTCTGATGTGAGACCATGTCTGATTATTACTGCTTTGATTCTCTGACAGGTTTAGCAGCAGAAGTGATAAGCATCAATAGGTTTATCATCAGAGTGTCACAGAAACGAGGAGTGTGTCATATCAGATTGTTTGCAATATATCATCATATTTCTTTCAGGATAAAAAAAATTCAAATAGTGATAATGGCGATATTACAACTTATTAACAGAATGATGTCACACCATTACATACAAAAACTATAAACATGGTTGAAAAGTAACATTGCTAGCAGAAGGAGTTGGCTGCTAAAAGGGGAGCGACAAAGAGAAAACTAATTTCAAGGTAATCGTCTTAAGTTTTGAAATAAACAAACAAAAAGAGTTGCCAACCCACAATCCTTTGTTGAGATTTTTTTTTCTTAGAAAAAAAAGAATGAATCTTTGAGTTTTAGAGACAAAAAAGTAGAAATTTCAAGTATTGTATTTCAAAAATAAGTAAGAAGGTATATATATATATACATATTTTAAGAAAAATCCAATGCATCTTCTGCACTCTGTACACTGCCTGTAGGCACCTCGTCCTGTCAGACTTGATCTTTGCTTCATGGTGTTTACCTGTCGATTCCACCAAGCACGGCATGTCTGTGACTTGCACATCTGCAAGCCCCACCAGCAGGGTTTCAGAAACTCTTCAGCAGCAGAGTGTTTTGCCTGCCTGATCATGTTTACTTGCTCAGGTTTTGTTTGATTAGGTCCTCTTTCCTTGTGTTTGTGCTTCTACCATGGATAAACAGGCTATGTGGTTAGATAGTTTCTTTTCTGTCTGTCTTTATGAATGTGAGTCCACATGGGCTCTTTTATTTTGAAAATTAACAGGATTCTCCCTGCTTTTTTTGTGTCTGACTTCCTGCCCATTTGATCTGCTCTGTGTTAATTGATCCGGCATCTGTCAAAAATACGCTCAGCGCATATTTGAAGCGAAACGCAGAGACGCTTGTGGGACGTGGTATGACAAGAATTGTGTAGAATGGCTGCGATCAGCTCCTGCTGACATGACGCAGTCGTGAATTTAGCCATTTCTCATGTTGTTCTCTCTTGACTAGATCCTTGCCTGCATTGTACAGTATCAGCTCTCATGTACATCAAATTGTTGTCTTCACTTTAAACAACCATCATAGCTGGTGAGTAATCTAACATGACAAAGTCAGAAATCATGTTCATGGACAAGGGGATGTTGAAGTTTTATTCATGTTATATTCAGTCATGTTCACAGACCTCCTCCCTCGCTCTCAGACTTATCTGACATATCCCGTCTTTTCCTAAAAGTTATAGTTTCTAGTTACCTACAGCTGGCAGAAAATGGATCATTACCTTGAATAAATTATTGATTTTCTCTGTGTTTGAACAGTGTTGGAAACTTTTGGGATAATGTAAGTACACAAGTCATGTCTGGCTTTTCTCCAAATTTTAAACTTTTTTTTTTAGACATTTTAATGAGGGAATGTTACATATTATAGCTTTATAATTAACTACAGCTAGCAGTGCTTAGCAGGAAATGCACCATTACATTACATAAAGTTTAATGTTTGAACACTGTTGGAAACATTTGAGATAATGTAAGGACACAACTCAACAAAATATGATCTAGCATTTTATTCATTTTAATGTTGAATTGTTACATATAACAGCTTTAACACTCAGTTGAGTGAAATTGTGAGATTACTCAACAGTTTTTCAACGTTTTTGTTTTTACAGTGATAGAGTTCTGAACATTTATCACTCTTAACCCCCCATTTAGATAAGAGCTGTGTCTGCAGCCATAAAGGCTGGTGATAAAGATTTCATAGTAATTTCTATAAGGAGATTTTCACTTTATTTGCATCATCCTTGTTCTGTCTTTTGTGGCAATAAAAAGATTTCCATCTCTGAGTCTTCCAGGCAGAAATTTCCTTGGTTCATGCAGGGACGAGCGTAGGAAAATTCTTGGACAAAAATATCTTGTGTTCATTTGTTTCAGATGAATGGATAATGGATGTTATTAACCTACAAATGTGTTATACTAGAGTGCAATCGCTCGCAGCTACACAAACAACTGGGAAAACAATGTAGGAGTAGGTGTTTATTGCCATGCTATTTATTTTACAATGCATTTTTGTTTTAGAACTTGGAAGTCTGAAAGAGGTTTTGGAGGAACATCGATGTTTTATAATAATAGCTCTCATCACAAGACAAATATTTTCATTCACAATAGACATGATGAAGTCTATGATTAAGCCACAATTAGATTCATTTGACCCTCCGGTTTAAAGGAGGCTTTAGCCTAAAGGTGGGACGCCACACCAAGGACATCATATGCACTTGCACACCTCCTCCTCCTCCTCCTCCACCCTGCTCCAAACTTGTTCCACAGCCTGTGTGAACCCTGCAAGCTCCCTCCTTTTGATAATTATGAATTATTACAGGCCGGGGTTTTGTTAGTAACTCTCTAATTTTGCAGATCATAATTGATCACAGGTGTGGCGTGGGTAGTGTTTTTGAAGTTCTCTTCTCTCTCTCACTCTTTTTTTTCCCATCTTCTTCTTCTTTGCTTTAGCAGTGAACCGAGGTCGTCTCCCAGGCAAGCCCCTGTTGGAGAGCTTCCCCTTTTCTTAATTCCAGGCGTTCCTTCTGTGTCTTAGACGAGTTGATGTCCTTTCATCCTCCTCGGTGGAAAGGAGGACACCGCTAGTGCTCACTGTCAGTCCAGCTGGGATGTGGCGCAACTTGCTACATTCCTCTTGTTGCTCTGGTCACTCAGGGTGTGTGAACTTGTGTGTGTGTGTGTGTGTGTGTGTGTGTGTCTGTGTGTGTGTGTTTCCCCTCAGCAGAGCCTCCACAGAGTCCTCACAGCCAAACCATTTTGGGAATGGCTGGAGAGGAGGGGATATTGGATTAGAAAAAGGCAAGGGATATAAATCTCTCAGTGAGGCTCTCCAGTCTATCTCCCATCCAGAGGATTTATGATGTTTAACAGAGTCAAATAATAAAGAAGAGAGGAAAAAAATAACTTATGAAATTGTGCTTTTTTTCCTGAATCTGTGTTCTTTTCAGTGCAGCTCCTCACAGCTCTGCTCCCTGATTGATTGTGAAGCCTGCGATTTGTGTGCACTGTTTTTCCACATGAGCTCTGTGTTGCCTTGAAACACAGGAAAAGCAGGTGAGGAGAGGAGGGGGGAGGGGGCCTTAATTGATAAACCCCCAGTTAGATGAATGTGTCTCCGCTCTGGGTGGTGAACGGTGAGGTAAGCAGCTCCTCCCTGGAACACATTTCAACCAATTTATGTACAACTAAATCAATGGTAAGTATTTCCAGTTTACCGTTTAATTGCAGTCAGCTGGAACATGTTGTATTTTGACACGGCAGAGCAAGAGTCACACACACACACACACACACACACAGAGAGAGAGAGAGAGAGAGAGAGAGAGAGAGGACATTCTGCGGGCAGTGTGAAGGTGCAGCAGGTGTGCTCATGCCGTAGTGTCTCGGCCCAATTCATTTCAGAGCTGTGAGTCACGGGGACTCAGTCTTTCCATCAGTTCAGCGTTTTAGTTTAAGAGTGTGAACCTCAGTCTCACCTTTGCACAAATCTGATGTGACACACCAAAGATGTTTTAATGTAGGTTGTGCGAACGTGTGCCTCAGTGTGTGTGTGTGTGTGTGTGTGTGTGAAAGAGAGAGAGAGGCAGCAGTAAGCAGGATGCAGGATTGAAAAAAAAAAAAATAACCACACAGCAGTTAAATTCAGTTTTTGAATTGCATCAACAAGTGTCATTTTTAAACGTGATTAAAAACTTTAAGATTATGTCATGCCAAACTTTGAAACTAACTTAAAATTAAAAGAGAAAACTGTGATTAAATTTAACTGAGTTCCTTGAAGAAAGTTAAGGGACAGACTAAGCTCAGCTTTCACTTTCTATGCTCTTTCACTCCAGTTGATAATTTGGCCAAAACGTTGCTCAGAGAAGGAGGAATTGGAGCTTTTCTGCCAAGCCATCATGTGTAGATTAATTACGCTATTTAACATTTTAGCTGCCTAGCAAAAAAATTAACATGTAGTTAAATTTGTAGCTAGATAGATAAGAATGAAACTTTTTTTAAAAAAAAATTAGCTAGCTAGCTAGGAAACATTGAACAAATTTATTAACTTTTTAGTTAGCTAGCAAACAATATAATGGTGGTCTATTTTTTGCTTTTTAGCTAGTGATCAAATAATGTACATTTTGTTAACTTATATATTTATAAGCTGTCAACTGATCACTGCCTGGTGGACAGACTTGGCAGGCCCAAACACATTGTGAGGGTCTGTTGGGAACATCTGGTGGAACCCTCTGTCAGAGGGGTCTTCAACTCTCACCTCCGGAAGAGTTTTGACCAAATCCCAAGCGAGGCAGGAGACATTGAGTCTGAACGGACCATGTTCTTCACCTTCATTGTTCGGCCATTTGGAGCTGTGGTCGTAAGGTCTCTGGTGCCTGCTGCGGCAGCAATCCCCAAACCTGGTGGTGGACACCGGAGGTAAGGGATGCTGTCAGGCTCTTATCGAGCTTGGTTGGCTCGTGGGACTCCTGAGGCAGTTGACAGGTACCGGCAGGCCAAGCGTGCTGTGGCCCGGGCGGTTGTGGAAGCAAAAACTCAGGTATGAGAAAAGTTCGGGGAGGCCATGGAGGAGGACTACCGGTCAGCCTCGAGGAGATTCTGGCAAACCGTCCGGTGCCTCAGGAGGGGGAAGCAGTACCCTGCTCCTGGTGGGGAGCTGTTGACTTCAGCTGGGGATATTGTTGGACGGTGGAAGGAATACTTCGAGGATCTCCTCAATCCCACTGACATGCCTTCCGTAGAGGAAGCAGAGGCTGGGGACCCAGAGGTTGACTCATTCATTACCCAAGCTGAAGTCACTGAGGTAGTTTGGAAGCTCCTCAGTGGCAAGGCACTGGGGGTGGATGAGATCCGCCCTGAGTACCTCAAGTCTCTGGATGTTGTAGGGCTGTCTTGGCTGACATGCCTCTGCAACATCACATGGCAGCTGGGGACAGTGCCTCTGGACTGGCAGACCAAGGTGGTGGTCCTTCTTTTGAAGAAGGGGGACCGGAGGGTGTGTTCCAACTATAGGGGGATCACACTCTTCAGCCTCCCTGGTAAAGTCTATTCCAGGATATTGGAGAGTAGAATTCGGCCGATAGTCGAACCTTGGATCCAGGAGGAACAATGCGGTTTTTGTCCTGGTCGTGGAACACTGGACCAGCTCTATACCCTCCACAGAGTGCTTGAGGGTTCATGGGAGATTGCCCAACCAGTCCACATGTGTTTTGTTGACTTGAAGAAGACATTCAACTGTGTCCCTCGTGGCATTCTGTGGGAGGTGCTTCGGGAGTATGGAGTTCGGGGGTCTTTGCTAAGGGCCATACGGTCTCTGTATGACTGAAGCAGGAGCTTCGTTCGCATTGCCGGCAATAAGTCAGACCTGTTCCTGGTGCATGTTGGACTCCGGCAGGGCTGCCCTTTGTCACTGGTTCTGTTAATTATTTTTATGGACTGGAGGGAGTCCAGTTTGGGGGCCACAGGATCTCATCTCTGCTCTTTGCGGATGATGTTGTCCTGTTGGCTCCTTCAAACCAGGACCCTTCAGCATGTACTGGGGCAGTTTGCAGCCGAGTGCAAAGCGGCTGGGATGAGAATCAGCACCTCCAAGTCCGAGGCCATGGTTCTCGACTGGAAAAAGGTGGCTTGTTCCCTCTGGGTCGGAGAAGAGTCCCTGCCTCAAGTGGAGGAGTTCAAGTGTCTTGGGGTCTTGTTCACGAGTCCAGGGAGGATGGAGTGTGAGATTGACAGACGGATTGGGGCAGCGGCCGCAGTATTGTGATCGTTGCACCAGTCTGTCGTGGGAAAGAAGGAGCTGAGCCGCAAGGCGAAGCTCTCGATTTTTCGGTCAATCTACGTTCCTACCCTCACCTATCATGAACTTGGTCATGACCGAAAGAACAAGATCTTGGATACAAGCGGCTGAAATGAGTTTCCTCCACAGGGTGGCGGGGCGCTCCCTTAGAGATAGGGTGAGGAGCTCTGTCACCCGGGAGGAGCTCGGAGTAGAGCTGCTGCTCCTCCAAATTGAGAGGAGTCAGCTGAGGTGGCTCGGGCATCTATACTGGATGCCTCCCAGGCATGCCCCACTGGGAGGAGGCCCTGGGGAAGACCCAGGACACGCTGGAGAGACTGTCACCCGGCTGGCCTGGGAACGCCTTGGGATCCTCCTGGAGGACCTAGAGGAAGTGTCCGGGAGAGGGAAGTCTGGGCGTCCCTGCTCAGACCGCTGTCCCTGCAACCGGGCCCCAGATAAGCGGAAGAAAATGGATGGATGGATGGATTTAGCAAACAATATGACTTGTGATGACAATATGAATTAAGCATCTTGTGAACTTCTTTGCTAGCTAGCTAACAACATAATCCTTTACTTTTAAGCTAAGTAGTAAACAACAACTCTTTAGCTAAGTAGCAAACAATAAAATATTTTCTTTTATAGGTAGTAAACAATATAATGTTGTTATTTTTTTAGCTAGCTAGCAAACAATGAAATATTTTGTCAGCATTATAGGTAAGCAAACAGAAACATTTTCTTTTTTTTTTTTTTTTACCTTTTAGCTAGCTAGCTAACAATGAAACATTTTGTTAACTTCTTAGCTAACTAGCAAACAACATAATGCTTTCATTTTTTAACTTTTTTGCCAGTTAGCTATCAGTGAAACATTTTGTGAACTCTTAGGCTAGCTAGCAAACAATGAAAAAACAATGAAACAATGCAATGTTAAGGAATGCAGAGCAGCCAAAAACTGGTTTACCCCCCTCATTTATATTTACTGGTCATGGCACCCAATTTATTTATTCACTTTTTTATTTACTTACTTCGATTTGGGTAAGCAAGCATCTCCATATTGATTTAAGTTGATCTACTTTCAGTTTACATCACTTAACTTGGATTTACTGAAGTGAGTTAGTTGGTTTTTAATTATGCAACAGAGCTCTGCTTAATTTTTGATCTGGATTTACTCGTAGTAAACCTAGTTTTGCTAAATTCTGATTCTAAACTAATCTTAGGTTAAATTAATCTTTGCTGGTGCAACCCAGTCAATGTGAGCAGCAGCCGTGATTGGTTAAAGGGGAGCTTTGTCCCCAGACCCCACAATGAGGTATCTATTACAGCAACTACCAAAGAAATGTTCTTTTAATTAGCCACATTTATCTTTTTTTTCCATGTTTTGACAGAAACTCTTACATAAACACACATCAACAAAGGGAGACAGAGCAACAAAATTCATGCTCATTTTTATGTTTGACAGCGCCACTTGGAACAATAACAAGCGTGACCCTGCTCCGGTATGTTTTGGTTGGTTATAGTTTTCAGTTTTACCTCTAATCGTGCTTTCGCAGCACCTGCAGTGGTTTCAGGGGTTGGGGGTGGTGGAGAAGGGAAATTTAATAGTCGGCTATTGCCAATCATGTGCACATCATTACCGGAGCTGCATTTTGATTTGTTTTTTTTTTTTCCTCCTGAATGTTACATAAGACTTCCCACAGCCTGAAATGGATTTGGATGCTAATGTTCTGTTTTTATTTGATCCAGTTGTAATCTTTCTAACTGCCTCCATCTAAATCAATATGGTCCGCAGCTGGAAACAGATTATTTTGTTGACAATGCTTGCTTGTAAGTTTGTCAGCGTGATCATTCTTGTGGCGGTGGTGTGTGTGTGTGTGTGTGTGTGCGTGTGTTGTGTGTGTGGTAATCTGGCCAGTGTTTACAGCAGGCTGCTCTGCGGTCAGACAGCTGATCTTGGCCAGGAGAGGGCTAGCCTGCAGGGACAGGCCTGTGTTTGGTGTGGTGTGGGCGAACTCAGAGCGGCACAACATTAAAATTCTTGCTCGAACATAACGTTTTTGTCCCGTGAAGCGAGAGGGAGGAGGGGGAGTGAGGGGCAGATGTGATGAAACCCTCGCTCATAGCGCTGTGCCCCTTGGCTTTGTCGCCCCCACAGCAATTGTCGCAGCACTTGCCTGTTCTCCATTATGCCACATTTCCATGTAGTTTCCTGTCAGATATAAAAGGCTGGTGTGAATTTTACTGAACCTAAAACCACGTGTGGACATTTTTCCCCACCTGGCTCCGGCTGCAACAGTCAGCGAGGCGGAATGTGAAAATGTACACTGAGGCGGGGGAGATGATGTGTTACAGCAAAGTGTTTCACAACAAACACTCTCACAGCCATCAGACTGTTCGCTGCAGGGCTGTTTGGGCTTCTTTACAATGTACAGGTGCTGAGGAGAGGAAAAAGACGGCGGCGGAGTGGTGAGGAGGAGGAGGAGGGCCTGTAGTGCCACAGACCAGGTCCTGCCTGCTCACCCTGATGCCGTAATGGGAACTGCCAGCTGTGGGCTTAATTACAACGCACCGTGGTGAAGGAGATTGGTCCTGTTTTTCTTCTGGGACACACAGCTTAACCGATGTGTAGACTCCAATGTTTTTAAGCCAGATGAAGGGGATCGCTGAAAGTCCTGCATCAGTGGGAGGAGGGAAACAGGACCTGCCTTAGCTTATTCATCACATAGAGCAATAACATACAGCCAGCCATAAGCTGGCTGAAGCAAATCCATCTTAGTTTTCCCACCTTTTCTGAGTAGTTGTTCACTAAATTCTTGACAGGCTAGCTTACACAATAAAAGGAATAATTATAGTAGGAAGAAATATCATACCAGTCCTTTGTCATTCCAGATTGTCAAATACTGAAGTCTTTATCATGCCCCTCAGTGAGACTGTATGAGACAGTGCCAGAAATCCATTTCAACATGTGGTTTATGGTCACAGTTTGGTTAGGTTTAGGTACCAGAAGTGTTCAACAATCCAATATTATCGATGCCAAGTGAAAATACGCCTTGGAAGAGTTGTCATAAAATTGTCAAATGATAATTCAGTTGCTTTTTGGAAGTTCACTTAAATGAAACTTAATGTGTTACATAGACATATGATATCATCTGATATACCCCGAATTGAACCAAATGAAAATCGTATCATGGCAGACTTTGGGACATCAATAAATATCGGATCACTGTTCAAAGAACTGACATAATATCACATTGTGGTGAAACCTGTGATATACACCCCTGTCCATTATGTTATATATACTAAGTTCATCGCATTCTCACTCAAACTCATACCAACGAAATGTCACCACTGCCCTGTGTCTGATACTAAGGCAGAAGTTAACACTTTAGCTGCAAAATCTGACATGGTTAGAAAGCCATTTTTAAAATGTGATTAACACTGTGAAACAGCCTTTCATCATGTGACTAATGCTGTGAAAGAGTCATACTTTGGTTAAGCTTAGGCACTAAACCTACATAGTTATGTTTAGCAAATAATAATTTTTGGATTTACTATGACCATGAAAGTTGTGTGTCCTGTGTTAGTCTGAACCATCCAGTACAGTTTGATGGCATGTTGAGCAATGAGCTCATAGATGTCTATGAGATCAGCACAGACCGGCTGAAAAATAGGGAAATGAAAAAAATAGTGTATTAAGAATATATGCTGCAATTTGTTTTTATGTTGCTTATTTCATCAAAAGCGAACCAAAATTGGTTGATAGCCCATTCACAGCAGCGGCTTTAGTCTCATGTATACAGGAAGTGGATCAACAGGTTCAAACACAATGAAATTAATAAAATTTTGTTTGTATTCAAATGTGTTAATGCCAGACAAATGAGTGCATTGTATTAAACACTTAGCAACACATATGGGGTAATTTATTTCCTTTTGTGACCTGCTATGAACAGAACTAGTGCTGTTTGTTTAAGTACCAGAGTGGATTGCGCATTCCTAAAATTGTGGCCTGTTTCGGGTCATTTTACCACTATTCCAGTGGCGTCTCGTTCTAGTTAATTAACTGTAACTGAACACACAGTCAACTGCTGATTTCATGAATAGTTCAAGAATGTTGAAAATATTACACAGCAGTCAGTCCAGATCAGTGCTCTATCTCACTCTCTGGATCACAGTCTTATCAATTAAATGTAAGTCTGACATCTCTGACCATTACATTTGTTTTTATTGGCTCCCTTGCAAGGCATACACTGTAGTGATGATTGGATCTTCAAAAAAAAAAAATGTGCAAACTGCAACTATTCTATTTCCGCACTCGAAGATGAAGGTAAATTTTCTTGTCACTTGCCAGTTGCTGTCCTACATACTTTAAGGGGCAATTCATTCATGTCCCATGGAAAATTCAGTGGATCCTAACACTTGCCAAATTGCCATAAAGCTATATAGCTATGGCTATTCATATTATTGAAATATCAGGAAAAAGACAAAAAGTTTGATAATCTTACATACCTGCTGAGCATGTTCATGCTCCCCTGCAGCTGAACCCTTTTCTCAGACTTTTCTCTAGTGATGCCCTCATCATAATATCTTTCTAACCCTATCTCACAAAAGTCTTTGAAACACCAGGGTGATGTTCCATTGAATGCTTTCTTATTGTGTCATTTGGAGTTTAGGTTTAATTTTGTCCATCCATCGTCTGTAACCACTTATCCTTGATGGGACGCAGGGGGGCTGGAGCCTATCCCAGCTGACATTGCGTGAGAGGCAGGGTACACTCTGGACAAGTAGCCAGTTCATCTCAGGGCTGACACACAGAGACAAACAATCACTCATGCTTACATTCACACTTATGGACAATTTAGAGTTATCAGTTAACCTATTATGGTGCATGATTTGGAGAGTACACAGAGAGCGGACATAAGGAGGACATGCAAACTCCACACAGAAAGGTCCTGACCTAGCAACAGTCTACTCCCCAACCATCCAGCCAGCTGGGGGATTCAATCTCAGAGCCTTCTTGCTGTGAGGCAACAGTGGTAACCACTGCACCACCGTGCCGCCCCCAGTTTAATTTTGTATCGATACTTAATGTTCAAACTGTCAGTAATCCATCCATCCATCCACTTTTCTCACACTCACATTCACACCTACGGGCAATTTAGAGTCACCAATTAACCTAGCATGCATGTCTTTGGACTGTGGGAGGAAGCCGAAGAACCCAGAAAGAACCCACACAGACACGGCCAGCCAGCCGAGGATTGAACTCAGGACCTTCTTGCTGTGAGGCAGCAGTGCTTACCACTGCACCACCGTGCCGCCCCTGTCAGTAAACATGTTTGGAAATTATTACCATCAATTATTATATAGTTTTGTTAAATACTCAGTTCCGATTTGGTAAATTATGGCATTGTAAAATCTGTTATTTCTGCAGGCTGTTGCAATGAATAACAGACCATTGTAACATTCTGGCTTTTGTCATGTTATTTCCTGTTTTATTTTGTAATGCTACCTCTTGTGTCATTTCAGTTTCCTGTGTTTTCCCGCCTCTCATCAACCACACCTGAGGCCGCTTACTCACCTGGCCCTGATTACCCTCCTTACCATTCCTGTGTATATATACCCCCACCAGCTCCACATGTCTTTGCCAGATTGTCTTTGTTCTCAGTGATGCTGCTTCTAGCTTTCGCTGTGTTAGGCTCCATGGTTTGTTTGGACTTTACCTGTTAATAGGATTTTAGAATTGTGCCTTTTTCCTCTCTGTTTTGTTTGCCTTTTTGGACTCTAGTAAAGACGGTGATTTTTGTTTGAACCTCACTCTGCCTCCTGTGTGTTTCTCTGCACCTGAGTCTTGGCCTTCCAGAGTTGTTACAACCATTGCTATGGGTGCAGTTCTGATAATAGACTCTCAAGGAGAAATAAAAGCATTTTTAAATCAAAAAATCTATTTTTAGATTAATATGTTGACCAAATAATTTATTTTTTAAGTAAGTAGCTCTGTAAAAAGTGTGATAATGGTCATCATTGTGAAATTACAGCTTCAGGGTGATTTGCTTTGGGGTCCTGCCCCACCTTATCAGGGTTTATTCCGCAATAATGACCTGCTCACTGTACATTATCACTTACATAAAGTATGTATTGTCAGACTCTGTAAAGGTTTACCTATATATCTAAAGGTCGGTATTTATCAACATATAAGTAGAAAATTTGAGTTGTTTTACTTTTGTTTGGGACTTAAGAAAAATGAGCTGGAACTTTTACTATCAACACAGTCAGTAAGTCAGCCGATTTGCAGGTGTGTTACCTTGTGACTGTGTAAGCCAGCAGTGAGCATGGCCCTTGGTGGTAATGTAGTGCTAGTGTAATGCATTGTGCTTGGCTGCCTCTTCTGAAACATTTCACTAATGGCATTAATGTTCTGAGTACTCTGGTCCTTCGCCGTGCCAACGGAGAGAGAGAGAGGAGGGGAAACAGGGAGACGGAGAGGGGAGAAGTTGAGCAGCAGTTGAATCTAAGCAGATGGCACTTGTTTTACTTTCTGCCTGGCCATCTGGAGTTTACTTAAACTGATGACTTCATCATCAAACACCGGCCCACCAGCCAACTATGGCACTCACCACACACATATACACACACACTTACAGGATACAACAGCAGTCACAGAGCGAGTGTGTTACGGTGAAGTGCTTGAGAAGTGTATGCATGTGTGCAGTGTGTGTGTCTGGTTCTGTTTGGCACGTATTGCCTTGCAAATACACACAAATGTGTTTATAAGTACCAGGCCTGTAAAAATGTCATCCCTCTGTCTCTTCAGTCCTCATTCAGAGTGACATAATACTGGCCTCGAGGATGCCATCATTAATCTAAATGTCCCTTGGCGTTTTCTAACTCCTCTGTCAACTACATAAAAACTTTAATCACTGCACTCACGGAGGACTGATCCATGTCCCAGCTCCGCAGTCTCCAGGAGAAAGTCAAGAGCAATCAGTTGACTTCATTTACTTGGAAAAGCCTGTTTGTGACACCTGCGCTCAGAGACGTAAGCACTGTAAATGGACAAACGCGGTGCAAAGCCACCCATAAAGCTGCAGATTTTCCCTAACAAGTTCATAAAACCTGAGTGATGTTAAGAATAACCACCTCAAGTAGGTGATGTATTTTTTTCCAAAACACGACGGCGAGATGTGTTTGAAGATCCTCAACAGTGTTAGTACAGTTTATCCTTTAAATTTGAAAGGCCGTATTTATTTATCCATCCTTTATGAATCATTTTTAACTACAGACATGAATGTTTTGGGGCTTTTTTAATGTGTTCATTGTGTTGTTTACTGTGACACCTTTTCTAACAAGCAAACAACAGGCTTTAAGAGGTGGGAAAGGTACACGCCTTCTGTCCTCAAGTAGAAGTACAGATAAAACACGACTCTGGTAAGAGTACAAGTACTGATTCAACTTATGTACCCAACTAAAAGTGAAAAAGTACAAGCTCTGAAATGTACTTACTCAGTAAATTATACAGTCGCCCTCTGAGAGACATTTTACTCACTGAACCTCACCTTGCCTTCGGTCAAGCCTCCCTCTCTTCCCTGTATCATCTTATGTCTTTTTCTTTTTTGATATGTTCTTTTTCATGTTCTTTAGTTTTAATGTTGTTACGTCTTTTTCGTCGTTGCATCGCTTTTAGTCTTGCTACTTTTTTTGTTGTTTTTTGTCTCATGTTTTTGTCTTGTTGTGGCTTTTCCATCATTTTTCATCTTATTACATCCTTTTCATCTTGTTATGTCTTTTACATTGTTTTGTCTTTTATGTCTTTTTTGTCTTACATGTTTTACATATTTGTCTTGTTATGTCTTTGACATAGATTTTTCGTCTTGGTATGTCTTGCACGCCATGTTACGCTGTTTTACCATGCTATGTAGTTTTTTGTCTTATTGTGTATTTTATGTCTTGATATTTTTCATCTTGTTACACCTTTTTTCCTCTTCTGAAATCTTTTTTGTCTCATTATGTCTGTGGTGTGTGATATGTCCTGATGGACACCCCAAGAAATTGTCTTTTATATGTATATGCCACATCCATTTAGGCTGAAGTTGGTGTTGATGTTGGGCAGGTGGCGCACAATGATGCAAAATAATTAAATATATATATCGATAAATGTCCTCAAATGCAGTAAAAATAGTAACAAGCCTGTTTTGAAAATGTAAGGCAAGGCAATTTTATTTATATAGCATCATTCATACACAAGGCAATTCAAGGTGCTAAGGTAAGGAGTAGAAAGTACAGATATTTGTGTTCAAATGAAGGGAGTAAAAATAAAAAGTTGGATAAAAGTTGAAAAATACTCAAGTGAAGTACAGATAATTGAAAACTCTACTTTACTACAGTAGTACTAAGTATTTTTCACTTAATTACTTCCCATCTCTGCTTTTTATTAACTTGTATTCATTCCTGTCTCTGGAAGCTGTCAGGATCACAAGGGTCAGCGCACCATGGCATGCAACTTCAGGATCTATTTGATTGTCTTACGTCCATTAATGTTGGTTTACTCACTCACAAAACATCTACACAATAATCCAAGTCCTTGAGACTGAGTCGGATGAAACCGCTGTCTAAGATGGGTCACTACTAAATGGCTTCCCGTAATAAGGCAGAGAACAAAGAGGATAAAAAAAGGACGTGTAGATTCCTCTCGTCTTCTTTCTGGTGTTTTATAGACTAGCTGCAAGGCTAATGCTCAAACCCAAGCATAGAGGAATCTGTTTGTTGTGGTCAAGTCCTTTTCAGGTTAAAAACACATGACCATTCCACATTAGTCCGTGTGTTTTTTTCCCCATTGTGCTTCTGTTTTATTGTTTGCATTTGCAGATTTTTTTGTTATTACTTTAGAAATTAAAAATAGCAGACATGTCAAAAAGTTGCAGTCAAGGATTTAAGTGCAAGGCAGAAACTGATTTCTGGATGTGTGGTGGCTTTGTTTGACATGTTAATCTGCAAGGCTGTTGTTAATTTGATATTCTTTTTGAAAGTCAGTGCCACAGTGCTTCAGCCTGGCACATCCCAGAGACAATCTAGTTTGTAGTCTTCACACATACCCATTTCTGCTGCTGGTTTTACACTGTTCCCACAGGTCATCATATATGAGCTGTAACATACAAAGAAGCGTAGAAATGCACCGGCAAATGCACTGAAGAAGAGTGTTTCTTTAGCACACAAACATGGATGGAAACAATGCAGAATTTCACTTGTTTAAAAAAAAAATCAACATTATGAGCAACGAAATTCATTCAGCACTTTTGTTAGACCTCAAGGATCCATGCAGGATTTTGGTAAGAAACACAGAATGTAAACAAAACATTTGTTTCTTTGCAATGAAACTCCCCCAGGGCCCTTCCAGCTGTTGTTAATGGGGATGCCTTTCATTGTGAAAGTCATTGCCATCTTGCTCCTGCAATCACGTTCTCGCTCCCAACTCGTCAAATACAGGCTGAGCGGTCAAGTTAGCAATAATAAATATGCAACAGCTGGGTAGACTTTCAAAATAAAGGCACAAAAAAATTATTGGGTAGGTTTCAGCAACAAAATTACTTGCTTGCTTACTATGTGGGCGTATGTAACATAATGTAATGTGCATGAGTTATGTAGTTATGGTACTTACCCAGAAATTCCACCCGGCATGGCACATCTGCATCACGGTTCTGATCCATCCTCTGCAAGGCTGCAGCAGCATTTAAGAAGTGTTTTCCCACCTGATTATGTTTACTTGCTCTGATTTTGTTTATTATGTCCTCTTTCCTTGCTCTTTGAGCTTCTGCCATGGATAAGCAGGTTAAATAGCTTCTTTTCTGTCTGTCTTTATGATCGCGAGTCTGCACAGGGTCTTTTATTTTGAAAATTAACGGGATTCTCCCTGCCTTTTCTGTGTCTGACTTCCTGCCTGTTCAATCTGCTCTGTGCTAATTGACGTGGCATCCGTCAAATATTGACTCGACACGTATTTGAAGCAGAGCGGAGCAGAGAGCCGCTTCTGGGATGCACCGCAGTGCTTCTGGTGGAATCACAAGTATTGTCTAGAATGGCCACCGATCAGCCATAACGCAGCTCAGTCGTGCCTGGTGGAAAATGTGAGTTATGGCACTTAAGTAACTTACTTGCTTGTGTAATTCACTTACATATGTAAGTAACTTGCATCACTTACATAATGTCTTTAAAAGAACCTCTCACCAGGTGTGAAATATATTGAAATATAAGGGCATAAGTGAGTACAGGCTGGCGTCTGCACTGCAAGACAAATTGTATATAATGAAATATTCTAAAATAAGTCTACTAGTTAGTGGACCCTTGAACTTTGATTATTTTGTTACATATACTGTTGTAAATGTTAACGAAGCTGCTACATAACTGAATAACAGAGCAAAGGAGATTTTTTTTTTTTTAAATAATGAACTATGTCAGAGATTATTACTTAAAAACCTCTGGCTGGATTAAGAAGTACAAGGAGTTAATCCTTTGCAAGAACTTGCTCGGACCAACTGTCCAAGGAGTTTGCAAGTTTCCCCTTACTGGCCCATGGTGATGATGGTGAACTGAGCTGCAGTTTGCCAAAGCCATGTTCACACTTTTCCTGCCACATTAGGAGCTGAGAGCGGAGCGCCGGGGTCGACAGGGACAGGACAGGCGTGGGCTCCCGGTGTTGGATGCCCTCACCACAGTGATGCTGGTCCTTTTGGCTCATCCAAACGTACAGTACAGGAAAAGTAGACGGCAGAGTTGATTATGGGCTGGCTGGCAACTCCGGCTGCAGCTGCAGCACATAAGAAGAGGTGGCTGTGCTGGACTGTGAACTGGACAGGCTGTTGATTTCTGCCCAGGATGTGGGTATTATTAGCATAATTACTAGAATTTGTAGAACCTAATATATATATATTCGTGCTGCAGTATGTGAGGATATAAATACCTTTACTGGAACTGTAGTTGAACATGGATTGGAAATGACACTTTCGGTAAACAGATACTGTACACTGTATATTTGGTTTGGTGCTCTTGTCAAACAACGCACTGCCTATAGATTTCTTCTCTTTCAATAAATACCACTTAACCCCCCTCCTGTGCATTTTTCTTCAGAAACTTATATGATCTCCCCCAGCGTGTTTCTGGAGGAAGGGGTTGAGGTCGCCTCAGTAAAAGAAAGTGAAAAAGCTTTCAAAAGCATTTCTCTTGGCCCACTCGCCCCCGAACAAAGCCTGCTGTCAACTGGTCAAGGTTTCACTTCCTAATTACCTTCTCCTGGGGCACAATGGCCAGGCCGTTGCCTAACCCGGGCCACTCCAGACCCCTAGCATTCTTTCCCAGACAACTGGCCCCTCCACCATGGACCCACGGTCTCCAAGGAAGTGCTAGACACATGGTTAAATATGGCCGACTCGTACATCTCCCCAGAGAGGTTTGTTTACTCAGATAACCCTACCATGCTTGCAAAACACTGACGAGAACTAATGCCTCTACTTGTAAAATTTGGACTGTTGATCGGTGGTGTTCTCTTGTTGCAACAAAAAAACACTTTGTCCAGCGATACAGTAAATCTGACCTGAATATGATTCTTTTTCATAATTCTAAGAAATCCGATTTGCATTAGATCACATTCTTGGTGCCATTTTCAAGCTCTTTTCCAGCGCTAAGCTCATTCCTCGATTCATGCACAACAAGACTTTTTAAGGCTGTCTTAACCTGGGTTAGAGGTTGTCAAAAGTTCACCCACACTCTCGAATTAGTCTTGCTCCTTCCTTTCTTCTCTTTTCTACTGTAAAACCTTAAACCAAATTGGATAAGAAAGAGCCAGACACAATAGGAACATAAACAAGAGTGATGTGAAATGCAGCCATGGCTCAGACTGGTTCCTTATTGAGGGGAGTGCTGAGTGATTTTCATTGACGCTCCTCTGCCACCCAGGTCACTCCCAAGAACACCCAGACGGGAATTCCACCCAGGCTTATCTCACCGGCTCATCGACCGCCACCACCACCACCACCACAGAGGAGGAGGAGGAGGAGCTGAGGGGGAGGTTTGGGCTGAGGGGAAGGGTCAAAAGGGTAAGAGGGGGGTCTCCTCTGCGGCCTGGATTAGGGGTTAGAGGAAACCTGTTGTTGGGGTAAGCAGTTCACTCGTGTTTACCAACAATTGCTCTGGGAGATAGCTGTCAGCGGAGCGTACGCGAAACCTCTGCCCAGAGGAAGCTGCAGCCAGGGGCCGAGTCAAGTTGCTGAGGGAGCAACAGGTTGCAGAAGAGATAACGGATTAGACGGGCAGATTATCAGTCCAACTCCTGTGTTCTTTCCCACTCAGAGTCCCTCCATTTGGGAGAGGCTCGGGGAGTGCAATGGGGGTAGAAGCAGTGTGAGCTAATGCTTCATTAGGTCTTTACAACTATAAGCCAATGTTTTTCCAGTTGAGGAGCCACTTACTCACTGCTAAGATCCACTAAGCCCTCATGACTTCAGGAGTGAGCAAGATGAAGTCTGAACTATTAAACTTCTTTGTAGATAGTAACTGTTGTATTTCAATTGGGTGGCTTTAATTTTTTTGACAACACTAGAAACCAAAAACTGGCTCTAAAGAATGTCTAACAAAAGTATGATAACAAGTTTTTTACCAATTTGGTATTACAGAATCAAGTTCTGACTATCTTATCTCAGGTTAAGAAACCCTCAATTGCTTATCAGTTTTTATATCTATTACATAGCAAATAACACTACTTTGCTCCTCTAGCTGCATTTTACCTTCTTCAACACAGATCAGTTAGAGAAGTTGCAACATCTGCAGAGATGCAGACAATCTTTGCAGCCACACAGATTAAACAAGTTAGCAGTCCCGCTACTATTAAATAACAGTACCTTAGCTACTGTTAGTGAACACTTCCATTCAAAAGTTAGCTACTACTACCACTGCAAAAGTGAAAATTAGTACACCTTAATAGTTATCCCACAGGTAGTAGAGTTTATTTCATATTTTGGGAAGTTAGGCTGTCTGTGTAATACACATCCCCTGTATTGATTTAGGATTGGAATATTGAACCCTGAATGGTTCATCTGTTATGGCTTTTTGATAAAATCAGGTCCAAGAAGGCACAAATGATTCAGAACTTGCTGTAGCTGTTTTGCAAAGTTCATTAAGTTTCCAACTCTCAAAACTACATGATTTTTCAAGGGAGTCTGGGAATATTGTGGTTATTAGTTCAAGGTTGAAACAGAAACAGACAAGGAGTTTGTGTGTTCACAAACATCTGCTGCAAATATTTGACCGGAAAGAGAGCCCAAATACAGTGAACCAAATAGAAATTAGACAACGTGTTTTGTGCGTACTCACAGGATGTTAGTTGAGTAGGTCAAGAGGACATACTGCGAACACCCTGCTTTAAAAATGTGGTCACACACAGCCCAGACCACCTCTGAATATGGGCTGAGCGATTCAATTTTTCTTGGATGCATTTACACCTGTACTTAAAGCTGTCCACTTGTGAACAGCTAAGCCCAAGACACATGTTAATGGCAGGTGTAAACAGCCTCTGTGTTCACCAGCTTGCTGCTAGCTTTGTCAGTTTGCTCTGCAGTGCTGGGCAGGTAGTGCACAGTAGATTTATCACAATTTTATTTGCCGAAAACATCTGCCTGCTGTTACTGGAAAAGGTGTCGGTATGGTGAAACAGTTATGTTGAGTTGATAACTCTCTGTGGTTTCGCCATTATGAAGTGGTCCCTGTCACGTTTTCCATTTGATAGAATACCAAAAAAATAGAAAGAATGCAGCTTTACTACTCAGCTAAAATATTCAAGATAGAGTGCTTTACCTTTTAACAGGAGGAATGCCTCAGCTAACAGGCACACATCTTCACATAATCTTTGACAGCTGTCTCCATCTTTCCCATTCACCTTTTTGCTGTTGCATTTATTTCTTTGCTTTATTCTGCTTTTTTCCCTTTCTCTGTCTGCTATACAGGCACAGATGATTCCTCACTCTAAAAACTAGTCACATATGATATTTCTTTCCTCTGGAACTGAGTTGGAAAATATGAATGAAGAATTGAACCACTTACAGCAAAGAAGTCCATCAAGCTATATGCAAAATCAAGAACTCTAATGCTGTACGGTGACATGACTTACTGTACCTTATCAGGAGACCAGAAAACCTGAGGCAAATATTCAGCTAGTGCGCCAAATGCTTTCACAGGCAATTTAAAATGAACTGTGAAATGGAAAAGCAATCTGTCATTTCAACTGCTGTGAAAACTAGCATCAGGAGAACTGTAACTTACAGTCCATCAGGTGGAATATAGAGTAAATGACATTTCAGACTTCGCACTTCAACAAGAACAAAACAAATACATAATACAACTGTCTCTTAGTAACGTCTGCATATGTAAATGCTTATTTTTTTTAGACTGAGACCAAATCTAAAAATGGTCACTTTTTTTAAGAGTAAATCAGGTTTTACAGCCAATCACCAGTGTCTACCCTCTGCCAATCACATATACACAGACCTTCTTTCTCTGTTTCTGTCTTTCCTTCTTTCTCTCTCTGTCTAATTCAGACTTATACATATTGTCAATCGTCAGTCCTCCATTATGAACCACCTATGTTTAGCCTCCTACAGTTTCAGTGGGCCTCATTTCTCCAGATTTCTGTTTTGAGTGTTGAAAGACTTTGACCCAACCACAACTGACCCAAAACATTCAAAACACAAAGTGTCTCTTGAAAATAGAGTATAGAGTGATTGTATTTTCAGATATTGTCACCTTCAACTAAAGGTTAGCTAAAATAATAGTTTGAAAGGGCTATGTTTTGTGTTTTTGCATTTTTGAGTAGCATTAGATGGGAAGGTTGATATCCTTTTTACATAGTGGACATGAATTCAGCTGCTTGTTACCTGAGCTTAACATAAATACAGATAACAGAGGGGAAACAGCTACCCTGGCTCTGTCTTAAGGTAACAGAATTAACCTGCCAAACACAGTGACCTCTAGATGTTTGTCCTTGTCGTGAGGTGGCCAAGCAACCAAGTGAAAATCCAGGAAGTCACTGAAATAGTGCCACACATAACCCACCTTAGACCAAAGATTCATGACAAGATGAGTTGAAACTTGCTATTGGCCGTTTACACCAATGCCACTAGATGAGATGGTACGTCCTCTCCATAGTCTTTGGTTTGGTTTGAACTGGCCTTTAAAACCCACAACATTTTTGTGCAGATCAAACAAACAAATGTTTCATTTCGTGACCTTTGGAGCTACTGGTTTTGTTGCCTTTGGACAGAACCAGGCTAGGTGGCTCCACTTTTTATGCTAAGCTAAACTAACCAGCAGCAGCCATAGCTTCATTTGGACTGTACAGTCACAATCAAGTGTGGTATCAATCTTCTCATCTAAGTCCTGGCAAGAAAGTGGGGAATCATTTTTCCCAAAATGTCAAACTATTTCTTTAATTTTTGGCACTAACCAACAAATCTAAATGCACAGATTTAAATTTGATTATTTGGTTATCAAGTGATGTGCAAAATCCAATTTGGAGCCAGTAAGTTGAAAAGGAAACATAACAGCCCAGGAAAGGTGACCTTCCATCCATTTTACCACCTGTTCTAAACATGACTTCTCTGTATTAAAGGTAAAGGCCTCTTGTAAATCTTTCCTCTGTACATCTGACCCTTCAGATACATCATCTCTGGCCTATAAACTTTTATGCACACAGAACTGAAAATGATCAGCCGCAGCTTTTAAAGGGTCATGCATCCTCACGCTCATTCCTTTCTCGGTACTGGTACATGGGGTCACGACCTCCATTGCAGGAAGGATGAGGGTCAACCGTGTGTGTGTGTATGTGCGCCTGTGCAGCAATGGCACAGTGGGAAGTTGACGATGAGTGTTTCTGACTTGATAACTGATTTGCCCCTGTGTTCACCTTTAATCTTTGATGGGCCTGGCCAGTGGAAGGGTCACAGAGTGGTACTGCAGGATTTAACCCAAAACGACTCAATGGTTTGTCTAAATCCCATAGAAAATTGTGTCACTCACTTACAAATGCCTGCAGATTGGAGTTTCCTTCATTTCCTTCAAGCTCCTTTTTGATTGCAAGGTCATTTGGACTGTCACCTGCACAGGGCTATAATGTGGGTATGACTAATTACAAATGATATTCACATCCTGCAGTTTTATGCTATTCACTTGTTTTTCTGTGCAAAGATTTTTTTAAAGTTTTTTTGTATTGTATAATTTCTCTAACAGTAACTGAATGTCCTGGGTTCACATAACCCATATAAATGTAATAATAAACAAGACGATAAGTCCAACCTTTCCAATATAAACATTATTATTTATTTAGAAAATGTTCTTATTTATTTAGAAGATTACAACAAAACATTGGGACATTGGCTTTAATACAATATAAGAGATGCAGAAATCTACATTTTTTCTGAAATACTAAATAATTTACACTTGATGTTGGTTGGAGGCCAAAATGTCCCAGTGGAAGTGGTGGCTGTTCAGAGGGTTATATTAATGGCAGATGCTATTTGCACCTGGGATGGAATGGCCATTTGGCTATTTATACCCAGTTGTATACAGCCTATGATGGCAGAGACAAGCAGCCATGTGTCTATAACCAACAATGCTATTTGCATTGTTACATTAGGGGGGTACTCAGTGACCATGGCTATTTACATCCCAAAGCTAACCAAATAGTTTTGGTGCGATGCATAGCAGAGATGGCAGTGAAGATAACAGAGTGGGGATTTATTCATCTTGCATTGTGCCTAACTTTAGTTGATATAATATGGACATAACATATGGAATTAATCTGCAGGTGCACATGTTTAAGATGAAGTCAAACTTTTCTATGATAGTTTTTTCGAACCACGACAATGGCCAAAATTGTGGCTACATAAGCCTTAAGCAGTTGTTGACAACCTGCCAGCAGTCGGTGTAAAACAGAGCAGTCAATAAAATAGTTTTTTCAAAAATTGTGAATCACTGCAACCATGAGAGGGCCTTGAGCATACAGACATAAATTTCCAGTTACACTTAGCTGCGGACAGTAGCTCCAACCCCACCAGCCTGGGAGCCTACCAGGCAGGATTTTTATTACGCCTGGTGGAGATAAATATCTATCCCAGATTAAAAAAACAACTACAGATCATCATTCAGGCCTCCTTTCTGACAGCATAAGTCTTATAATTATTGCAATGCTGTAAAACTCCTGAGTCACTATCAGTGAAAGTTGGTCAATGTGTTGACAAGATGGATGTGGAGTGCGGAGGCCAAAAACAGCCGAGCAACAACAGACTTGGCCGCCCCATCTCTTCCTGATCAAAACCATACCATTAAAAAGCAAGATGGCTTACTTCTCTCTGGCTGGCGAGAACGATTCAGATCTAATTAATCTTCGTCGTCTCTAACTTTCAAAAAGCTTTCATTTGTTTAATTTCCTATTGAGTGGGCCATTGTGGCCGTGGCCAAAAAAGAAATGTGTTATTCATCCTCATTGCCTTCCTTTTACTGTATGTTCCTCCCCGCTTCTTCCGATTGGACCTTCCTCAAAGATCACAAGGATGTTTTGCTCCGCTTCATGTTACAATGTGCTGCCGGTGGGATGGCCATGTTATACTGCTGCTGACAGTGGTCGGGTCTGGTGCGTTCGCCGCACAAGATGTTGGAGTTCAACAGCTTCTCCCAGTTAGATGGTGGGCCGACGTTTCTGTAGGATTAATAATTTCGTGAGAGACTGATCTGCTGGCCAGCTATATTCTCCAGGTGGTTGTAAGTTACAGGCCTCGAAATGAAAAAAAAAGTGCAATTCTGGGTTTCACAATGAATGTATTTGAACAGCTGCTATAGTTGCCTCTCAGCAGAATATTGATTGTTATTATGGGATAACAGGCGAGTTGTAGCGTACAGAAAGCACACGCGTTGCACAAAAGAAGCCCCCGGAGGTTTTGGATGAAGACCTGTGTTATGATTTGATGAGATCCCAGAGATTGGGAAATGTTCGTGTGGAATAAAGAGTGACAAATCATTTTACAGCTGATTGTTTCGGGAAAGAGATTACAAGGGAATCTGCGTATACACAGATCCGCGTGTTTAAAAATGAGAAGTGCCATTAGGGTGCCGGGGGAGAAGTGCCACCTCTCCGAAAAGCCCTAATGGCCGCGGCCGGGCTTTCATGTGAATAATGCTGTTTATATTAGGCCTCAGCTCCTACATTAGTGTCCTTCAAACGTCTACACCCTCGCAGCCGTTTGGCATTTCAAAATACTTCACAGGCTTCCCATGTAGAGTCTATTATCAGGGGCCGCGCACCAGTGGAAAGTGTGTATGTGCGTGCATGTGTGTGTGAGTGTGTGTTTTAAGTGCTGGAGTGCAGGAGTCATTGAAGGGCTTCATTAAAGAATGGAAAGTATGTAGCCATCTCTGCAGGCTGGCCGCAGCAGTCTTTGCTCTCACCTGCACCATATATGCCCAGTTATGGCCAGGATCAGACCCCGATGAGTAAAACAAACACTGCCCCCTACAGGTCAGGGGCTGTCGCTGCAACACAGAGTTGAATAAAAAGTGATAAGCATGAATCTAAGATGAATGAAAGCAGCCATACGTCACATGTCTGTCTCGAGAACGACCACAAGCACTGCAAAAGAAGCCAGTCAGTGTGTGTGTGTCTGTGGCACACACACTTCATCACAGGTTAGTTAATGTTACTGAGCAAATTACATGTGTGCCTGTAGATCAAAGTGAATCAGGAAAGAGTCTTAGTGATGGTGTAACAATTTTAACTGTAAAAAAATATGGTCATACCATAAAACACCTGCTTTTTGAATGGAGTTTGGTTCAACACCAAAATAGCAAAATAATGTGTGTTAACAATATATATTAAGTGATAGATTCCCAAAATACTTTACCTGAAGAGTTAATAAAGTAGCTGTATATGTCAGGTTTGAAAAGGACCTTATTGAAAGGACCCTATTTCTTTAAAGGACCAATGTGTAAAAATTATGTATCCTAAATTCTAAAGTGTAACATCATCAGCTGTTTATAACTCTCAATTGTGTGTCAGTGTAAAGCCAAGCCTATAACCCTGAAGACACATCCTACTTTCCCCAAAATACTTACTCAGGAGTTTGAATTAAGTGACTCACTGCCTGCCAGACTCTATTAACATATTGCTCAATTTAACCGTCATAAACATGTGCTCCCTCTAAAACATTCTTAATAATTTATTATGACTCATTAACAGACACTAACTCATTCTTAGGACATTCAGCATTATTTTTGTTTAACTCTAATTAATGTGAAATGTGTTTCCTTGATTTCTGGTGACATATCATGGTCATTTTAGGATTTACTACAGTGTAAATATATTACAGATTTCTCCTTCAGTGATGTTACTATGTTAATGAAAAGCAGTGAGCTTTTATTTTCAGGATAATGGCCTTAGCTTTACATTGATAAACAACTGACGGTTATAAACAGCTAATCAAGTTACAGTGTAGGACTCATTGTTGCTTGTTATTGTCAATTTATAATCTTATAATCCTTCAGCCTGCCTGAGCATCTTTGCATCTGGACAAAAGGGGATGCTGGGAAACAACTTGCTTCACCCATATATGGTATTTTAAATAGGATTTCAACCTATTTAATGTACCATATATGGATGCAACTGCAGCATTGATTTCCGATTTCTTTTTTTTCTATGTAACAACACTGATCATTGCTTGACAAAGACATTGCCAGACTGGCAGGATTTAGCTCCAACTAGCTACAGAGGGATACAGTTTTCTTATTTTATGCGTTTGAACTGGCAAAGACCACAGAATTTGTATTGACCACCTGTCAAATTAGAGTGGCTGTTTTCACCCAAAACGTGGCTGGGGCATGACTCAGGGAAAAAAAAGTTCCCAGATGCTCTCATGAGTAAGGTGGAAAAACTTTTTTTCTTGCAATGTGGGAAATTTAGCTAAAATGACACAGAAGCATGGTTCATAAAAATACTATTTCCTCATAAGACCACTTTCTTTTAATCCTTTAACTAACATTACAGCAAACCATTTTTCACAAACAATTCCACAAACAGAACTGAGTCCCTGCTTTGTGTTGTCCCTCCCACAAATCTGTTTCCTTTTCATTAAGTGTTCCCAGTTTGCTCTAACTGTTTTCAGACAGAACAATCAGCCTTCACAGGGTCGAACACACAGGAGTCAGGCAGCCCTCCATCATGGCCGCCTTCCCAGAGTTTCTGATCACCAGATAGGAGTGTGCGTGTCATCAGTCCCAACTTTATAAACGTCTTACACGCAAGCCGAGGCGCTCTGTCGGATCTACACATGCAGATGTATTCATTCACAGTCATGTTCCTAATATCCGATTGCCTCTTCTTGCGTTTTTACATACGCCAACGCAGGCCCTAATCTGTAAACGAAGCATGGGGAGGAAGGGGAGCTCTGCGGTCAGAGAGGTATTTAAGAATAAAAGCGTGAAGTACATGAGCAGGCCAATGTTTTCAGGTCAAGTTTTGGATTGACAAACTCATATTAGAGGGAGAAGTCCAGCAGCAGCAGCAGCAGCAGCAGCAGCAGCAGAGGCCAGAGAAACACTAAGACAGACGACGAGGTGAGGACTGAGCAGCGGAACAACACGTGCAGGGCGTAAAAAAGCCCATCACAGTCAATCAGGCATCAGGCGCTAGTCAGGGAGGAAAAGAGGGGAAACTTTACCCCGGCTCTGGCCCTCCTGAGTTGGCCTGCCGTGTGCAGCACAGGGGAAATCCACTGGATGTCACATACATCTTGATTTTTATGAATGCTTTGATAGCTCCCCTAAAGACACTCCCCTGACCAGGTGGAGGGTATTTATACAAGCGTGTCAGACAAGCAAGAAATGAGGGGAAAGGATATTTGCTGATCCCCTTTGCTCACAGAGAAAAAAATCTCGCGGTTATTCTAATTGCAACTGGAAATAATTATCTGGCTGTGGACTCTGGGAAGCGGGTCACTTGAACGCACCCTGCCCTGATCACCAGGTGTGAAGGGTGGATGGTTGTGACTGACGCACAGCTGTCCAATGGGAAAACTGCAAAATATGTGTGTGTCAGACTGTGTGTGAGCGTTAACACATACTTTGAATATAGTATTAATATTGTTAATAATGAAGCCTTTTGATGTATTGGAAGTAAATCAACACTTTTTATTAAAATAGGCCATCAGGACCAACATGAGAAAGTTATGTTTTGTCATTAACTTTCTAATACTCATGTACTCATAAAGTGCTTATACATAAGTCCTTTCAATACCTCATGAATACCCTTTGATTAAAGGATAAATGCAATTTATTACAACTTGGGTCTTATTTTTGGCCATCAGCTCTATTGGCTATGATAACACTGCACTCTCCCATGTAATTTCTGACAGTCTGGAACATGGCCACATCACTACAGTGAAACAACAGGGCAAGAAATAAAAGCGCTGAAGGTGGTTACCCCACTTCAAACCTAGTCCTGTTCTATGGAAAGTGGAGATTTATGTTCTTATGTAGTTATAAGTTGTTAATAAGTGCTGACCATTTACACCAGTAACTGCCATGTGTAACTGTTGTGATAAAATTAATATATGATCCCTCAAAACCATGTGAGCTGATGAATATGCCCTTTGATAATGACGTAAACTGCACTGAATCTTACTAGCTCACCATCATTTACTTTTCTAAAAAAAAGAAAATTGGGGTAATGTGGGAATTTGTTTCCCAACTGCTCATTTCAGACTTTGTAGCGTTGTCGCTGTGTTTCCAGATGTCTGTATTTGACTTAGACAGTATAATATTATTACTGATAGAAGTAATTCACAAACTGTCAAAATAGGGCCTAAGTTGACAGGAATGACCCATTAAAATGAGATTATGTAACCTTAGGCTGCCCCCAACTTCAGATAGTCATTAGTTCAAGTCATTAGTTGACTAGTCCTTGCACGTTTATGATATTAATTTAATCATCTAAGTAATTATATTTTGGGGCACAAAGCAAGTTGGCTGTTAAAAGTTAATGGCTAAACCTGTAATGTCTCTGAATGTGTTAGCGCAACCAGCATAACCAGGTCTCCTTGCTCAATACATGGGAATAAATAATTTCACAAAAACAAATACTATGCTGGTCTCAGAGGCTGTGTCCCAGTGTAAGAGGACTGCTAACTGAGCTTGCTAGCTAATGGTAACTACAATTAGCAGCAGTGCAGCAGGAGCTAGACAATTAAAACGCTTTTCATCTATTGGTTCAGTTGACTATTAGGGGGCAGCACAAATGTAACTTTTGAAAAAAGAAATAATACATTCCTTCCTTTGAAAATGAAAAGTTAAATCTATAAGCACTGAAACACACCCTAGCTCAACAATACACTTGGCCAATGCTGGCAAATCTTAATTAACTTTAGCCACAGATTGCATTGTAACTGATATTACTGAGTCAGTTTGGTGGCTTTATGACACTTCAGCTTGTGGCAACTGCCACTTGCCATCTTTAAGTGAAGTGATTGGCCTGTTTCCTATATTATTTAAAGCAAGCTTGTACGTTTTGCTGCCACTGTGGCCCCAAGAAAGTACTGCAGGAATGAGTCCTAAAACCTGGAAAGAGAGAGTTAACATATTTTCATCTCCAGTTCCCTTTGCTCAAAGCTTTTTGAATGGGTTTTTGGTTTGATAACTGAAATAAGGTCTGTGGTTAAGCTAGTTAACAGATTCAGCAGTTTTGCTCGATGACATAAATGCCAGACTCACAAGTGGCTAAAAGAGACTACAGAGGCTGTCGGGGACATCGGACATAATCACATGGAATACTAGTCACTTAGTCACGATGACGTTGGAGTCATGCACCTGTGAGTGTAGTTTGTTTACAGCCTAGTATTATTTTTTTTCGTCTAGCAATTGCATTTACGTTTTTTTTCTCCCGCAGTAATCCAAGATACAAAGAAAAAATTCTATTGGCTTATTGTTGAGGGAATCAGAGTGATGCTAACTTATATGGCAATGTCTATAGCTTGCTAACTTGCTAGTAAGTGTTAGCTACCATAAGCTACTGGTTAAAGCTCAGTGATCAATTCAGCTTTTCATTTTTAAGAGGAATGTGTGATTTCCTCTTAAAAAGTTACATAGTCTCACTTTAATGCATTAGCCATGCAGCTGAGTTTACATCCTTGAGGTTTTGATTTCACATACATACACATTTAAGAGAATGTACAAGTGTGTGGTGAGACAAAAAACAGCTGCCGGTCCAGGAGTTTACAAGAGAAAATCTCAAATACGCCTCGAATCAAATCAAAAAGCACACAACTATGCAAGCCAGTTCCCATTAGTGCAGTATGACCCAAGACTTTATTGCTTCCAACACTGCAAACGAATTCCACGCATTGTAGTAGTCAGTGATAATTAGGATCTGTTGCACACCTTCAGTTTCCACTCAGCTCTTACATATTCAGTGTTACGGCACAATAAATGCCTTCAGTTGTTTAATGGTCTCTGAGCAACATGAAGACGGAGGGTGGAGGAAGTTATAATCTGTAAGAATGCTCTGTGATGTGACCACAGCTCAGTGAACTGAAACAACACACCACATACATTATTCATAGAAATTAACACCGTCCCTTAGATGATGAGAGTATAAACTTCTATCATATGTAAGTAAGAAACACATGTTAAAGGACTGTTATTCATGCATAAAATATGGAGCATTGACAGCTTCAAGCTTTATCTGAGAGGTGAGGGAAGTGGAGGCGGAATGGGGATAAAAAGATCTCGTGAAATTTGAACTTTTTCTTTCTTCATCCTCTGTGAAATAACACGGGCACAAACTGCTGAATTTATAGGTTATTTTGTTTTGAAGAGCTCTTTGGAGAGCAGTGAAATCAGCCCTTTAAATCTCAGCTGTGGGTGCAGAAAGTGCATGAACGTGCTTATATGTTTGTGCATATGCATTTTTTCCGTTTCCATATTTTGTGCATGATGTGTATGCGCATCTACGGTGAAGCTGTATGTTAGCATTTCTCTACTCCGTGGTTTTGTAACATGGTAATTGTGCAGAGCAAGTACCAATGTGCCAGGTCTCAGTTTAATGAATCCCACCTGTAACACATTTGCACATTCATTCCTCTCCAAGGAGAAATCCTGTTGCCAAAGCAAAGCCTGAGCTGAGTGGAAGTTTGCAGCTCTGCCGGGTTAATAGTGTACCCAAGATGGCTGCCGATTTTATCAACCCATTTAGAACCTGTCGACTTGTGAGGGCATGTGTGTGAAATCTGTGTTGGTGTATGTTTGCGGCGCTCGACGTTGTGCTCGGCAAACAGGCGAGGGAAGGAGGAGGAGAGGCCTATGGAATGTCAGAGCCAGTTGCCTCGGTCATGAAACCCTCTGGCATGTGAAAGGGATTTCACAAACTACATCGAATGATTAATTCAAGAGCTAATCTCTCCACAAACTGTATACATACCAATATCTTAAAAGATTATTAGACCATTAATCCAGGGCTTTTCCATGAGCTCAGTATAGCGCTGAATAGCCTCCCTGCAGACATTTCTTTATCATTCTTCTCTGGGATTTAGGGATGGTTCACATTCTTCACCTGAATCTGTCATTTTAAGTGGAACAGTAGATACGTGCAGTCAAGAATCTGTGAGAACTGCGGTTTTAATCGCCTAGTAGAATGCAGAGAATAATCACTGAATTAGTTAGATTACTGTGATCATCCTGCACAGAGGTGGCAAAAGTACGCACATTCTTTACTCAAGTAGACGTACAGATACCTATGTCAAAGAAAAGGCTCTGGTAAAAGTAGAAATAAGAATTTAATGTCTTACATCAAGTAAAAGTGAAAAAGTACAGGCTCTGTAACGTACTCAAAGTATTAAAGTAAAAAGAAGCCCTCTGAAGGACATTTCTACCAGCTGTTTCTATATCTCATTGCATCATTTTTTGTTATGTCTTTTATGTCATTTTCTTGTCAAGTCTTTTATGTCATATTTTGTCTGTTGCGTCTTTTAAGTCATTTTCACCTTATGTTGTTTTTGTCCTGTTGGATCATTTTCATCTTGCTATGTCTGTTGTGCATGACATGCACTAATGGTTACACTAAAGAATCAGCTTGATGTTGGTCTTTGTGCAATGATACACGATAAGAATAATCAACAATTCCCCTCCTGTACATTAAAAATGAAGCAACAAGTCTGTTTTGAAAAAATAAAAAAAGAATAAAGTACATATTTGTGAGATAATGTGGGGAGTAAAAGTAAAAAGTTATCAGACAAGTAAACACACAAATAAAGTGCAAATACCTGAACATTTTACTTAAGTACAGTACCAAAGCATTTGTTATTGTCCATCTTTGGTCTTGCAGCATATGAGAATTCATGTGTATGTTTTCCTTGTTGCTGCAATGGCACAAATTCCCGTCTGGTAATTTAGAAAGCAAATGATGTGTCCATATAAATAACCAGATGTGATCTAAATTTATAGCAGTGGACAGGCAGCATTGTACAGCTGCATTGTACAGCTGTACAGTATATTAAGTCAGTTATGTTTGCTATGAGTTAGTGAAAGAAAACACAACATAAAACAGTCCACATCATTACAGATCACTGCTAATGGTTTTATAATGTTTCTGTGTTTAAGTAGGCCATAGTGTATACTGTATGCTGCATTTATTCGCCAAGAGCTTTTAAACTGTTAGCAGCAGAACTCTTGGGATGGAAATGTCGGTCGGTCTGTCTGTCCAGCACTTTGGCTCAGACAAAAATATCTCAACAACTATCAGATGGATTGTCATTAAATTTGGTACATATATCAGTGGTGTCTAGAGGATGAGTCTAAATGACTCTGGTGATCCCTTGACTTGTCATCGTCTGGTCACATGTTTAATTCATCCAGTACTTAATGACAAATCCTGGTGACATTCTGCTAATATACTGATGTTAGCATTCAGCTCAAAGCAACGCTGTGTCTAAGTAGACAGGTCAAGACATGGCTGTTGAATCAGTCTTGTTTTCTTAAAAGTTTATGATTTTGTTTTGTAGCTTACATTTACTTAAGTAACATATAATATGATCCAAAACATATGTATTTTATTTTAGATACAGTACTGATGCCTACTGAACTACTGGATTGAGTAATATGAACTATACTTCTTGTGGTCACATGATTACTTTTGTTTATAGTTAACTAGATACAGAGGGTGGCTCATTTTACCCATTGGCTCAACATACCCCATTCTCCCCTAACTCATAAGGATCAGACAATTTTTGAAGTTGTGTATAATATTGGCAGAGCTGCCAATACACAAATCATATCAGTGGACCAGATGTTGCACCTCTACTTTACAGCCCACTTATTTACACGCAAACTTTATGAAATATGATGCATTAAAAATAAACAATTTAACTCTTCACGTGTATATTAATCAGTTATCAGATCCACCTTCAATCAACTGCAACATTGAGGAACTACTTACATGTTAGTGCATCAGTGATAATCATCAAATAAAGTAGAATACAATAATGGAACATTGACAGGGGCTATTTTCCTCTATTTACACATTTTTACTCTTGATTGACGTTTTGAAGTTTATGCTCAACTTTGGTTTGAAATGGAATATTTTTACATCATAGTATGGATAATTTTACTTATGTAATTATATTTTGTTCTTCCACTACACTAAGTAATATACAATTCAAATCATCTGAGTGTGTGACTCAATTGTGATTCCTCATTTTGGAGCTCCTAACAACTGTTTAATGATGACACTATGAATCATCTATTTTTACACCCTGATCTCATCATTCAGTAGCCTTCGTTGCTCATTTGTGTAACACTTCAGTCCCCTGGTCATCAGTTAAAGCTGAATCACTCTGGCTGTTGCAGCACCGTGCTGTTGTTGCTCATTTCTCCCAGTTGGTGGTCCCAGTAATGAACAGCGGGGGGTGGGCGGACCACATTCAATGGGATGCCAGAGATCTTTAGCTGCGCTCCTTCGGGGCCTTTTGCATTTAGTCACCCTGAGCTCATAATTGTGTGACTAAAGCAATTGTTCTCTTAATTGAAGCCATTCAGGGCCTTGGTGAGCTTTTCCCACCTCCCTCAGGTGTAACTCAATGTGATCATCCATAACCTTCAGTTGGGACTCAGGTGATCACTCAAAGGTGCAGAGAAAAAAAAAGTTTTTTCATATCGTTAATCATGAGTGCATTCATGATTAACAGTATGAAAAGTGTTTTTGTATAATATGGTCTCAGTTTTCTTTAAGATGCATATAATAGTGTAATGATATTTTGTCCTGGGTTCACTGAACTGTATTAACAAATATGAAAGGGACAATAAGTCCCAACTTCTCAATTTAAACATTGGCATTTGTTTAGAAAATTATGGCAACTAGGCATCTTTACAACAGTATAATAGATTTAGAAATCTTCATTTTTGGAGAAACTCACAAAAGCTAAATATCCTAAATAATTTACACCTGAAGTGGACATTGTGGCAGACAGTTAATGTTTTGGCATAGAGTTGAAACTAAAAAGTAATGCCTATAAAGTACAGTTTTTCACATTTAGGCCAAAAAACCAAAAAGCAAATTTCACAAAAAGAGAAAGAAAGAAAGAATTAAGCAAGTTACATGAACCATCCAATACCATGACTGTACAAATGCATTGAGACTTTTGCATGGATGTCAGTTTCTGAGCCATGACAAAAGCCAAAAGGTGGCCTGCAACAAACAAGGTTAGCCTTCTTTTTAGTCTAGCGGTTGTTGATGTCTTCTGGTCCCAGCTGTCTGGTTAAGAGGAGTGAAGAATTAGCAGCTGGTTTAAAACAGAGCAGTCAATAAAATATTTTTTTTCAAAAAATGTGACTCAGTCAACCACAAGAGGTTCTTGGGCATACGGTCGTAAATCTGCACAAAAAATATTAGGTTGTTCCAGTAATGTGCAAAAGTAGATACAGCCCCACTAGTCACTCACACATGCATCATTGACAAACACAGAAATGGACAACAAGACAGCTCCCCACAAGTGAAGCAAAAACACTTTGATCGCACCCGGTGGCTGTCTGCAGTATAGGCATTAACCCTGACCCCTTATTTTAATAGAGAGGACATGGGCCAAACGAAAACAACAAGTACACGTCAAATAAATTTCTCCCAAAGATGCCTTTTCTTCAAAGATAGTTCTTATCATGCATGTGTGTGTAAGTATTCATTTTCTGATCAGTTTAGTTTTAATTAATATGAGAGGGGGGTTTCACATCATGATTGACAGCTGATCTCTGCTTGCTATTGAGTCAGCCAGCAGTGTGAACAGGACCTCGATATCAGGCAAGCGCAAGACAGCAGTGCTTGTATCTGGAATATTTTGCCATAATTTCTGTTCAGTGGGTGGAAGTAGTGGTGTGGCAACCATCTTTATGTCAATGGCACACACACGACCCATTGCATAATCTCCCCTGGGCTTACACCTGGCAGAGATAAAAGCTGAGAGTAGTCATGATCTCTATTATTTTATGTTTTCATGTAAAACAAAAAGACTCCTCTACGTAGAAAGATCCAGTTCTCTTGTTCTGCTGTTCTGGCATAGTAAATAAATGTCAAGAAACTGCTCTATAAATGCCCCTATCATGTGCACCACAGTTATTATAGCTCATAATATGCATTGCTGGCTCATAAACACAAACATGATTTTGAAACTGCAGGTAAATGACCCGATGACACAGCAGAGGTAAAACGCCCTATATGCAGGATTTACTGCAGCGCTGAGTATAGCCAGGACTTTTATTGTGGTCAGCTATGAATGAACAAGCTTGAAAAAGGGTGTTTACTTTGCGCGTATGTGAAAATGTCTTTCTCCCGCTTCATGATCCCCCTTCATGGATGAAAAATACACATTCTCCTTAACTTGATGTCACAAATATCTGGTGTACAGGATTTGAAAGCGGTCGTTCCACCTTTAGTCCTCAGCACATGTGAAGCACTTGTGTCTGCAGAGCGTCGTTTCAACTTTAATTCCTCATTCTGAATAATTCACAAGCCCGAAGAGTGTTGGAGGGTGGAGGAGCCACAGTGGAGCATATGTGTAAGAACAGTTGACACACAAAGAGAAGTCGCCCCAAAACTTGCAAATGGAAAAAAAAAAAAAAAAAAAAAGAATCTGCTGGGGCCATGGTTTGTTTTCACCTGAAGCAGTCATTTATCTTGGCCGGAGCCCAACACTAAACCACTGTGTATGTTTCTATGGTCTCAGTGGGTTTGTGTGTGCACCACAGCCACTTAAAGTGGTGGGGGAACTGCAGATTTCAGTCCTAATCTAGGAATTGTGAAACCGCACCATTTCCTTGCACTTGAGAAGTGCTTGGCATCTCATTTCGGGCTGCCGAGGACCTGTATACATCAGCTCAGATGGAGCATGCAGATGAGTTTAGGATGTGTGTTTGTTTTATTTCGCTGTGGTGAACATGTGGAGGGAGAGGTTGTTACGGCTGTGGCATATTTTCATCTACTGTATCCACAGCAGCAAGTGGTGGATCTGAAGAGAAAACAGGCTTTAAAATGATGACTTGCTCCTGCATAGCAGCCTATAGGGTGTGTGGTTTCTAATATGAAAGGAAAAAGGTAAAAGATCTAAAGTTCTGCTGCTAGGGGTCTCTATACTAAAACAATAATGGCCTGGTCACACATACACTATTCTAAGAGAGTGGCCATCTCCTGTGGAGGCAAACATCCTTGCTATTGGTTGAGATTGTGACTCCGCCCCCTCAAAGTTCACCAGAGTTTGAACTTGACAGAAGAAAGGATGCAAATTCACAGACATGACCGCTAATTCGCAGAAATCATGTTCATGGACAAGCCAACATCAGAATTTAAAGCTTCAGTGATAAATATTTTTATGTGAACAAATGGAAAGAATGAATGTTAGTGACACATCCACACTTAATTCTTAGTCCAGTTCTGCACTTGTTTTTCTTTTAGGGCTTGCAGTTTTACAATTTTGGTTCAGTTAGTGACTAGCCAGTGAACATAGTGGAGCATTTCGGAGCTAAAGAGCCAGGAGGCGGAGTTGGTGGAGAACAAAACAAAGCTAAAAGAAGGCTAAATATTTGTCAGGTGGCCAGGAACGCATTAGTAACTGTTTGCCAACTTCTTCACCATATCAACTTTGTAAGTTAACAGTATGTTGTTGTTATAGTTACAACTGTGCTGTCCCCAAGTGGCCAAAAAAATCAATTAATGCTAAGGTAGGTAACAAGGTAACAAAAGGTAACAAAAATTGTCTTGGGAAAAATTAGAACACGAACAGATAATATATTTGTTGGGGACTATTTTCAGCTGACGATACACACTGTGTGCACTAGTTAGTATGTACAGCAACTTTTGTGTATTTGTTACTGTTCAAAGTTAAAGCTATAATATAATATTTTTGCATTAAATGTCTCAAAATGTTAGACATGTTACATATTTAGTTGCTATATATGTCTAATCACAACACATGAATAAAACTTGAATACATTACCTCATTCATGAATATGATTTCTGCCTGAGTCATGTCAGATAGATTTTAATCAGTTATGGTGGCTGTTTAACAGTAAAGATAACAACAACCATGATCCCACGCTACTCCACAACATCATTAAATCACATCTTTTATTACTGTTTTAATGTGAGAGACTACTAGCAGCAGAAGTTACATATTGTGCATTTAATTGGTTCAAATGAAACTGCAGTACTGATGTTTATCATAATGAAGAAACTCATCTTCCAGTGCAACAGTGCAGCTCATTCATGTGTTTTTTGGACAAAAATGGCATAGATGAATGAGATATGTGGGGTTTGGATATAAAAGATAATACTTGTAAGAGGGATCAAATCATTGTTGCTTTTGGTATTTTCTGGGATTTGTTAACAATTAGAGAGATAAAGGATTCTATTGTCACACACAGTGTAATCTGATAAAACAGGTACTTTCATATATAAATCCAATTCAGGTTTATCCTTTTAAGGCTGAAAAATGAAGCAAGAGCATGTGTTGTGTTTCTGTCTGTGCTTCACAGATAGTAATTGCAACCATCCATCCTCAGATCTCACACAATAGACTCCACAATGACCGACCGTGTGAAGTGAGATTAGCTCAAATTTCCACACAAGATGTTACACAACATCAGCAAAAACAAAGTCCTCAAAACGGGGATTTACCGCCTCCTTCCAGTCAACAGCCCCCTCGGGAGCTTTTCCTGAATGAATCCCAGACTGCTACGTAGCTCAGCTATCTCGCTGACCTGCCGTGCCACCACAGCTACTTCAACCTGGAGCCTGCACACTCTCGCTATACGGCCACATCCTGGCAATAAATCACCGGGCAGGGTGAACTTCCCCGGAATGCTTGTTGGGTTGCCAAATGATTGTTTGTAAGTCCAAGCAAGGTCCAAATCTTATCAGTGTTCAACACATCTCAGTGTTATCAGAGATGAAGTGAAGATAAAAGTCATCTCTTTAGCCTAAGAATAGATTCCTTCAGGCAATATTTCCAGTAATAAAACACAGGAAAGGTGCACTGAAGGTCTGCTGAGGTGACGATTGTGCCGCCTGTCTGCTTTAAGCTGCAACACCTTCAGGTGTGCAAATTTATCACTACGTGACATGTTTGCATTTAAAGGTGCAGTGTGTAAGATTTACTGGGGATTTAATGGAAAAGTATGGCAGAAATTGAATATAATATTCTTATTTATGCTTTCAGTAATTAGATTAAAAAAAAAAAAAAAAAAAAGGCTAAGTGCAAAAAAAAGACTGATTACAGATACATTTTAAAAAACCTGCAAAAACAAGGGTTATTAGCACGATTAAGATTTTAAAACCACTGTAAGGAACTTTATTGATTTTGGAGGTGCCTGTGGACAAAAGCAATAGTGTTTCTACCGTAATAACCACAAAATATAGTATAAAAAATTAAATGATCTCAATGATAATCTCCTCTTGCTCCTTTTAAGGCTAATGTACAAATCACTGTAACTTTGGCTGGGAAACTAAACACAGACTTGTTTCATCAAGGAGAATCCGATGCGGGGGTAGCCATTAAGAACAGCCATAAAGACATAGCCCATTGGTTCCCAAACTTGGGGGGCTGGCCCCCCTGGAGGGGCTCAGAACCACTGCAGGAGGGGCACAAATGACAACAAAAGACACATAAAGTGAAACGATGTGAAATAAATATGATTCATATCAGAGAAATAAACAAAATCAGTTTTCAGATGCTATCATGCTGACCTTTACTTCACTAAAATTCAACTTGAATCCATTTTTCATCAGTTGGTTCCTCAATTATCTCTGGCTTCAGCATGCCAGTAAAAGTTTGAGAACCAGAAAAAATAAGACTTTATCTGCACAGTACAACCACTAATGTTAGTTAGTCAGAAATTCCAACTCGCTGGCTAGTTTATTAGTACTGCTCAGGGTGCAGGTCCTCTGCCATGTTTCTACAGTAGCCCAAAAGGAACAAACCAAACACTGGCTTTAGATATGGCCTTTTGTGTTTTTCTGAGTCTCCTAAACACCATAGTTTCTTTAACACAATAGGAAGGGGAGGGTAAGATGAGATGTTTGCACCAATAGATGCTACTAAATCCTGAACATTGGTCCTTTAAATCAACTCTAGGAAATGCAGGGTTTTGGTGGCCACATGTGGGGTCAGCAGTTGAAATGAATGTAAAGTTCTCAAGGTATGTATTTCCTCTTCTTACCAGGGATTTGTGATGGAAATCTGGTGAAAAAATATTATTGCAGCCAGTTCATCCGAGGAGCACTTGCTTGCTGCAATTAAGGCAAAAGTTGTGATTTGCAAATCTGTGCATGCCAAGAGGATTTCTCACCCGTGTCCACACCTGACTTCACCACCAACAGGCCACATCTACAGCATCTCAGAGACTCTGAGACGTTAAGAGACTTGAATTTCAGTCCCACTTTGTGATGAAGTCTGAATCATCGAGTGTATTTTGACATGCAAATCTGGCCCCGAGCAAGCTTTCAGTTGACCCCTTCGGAGACTTGGGTGGGCTCCCGAAATACCTCCCTTAATTTGACATGACCTGATTTGGAGGATTTCAGTGTTATTACTGCTCTTGGACGTGTGGACTCACATGCGAGGCGTGAGGTTGAGGGAGGTCTTCCCGGAGCTGTTATGAGAGCTGATGTGAGACAACAGAGGACCGTGCCTGGAGCAAAAGAGAGGTCGAGGTAGCAGGAGGGGAGGAAGAAGCGAGGGAAGGAGGTGAATAACGTGAGTGACAGAGAGGAGTGAAAGGGGAAAAAAAGAAATGCAGGGAACGTAGATCCAACATGCAAATGTCCAAGCCGGAGCATATGAGTTGTCCAGAAGTGTCAGTTCAGCATCCACTACATGTCTTCCCCTTTCTCTGTCTTTCTTCAGCCCTCCCAAGACATCTAACTATTGTGTTGGAAGTCCCTGAGTTTTGACAGCTGTGCTTGGAGTGCTGTGACGGCAGTCTGGAGGGAAGGGTGTGTACAGTATGTCTGGCTGTGTGTTGTCTGACGGTTTGTGGTGGATGTGGACACTGTGGACACTGGTGTGCACTGTGCAGCGTCTTGGTATGCAAATATTGGTGTGTGTGGGACTCTAGAGGTTAGGCCTTTAGGGTGAGTAGTGCATGTGTGTGTGACAACGATAAAACATAATAAATTTGATTTATGCAGCACCTTGTGGACCCATAATGCAGCTCAGTGTGCTTTATTAGCAGCAATTTGACATGATGAAAAATAAATGATAAAGAATGAGGAGACTCCAGCCTCACTAGTGGCTCTGTAAGGCTGCAATAGGAGCGGAGTAGGGATTTCTGTGTTGTATTAGCCACAGCAGTGATTTGAGATAAATGCTAAGGTCAGCTGGCTAACATGCTCACAATGACAATGCTGACGTGCTTAGGTGATATAATACATGCCATGTTACCATCTTAGTTTAGCATGTTAGCATGCTAACATTTGCTAATTAGCGTAATAAATACAAAGTATAGTTGAAGCTGGGATGAAAGTTAGTTTTAGCCTAAATCCCATCCGTTTCAGCTCTGTGCTTTAATAACATTTTCCTTTCCTGACACTGGTTACATATACAGCTGCATCTTAAGTTAGCTAATGTAAGCACAACACTAGCTAACTAGCTGGCTAACAATTGATGTAGATTGTAGCTGGTCAGTTAGTATTTTGCTTGTTGCTAACTTTTATGATGTGATAGGTTATGGACTGTAGCTCTTAGCTTTTTCAACATAGACGAGCCTGTCACATAGTGGACATAGCTTTAAGGTATGAAAAGTAAAAGTGAAGCCTAATGTGGAAGAGACTTAAGCTTGCACTCTTTCTAATGGCTAGCTGGGGATGACACTGCTGTTTGCAAAAAGAAGTCCAATTGTCTGGAAAGTCTATGAGAAAATGACCCTACCTCTCACTTAATTTTTAACCCCAGTAAACAGTTTCCTAATTAGTTTATGGTCTCGATCACTACCTTGAAGTCAATACAGCATGGTGTTCATTATATATTATGGTCCGATTTTGAGTAAAATAGATGATAAAGCATGCTATACTTTAAGGCATGGCTACTTCTCATCCAAATAAGGTCACTTCCGGCTCCAAAAAACAACCTGTTCTCCCTAGAAAAACATGTGTGTTGGTAAAAAGTGTAAGCAGCATTCTGATGTCCATGCATTGTTTGGTGGCGCCCCAAGTAGTTGCTGTAAACATGAAAGGAAAAGTATAAGAAGGGAGAAAATCCACATTTGAAGGAGATGAGGTGGATGTATGACTTAACCAATCACAGGAGATCACCGTTTGAGTCCTGTGTAAGATAATGACGTCTGTTGCATGAGTGAAGTCACTTCTGTTACATGACATACATAAAGTACTTGTTTTAACCTAAACCATAAAATTTCCTCAACATATGAAACATACTGTACTTAAATTTCTAACCCCAATATTTGTAGTTTTTTGCATAAACCTAACCAAACTGTGACAATTTTACAACATAAACAACACATGTAATGTTACCTGAGTCATGTCACTTTGATGTACGTAAAGTAGTTAAGATTTAGTAAACCTGTTGGTTCTGGTACTCTCTACCAGTAATACTAACTGACACTCGACTTATTCTGGAGAATAAGTATGAGGATGTTTAATGGCTTTGATGATTCAAGGTTTTAAAAACGGATTTGTGGTAGTCAACAAATCAATGAGTGACATCATCGTGGCTACTGCCACTTCTCTTATCTAGTATGATAAAAAAAAAAAAAAAAGATAAAATCACCAGAGTCAGTAAGATCTATCCACTGAGAACCATGAATATCTGTTCAAACTTCCATGGCAATCCATTGGATAGTTGTTGAGATGTTTGCAGTCTGGAACAATGTGGTTGACTGACTGACAGAGAGGGGATGATCTGTAAATGTAGCCTGCTGTTTGTGTGTATTTGAGTTTTGCTCCATCTCTGTGTACGTTCATGTTTCACATGCTTTTCACAAAACTTGATTTGGTGAACCTTTCAGTACCCGTGCCTTTAAAAAAACACTGTGCAAGGATCCCATTTAGTTAATGATGTTGCAGCTGGTATACATTTCGTCCTGACCGGTGGAGCTGAGGGAGGAGAGCTTGGGAATAAAGCAGGAATGTGTAGTGGGTGCTAGGCAGCTGGTGGCTGAGCCCCGCTGGGTCGCAGGGAGCAAGGCCAGGCCAGCCACATGAGCCTCAGCTGATTCACACTACCAATGCCATGCACACACACAGGCCAACCTGCTCGCCTGCACGTATCTGCCGTACCATCGGAGGGCCAAAACAGGATGGTTGTGTGCAGGAGTTGGGAAGGTTACTTTTTAAAATATACTTCAATACAATTACTGATTACCTGTTAAAAATATAGTCAGTAACTTCATTATTTTCCATTACTTTTGGCTTACCTCAATATCAAATGATGTCATTGTTTAGTCTAATTTATGTCTAAGTACATTGTAAGTTCATTGTTTGTTTTTCCAGCTATTTCTTCTTATGTTATGCATAAAAATATGCTAGTCACACTCAAACTTCAAGTAAACTACCGTTAGCAGCTAACATTAAAAGTTGGTCTGTGTAGCTAACATTAAAAATTGATCTGTGTAGCTAACATTAGCAGTTGGTCTTTCCTGTAAATGTCTCTTTAAATTAGATGTTGAGTCCTTGGATGATTTTTTGAACAGCATTTTAACAGCTAAAGGCAGAAGTGTCACTGCACCGTGATGCTGTCCCACTTTTCAGATTTAAAGACAGAATAATGTGGAAATTTCCACCTAGAGAAGCATGTTTTCCCTAGAGGTCATGATAATGAATTGACTGTAAGATTAGCTGGTTTCACTGAGACTAGAATGAGCTGCATAAATGTGTGCACACTGCATGTGGGACTATATTATTCTTATGTTACAATGTATTTTAAAAATGGTAATCCTGCTAAACAATCCCCATTTTAGCTAAATGTAAGTGTAAATTGATAACATATTTTTTCTGTAACTGTGATAGAATAGAGTTACCTTTTTTTGTATCCTATTTTATGTAATCTCATTACACGTAATCCATCACTCCCCAAACCTGTGTGTGTGTGTGATGGTGCTGGATGATAATAATTACAAAAGCACGGAGCCAAATGGAATGGTTATTACATCTGGATGCTAATTAAAATAGACACGTTGTTAATCATCTTTAAGCCCGATAGCTTGTTCTCCCACCCAGCAAGCTGCACACTCTTCCGCAAAATTAGCAGTAATCACAAGGGTCAACAGAGTTCTCAATGTTCTCCCAAAAGCAACTGCTGAACACAAGTCAGTGTAGCTGCCAGGCGCTCGACTCAGAACTAATAAGGCAATTGCATTATCACAGTCTGTGCAGAGTTCTTTCCTGCAAAGCGAGAAGTTACTGTAACTGACTCAACTCCAATTAGCATCAAAATGAGCAGCTGGATTTCGGTAATGACATGGCAAGCACTCAGGTATCACACTTATCAGTCTGCCCGGAGCGTTGTCACACCATAAAATACTCACACGTCCAAGGGCCACAGAGCATTTATAACAGGTACTTTTCCTCCTGTTTGCTCTCCAAACACGGAGCCTTATCAGCTGATGAGGGGAATGCAGGAATATTTGAGGAAGAATGCCCCACGCCTTCACTTCCTCCTCATCACTTGTGGTTAAACACAGGGGTTGCATAACTACCAGATGAGTGTAAATTTGTACCTGAAGAGGCATTTTCTTTATATACCTTGTAACCTGCAGTGACGTCCACGGGACTGGCTGACCTGCATTGACCTTCGGAGATGAGGTTAAGGTCTGTGGCGTGGTAGGTTTTTTTTATTTTGGGTCCCTCCTAGTTGTTTCTGGGATGGGCAGAACATGTGGTGAGTTGCTCTCATGTGCTCAGATCAGGAAACATTTTTCTTTTTCTTCCCCCCTGAGCTTGTCTAAGAAGCTCATAAAAGCACAGGACTTCCTGCGGTCATTTAATGACACGGCACGCATTGTCATCAACTGACTCACATAAACACTCCCTGACATGCCAGCCAAAGACCTCATGTCTCTTTTATGACCTGCATTCAAATTTTCTCTAAATGATATGTTTTTTTATGCACCTGAAAAACATGAAAATTGAAATCTATCCAGCCAAGGAAGAAAATGATAACATCTCCTGGAGTCTGGAGACATAAAATACACATGAAGCAACATATTTCCCATAAATACTTCCAGTTTTATGTGGGAAATGTGCTAAATGAGGTATAAGTAGTCAGCACTCTAAATGACCTACTCCTTATGCTATAGATCGTCTTCTGTCATCTGTTCTGTGACGCCCTCAACTGGTCAAAGGTGGAACTTTCTGCTCTGCAAACCACAACCTTCCTGCAGCTTTTACTGGCATTCATATAATAAAACAGAAAGACAACAAATAAATCTTGAATTTACTAAATCAAACAAAGACAAAATAAACAACAATTTTTGCCTAAGCACAACGGATACCGCAAGGAACATTTTAACAAGAGCATGAAATTCGACCAGAACATGTGAGTCACAAATTACAAATTACCGGGGATTTAACCAGCTGAAAGATATTTCCCTATAAAAGCATAAAGGTCAACATGTTGACATTGTTTTCTGATAGTCTGCTTCTCATTGAGGAATGTTTACAGTAATTGCTGGTTCATAATTGAAGGAAATGTTATGTTATGTTACTTAAAGCAATAAAATAGTCCATTAAAATGCCGAAGTTGGGACAATATGCAGGGGTGGAAGTAACAAATTACAACTACACGGATTACAGTAATTTTTTTCAAGTAATGTGGAATCAACTAGTCTTGTTTTCATTAGCTTAATGTAAATATCCAAGTTTTACCTGTTCAAGTTAATTACACTAAATTATTTTATTTTCAGAACACTGTAGAACTTATAGTTCCTCTAACTTAAAGTCTTTTGGCTTGAAATGATCAGCTCATTAAAATAAGTTTATAAAGAAATATGATCAGTGTATTAACAGACTTCCCAGCATGCTTGAGGGATGAAACAGTTTGAACAAAACATACATGATGTGAGCTCAACCACAATTAAGGTTAGTATTACTTAGTTAATTAAAAGTTAATGAATTATGATAAATGTTAAATGTTGTAAATGTTTGTCAATGTGGCTAAAGAGTTGTTGGTTCAACTTAATAACTTGAGATTATTGAACATGTTTTCTCAGGTACAACTGAAATAATGTCAAGTTTATTTGTATTGAATTATTACAAATGTACCTCAGCTTGTCTTTTCAAAATCAGTCAGCTTAAGTCTGCATACCAACTTTTTTTTTTTTTTTTTAAGGCAAAACAAATAGTCAAATCATAAAAAGAAAAAAGAAGAAGCTGCAGCAGGTACAGGTTTGGAGAGGTGGCTGTGACCACTGAACAGAACAGCACAGGAGTTGAGAGTAATTTAGAGTGAAGATTTGGAAAAACAGACTGAGTGCCTGCTACTGATTATGCATTAAATGTCAATGGTTCAAAAGTAACTCATACTGAGTTGAACACTTTGTACTTTTACCTAAGTATTTTTTTTAACACTAGCAGTTATTCTTCACTGTAAAAATCATACTGGAATTGAGCAAAATCAACTAATCTCTTCTCATTAACATGAGTTTTACTAACTTGAAGTCTATTGATTTGAAGTGATGAGTTTGAATGAATATACTGTAGAGAGTTCACTCAACTCATTAAATAATATTTCTAAAGAAAAATGATCAGCAAAAATCTTTTTTTTTCTAGTTTGAAGAAAACTTATGTGATGAAAATTTGCTCTGTCTCTAACAGACTTAACGATAAATCAGAGTTGCCTGTTTTCATAATAATGAAAACAGTGTGATCCAATATTAAGGTTAGTACTGAATTTAGCCCCTTCCTTGTTACATTTTAAACTTAATTTGTACCATTTTTGTGGCTCCAACAGCAGCAGCTGAAGCTGTGAGCTCTTAGTTCAAAAGGAAAACTGAGGAAATAAGAAATGAAATCAAATTTTATGGCAATTTTCATCTCCATGACTGAAGAGTTGTTGGTTCAACTTATTATCGGAAGCTTATTGAATATATTTTCTCACTACAACTGAAACAATGTCAGGTTTATTTGAAAAAAAAAAAGTTTATTTGTATTGAATCATTACAAAATTACCACAACTTGTCTTTTTACATTCAGTCAATTTAAATTTAAGACACTAACTGTTTTAAGTTAAATAGTTGTTCGTGTTTTTTTCAGTGTTATAGTTGAGTACTCTTTCAGTAATGTAACTGTACCTCTAGTTGAGTACAGATTTTCTTTCCACCAATGTCAATATAATTAGGTATATTAAGAGTGAACATGTAAATGAGTGTAATTAAAAATGAGGAAACAGTAAAGTACAGCATTAGTCAGACTCAGAGACACCTCGGCTGTGTTCACACCAGTATGTATTGGGTTATTAATAGTTGCTATGATACCCACATCCTCTCTCGCCACTTCTTTGTCCGAGCCTGTCCTGTGATTTAGGGCACTATATAAACCCTACTGGGCCAGCCCTCTGTCCTTTTCTGGTTGCTGTTATTGTTGCGGAGCACAGGCCATGGTGTTTGGCTGCTCCAGCTGAGACAGAGAGCACCTACTGGGCTTTTCCCATGATGATGAGAGCCGTTCTGCTCGGCCCAGTCAGCAGGCAGTGGATAAGGGCCCCCAAGCTGCTCCCACCTCCACTTCTCTCCCCTTCCCCGAGGCCCCCCGAGCCTCCCTCTCCCTCTCCCTCCTCCTCCTTTAAGTTCCCTCAAGTCATGATCTGGCCCGTAAATTAGTACGGGGAGAAAAATAGGTTCTGTAAGATGAAACTGGGTTTCTGTGTGTATCAGCACACGACTCAGGGGAGACAAGAGAGAAGAAGCAGGCAGTAAATCCATTGGAGTCCACTGATAGCGCCTGTTTGCACAGCCACTGCCGCTTCCTTTGATCAAATGGCTGGGGGAGCGGGGGGTCGTGTGGCGCTGCCGAAGGTCAGCTATATATTACACTCCTAAAAGTGATTACTGAAATTCTTAAGTGAAACCATTCTGCTGCCAGGGTGTGCTCTAATCCCCTGCAGCGTTGTCTGGGCCGGGGCTGGGGCCGGGGCCTCTCTGTGGATCTGTGCGCCCAGCACTCCTTTTCCCCTTCCCCACTTGTGTTTTCTATCATCAGAGCAGGCCTAAAAAAGAGCCCCTACATGGAAACATGGCCTATCCAGTTGCAATATCAACTGCCGGGGCTCGCAGCACTGTAAAAAGTTGAGAAAACGCAAAAGTTTAAGACAAGTTACTTCGATAGACTTTGGAGTTTTCAGCCCAACTCAAAGTCTTAAAGGTGCAACATGTATGATTTTTTGTTAAAAATGTCCAAAAACTAACTAAAACTACCAACAATTTTGATGCTATGATAAAGCTGTCTATGTATTGTGTTGCAGAGATATCTACTGAAGTCACCATGCTAAGGTGCTCCATGCTTCTAGTCCACCCAGACATGAGTCACCTAATAGGACCAACAGTTACATGGCTAAGTGAGCTAATTAGCTAACAACAGCTATGCGGCTGTATTATAGAGAACTGGATACAGCCTTGGACTCTGACTCTGCTCATTCTGCTCCTATTCCTATGAGAGCTGCTCATTGGCTCATATGAAGCCAACTTTGGTGTCAGAGCTTCCACATTGTGTGGCTCATTGACCAAGAGACTTCCTTCAACTGAGCAGCTAACTTCCAGTTTAGCCTCCGCTAACTTGAATGGGATAAAATTATTTAACTGTACAGCTCTTCTCAACTTTCCAAAATGTTACTGGACCGAATTGATCAAATTCTGAGTGAAACGGGTCATTTCATCGAGTTTGTGATGCTGAAAAAAGTTTAGCTTAATTTCTTTCACAATGTATGCCTATGAAGGAAACATATTTTTGGGCTGCAGAGTATCACATGATGTTGTCATTACACAGCTTGACTATTATGTCAAATAGGATTCAAAACCTGGAGCTCTTCCTGGGAGCTAGATAGTTAGCATTTACCTAGGTTATGTGCTTCCCCTATTTGTTTGGATCTATTGAATTCTGCAGGCTGGCAATTCTTAGATATTGCACCTTTAAATTAAAAAAAAAAAAAAAGTTTTACCAATACTTTACTTATAGTTTAGTGTAATACTGCTTTGTTGAGATAATTGACTTTTCTTGTTAAGATAAAATTTGATCTTTGAGTTTTGGAAGTCCCCAAAAATTGCATTTCAAAGATGAGTAACCTCAATGGACTGAGAGTTAATAATTTAATATTTTTAATTGCAACCATTTAGTTTAATGACTAATCAGGTTCACAGCTCACTGTGAACACTTTTTTGAAATACACTTTTTTGGGGTTTCTAAAGCTCAGATTCAAGTTTATCTAAAGATTCTACTTTGTTTATTTTACCTCAAAACTCAAAAATCTAGTGAAGGCAGCTGCCTTGTTTTTTCAACTTTTTTTTACAGTGAGGAAAACGAGAGCGAGAGAGAGGGAAGGTAGTGTCAGGAAACAGAAATATGCACACACTTCAAAGGCTCTGGCAGCAAATTAAGGGTTAGGCATTGGACACGACAGTAAGTGGCCTTTACATCAGAAACAGGGTAAACAATGTCTGGATTGTGTTTCGCTTCTTTCCTCCGTGTTGTTGCACAGAGACCCCCCGGCTCTCCATCTGCATGCTGGCTGTGCTGTAGGTCGAGCACTAAAACAGCTCAATGAAGGTTTTTTTTTTTTTTCTGACATGGAGCAAATCATTTTCATCAATTGAGCCATGATGAAATGTTTCGTGTCTGTGCCACCGAAGTGTGTAAATGAATGGAAAATCTGACACAAGAATGAATGGTTATGTGGAGTATGTAATCTAATAAAGCCTCTGTTAAAATTCCACGATTTATGACTGGTAGCTAATCCTCGCCACAATGTTACACACTGTATCAAATCAATTACGAGCACTTATAAAACACAAGTGCTGCTTTAAAGCGTGATACAAACAAGCTTCAAGAGAGAAAAGTGCATGTGGGTGCACGTGTGTGTATGAGTTCCACCAGCGGCGAACTCAGCTGTCACAGAGGCAGGGGCAAGAAGAAAAAAAAAATGGAAGGGGGGGCCACCAGCTCTACGTAAGGGGGGATTTGACTTTGTAATATTTTGTCCACTGGTGGGGCACCCAAGAGTGCATTTTATCAAATTATTTCCAGTGGAAGGGCACCCTGGAGGGCACTTAAGCATGTTTTGTCCACTGGAATGGCACGATAAAGGACATTTTTTCATGTTTTCCCCACTGGAAGGGCAACCTATAGGGTATTTTGACATGTTTTATCCACTGGAGTGGCACCCTAGAGGGCATTTTATCACATTTTGTCAACTGGAAGGGCACCCCTGAGGACATTTTAACATTTTTTCATATTTTATTTACCATGTGGGGTATCCAAGAGGGCACTCATGCAACGTTTTTTCAAACTTGCCCTGCTCCCCACCCTTGTGTCCACCAGTGGTTTCTACTGCAGCAGCATCACAGATGCGATTGAGCCAGCCAACATGATCTAAACAAGAATTATGTGAAGTCATGCTCTATGAAACTTTATACACATTTGCTGATCATTACCTAAGATTGCTTTGTGTTAACTTTGGCACAGCGGCTCTTGGCTCTCGGATCGAAAAAGGGATGATGTATTTCCTCTTATTTATTATTTGCACTGGGCTACTGAGAGGGAAAGGGAGGGAGAGTGTGAGCGGTATGCCTGCGACTGGTGCGTAGATGCCAGGAATAACAGAATGAAACTTGCTCCTCGGCCTCATTAGTGTGTAGAAAACAGTTCCCGGGAGACACAACAGAGTGTAAATACATTTAAAACTCTTTACACCGCAGGATGCTACACGCCAGCTTCTACCTATTTCTGCTCGTTTTTTCCCCCTTTTAAAATGAGAATGTAAACTGCATCGAGTGCTGCAAGTGTGTGCAGGCTTCAAAAGAGTTGCAACCCCATGTTGCACGTCTCATAAATTCTAGTGAGGGAATTCAAAGAGAAATTTATCGAGCATGGCATTCACACATGTTGACAGTAAAGTGGGCCAACTGCACACCGGGTCTTGGGAATTTGTAGGAGCACATGGCCCCTTTTTTTTTTTTTTGCTTTGAAACACCCTCTTTGACCCTTTGTCTGCTTATGCAATGTCTTTGCCCTTTCCATTATGAAAAAAGAAGAAAATTTATATGAGACACAAAAGCCCATAGCAGTGTCCTGTAAATTAGAAATGTCAGATATACTGTTGTAAACATGGAGAGATTTATCTATTGATGTTTCATGACCTGAGGGCCTTAGGTACAGTATTTCATGGACACTTCTTAACCCATTACCCCCTGAAACAGGTGCACTGTTATCCCAAATAAGGCGATGTGCTATAACATCATCATTTCCCAACATTTTTTTCTAATATGAGCAAGCCCCTGCCATATGTTCCCACCCTGTGCTGACTTTCTCTCCACTTGTTTGTACAGTAACGGAGGTGTTTATGGTCTTTGGATGTTGCCAGTTTCACTAGAGAGAGGACCGCCGAGCACCTATGGGAGTCAGCGTACTGTACAGGACCACACTTTTGGCTCCGTCGCCTATTGACACAGCTGCTATCAAGCTGAAATGATCTGATTCCAGGGGTGGTGAACACATATCTGCGCACACGTACCCACGCGCACGCGAAAAAGCACATGGAGACACACATCACATGTTTGTCTTTTCCTTTTAAATGTCATTAAGTGCTACTCAGACACAGCTTGATGTTGACTTTTGGTGAAATGAGAGCGCTCTTGCCCTTTGTTCTTGCTTGACTTATGGTGGTTCATTCAGAGGCTGCCTCACAGGATGCTACAAAGTGTTGGCTTCCTTGCTATCAGCAGAGAAGGGCAGTATGTCAATTAAATGTAGTTAAAGTTCCCATGAAGTCCAAATGTTTAAGTGTTTTTATCACATATACATTACAGTATACGTCGCCTTTACGCCAGTGAAAAGTAATCTTCTAGATATTCTTGGGTATTTTTAATGGTATTTCAGAGTTGGGTTTTTTTTCTGAAAACTGCACTCATGGATGCACACTAAGTTTGTGTCCAATGAAATGCATTCCCACTTATGATGCATCTAAACATTAAAAGTGACAATACGTCCGTTCACTGTAGAGGACTGGAGAGTTTCTCTGGCCTGGGCGTTACACTGTACAAGAGCACAATTTGGGTGAAACTGGATCATATTTTATGGAGAAAATATTTTCTGTTTTCTCCTCTGATGTCCTCCAGCTGCTCAGCTTCAACAGGTTTTTTTTCAGTTATTTAATTAGCAAGCAAGAGAATCAGACACAGCCGCCTACCAGTGAACGCGACCAGTCACCAGGAAGGACAAAGCCTCCGAGACAGAGGGTTCCCTTATGGAAAGCTAGCTTTACTTGTTATTGAAGTAACTTAGCTAACCGCTAGCTGTCATGCTGAGAGAAAAACCCAGCAAGAACCAGCTCGGTTCTGTAGCTTATTCCCTGTCCTCTACGTGGCCTCAGTTTGTCTCTGAGGCTGTTTTGGTCCCGGTCTGGCCGTGTTTACTGGGAGCTCTTAGTCACAGAACAGTCAGCTAATTTGAATGCTCTCCCTCCTAGCATTATGGGCGTAAAGCACAGTACGATTGGCTGCTGTAACTGCCAGTCAGTATCTATGAAAAGTCCCTCCTTAGCTGCCTGTTCTACTGGGAACACAGAACCAATAAGCTTTATTTCATCGGAACTTTAAAATATGCATTAAATTACTTTGGAGTATCTTGCAATTTGCATTTTGCAGAGTAGAAGAAAACAAGATGGGATTTGTAAATTAATATTTTATGAGCTTGTCTTTGAAATTATTAAATATGTAATTTCATTCTCAAATAAGACATGTTCTTATCCCCAGGTTTAAACTGTAGGGAAAAAAAGCTTGAGCAAAGCTGCTTTACTGTTTGGTGAAAATTTGCCCTAAGATAAAGATATATAATAAAAATATGATCAGATACTGCAGCTCAGGCAAGTTCACTGAATGACACTAAAATCCAGCGAGAAGGGAGCCAGAAACCGTCAACACGTCCTCATACCTAAAGCACAGGATAAGTAGATTGCCAATGACTCCCAAAACGACATACATGATCATTGGGAAGTACCAGTGACATGAATACTGGACCTAAAGTATGTGATGTACATCACATCACAATCATATGGTTAAGGTTGTGAAACTGTCGCAGCTTGGTTAGGTTTAGACACCAAAATTACTTGGTTAGGTTTAGGAAAACATTATGGTTTGGTTTTCTAAGTGACGTCACTTACAAGATGTAACTTAAGTACAATACTTTAAATAAGTTAACATTAACTTCTGGTTTCTCTCAGGATCTGAACCCTGATCTTCTGGATGAAAGTCCTCTGTCTGACCCGTCCCTCCCTACACACTTTCTTGCTTTTTATTCTGCTCCCATCATAACTACTCCAGCTACTAAATGTCCCTGTCTAGCAATAAATGTAAGTAAGCTGCTTTCAGAGATGACCTACATGCACCTCTGAATCCGCAGCCTCCCACCTCCAAGACATCCTGAGTGGCTACTTCAGATATTTTCAGTATTAGTGGGGCCTAAAATGTGATAATATCATCTTATATAAAATCCATTTTCAGATTACAAATTACTTAATTAAATACATTTTCCATACCAGCATTTTGTATTGTATATAAATACACCTAATGAGCAAGTATTTGTACTGTAATAAGATACTTTTTGATGTATCTGTGCCCGCCTCTGGCTATCAGCTGCTGATGTAATCACCAAATCATGTCTTTAAGGTTGATTTAAATCTCCTGCCTGCCTCATCCAAGATGTACAAGCCTGAGGCACTGAATGAATGGTAGAATGGGATTTTTTAAATCATGTTTTCCTTTTATTTGGGCAGCTCGACTTTTCTAGTTTTTTTTTATGATGTGCAGAGTCATCTGGTTACTGTACAGCTCCTCGGCAGAGCCATGCAGGTCCTGAGTGATGGAGAAAAGCTGAGAATGGAGAGTGAGAAAGTAAATAAAAATCTGTATGATAATAAATTGCATCACTGGTAATTCTATCCAGTGCGGTGCGCCGCAGCATGCACAGCCCCCTTTATACGCGGGGGCCCGGGGAGATCTGCTGATAACATGGGGATTGATGTAGGCCATTAAAGGAGCGTGTGTGCCGGCCTGGAGGGGTGCGTTACATTTGGCCTCCACAACAGCACTGTATATCAGCATGTTGTCACCTGGGCTGATGTCACAGCAGGTCCTTCGGCTAAGAAAACACACTCTGTGTCCTGGGTGGGTGACCAGCGCAGGCTCACTCACTACCCACTAATGTGCTGCTCGTGCCGAGGGGTGCGTTGTTTCGAGTTCATGGCCTCTCCAAATGTAATCCATAACCAATTAAGCATTTTGCGTGTGTAACTATAGAGACCTTTCAACAAAACAAGATGATGTGGTTCAGCATGCGGACGGAAAAAAAGCGAAACAAAGGCTGCTTCAGGACCAGGCATTCCTGTAATAGTCCTGTTTTTATTGAGTTGATGGGGAGGTTATGAGGCTGCACGACAACATCAAAACAAAAAACACAAGAGTTGTATTTAGACAATCAGGATATTGTGGAGAGATCTTGGCCTAACTTTCTCTATCTCATCATGTTGAGTGACTCAGCCTGTAGGGACCCTCTCATTGGAACGTGTGTGCACTTGTTCATCTCATGCACTACACACCGAAGACCTTGAAATAATCTGACAACCAGTTCCATGAAGGCAATTTGTCCCCTGGTGCACCTTTCTCCATGAACAGGGTCACTCCTGTTTATCTTTTCATCAACAATGGAAGAAGTACTTGGTTCTTTTACTTAAAGGGACAGTTCAGATTAAAGTGGGATTGTATGATGTACTTGATAATCAGTGTATTAGCTAAAGTAGATGCCAGTCGGCACGCCCCCAATTTGAAGAAGCAGCAAGCACGGAAGCTAGGAATTGTTCTGCTGTGGACAGGGTCAGCACTGCCACTTAAAAAAGGTCTACCTAAAGAAAATGCTATATTAATTTGAGTGTACAAAACAAACAGATTGAGGCCACAGTAGACTAGCAACTCCCCTGTTCTGCGGGGTAAAATGACTGATTTGGTCTGGTGGCGAGGTAAAGCGGTGAAAATCTTTCAAATATGGCGCACATTGATTTTTTGTAGGTCTACCTTTTTAAAGTGGCTAAAATTAATTTTATTGCTGACCTTGTCCACAGCAGTACATTGCTTAGCTTCTTTGCTGGTACTCCTCTTTGCTTCTCCACACTGGGGACATGCTGACTGACAAGAACCAATGTATTAGCATTAAATACTCATTAAAGGAACAGTTCACCTCAAAATAAAAAAAATATGTATTTTTCCTCTTACTTGTAATGCTATTTGTCTGACTAAATAGATTTGGTGAGTTGCAGAGTTTTGGAGATTCAGCCTAAAATATCATGAAACTAGGTGATGCTCAGCTCTGCTTAAAGTGCCAAAAACTTAAAAAAAAACCTCAACAGCAATGTCTCTCTCCAGAAATCACGACTCGATTAATCAAAACAATCCACAAACCTTGTCATGTGGGAACTATTTTCTTTATACTTTAGAAAGAAAGTAGTTCCTACATTAAAGAGAACACACATCTCTACTGCTGATATCTTCAAAACTCAGCATCGTCCAACAAAAAATCCAAAATGGATAAATAGCACTACAGGCCAGAGGAAAAAATATCTATATTTGATTTTGGGGTGAACTATCCCTTTAAGCAGAATGGCCCATTTCAGAATAATGTATATTATTGGATTACAATCACTGATGCATAAATGTCTTCATCACTTTAATGTTTAATGAGTTCATTTTAATTACATTATTTATACCACCAGTTATCTTAATTTAAAATCAAATAAAGTATTACTTGATTACAGTTTGTATTAATAAGCTGTCAGATAAATGTAGTGAAGTAACAAGTACAATATTTCTCTAAGAGATGGAGTAGTGCAGGAGAGAGTAACAGAAAATGAAATACTCTAGTAAATGTAGCTCAAAAGTGCACTACTTGAGTAAATGTACTTAGTTACATTATACCACACCTTTACATGGTCTTTTTCTTGCCACACCCCTCTCCTCCCTCTGTCGGGAATGTTGTGTTATTCTGGGATGTAAAAGCAGCAGCAGGCTTGTCATTTCGGGATCATGGTTTCTTTGGATTTAATCCATTTAATCAAAGGAAGGTGTTAATTCACGGCACCAGCTGGCTGTGATTCATGCTGCTACAGTAAAAACCTGCTTGTTTGTTTTTTCCTGTAAGTTATTCCAGTTTACGCTCACATTTTGTCACATTTTTGCTCTGGTTCCATGTTTAAAGGACCAGGTGTAAAGCTGTACGCTGGGATAACACACTACACATACAGTTGGCTCTTTATTTAGATGTGAGGTGCAATGGAAAAGGACTTGGAGCATTTGATAGCATGCTCATTTCACCCTGAATTACAGTCTACAGTGTAGCTGAAGAGAGAATCTAAATAAGTCATTGTTATACTTTTGCTTGTGGAGATAATTCTGTGTATGAATACTCTGTCAAAAAAACAATGTTATTTCTGGACTCTAATAATATTTCACCTTGAAATGAACTTCATATTCAGTTTGTTTCTTGTGTTATGTGATCAAAGGGAGAGAACATGGTCCCTGATATAGTTATACTTAACACGTAAGAATCGCAAAATTTTGGTCATGTCGAATTCATACTCCGAACAAACAGGGGGCAGCATATCAGCAGAGTAACCACTAACTGCTATGGCTGCTGTTAGCTAGTTAGCTCAGTTAACTGTGCAGCTAGTGTCTTAGTGTTTACACCTCTAGCACAGGAGCTTTGGACTGTTGTAGAAGGAAATTTTCAAGCCAAGAGTGACAGAGACCCAGCAGGGGATACTGGCAGGGATTGATGCTGGAATGGCCACCTGCAGCATAACCAGATGGGCAGGCGAAGGAACTGAGCTCAGCAGCCTCCTGGTGAACGTGGCCAGACCGGCACTGCACAGCCTCAGACACTGACAGAGGCCAGTGTGAGAACAGGGAATAATGCAGTGCAGAGCAGCTCTGACCAGGACTGCTGAATAGAGAGGTGTAAGAACTGATCTTTTCCTTACATTTCGTTAGATTGATTTGTTTATTTATGAGGATAAAAGCTGGGAGCTTGTGGAACACAACAACCCTGCGCTCACACACATCCCAGCTGAAACTACAGGTGGACACCTGAGCTATTCAGACTATTGCCACTTGAGGTACAAAGTAGTATTACAGGAAACAATGGGTCGTGGCTAACTGGTTAGCATGCTAACTATACTAACTCTGCAAAACAATACAAAGACATATTTGACATGTTGTTGCTTACTTCTAAACATTATGTTAATAATTTTAGTTCTGTTTTGAATATTTTATACCAGATCTTTTCAGTGTGAAAACAAGAGGACTAATATTCATACATCTTACACCTCAATAAAATGATCATTTAAAAAGTCCCAAAAATGTCTGAATGAAGAGAGTGAAGTTATATATTATTAGTGATATATTGTATTGAAAATGTTGCCCACTCAAATCCAATAAATCAACACTTTATTTAAACAGCATGTTTCTTACACAGAGGACAAATAAAGGTGCAAAGTAAGTGCATTTAAGGTAAGTATGAAGTATGCTGTAACTTTAGAAACAGAATTAGTAAAAACACACAACCAAATAGTTAAGCGTGTGTCAGTATACCACTGAAAATTCAAGATAATTAAAAGAAAATCTTTAAAATTCAAGTAAATCAATTCATTAAAAATATTCTGTATCATGACAGTATTATAGGCAAGTGGTCTTAGGAAATGTTAAAATTAGGTGGCATGCTGAGCTAAAAAGGCTCTTATTCTGTGGAGAAGCTCTTTCTTGACGCTGTCTGGCACCAGGGCTGCAAGAGAGAAAAATTCATGATTAGGACTTTTTCTTTCACACAGTCGCAGTCTAATGCAAGTCGTGCTGCAAAACTTCCATGTATATGCTGACACCCACATCCTTTACTGGAAACATAACATCTCATGACTGCACCACCTCCTACTGAGGCTGCTGTCGGTGAAGAAACTCTGTGTCCTGATATGATGGAGGCAAAATGCTAACTTTAGAAAAAGGCTTTTCTTGTACAAAAAGCACAAGTGTTCTGTTTTTAACTCAACTATAAACTAAACAAAATTAAATGCAAATAACATGTACTTAACAATGTGATCTTTTAGGGAGGATTTTTAGAAATCAGTGTTGGTAGCAGGAGAGATGAGAACAGCACAGCCATGAAAGCTGCACAAAATCTGACAAGAGACAGTTTTACACTGCATGTGTTACACCATCAAATATACAAGTTAAGATACCTCTTCCTTTAGGAGTGATCTCCACCACCAGATCCTCCACAGTGACGTGCTCCAAGCCCTTTTCTTTGATTACTTCTACAAAAAAACAGTAGATGATATTAAAAAAATCAAATACTATATGTATGTATGTATGAGACTATCATATTGATTGACAGATGTGTTAATACATTTGTTAACAAATGATTTATGATGCTGTGAAAGATTTGTGTACATGATGTGATTTGTAAACAGTGATGTAAAAAAGACCTACTTTGAATAATGACAAGTAAATAAAAATGCTGATTTCTTCATCTATAATTTAAACTCTCTAAATATGTCTGAATCTAGCTCATAGTTATGTAAGCAATAAAACTAGGCCTTCAAAGTAGAGATTCACAAGAGAGTAAGAAGACGAGGGAAACTTTCAGTTCTTTGGCTGTCAATCAATATACTTTTTCACAGCAGCCATATTGATATGAAATAGTAGGGTCGACACAGGAATTAACAATGATTCTAGTTAAGGTATTGTCCCATTTAGTGTAGCGGAGCCTTTCCAGTGAGTCAGCATTCACAAACAGCAGCACTCTGACTCTGTTTGACCTGAATATAATGGAACCTTAATTAATATCGGTGGCAAAACCTTTGTTTTACACAACTATTTCATGTCAAAATGACTACAGTATATCTATGCTATGTGTTGTTACAACAGTGCTGCGATTTGTACCTTTGCAGTGAGCTTTCATCTGATCCTTCCATCCACACTCAGTGAGTTTAGCCCTCAGTAACTCTTTCAGTCTGGCAATGAGATGCAAAAACATGTAACAGTGTAGCAGGTGTGTTTGTTTTGTGCTTATTAGGTTATTAAAAACATCCGTTATCATCTTCACCTTGTGCTGCCTTCAGATGGGGTTGTATTAACCATGTTCATGAGAAGAGTTCATAATCGTCCCCCACTTGTGGTACTACAAGTTTAACAAGTTCTAACGTGTTTGCTGACATTTTTAGAACTGGTGGAGGTCAGGGGAGTCCATTTTCCAGTGGATGTTAAGTTCAATTATTGTAATTTCAGTCATATAAAGTTTGTCTTGTAATTTTATGTCTGTCTCTGCATTGTGTTGAAATACACTGAAGGTCAACATTTCTTGGAAAAAAGCTAGATGACAAGAGAACAGCGAGGATCACCAAGCATATCAGACATGACTTCCCATGTTGTAACCATGAGCTCACAAGTTCCATTTGATTGCAGCTTTGATTACAACGCTACTTATTTTATTTACTGATTATTGGCATTCTCTGTTATGTTGACAGAATTACTCGGGATGCATATTAAACATCAGGTCAGATAAATTATTGGCCAATATGAGCCTATCACAGCTTTATCAGTCTGTACTGGTTTTGCCATAAATTAGCTGATAAATATCGACCACATTCACATCTGATTCGACAGATTATGTCCAGGAACTTAATTTGAATTCACAGGCACTATAAAAGCATTAGTATATTTGTGAAGTTTTTTAGGTACTTTTCTAGAGAAAATAAATGATAATTTAGTCAAAACAGTTCTTTGTTTTTGTTGTCATATTGTTAGACTTGGTTTGGTCAGAGCTGTGGAATCTTTAGTCATGATTTTTGCTGACTAGATCTGAGACTTTTTTTTATCCTCAGATGTGCATAAACTACAGATTATATACACTTCTTGTCAAAATGCAAACATGTGAAATGATCTTTTTGGTACTGAACATGAGAAGCTGTTACTTATTGGTCATCAGTACTGGCTGCAAAAAAAAAAATAATATAACTACGCACCAGTGATGCGTCTTTGCATGTCAGAAAAATTAATGTGTGATAGCACATCAGTTTTCCTCGTGGCTTGGAGGAGCCACTTCAGTTCAGTACTCATGACTTATGCCATATATATATATAAAAGTCTGTATACAAAAATAATTTAAATGATACATTAAGGCACCAAGAATGGAAACAATTAAATTGATGCTTATTTTGGACAGCAAACCTTTGGAATTAATCGTTTATTTTTGACTGCACCAAAAGAATAAGGGGGTGGGAACCACTGACATCAGGTATGATACGACTATCTGAATCATAAGTTGCAGACACAGGATATAAGAAGGGATAATGCACTAAAATACAACATAATACAATAGATACAAAATAATAGCCTCAATCAACATTGTTCAAAAACTTAAACGACCTGTTGTTTTATCTTACCTCTCTCGTTCCCCCATCTCTGTCAGCTTTTGGTTTATAGTAGCCCTCATTCTGGTCTCTTTACTCATAGTCTTTTATCTGCAGGCAGAGAAATAACAGCATGTCGATGCAGCAAATATAACGTAAAGCTGGCGCAGCAAAGTTTAACACGACGTTACGCAGAATCTGCTCGTGCAATGTTGCATTAAACTTTTCTAAACAATAAAAGTGTCTACCATACTGAACAGTAACGTTTTACATGTCAGTGTTTAACGAAGCTTCATTGGCTAAACTGGAAGATAGTGTCATGTAAATGTACTTACACGCCAGAGAAGGATGAATAAAAGAGGTCTTCAGTTTACCACAGCGGCGTCAGACTGTGGCGCACATAAAAAAAAAAAAAAGTTAAGATGAAATCACGTCAGTTGGTGCTGAAAACACGGCAGACATGTTTACAACAAACATTACAAAATTCAACAGTCGCTGTGAGCTAAACTATACATTTAACTATCGCTTTAGACAATTTAGCCTCAAAATTGTGATGTTAGCTGATATAACGCAGAAAAAAGAGAGACTGAGCTTTTGACTTCAGGGTTTTTTACCATCAGATATCACATTCCGACTGGAAACATTGAGGGTTCAATGGTTCCTACGCCTCAATTACATGCAATTTTCTGTTACACCACACGGCGGCAGTGTTGGTTAATACTTTTAATCAAAGCCAGTTCTTCTCTAACCTCTAACCTCCTCTTAAAGGATTATATCAGGTTGTATTTCACATTAACACATCTACTCACTTGCTGTTGGCATTTTCTGCATCTTACAGATGTGTGTGTGTGGATGTGGATGTGTGTGTAGAAATACAGTAACTGGGTTGTCACCTGCTGCGTGTCTTTATTTTGTGAGTGAAATTCTACAGATTTCTTTTCTTCAAGAAAACACTCAAATGATACATTAGCTGTTTGATAAGTATTTCACAGTGGGATAGATGTGTACATCACACCAAGGTTACAGTGTTTGGTTGGTTATTTGGTAACTACTCTTGTACATGTATTTATAGATGTGTTCTGACTGAAGCAAACACACTCAGTGGGGGTTGAATGAAGTGTTATTTTCTTTATTTCCACATACACTGTTTCCAGGCCTCTTCTATGAATACCACTTGTATGAGCCTGCTTCTCAGACTAAGTTGGCGAGCAGGGGAGAGTGTGGATATTTTTAAAACTTAACTTAAAACACACATTTTTAACATGAACTTTACTGCTTATTTTATCTCCTTTTTTATATGCTTTCAATTTGTATTCTTTATATATATATTTCTAGTTCAGTGTTTTATTTAATGTTTTGATTTTAATATTTAGCTCTTTTTTTGTTTGGGACTTTGATTTGCATTTGATGTATGTCTTCTGCAGTATAAATAAAGTCTGTTTGATTGAGTTTGATATATCTAAAGAGCATTCATAAAGATTACAAGGTAAATCGGAGGACGAATGACATAATTGAAGCTCAAGGGCATAGATTTAGACACAGGGCTGCCAGTCAACAAGGCATAACACAAGTCTGTTTTCCCTCAGTTTCCAAGAAAAGGGAAATTAAATACATTATATATTAACATGAGAAATGGCTGTGGAGGAGAGTTACCAGTCACTGTCACATTGAGACTTATTTGCTCCAAACTTCAATCGATCATGAATCATGGAGGGGAAAAACATGAATTATAGCAGTCTGTCTTGTTGTTAAAAAGAAGATTGAAACCAGAGGTTCTGGTAAGCATAAACAGGAAAAGCTGTTGCACCTCTGATCCACATGAAATTAAATAAGTGTAAAATTACTAGGTTGCAGGGTTTCAATTCAGATATAATGAACATCTGGATCACAACAGCATAAAACTGTCAGCTGCAGAAATGTCACGCTGACCAAAATAACAAACAAGACTTTTGGTAAATTTTAAAATGAATCCAAAATGATCAAGTAATGAAAACTATCAAAGTGAAAATGATGGATAAAATGAATAGTGTTTCTCTTGGACGGAGAAAAGAAAACCAGATGCAGCAGGAGTTGTGATGTGGGTTTGGTGATGTGGCGTGATGTGAAACTGAAGCTGACGGTGTTGTGTGGTGCACAGCAGCCCAGAGGAACTGAGTCATGGCTATTTGTTCTGTATTAATGCTCCAAACTGTCCGATGCTGATCGTACCCTTGATAATGTGCTACAGTGCCTGAAGTCACATTCAGAAACTGAGTTGGTGCAGGTGAATCTCTGAGGGAGGCTGCTAGAGACGTGTGGCAGCTCTGAAGGACAACAGGATTCTGTGACCACAGAAAGACAATCCCAAGTTATTTTTGATTGAAAAAACACAATTTCATCTTTAATTTAACATAAAAAATGTAGCTTGTATAGTTTTTTAGACCAAGTTTGATTTAACTAAAACTGCTGTAAACAGTGAATCTAAATCTACCTGAAGGAGAAGAAAGTAACTTCAGGTATGTTTTATAACGAATATGATCCACAACATTTCTGTCTGTTTGCTTTCTGGGTCAACATTTGACTGACAACAACAGATCCTTTACTGGATCACTGGATAGCTGGGCTTTCAAAATAAAAAAGAAATGTCCCACACTTTAGAAAATCACAGTCAGTTGTCCCTACCGACTCTTTGCTGCACTTTGCCCTGGAAAACAGCACCTATCTATGGGAATGAGAGGCAGAAAAGTCCCAGCAAAAAAAAACAAAAAAAAAACATAGTAGATCTCAGTGTTACAATATGAATTGAAAGTTCCAGTACTGATGACAATTCAAAGTATCTATAACACAAAGCTCAGGACTTTTTCTTTGCTTGAATACACCAGGAATGATTTTAAAATGACAGGTGCTCCCAGGAGCTATAGTAAAATACAGAACGGGTGCTCTGGGGTGGTCTTGGTTTGCACATAGGACACAAACCCCAGCATCCTTAGTGAAAAGTCCTATGCTTGTTTGAGCCATCCAGCCACCCCACCTCCGCTAGACAAAGACTTTTTCTCTCTTTATACTACACTGGAGGCCCAGTGCATCTCATACACCCGTGAATGGGTTTACATTGAAGTCACTTTGAAAGACTGGCTCGTCACTCTCAGCCGCTGATGTGTACCATGCTTGTCTGTATGAGTCGCTAAGGGGAAGTGTGTGTGACAAACTGGGAATGAGACGGGCTGGTGGCTTTAAAGTCAACTGTGGAAAACAATTCAGACAACACTGCTATTGTTGGAAATTATGCCAGAGACTTTGAAATAAACTGGAAGAGGAAGCTTTTTGTGCTTTTTTATGAATTGTATCTCTTGTCTAAGCTTTGTAAACACCATGCAGCGCTAGAAGAGCATCATTCAAACCATCACCAGTCTGTTACGGCAGCACTGTGCTGCAGGGATGCTGCTCTGCATCAGGCCCTGGAGGGATTATGAAGGAGCAAAAACCTGCTGGGGTTCAGATCATAACTGAAACCTTAATTTTGTTTTCCTGCAAAATACCAATGTGAAACAAACTGAAAGCTACACGGGAATGACTAGAAAACAATAATGTTAATGTCCTGCAGAGACAACATCAGAGTTCAGATGGTGAGACTTTAAAACTGCTGTTTATTCACAGATCCGTGAAAATGGCAGAGCTGACAACAGAAAACCAAGATGAATGGCCACTTTGTTCACCTGTGACCTGGGCAAGGCACACTACATACTGCATTTTTATAGGTCTGTACATAAAGGTGACACTGGCCTCATCATTTTCAACCAGTATTGTGGCAGAAGATCATGTTTATGCAGGAAGAGGAGTCGGGGGCATTAAATAAGGAGAAGGGATTTTAATATTTTTCACAAAAAATAGACACTTTTTATCCTGGGAATAGAAGCTCACCATTCCAGGAAATGCACTTGTTTTTAAGGTTTAATTTCTGCCGAAACACATTGTCATAGCCAATTCCAGGCAAATAGTCAACAAGGAGAACTGTGGGTTCAAAACTTGAGCACTTTAGTCTATTATCTGGTGGTATTATAATGAATATAATATAATTTGCGTATGCTGCATGCAGCTTGACCTTCACCTTCACAACAGCTGCAAGGATGAAATGCCAAGTTTATTGTCTGTGATGTGTCACTGCTAACCAGCCTCATGGAAGAGATATTTTACAATTCTTCATATTATAAACAAATTAAATTCATTAAAACAGGTTAGGTGGTGTTTTCAAAGCCATTGTGTTGAGCTGAGACAGATTCCATGTTGTGCTCACATTCAAAGGCTGCTGCCGCGACCCCACACAAGGCTGGCAGAGTGCACCGCCATGTAGAAAAAGTCAGCCTAATAAATTTAATGATCACTTCAAGTTAAAAAGGGAATCTCCAAAAACAAGCTCTCACTCACTTGGTGTGAGATTTTAGACAGATTTTTCAGGAACTTTTAGCCATCTTTTTGCAGTGAGGGGCAAAGAGCTGCCATCTCTGCCAGTATGTAACCCAGTGCCCAACCCACAGATGGCCCCTGTTTGTGTGTTTGTCTGTGTGTCCCTGTGTGTATTTGTCCACAGCTAATCTCGCATTGCATGTTAGTTCATCCCCCTAATATTTTTTGAGCACATTTATGACTGTATGCTCAATGACCTCTTGTCATTGATCCACAATTTTTGAAAAATGTTGAAAAATGTTGTTTTATACTGCCATTGATTGCCAACTCCTCACTTCTCTTAACTGCAAGTACTTTTAAAACACACAGGGACAATTTAAGTCGCAAATTAAGGATACAACTTTTTTTTTTTGCATAGGGACAGGTCTTGTTTCCCTTTTTGAGGGGGAAAAACAGATTATAGAAGAAAATTCTCTCCTTTTTTAGTCAACAGTGATATTATTTATAGACATGCTCCTGCCTCTAATCATAAATATCTAGATGCTGTCATTCACTCAGCTCTTAGATTTATTATGGTATGGCAACCATCACTGCATTTTGTGCCAAAAGGTTGGTCAGCCTCCTCTTTCTGTCAGATGAGATCAGTACTTTAATCTTGTTATCTATAAAAGTCTCCAATATCTTGATCTCAGTGTGACTTCCTGATTAAATAAAGTATACAAGCGATCAACAACTGCTAGGCTAAAAACAAGACTAATAGTCTGTGATAGGTTTTTGTCTGAATTAGTATTATTTCATTAACTTTTACATTTTCTATATATTTTTATAAGCTATATACACTTTTCTTTCACTGTCTGTGTTTCACATGTGTAGAGTTTTTCAGCTAATAAGGTTGAGTGTGAGTCTGAGTGTGTCCATGTAAGGATAAGGAATGTTGCCTTGTGTTAATTTATGTTCGTTAATGTAAAGAGGTATAGAATGAGACTTTATATGGTAAAGAGTCGGGATGGTCTTTAACCACACATGTATACATACACACCTACAAGACTCTTGTCACAGTTACATATACAGACACACTGACACACACACACATACACACACACACACACACACACACACACACACACACACACACACACACACACACACACACACACACACCACTCCATATGCACTTACTGCATAAGGAGTAGCACATCTGTGCACTGAGACTCTGTCCACACATGAATAAATCAGCTTGAACTAAGAATCGACTGTGCCTGTTTGATTTCCACTTCCTCTGGCCTGTTACTAAAAATCCTTCCTTCAGTCTGTTGAAGGTCTCATTTTTGCCTTTGTTGTGACTCAAAAATTGACATCCATAGAAAAGTTTTGTTTGTCTTAAAATGAAGAATCTTATGGTCCAGTAGTTAGCTACAAAACAAGATGAATAAATCCCCACTTTGGCTGCCATCACACTGTAAGGGAGCTCAGAGGAAAAACTGAGTGAAATTCAGCTCTGCTTTGTTTGGGTTAGATTAACAAGGAGGGGAGAGTAGGGTGAATTATTATTTTGAGAATTAGACAATTTACACTATCCTAAAATTTACAGCACAAAAAACTTTATTCAAAACTTTGCAAATCTTTGTCGGTTGCCACATAATAAATTTTTGGATTACCTGAATCAGAATGTCATGGTTTGCGGTTTTATTTTGTTTTTGTCTTTCTTCTTGTTTCTGACATTTTATTTCCTGTATTTTTCTTCCTTTCTATATTACAGATTGTTTTCACTTGCCCCCATTAGCTTCCCTGTGTATTTAGTCCTGTGTCTTTACCTCCTTAGTGGCCAGGTTGTTTTCATCTCCAGTCAAGCATCCTTGCCTTTGTGTTTTCCCTATTCTTTCCTCATGTTTTTTAACTTTTGCCAGTTATATGGACTTTGGATTTTGCTGATTTGTTTGGATTAATTTGCCTTTGCCTGACTCATCTCTAGTTTTGACCTGTCTGATCTAATGGATCACCTGTAACACCTCATCAAAGTAGCATTCATATTTCAGTTAAAAGTAAGTATGATTCTGTGATCCGCTGTGGTTCTAAACCGTGTTTACATCACGTTCAACCTGAAAACAATTTCAACCAGCAACAGACTGAAGTACTTAATTATTTCAGGCTGAACTGAGGTCAGTCAGGAGCAGTGCAATAATGTCCCAGCTTGATGAGCAGCAGTGTGTGGACCTGACTTCCTTTCTTCTGCACACACACACACAAAATTTCATTGCAACAATGAATAGTCTGTCGGCTCCACACTGTTTGACCCCCAGGAGCCGATGTCTGAATGTCAACACTGTCAGTCACCAGTGAGGGGAGCTCTGATGCCAAAGGTACTGGTTCAGTCACTGAAGATTCTGCTCATTCAATTTATCAATACATGTCTTATTTTTTGAGTAAAAAGACAAATAATCTTGCCATGTAAATTTTGCATCAGAAAAATAATCTAATTTTCAGAAAATATATCTAACTTTGTCTTAATAAGATATTACAGCTAATGTTGATCTAAATTTAACCAATGACAAGCTACAACAGTGGTTTGCATAATATCCCAGCAGAACAAGATTGTTTTTCTTATTTTTAAGAATAAGACCACTTCCACATCTTCTCAATTTAAGAATCTTATGAAATGATACCTATCAAAGTTTGAGTCGATTTATTGGCACTCATTGTCAAGTGTGAGTGCAGGCTTCACATTTCACATTATAGCTGTTCTATTTTTTTTTTTTTTAAATGCTTTTTTGTTAATTATTCATCATCATCATCATCTATATTAAGGTATAGATTCTTAAAGTCAGTTTAATCAAGAAACCAAAAGACGGAAATGTGTCTTATGATAACTTTTAGATTTTTGCTAACTGCAAATCTTAAATTAAGCAAAATGAGGAGACCAAATTTCTCATTTTAAGTATTTCTTAAATAAGTTTTAAGGCCCATTAGGGTCATTTAGTGGCTAGATTTATAAGCTAGCTTTGAGAATTCTAGCCAAGCAAAATTGGTTTACCCAACTGACAATTTTCTTTTTCTTAAAACAAGACAAAGTGATTATATTTAAGAATAAGTGGCTTCTTTCCAGTAGAGCTGTTTTTTCAGTATAAAAGAAAGTCAGTGAGGACTTTTGAAGCCTTTGACCACCTGTTATTATCCTCACAGGAAGAGTAGCTGCTGTAATAACACAGTAGGTAATGGGAATCTAATAAATAAACAAAGAAATAAACAGGTTTTGAGTAACAAATACATCATTCAAACTTGCCTTCTGTTGCTTGTTTTGCATTATTAAGAATTGTTGGACTCATGAACGACATGATAACTGTCTTGCAAGGAAATGCTGAAAGGTCTTCGTCCTTCATTTGGTAAATAAGTGATTACTTTAAGTACGCCTCCAGCTGTCTTTTTGAGGTGAACTGTATAAATGTATTCCTACTTTTTTTAAAATCCTTTTTTAATTCCATGCCGAGGGCAAAGCATCACACATTAATATCTATCATTTAACTTTAATCATCATTTGCAAGCAACATTTCCCTTTTTTCTTGGCAGTTAGATCTTTTCAACCTCAAAGCCCTTTGGATGTCAAGTCATCTTGACTTGCTTTTTTCATGATCAGAATATTCTCTGCTTTCTAGACATGGCTGAACGCTGTGGATCACAAATGGATTCTGGCTTTATTCATATATAAGATAGTAAAAGCCTGCAGATGTAGCTCCACAGAGCGGATATAAATGAGCACTTTTAGGACACATGTTATAACGCTGAGATTTTTTATTTTTTTTTTTGCACATGTAATTGAAGAAACCAAACCTTGGTGTTAAAAATTAATAAAACAATCTTGGAGTGCAAACTTTTTAATCAGGCTAAGGATCGAAAATAAGAAGAGAAGTGGAAAAATAAAGAAGAGACAATGTGTCGAATGAGGTTTTCCTCTGTCTCAGTCCAGTGAATAAATCTCAAAAGATGCTGCGAGTACGAGTCGTGCACAATTAATAAGCCAGAACTTTATTGAGTCTGACCAAGTTTTGAAAAGTCTCAAATTTAAAGAGCCAAACCTTATTATGAAATACCCTGTGACATGACTACCACCCCTGTTCTGCTCAGTTGCTCTGTTTAATTAATCATTTTTACTGACTTCTGGTCGCCTGCATAAGTTTAATTGCTTCTGTTTCACTTGCTTTCCCTAAAATCCACCACTAGGGTCACGTTTAGACAGATTCTCCCTGCAGGACAGCTGGTCAGAAAAGTCCCAAAACCCTTTTAAAGAAAAGTGACAAGATAGGGAAGCTTTTAAATATAATGCGTGCGCCTGAGCGGGACTTAAAATGTCATGCCCAAATAAGAGAATCAGCCTTTTGAAGTCTGGCCAAGAATTACTCCCTGTCTGTCTGAGAGTGGAATTTAGTGGGGCTTCCTCTCATGTTCAAGTGGGAAATGCCTCCCCCTGCATCACCTCATGACAGACTGATTGATGCCCTACCTGCTCTGGGCAGAGTAATGGCCTTCTATGTGAGCGAAGGTCTACATGACACAGAGGAAACTCGTCTGTCTGTCTGTCTGCGTGGGTGTGAGGAGCTCTGGTTAATTATCCACCTCTCTGCTGACAGTGTGCCTGCACGATGAGGAGAGAGCTAGAGAGGGGTTTTATTGCTGCTGGTGATCGTTTGTGCACCTCAGACATAATCTGAGCTGTTTAGACGCCTTTTTAGTTTAGTGGAGCAGATGTGCCTTTGTGTCGAAAGGTGAGGGCCTCAGTGCAACAAGGTGTATAAAGAAGTTCCCGCCCACTCTCAGCTTCTCAAACACTCCTTATCTGCTCTCCCTCCCCCTCTACAATTGACATAGTATCAGCCTATTACCACTGTTATCTTTCCTCAAGCAGCCCGAGGCTGCTGAACAGCTACATTCTTAGAAATAAGGGCTCCAAAAGGCTTGTTGTTGAAGGGCTGAGGTTTCCACCCAGAACCATTCGCCTCTGTAGAGGCCTTTTTAAACACAAGGTTTATCAAAGGTTCTTTGTAACACTAGGAATTCTGTTAAAAACCCAAGGACCATTTTTGGAAGAAATATATCTCAGTTTAAACAATGGTAATGGTAACTGACTGTGAAAATGATAGATGATCATGATGTACAATCAATCAGATTCAATCAGTTTTGTGCCTCATCTCTATAATACAATACGGTTCTTCATAGAACTTCCAGGAGACGAAAGGGTTGTAAACCCTAATATATAATTTTTCATAGATTTTTAGATCCCCCATTGTGGCTTCTATATGAAACCCTTACAATACGGAAGGGTTCTTGGTAGAACATCCTGGTTGGGTTCTTGTTAGCATCCTTAGAAGTAAGAAAGGTTTTGTATAACCCCCAGAGACAGTTTAAGGAGCCAAAAAAAAAAGTTCCACTAGGAGTCAAAAAGCGTTCTTCTGTGGGGACAAGCTGAAGAACCCTACATGGTTCTAGTTAGCACTTTTATTTCTGCAGAAGAGATGTGTTGCACTCCCAGCAAAGCAACAGTCTGCAGGGATCCTCATTTGAATGCTTTTTTTTTTTTTTTTACAATCGGGTAATCATAAATCTCAAGATGAGGCAGTGTGGTAGTGTTATTCATGAGCAGAGTGTGAGGATCCTGGCTTTGTTTCATGTGAAGCTGCAATTATTTTTCCCTGCGAGAACTTGGAAAGAGGAGCGTGCTGCATGAAGGAGAGGAGGCATGAAGAAACATAGGATAATCCTCAGACTAAAAGGCCGATGATACTTCAGTGAGCTCTGCCTGTGGCCACGAGCCCCGGAGACCCCCATCCTAAAACTCTAAATTGGGTGTCCACATTAAATTGGCTGTTTTTATGACTTTGCCCTCTAGCTGACAGCCATTCCCACCCTAAGAAGTCAATTCAGTGTCTGATGTCCTAATAACAGATATATGGCTCTTCACACTTGGCAGGGTTAGCAGGGAAAATCCTTACAAGATACAACAGGAAACGTAGGGGTGGGAACCACCTGCATTCACCCAGTAATAACTAGTCCACAAATTGCCATTTACATCTTAATGTGATGACATATAAATGGTGAAGAGCAGAGCACATTTTATTTGACCTATTGTGTTCCACTGGGGAGATTTCTAGGCAATAATTATCTTTTCCTATGATATATTCTTAACAAGCACTGTAAATAGTGGATGCTGGGAAGGAAACGGCAGCAGGGGCAAAAAATCAGTGCTCTTTTGTCCATCATACAATATTTATAATTTCTTCAACTAATTCCACTGATAAATTAACACTGAAGCGATGCTCATTAAAACTCATTTTAATCCTTGTCGTGCCGCCAGAAATATTTAAGACTTTCCATTTCCTGACTGTGGAGCCTCCGGTGTCACCCAAGTTTAGTCTCTGAGGGATCGTTTCCAATCGCCATCTGCTCTTCAGACTTTGCCAAAACCCAGCGAACAGCATTTTTGCAGAGGTCTCCAGAGGACGGAAATTTGAAGCACTCTCACCACCTTGCGTCCCTCCTCACTCCTCGCCATAGGCTTCTGACATATTGTAGGGGAGACTGGGGAAGGTAGTAACACTTTCTGTTTGAGCACCAGTACCTAAGTGGATATATTTGTGCAAAGTCTGAAGACATTCCCACAAGGCGTTCTTGAGATATCATGTTGCACAAAAAAAAATCTGATGGCTGGCTGATGGATCTAGCAGTATTCAAGATAAGCTGCGGATGAACCCCAGTTCTGCTGATCACACACATGCGTGCACACAGCGGTTGCATGATCTCCTCCAGGCTTACGCCAGTGATCAATACAGAGTGACAACCCCCCCACTATATCTGGATATGGAATGAGGGTTCAATGACTGTCACAGCTATGAAAAATGTAGATGGTTGTGGGCTGTGTGGGCCTAGAGCTGATAATGTACACGCTTGACCACACTTCCTGTTTGACTTGAGTTTGTAAAGTGTTTCCATGCACACAATGCAGAAGTTCTCATCAATTTAATGAAGTGTTATAACTATCCCTGCGCAGACATTACATAGCTAACTGTTTTAGCATGTTGGCTTGAATGTATAGGTAATACTGATCACTATAGCACTTCGAATTGATCAAACTGACAGTGTCACAATTTACCCTGGGTTACAACACTCCCCAGTCTCCTGTAATCTCCTCTATGCTGCAAACTGAATTTGGTGTTGCCATTTCCAGTAAATTGTACTTTTTGCCCACAAATGAATTCCTCCACAAAAAAATGAACTTGTTTGTTAGACTAATCTACAGTATAAATATTTAAGCAATCACTATGTTTTGTCATTCGTCTCTGTCCTCAGGATACACACCTGTGTCTTTTTCAGCAAACACACTGCTGAGCCTGTTCCAGCATCAAATGGCATCATCGATCATCGTTTGGCAGTCCGATAAGCCAGAGGATCATCTGTGTGTGTGTGTGCGTCTGTGTGTGTGTGTGTGTGTGTGTGTGTGTGTGTGTGTGTGTGTGTGTTGCATTACCATGACTGAGACAAACATAAAATCAGGCCTCTGCTGCAGATGATACATGAAGCTTGTGGTTCTATAGGTGGCATCAGCCATGACAGCATCACAGCTCCCAGCTCTTCTTCTGCATGATCTTTTAATCTTTGTCTGACCTTCATCTTAGAAAACTCACTGACAAAAGGTAATTACATTACTTTTACTGTAGTTACTTGGAAGTGTTTCATTACTCAGTATGGCTCAGTCAAAGGTACCTCACAAACAGGTCGTATCCTCTGCTTTCAACAAACAGAAAATGAGACATTGTGGTTTAACAAGCACCTTGTCCATAGTATGGGGTTACTTTACTGACCGTTAGGGTTGCCACCTTCAATTTGGAAAAATAAGGGAGAGCTTGCCAATGGCCCCTTGCCCATGGGACACAAATCACACAAGCTTTGGGTTTGGGGTTAGACCTGTAGTCTGGTAAATTTATGTGCACCAATTTCAAAAACTCTTACCATGAATGAAAAGGAAATGAAGAATCAAAGCACAGTTGCATCGGCTATATTAAGGATTAAAACATATCATAGATGTGGGCAAAATGTTTGGTATGTAAAAATTTGGTATATTTGGAAAAATCAAGACCCCACTGATAAATGAATAGCAAATGAACTTGTAGATCACTTATTTGTGAAAATAAATTCCTTTTTTGTTGTAAAACTGCTGAGGAATCTCTCTTGGATGTAGTCATTGAAATAAAGATCAGTCTGTTCCAGAGTGAAGGACATGTGGAGTAACAAACAAATTGTTCATTTATTTAGGTGGTATAACTTATAAATGGGCCTACATATAAGATGAATGTAATTTTAACCTTCAGTCCAACAGTTATCAGAAGGAGAGGATAGCAAACCTTTATCAGATTAATTTCCACCAAGTGGGTTATTGATCTCTCTCTCTCTCTCTCTCTCTCTCTCTCTCTCTCTCTCTCTCTCTCTCTCTCTCTCTCTCTCTCTCTCTCTCTCTCTCACACACACACACACACACACACACACACACACACTGACATCCTCAGAGAACTGTCAACTTGTCCATCTGTAGAATGTCACGAGGATGACTCTAAACACAGAACCACTCTGCGCCCTCTGCCCTTGTGCTGCTCAGAAGTGGAAACTTGAGCCCCCCCAGTGAATGTTGCTGAAGGTGGGCCACCATGTCCACCATAAGTGACAGAACATACTATTACAAACTGTACAGCTTGCCTTGTGTACATTACCACTGACAGGGGCGATCCACTCGTGGTCTGTCTGCCATGGTATGTGTTTTAAAGGCCTCTCTCTTTTTACGGGCTGGAGGTATTCACTGTCTCAGTCTCTGTAACCAAGGTGACAATGACATGGAGTGACAGACAACTGCTGTGTTATTCTGATTTAACTGTCCTCCACTATGTCTTGTGAAACTCTCTTGGTTTTATTATTTCTCATGTCATTCCAAGCATGAGAAAATGCATTATATGTAGTACAGCAGGGTGTACATGAAAATACAGGACATTTTACACCCTGTATTAATTTAATGAGGGGCAGTACATTTCTATTTTTCAGTACAGGACAATCCTATATTATATGGGATGGGTGGCAGATCTACCTGACCACTAACCACTAGCTTAGCCCCAGTGGTTGCAGGCTACACAGCATTCCAGAAGAAGCACTCCCCCCTGTGAAGAATTCCTGTACAGTGCTTTACTTCCTGGTTTACTAAAAGACCTCAAAATCCACATAAAATTAATGAAGTGTGGCTGCTGAGCAATTAATCTTATGAACAGTTCTTGCGTGGACCTGCAAAAACCGAATGTAAAGCAGGTGAACAGGTGATATATTGCACTTCATCAAACATAAACAAGTTTAGCAGTTGTTGCCTTTCCTTTTGCAGGGTTGAAGCCATTTTAATGCCAGGACTTGCCTCATAGAAACTTTCACATAAACATCATCCATGCACATTCGCTAAAGCTAGCCAGCAAAGATAAACATCAATCTCATGTTTTGGTGAGACGGGAAATGAGGTGAGCATGAAAAACTTTTAAAGTAACAGACAGCTATTTGGATTTTTCTGCATCACTGCACAACACTTGTTAGAAATCTGTTTTAACCTCTGTACATCTCAGAAAATAGAAATCGATGTTTACATAAAATATGTGCAATTCATCCCTCTATCTTTTAAAAATATTTCCATTTTGTATCATAGTTTGTATTTTAAGATGATAACTCATAGTGATTCATATCATGATAGCAACATTCATTTTTATGAAGAGTGGAAAGAGTAGGTCATTTTTTTTACTCTCAAATGTGTACTTTTTAGGAGCCAAGTCTTCTTCTCCGTGTGTGACTCATATTACAAAGGTGCTTACTTCCCCATCATCATTGAGCTCAGAAAATCCCAGAATCTGGGTCTGAAACGAGCCGCTGTATCTGACTGCTGCTGAACTGCCAGCGTGTGCCACAGCTGCTTCTTCAGTCCTAAATGATGCGGTGCTGAGGAGTCTCTTTTGTCGACGCTGAACCGACAGGGAGAAGGAAGGAGAGGGCAGTGTGAGCAGTGTGATCGCTCATGCTTTCCTGTTTGTCCGTGCTGGTGGGAGAGGAGAGCTCAGTGTGCGCTGAGCCTCCCTGACTTCATTAACTAGAAGGGCAGTCGGTCTTGATGAATGGTCCACTTGGTGAGGAACATTTGTCACCCCACTCACAATATAACACACACAGTTATGAAGTCATGGAAACAGGTGGCTATACCATACACACTCACACTAGGGATGCCAAGGTGACAAATTTTTCCCACTGGTTTTCCCCACATTCGCCATGTTGGTGGACGCCAATATTCCAAAATCAAATTCAAGCACTTTTCAAGAATTTTCAAAGTATGTTAAAGCTTTTCCATCAACTTACAGCTGCAATAAAATACATATTCATATACATTGACTCAAAATGATTATTTCACTTCTTTGTTACACATCAGATGTTGTTGTTATAAACAATGACAGTTGCATTTTCTGTCTGGGACAAATTAACGGAAAACATTACAAAGTTTAATCTTTTAAAATGTGTCACCTGTAATTACACTCGGCATGCTATAAAGAGACAATATCTAACTGATCAGTATTTTAACAGTCTCTGTCCAATATCCACTTTATTTTATTAGTGAACTATTAAGTCAGGTAATGATTTATTATGAAAATGCAGTTACAGTTTCAAGCAGTTTCAAGCACTATATTCAAAATACAAACACTTTTTAAACATTGAAAACACTACATTAAAATTTAAGTATTGACAAGGATTTCCAACATCCTTGCAAAGTCTGTACTGATTATGCCTGACATTTTACAAGAGAAGATGTTCAGAGATGCAGATCAATATCTGTGGATCGTTTATTTGATCTTGAACATTCTGACCTATTCGTTTTAGCTTTCGCTGTATGGCCCATTTTGGCAGCCACACTTTTTTGGTGGTGCTTTAATGCACAGGCCTCTCTACCTATAGTTATTCCTGTGTGTGACGGCTACCTCACTGAGCCTCTGCTGCAGTGCTGCTACTGCCGGCCCTATGCTTCTATGTTAAGTTTTCAGACGAGTTTTTCAAAGCTGTTGAGAAATAGATGAGAGAAAGAGAGAGAGCACACCAGAAAAATACTGCCCGATATTTGTCACATCCATCTGTATTCTACAGATGTAGACATTGAAACTGTAGGGAAATGTGTCATGTTTCTTGTATGATGTCAGTATGAGGATAAAGAGAAAATGTTCACATGTGAGGCGCACATGAGGCATGCTGGTCACACAGGCTGTGTGGCTGCTCTGACCTGTAAATATGTGCACTAAATGAAAAGCAAGACGTTCCACAATGCACAGACGCTGCTCAGGTGTAAAGTGTGTCTGTAGATTAATAGGCATTGCCTCCAGATGCTGCCACAAAGATTACAGATTCCCTCATTAACATTATCAGGTTTCTCATTAGCGTTGGGTTTAAATCCGAAATGTTGCTAAACAGGTGCTTTTTCTCTTTGACACCAAATCCTTCGCCATTGTGTCATTGCTTAATTCTCCTTACTTTCATCATGTGGTACAGGAAATCTGACTGAATCCACTGTCTGACTAAATAAACATATTATGTCATTGTTTTTTTGTTTTTTTTATTTAAAGTGTGTGCAGGCTTGAATAAGTTTTATTAAAACAGCAAAATGACAGTAAGCAACTTTGGAGTGTAATTGGTGTATGTCCAAATGATGTGTAACACCGGCAGTGGTAGCAGTAATGAATTACAGCTACTCATGTTACTGTAATTAAGTAATTTTTGAGTATTTATTTTAAGAGAATAAAGGTAGGATCAGTAGGATTTGTCTGAGCTGTTTGTAAACGCACCAGAAAGATACCAGGAACTCAAATACCAGCATTCTGGGTTGATATGGGTTTGTGCAAATGCAGCCAGCAGCACACACTTCTAATGGGTCATGAGTGATGATTGAGAGGGATTATTCTTATAGTCTATGAATATTTTTTTAGGAAACTAGTAGTATACATTAGGGTTCTGCGACACTTCCATACGGACGCATACATTTACCGGTGTGGATGTCTATTAACTTCTGTGGTCTGCTTGGAGGATGTGTTCCACACAGAACAACAACAGCAAAGACATGTCTTCACACTTGCTAAAACCAAAACACATTGACCAAAAAAAAAAAAAAAAAGAGCACCCCACACCCGTAAATAAAATGCAACCAGTTCTTTGTCAGAGCAGTTTTGTCTTAATAGCTATTTTGGGGAGACAGAAGCAGCCATTATGGTGTCAGTGATGAAGGGGCTGAGCTGAAGTGTTTGCTACTGACTGGATTCGCTGTCACAACTCTGCATTCATCATGACACTGATGAGCTTCAGAGTCTAATGATTCACAGCCACTAATGTGTGTGGGGATGAAAAATAAGGATCACTTACATTGCTTTTCCACTTCAGAGTGAGTTGGCACCTCTCCTTTGCTGAATGTGCTTAGCTCACCAGAATGCCACATTATTACATGTCCATCAGACCTGCCCTAACAATATATGTGGCTCCACTGGGGGTGAAGATTTATTGAAGTTGTGTGTTTATTTACAAGAATTTTTTGTATATGGGCTATTCTACAGAATTTGCTCAAAATCAGAGTGTTAAACATCTTTTTCCCTCCAGACCTTTTCTATGTGCATAAATTATATCTTTTATATTTATATGCTATAACATCCAAGGTTAAGATTTCTAGTAATAGTACAGTTACTCATTAGTTTTGGAATATTTTTCCTCTTCCTGTCGCCACTAACAAAGAAGAACAATAAATGTTACAATAATTAGGCTTAATTTGGCCTATTAAGATTTTCTTTACATCTACACCGTAAAAAATATTTTCAAAAAGTTTGCACAGGTTAATTATTAAGAATTATAATTTTAACAAAAAAATAAAAAAATAAAATAAGCGTAATTTTTGAGATTCATTGTACTTTGAACCCAAATTTATTTGTATAGGGCACAAAATAGATGATACTGATTTAAAAGTTAAGGCTTCACTGGTTCTAATACACACTGAACCCAACACATTAATACTATCTTAGTGGAAAATTTTATATATTTTATTTTTAACAAAACATCCCATGTTTTGGTGGTGACTCAGAAGTATTCTTCTGTCAAGTTCTGCAGGCCCAGTTTCCTTCCTCACTCTGCCTCGGTAGTTTCTCACTCTCCCTGCCTCTGCTCCACTCTACCTGGCAGCCACTCCCACCTCATCAGCCAGACTATACCCACCTGCAAGCTCAGCTGCAGCTCATCCCTAATCAGCCCAGTATAAAGCCTCTCCAGCACTCTCAGTTGTTGCCAGATCGTTCTACTGTGTCCATGTGAGACATTCCAGCACTCATACCCTGCCTGTCTCTGACTCTCCTGCCTTGCCTGGTTCCCGGATATTCACCACAGCCTTCTGTCCCTGATCATGAGATCTCTCTCTACGTTCCTTGTTTTGCCTGCCAGTCCCTGGTCTGCTCTCCTGCATCAGCGGCCTGCTCAGCTCAGTGACTGTGTGTGGGCTCCTAGCCCTAAGAACTGATACCTGTGTGTCTTCATCTGCTCACACTCCTGTTTAGCTTGTGCTTCATTAAAGATCATTATCAATTATCCCAGTGGTTCTGTGTGCTGCACTTGGGTCCAAAATACACCTGTAACAATTTCAGCTGGTAATCAAACAAGGTCATGTCACAGAATTTTAACTGACATGGAATTTATGCTAAAATACTTTTGACTGGCAAAACCAATATGTTAGTTATCACAGGGTTAGCAAGCATAGTTCTGAACAGCTGTTTTATGTAATGATGAACAAGTTACACCCTGGTTTTCAGACTTTCGAAACACGTACAGTATACTTCAAAATGCTGGCTCCTATCTCCTCACCATGCAGCCGTGAGAGAACAGGACACAGACATGCTTCTTGATCAAAAGTACAGGGATGTGGCTAAAATAAATCTCAGTGCATGGACTGAAACTTCTGCTGTTTCAATAGTGACAAGTAATTGTGGGATGTTTTTAACCCTAACAACACTGGAAATATTTGCAAAAATAATTTCAGTATTATTTGATGGATCTGAGAATCACATGGTTTCAACCAGAGCAACGTGGAGCCGCTAACAACCTGAGGATGCAAATTGGGGGATGACATAAGGGCTTGGGTACCTGCATGTACATAACAGCCACACTGCTTGATCTCAGAGGACGTCAAGCCTGAAAGCAAATGTGTACAGAGCGCTGGGAGCCGTCCTCCACACTGAAACACCCAAACAGCATAACTTCTGAACACTGGAAACCAATAGCAACCATGTTTATATAAGTAGTATCTATGTCCACACAGCCATTTTTACAAAACTATTCTTTTACAGTATCATAGAAACCCATCTTTCCCCAGCAGCTGGTAATGAGTTTGTGAGATTCTGTCAGAAGGCCAGTAGACAGATATATCAGATGTGATGGCAAAGCATATTTCTGAAAGTGTTTCACGCTGGAGTCCGGGATGCCTGGACTTTGATCGATGACTTCTACAAGGGGAGACAGACGAGAAAGAGGATATAAAAATTCTGGCTGCCAAACAGAAATGTCATTAATGTGCTAAACGGCTGTGGGTAATCTCACCCTAATCGTATTTTTTTTTTGAACATATGACAGCATCAGTCATCAAATCCACCCAAAGGCCCCTGCTCTGCTTTCCAAACCAGAATTTTCACTACAGCTGTAGGAATCGCCGCCTGCTGTATAAGCTTTTAAAAATATTGGTTATGTTGCTAATTGCATGGGAGCACAAATATCCTGTTGAATGTCTCTTAATGTTTTTATGTAAGCTTCAGGGAAATTTGAGGGATAATTGTGTTTTTAATTCATGCAGCCTGTGTCACTAAAGCTCGCAACATGCCATTGTAGACAGAGATTTGGCAGCATCAGAGAGCTGTATTAGATCACAGCCCTCTAGAAGTTTCAAATAATAGAGCTATGAAAAAGAAAATGCGTTCAGGCTTGTCTAATTTCCTCAGTCTTCTTGGAATAGGTCGAATTTCTGCATGAATGACTTTTAGAATTGGGCTCAGAATCATTTGTCCATGAAATACTATGTTCAAGGTGTACTCTGAGCGGCTGGGTCACAAGTTCTACTGAAAAAGCTCAAATCCATGAGGACCAGACTGAATTTAAAATTTAAGGACACAGACATCTTTCATTATTGCACTTTTCTCAACCAAAATTCATTTAAAAAAGATGAAAAACTGCACAAAACTCAGCTGCCAGGCTTTTTACCTCTATTAAGAGGTGCCACCACATCCTGTCTGTTTTATCCTCCTCACACTGGCTCACAGTACGTTTTAGCGTCAATTTTTAAGAGCTTGTCAAAAGGTAGCAGAAACAGTGAAAATGAGAAGGAGAGACCACTTATGACAAGCTACAGTAGCTCCTCCCGTGCTGCTAACTCCTGTTAGTGATGTTACAGTATAGCACATTCATGTGTTGGCAGTGATTCAGACAGGAAATGGGGTGTTGAAACACTGCAGGGGGCTGTGAGTGTTGTTTAAGGTACAAGTGACACAATGAAATATGATCCTATATGTTATTCTAAAGCACAGCGTGAACAATTTGGAGAATTTATTAAATGAAACAGCATTTTGAGGTATTTCAGAGTGAAACTGAATGCAATGTTAACATTCACATTAATCTAGTCTAATTCAAAATGCTAAAGGCTATATAGGTGTAAAGCTAAATGCTAGAGGGTAAATGCAATGGCAATGTCAGTGCATGTTCAATTTCACTATTTTTTCTTTTTTAATCTGTTATTCTTTCAGTTTTATTGCTGAAACATGACAGAAACGTACTTGCAGGCATTAGAAAATGAAGTGTGGCCTTTGGAGTCAAGAGCAGCAGACCCTGAGATGATCAATAATGCGCAGGGCATCTTTTGACCACACAGTGAGATCAGCTGGATGCTCCGCCATCGACCACCCTAGGAGGAGAGAGGAGCCTTGCTAACTCAGCTTGGATTGCTCCTGGCTAATGTCTGGTCAGGAATACGAAAGGAGTGAATGGGACTCTGAATCAGAAACTGTTGTGCTCACATCTTACAGAGACTTGCTCTACCACAACATCCTGGATCATGAATATGTGAATATATGTGAGAGCAGTCATTTATGAAAGCATTCAAGATCCACTAGAAAAATACAGTGTGTACTGACAGATGCAGACTTCACTATAAAATCAAATCTACAGAACCCTCTGAGGTATAAAAAAGGAACACACCTGTCACTTGAAGAAAAGAACAAAACAAAACATTGCCTGTGAACATAATCCAGGCAGCGGTTTTGTTAGTTATTCCTTTGCACTTTATTTTAAGCCTCAAAAGAAATGTTTTTTTGGATAATCTTTTGGAGGGTGGCACTGATATTGGTAAAATCCTCTTAGAAACCACTGGTTTGAACAAGCTTTTGCTTCTGCTTACTGTGATCAAGTTCATCTTGGGTAACACACCCTCTTAACAAAACAGAGTCACAAAACAGCAACATGGGCTGAACACAGTCAACCCATACAGTAAACAGTGACCCTACAGTCTGTGTTGACAGAACATTTGTTGGATTAAAGTGGGTTCACCTTACAGACAGTTTGGCTGTGGCCTGGGGGGCAATTATGTGTTTGTAACTTTTTATTCTGCGGTTTATTTTTCCCATTAGGGAATTAAAATGTACCTGTGATTATTTCCTAAATGCTCCTCTGACATTAGCACAAAGAAGGTTAGAGCTTATTGCTTTTTAACTATATGAAAATTACATTAATCACATCAGGGATGCCGGCAGCCTTTATCATCAGTGCACTTTCCAGATTTCCTCCTCCTCCTCCTCCTCTGTTTCCTCTTCATCGTCTCTGAGCTTAATATTTGAGTTCCTCAAGCGTGCACAAACACCCAACAAGTACATTCACCCTGGCTTTTGCTGTGATCCTTCCTTGTCTCCATCAACAAGAAGACTGACTCATTTTAAATTTATAAAACTACCCATCACTCGGGTTGCCACAGTAACTCCCGAGTAGACGGCATCGCCATGAATGGAGCACCGCCGGATGTCGTACAGTACAACAGCGCATTGTTTGCTCCCTGAAAAGGGGTCAGTGAGTATCAGTCATTATCAGTATCCCTGAAAAGGTTAATGCACTACCTTACTAATCCCAGCCTCCTCCCCCTCCCCCTTAGCTCCTGCTTTTTCCAGCACGCTTTTTATCTTCATTTAATGTGAGCCATGAGATTTGAAGAGGTTTTAATGTCACAAACAAACATAAGAGTGTTCAATGGCTCATTTCATTTTCCAACACTGCTCCCCCATTTCCTTATAATCTAAATTAAATATGACATGTTTTTTTTTTCCTTTCTCATTAATTCTGTCTATATGCTGGGACATTTCTAATGCTTTAATTCTTTTAACTTGCTCCCAAGAGAGAAAAAACACCCTTCTGCTTTATGTTTCATTAGAGACTAAACTTTGAAATTAGAGGCAGAAAACACTGAGCGACCATGCAGACAAAGGTAATAGAAATTCTACGGAGAGAGGCTACTTCAGTTCAAGAACAGAGAACACATCCTGTCATTATCGCCCTGCTGCATTGTTCTTTCATCATAATGGAGCAGCTTTGAACATTTTCTCTTAAGTGCAGCATTTAAAACAATGCGGAAAGAAATCACAAACAAAATAGCAAAAGTAAAAGTTAGAACCAGTTGAGAAGGCGGCACGATGGTCATTACTTCAGCGTTTCAATTTGCAGAGAAATAAAAATGGTCTTTAAAAACAGAAACAATGGTGTTCTGCTTCCCACTGTGCTTTAAGGATGCCACGAGTCACATTTTCACTCAAAGTACCTCAAGTTTTAATCCCAGGAGCTACTTTTCAAGGTTTCCTTCAGCCATATAAAGTGACAAACAACATTGTAATTCGTGCAAAAAGTCACGCTGCTGTTGGTCATGATTTGATGATGTTGATGCATGTCGATGTGTTGAAGCACAAGCCAGTGACTGTGACTGTGACTGCAGATTTTTTAAAATAGTGGCTGAAATAAAATGCTGCGAGTACTAAACTAATCAGAAAAGTTCAGCACTACAAGCATCGACCTTTTGAAGGGTAAAAATAATAATAATAATTCAATTTAGAGCCTGGTCCCTCCTCTGAAAACACTCTGAGATCCTTCAGTGGTTCTTCTCTTCTAACTCACAGTGAAGTCATACAATCAGTCATTAGAATAACAGCAGCTCCATTAGAAATCTGAAGAAGAAGTGAAATCCAATAATGATGAAAACAAACTTTTTAAAACAAATGAAGTGAAAAGGCCTAGTTTTATGTGGTTATAAATCCACATCAGTGCTTCCACGTCTCTTCTTCTTTTACTTTTCCAGGCAGAAGAGACCTATTGCCCTGGCAGTAACCCTGACTAAATGGAATCAACAGTATCGGCTTTTCTTTATTTTGAAGAAGACATTTAATGGTCATCACTCCTTACCTTGCATTCGAGTCTGGCTGCTCTCCATCTCAAAACGCGGCTGCCACATGGCTGCACCCCATCATTTTTTACAGTGCATACAGCTGATACATGTGGCTGGATGAGATGCGGCCATTGGTGAAGCGGGCAGACAGATAACCCAGTCTGCTCCTCTGTGTCGACTGTGTGATGTACAGCTCCAATTGTCAACCACGTTTTTTCCACATGTGAGAATAAAGATAGAAAGTGAGTATGTAACATGAAGTGTGTACGCCTCAAAGCAGTCGACACATGGGATTAGACATAAGAAATTACATGCAAAAATGTACGATTTACTCACTCAATAAAATCGGTAATATCAAAATTTAAACATAAAAGTTGGTGGATTAAAGGAACACTTCACAGCAAAACCGAAAATACATATTTTTCCTCTTAGCTCTTGTGCTATTTATCTATCTAGATTACAGGTCAACAACCTTTATTATCAAAAGGGCCATTTTTGGCTGAAAAAGATTTTAAGAACATCCATCAAGTATTCTGTATATGTGTATATATGTGGATTATACTTTTCTTTTAGTTCCACAACAATAAGTAAAAATTAAAAGATTAAAATAAGAGTTGTTATTCATATTCATTTATTTTTTTGTCAAAGCCACAGGGAGCCATAGGAGAAGAGCAAAAGAGCTGCATGTGGCTCTAGAGCTGCAGGTTGTAGACCCCTCATCTGAAAAGTTTTGTTGCATAAGTTGTCGAGACGTATCAGCTGTAGAGATGTCTGCCCTCTCTCCAAAATAATGGAACTAGATGGCACTTGCTTAAAGCGCCAAAAAATATATATTTTAAGAATTTAATACCAGTTTCTTTCTAGCAGAAAGAAAGTGGTTCTGCAACTTCCACCCGAACAGTCTAGATGAAGGGTGGGCAATTATTTTTCCTAAGGGGCCACATGAGAAGCCCTGATTGTTGCCGGGGGCCGCACAATTTTTTTGTCACACTGTACCTCAATTTTATAGCTAAGATTAAATATAGAAAACATACTGTACACTTACTCTTAGTCTTCAGCATTTATTATATTGAAAATCATTCCAAACAGCATCTTATTAAGAACATTAAATTATCCAGGAGTCTTTGAAAATACTGTACAGGTAATCTAAAGCATCACACCAGGGATGCTGTGGACACAACCCATCCTGTATACCTGTTTTATCTTTGACAAGAACTGTTAGCTGCAAAACAGCCAGGTATAAAATATACCAAAAAAATGCACAAATTACTGTTTTCAGATGAGAACATTAGTTTGTTTTTGAATAATCCACTGTGGATTCTCAGTGCCAAAAACAAATAACATGACAAAATAATACTGTTTCGTACACACAGAACAAACACGTGATGCTTGGACACAACTCATCATGAACTCCTGTTTGTTTCTTTGATAAGAGCTGTTGAGCAACGAAACAAACCAAAACAGTACAAGATGCAGCGACTGCAAACATCACTTGCATCAATCAGTTGTCACAAGAGGAAGTGCACTCGCGCCATACAAGCATTTCAAAATAAAAGCTGATTTAGATCATTTCATTCGTCTCTTTAGCCTCCTAAGTAAAATGGTGTGGTTTGTCTTCGACATTGCGGGCTGGATAGAACCATCATGCGGGCCGTACAATGCCCAGGTCTGGTCTAGATGGATAAATAGCACTACAGGTAAGAGGAAAGTGATTGTATTTTTGATTTTGGGGTGAACCGTCCCTTTAAAATATGCTGCTCAACACGAAATCAGTCATGTCAGACTGCAGGAATCCACAAAGGCAACATAAATGTGTTCCATGATAAATATTCTCATTTCTAGTTGTGGGTTTTCCTACCAAGGTGGATCTCTGAGGAGCTTGTTGGGGGCAGTCCAGTAGGCAGTAATGATGGCAATGAATTTTCTCTCCCACACGACTTACAGATGGGAGAAATAACTCTGTTACAGGTTCCCCTCCAGTCATATTTTTTACCTATTCAAGAATTCTTTCTTTTCTCCTGCAAAGCTTTGCTTTTCCAGCTGTGGACATGAAGAGCCCACAAGCTCCCACAATAAATTTGCACTAGAAAATGAGGAATTGTGGAGCTGAAAGAGTCTACAGCCAATGACAATGCCAACATGATGATGCTGAACATTTATAACGTTTACATATATCTGATATATTCTGCCACATAAGCTCTCCTGTTCCATTTATAGATTTCAGGAAACTCACAAACAGCGAGGATCAGCCTGTCATCCATTCTAAGTGTGTGTCGTGTAAGTTCAGGGAAGCTCAACTCTGGCCGCGGGCAGGCGTGTGCGTGAGATGAGCATGATCGTGACACTTACACGAGATCGTGTCCACTTGTTGCTCTGCCCGTATGATCGCCTGCTCATCCCTACCTGCCCTCTCGCCTCCCATTAAAAATGAATTATGAGGCATGTCAATCACTCCCCGCCTGAAAAGCCCAATATTAGGATTGGTCCTCTGGCCACCCTAGACATCTGTACAACGTCCATGGCAATTTATTCAACTGTTATTGACACATTTCACTTAAAACCACAGACATCTCGTTGATTTCATTTTCTATGGGCACACCATGTACAAAGCAGATCAGACCCAGAGCCTGTGAAATAAAAATATCTTCTTGTCTTCATTTATCTGTAGTCTACTATGCTAATAGGTTAGTTAAGCTAACACAACACATAGGTTAGTGTAATGCAACATGCCTTTGTTTTCAGTTCGTCTTGCATGGAGCTTGTTGCCATCAGCATTTATAATAGCGCCTAATGTAAACACTCAGATCATCTCTGATGCATAGTCCCTTAGATCCACTGGATTCTTTTTTTTTTCCACCTTTAAGCTGTTGAAATGTCTCTTAATTGATTTTTTGGCCACTTGGGTGCAGCAAGACAAAATCCTCCCAAACATATCAGTGAGATGGCAAACAACTCAGAGGAACATCAGCCTGCATTTGGAGTCATGTTCAGGAATGCACAAAATGGATTTTTTTCAGACGATACTGATAACCAATAATCACTTACTTCTCATGAACAATTAGATGAGTGATAATCTCACATTTTAGTATTTTCAAAGAGGTTCATTCAACCTGTAGTTTGTGCACACCTGTGGGAAAGAACAGAACCAATTATTGGCTAATAAATGCCAAAGCCGATAAAAACCATTAGAGCAGTGACAGGCCATAAATGATCGACCACAATATGCATCTCTAATCGTGTTTGTGTCCACCTGACAAATCAAAGTTCAATACTTAGTCAGCTTTAAAGGACCAGTGTGTAATAATTACAGGAATTTATGTACATAAATAAGATATATTATATGTAAGTATTGTTATTTATTATTATCAATCAACGTAAACTCATAATCTATATGTTCCTGTTACTTTAGAAATAGCCATTTATAGTTACATACTGTCGGGTCGACTTACGGAGATCATCATCCTGCACCGTCTACGGCAGCGCAGAGCGGACAAACTGCACTAACAGTGAGTCTTGGGAAGCCCATTGCGACCTTACGTAGACGCCGCAGCGTAAACACGGAAGTAGACGGGGAGGATAGACACGGGTGATTGCTGGCAGACCATTTAGCGTTGTGAACCTTGATTGGCACAGTTTTGACAAATGGGGGATCATACATACACTGTACCAGAACAAAAAGCAGCGGACAGTGAATCCCCGTCATCCAAGAAGCGAAGACGTGAAGAAAGTAAACGCAAGCATGACAGGAAACGGCAAAAACACGAATCAACATTGGCATAGCGTTTACACGACGGAAATCGGTGTTGGAGGACAAACGTTTTCACAGTGACGCCGAGGTTGCCTGTTTTCTGCTGGACAGGTAATTCATCCTACACACATAATTGTAGTTTGTTATGAGATAGCTTTCACTCGCCATTTTGTCCGCTGACGGCCACCGTACTCTTGGTGAGAGAGGGGCGGTGTCGGGGTAAATCCTCTTAGTTGCAATCTAAGGTTTGAACGCTAGATGCCACTGGAAATCACACACTTCTCCTTTAAGTAAGTTCTGTAACTCCAGAGGGCTGTTCACGAGGAGGTGTGTGTTCATAAGACTTGATCATCAGCATAATCAACACGCTGCTCTGCCTTGTTTGTGAGATAGTTTCATTCACAAACAGGGACACTGTCTAGACTTTTTTGACTGGGGTGGCCGAAGTGGGGCACCGAAATCAAAAACTTGCAGAGCATTTTATATTGATTAAAACATGAGTGGAGGTGGATTCTAAGCCAAACAACAGTTTACTCACCTGTGTATTAAGGGCAGACTATATGGTCTTAATTTGGGTGTCATTTGTACCAAACAGAGTTTGAGGTGAGACAAAACTGGTGAATGTAAAATCTTCTTTTAAATGACTTGTACATAGAACGTACACAACAACGAGTTAAAAGATGCTTAACTGTTCTGCAGAGCTGAAACAAACTGCAGTCAGGTGATAATTTGTCACTACAAGCATCCACTTTCATATTACATGTTCAATTGATCCAAATATTGACTACAGCAGCCTTAAAGAGGTGAGAATGAAACTGTGAATAGACAAACTTCAGTGCAGCATTGTCTTACAAAACTTGAGATTATATTAGTGGTAACTTTGTGAGATATATTAATATGTATAAATGGCTGTTATGGATAAAAAAAAAAAAAGTGGAAACAATGAAATGCATATTAAGCAGTTCAGACAGTTAATGAGGTCATCATTTCTTTTTTACACCCATAATTAACTGCTAATTTTGCATGTGATGATTTGCCACCAGCGCTGTCAGCCACCCTGTCCACCACCCACCCAGTGACCCCTTTGATGATTTCACACTTAAGAGGTGATGGAGAGCAAGAGGCCAGACTTTGAATTGAAACACTTTGATTTTAGTGGCACAAAATGAGCCGCTTTCTTTGTCTTTTTACAGTTTATATCTCACAGTCTGTATTCCCTCTGGACTCAGTCTGCTTTGTTCCTATTTGTGTTTCTCTTTCAGTGTTCAAAGGGACGGTGTGTGCGTGAGTGCGTTTGTTTTAGTCAGAATGGATTTAATAAAAGGAAGAAATACTGTTAAACCAATGAGTACAACAAGTGCATCTCAATAATGCACGGATTGCTTGTTTTCCTTGAATAATTCAGGTAGCTGTGTGGTCTCTGTGAATGGATTTGGGAATAGCCCAGGCTGTGGTGAGCTATTCCACTGTGTGCTGCGGGGGGTTAATCCACTGTACATGTGCAGGAGGACAAGGCTATGCATAAATTGACTGTGACAATCTATCCATGCATTAGGGGGAAAAATGAAGGCCGGCTATTTTCTTCTGTATATAAATAAAGAAATTCAATCAGTCAAATAAAAATCCAGGTTTCAGAGGTCAGTTTCATTTTCTCTGCCAATTAATGCAGTGGCGTGAGCAGTGAGAACTGCACAGAGAAGGTATTTTGCATAAGCAATCAATCAAACCCGCACAACTGATTCAGTAATATTGACTTACTTGATTTTCAGGCTTAGAAAAAAAGCCACATGTAGCATGACACACCAACAAACCAACATACATCTGAGGATTCATTTACCCATGAAACTCCTGCATGTTGTGGATATCAACTTAGTCAGACAAATGATATTTGACTAAAAATACTCAGTCTTTATAAGCTTAAAAAGAGTGTCTAAGAAGTTTTTGGGTCACTGTAAACAACTCCAAAGAAGCCACTATGTTAAAGGTGCAGTACGTGATTCCAAAAAAAGATCATTGATTATTGTCAAATACAGATGTTTTTGATCGGTGGCTTGGACCAACCACAGAATCAATCCAACCCAGACCATTGATAATTGATGACTGGGGAATGAGAAACAGCAATCAGCCATCTCTGTCAGAATCGCTGACTTCACAATTCAAAGTTTTCATGAAGTAAAAATTGACTTGTGTTTTTACGTGCTATATGTCACCTATACGCCAGAATCTGGCTCAACAATCATAAAAAAGTTGTTTTGTAGATATTCTCTGGCATTTTTAGCAGTATTTCAGAACTTATCTTTTTCTGTAAAATGATTCAATACTTTCTGCCCTAAGGGGCAGACACTAAATTTGCATCTAATGAACCATCTTCTCGCTCATGATGGCAGAGAAGGCAAAGGAGAATACATCTATTCACCAAAGTGAAGCGCATGTTATATGGAGCAAATATTTTCTGGTTTTCCTTCTAATGACCGACTACTCAGCTTCAAATCTCAGTTATTTAATTTTAGAGTTTCCCAGTGGACAGCGTGGCTAATCCAGCTAACTGTATCTGTTAGCTGCTATTAGCAGGCAACAGAACTGGGCTCAAAAGCCCCCCAGTGAATATGGCCGCTCACTGTGCCCAACAAAGAACACAGAACAGAGGTAGTTTAGGTAGTCTCCTGATGGAAAGATAGCTTTACTTATTGCTGAAGTAAATTGTTGTTCTACAGGAATCACTGCAAACTTTAATTTGCTATTTTACGATATTGAGATACTTAAGTTGTGATTATGCTAAAGAACAAATAGATTAGATTGTTGTCTTGGGGTAATGGGTCCCAAGAACCAAGAATTTCTTCTCAACAAAAATGTGATAATTAAAGGCACTGTGTGAATTTTATGACTGCTAGTAGGACCATGTAGCAATGTATTTTATATGGGTCCCCCATGTGGTTTGTATTATGTGCATGAGGACGCATATGGATGTGCACGAACAAACATAAAGCAACACATTTCCGGAAATGCACAATAAAGCCAGTGAAGAAGCACACGGCAACCTACTAAACATGGATGTAAACAAAGTGAGATTGAAAATAACTTAACAACTGGCAAATGTCTCATGAATGTCTGCTTTCTTAGAATGTTGGTAGGCATTGTACTTGTCCACAGACATGGCTTACCTTGCAGGGCCAAAAATTCATAAAGTTAAGAAAATCTGCTTTCTGTTACTGTGCCCCAGATAATTTGCTCCAAAATGAAGACGGCTGAGATAATTCCAATGTTTAATTGCTAGTTTTATTGATTGTAATTGCTATGGTTCTTGATTTTTTTAATCACTCTTAATATCATTATTATTATTATTATTATTTATGTGTCTCATTGCAATTTATGCTTTACCCGTTAAAGGGATAGTTCACCCTAAAATGAAAATTCAAGGCTCATAGCAAAGGATCCACAGTGAAGATTTAGACTAAAAACATGGTGTAAATGGTGTAATCTTTAAGGTGAACTTGGATTACATAAATATTACAATTTTTTTTTTCTGTTTGAAAACTGGTCATTAAATTGTTTGAGAGATTCTGCAACACTTGCCTTGATTTGTGGACTAAAAAAACTAAACCCATCCTTCAGTTGGCATGAGTAATCAGTGAGCAGATAATGACTAAATATTCATTGCTGGGTGAACTATCCCTTTAACATTGTTAATTTTACCTTGTTTTATCTACGTCATCTTCCTTTATTGCTACCTTTGAGCTTTCTTGACAATTTTGGTTGTCTTTTCGTATATGTCTGTAATAAAGCACTACTGTAAATGTTCTCCCTAAATGTGTTTTCTGAGGATTTAAATAAATAAATGGTGATGAGGAGGAAGTAAATGCATTCAACTGTCAGACCTCAAGGACACACAAAATGTGTTTTGGTTTGTTCACAAGAAAACTCCACAGGGCTCCTTTAAGTAGCTAATTTGGGATAATGAGATCTGAAAAAAAGACAGACATTGCTTTCCCTGGCTTCTTTGTATGTTCCAACACAACACTTTGTGTTTAAATAACTATGGGATGATATCCAGAAGTGGGTGGTTGCTATAACACTTGATCAGAAATGTAATTTACCACCAAAAACAGTGATGATTACGATTTGGTTTGAGCATTAAAGTTTACTTTTATAGGTAATTTCCAATTTTATTCCAAAGGCTAATGCACACCTGATGTGTTTGTCCATGCTTGATAGTGTTTGTGTGTACTTGTACTTGTATGCATACATTAGCATGTTCTCACACAGGCGTGTTAAGTCCCTCCAGCGTCTCTTGTTGCCTCCATCCCAGCAGATTGACACTTGTGTCTCGGAGAGGCCATCTGCTCCTTGTTTATTCAGACTGATCCGCAGCTGCTATAAGGGGCTGTAAATCAGGTAAATTGTTAAAGAGAGCAGTCTGTGTTGAAGCCTGAGGCACATCTGCGTTGTACTGAGATGGATGTTGCTTTGCAAAGCTGCGATCTGAATCTACTGTGCACGGAGTTAATCTGAGCCTCTCGCGTGTACATGTATGTTTGTATGCATGGATGAAACAATCCCAGTTGGTGTCGCTCAAAATAATTCCCATTCCCCATTATGATATAATTTAATGCCTCTGTGCCTCCATCAAGAATTCTGATTGGCTCCACACTCCTCAAGATCTCATATTGATCTCTGCTTCTTGCAGAAATTCATTTCGAAAAACTGTCAACAAAGCTGCGGCAGATCAATTTATGACGCTAACTGAATCTGAGCAGCCAGCTACCTGTGCATTAAAAACATGATTCCTTCACTTGATAGTGCCATCTAATGTTAGTCTGTGAGCATATTGATGATGACATTTCTTTGATGGAATCCTCGCAGCACATCATGGGGTATTATGGAGTTCATTTACTGATGAATAATGCATAAGTAGATAATGGGGCATACTGTTTATGAAATGATACCTATGGCTGTCATAAAGATAAACTCCTATGCAGTGATCTTACCCCATATGCCTAACTTTCTTACTCTCTTTTTGTCTAACCCAGAGGTTTTCAAAGTAGAATCTAACCTTTAAGCCCTATTTTGGTGAAAAGCCATGCAGTGATTGCACATAGAAAAGGTGCATTTCGACACTCTTATGCTGTGCCACATTTATCACTGTCACTGTTAGATTCCAGGAGGGGGATAAGATGAAATCTAATAGGTTAAAGCTGCTGGGGATTATGGCTCAGGTCTTCCATTTTTCTGTCCTTCTCTAATGCCTTTTGTGAGTGGGGAATTAAAGTTTATCTTTGTTAATTCTACAAGATAACATGTTTACGCCAAGATTGTCATCCAGGAAGATGTTATGCCAGTATCACACAGTTGAATCCTGCCCTGCACACAAGCTTTGGCAGCCTTGCCACTCATCACACAGGCTGAGAGAGCTATGCCCCTCCCACACTGTTCAGAGGCTTGTCCGCCACAACTACACTCCCAAACCAACATCTGCAAAAGCCTCCCGTTGGGATTTTCTGGTTGTTGCATGTGCCACACGGATTGGGATGTTTACTTTGAGAGGAGGATGGAGCCCGTCATGGCCAGCTGCTTTGCACCACTTGAGCAGATCCACCCCCGGTTCGCCTCTCTTGTTACTCATTTCCCTCTGCTGCTGATGACACACTCACTCGATCCTCCTCAGCTGCACTCGTGCTGCATTCACAGCCTTTTCCAGCCTGATTTCTACAAAAAAAAAAAAAGCCATTGTTGGAGAATGTCATCAGTGGCCTCACTGTCAGTGTTGCTGAATTGAGCTTGTGTACGTGTGAGGACCTTTTAGCAGGTATCTCTGCTGAATCTTGAACTGCTCTTGACTCTTGTCAGCGCAATCACAAGCCATACTTGCCATATAGGAGTGCAGTTGCCAGTCTGTATCAAATTGAAGAAGCACTATGCTGTCAGATTAGCATTCGACATGTCTGCGTGTGTTCAGTCTTTTCAAGGCCCTTTTCGTCAGTTGCTACACTCAAACGAGATGGCGTGAATATACAAGAAATTCTGTTTTGCTCTCATCTTTTTATTTTGACTGAAACTCATGACTTCAAAGCATGATGTGCACCTCCTTCCTTAAAGGAGTAATTTGACTTTTTGGCAATCTGTTTATATGCGAGAGGTAGATGAGTAACATTTGCATTAGCTGTCAGGAAATGATGAGAAATGAACTGACACACTTGGCACACTTTATAAATAACTTTTGTTTGTTTTTTTCTCTTGGAGCTTTGTGTAAGGTATCAAAAATTTCAAGTCAAAAGCCAATAGTCCAAGTGAAGTCATGAGTCAAGTCTTTTTTGATTTTGTCAAGTACAGTCTTGAATTTTGTGACTCGAGTCTGACTCGAGTTCACGTCTGGAAATTGCCCGTGTGGTAAATATAAGCCAGCAGCCATCTAACAAACACATCTACCATGAACAACATACTATAAGCTGTGAACATTCAACTACTGCTGTCCCTGAAGTGCACCCATTAGTACATAAGCAAAGTTGTTGTTGCTATTACTACTGAACTCTTTATTCTCATAATCCTTATGAAAGCCATCAGTAAAACGATAAGGTCAGTGGGCACATTTCCGTCCACACTGTCACCCTAACCGTGACAGCTCCTACTGATGAGGGAGCGCCAAGAGGCTGATCAGAGCTCCGGCAGTCTCCCTGTGTGTGGCCTGCCCTCCATTAACATTTTATTCTGTCATGCACTATTGTGATAAGCCCACGTCTTCTCAAGCTCGGGTTAGAGAGGCTGACAGCTCATTTGCAGCAAAAATGGCAAACGCCTGTTAATGTGTGTGCATTAGTGAAATGGAGAGACCAAAGAGGTGAACTACGTGTAGCTGTGTATGTGCTACCTGTCATGTGAAATGTAAATGTCGAATTTCTTTTGAAAACCTTTAGTGAAGATGCGGATGCTCACTACGCAGTGGATGCTTCATACAGAAATAGCAAACAGCAGTGAAAGGCTTTTGAAACTTCATTCACACACTGAGTAGTGCGTCGGAGTACCCTGCGGATGCTGGCTGAAGAGAGCTATTATTTTGATATTTCTACAAAAAAATCTTTTCTCTGCGGCTGGTCACATATTGATCAGAGACTTTCCATTTACTCCAAGTGCTGGGAGTGTGAACACTGGACTATTGTCTGTTGTCCTCACGGCAGCGAGAAGAGATCTATATTTTGCTGTCTGATGCCAGCAAGACACCAAGCTTGCTGGGGTTCAGCGGTGGTTGACATTTCTCCTGTCACGCCATCCAGTTTGGGCCTAAACTGAAGCTGAGCAGGCAGCCCTCCTCCTGCCGGCCCCCTGCCGAAACTTGCCACTGCAGTCCACAGCTGGAGAGCCCAACTAGCAGGCCTGGCACAGGGTTACATGTTTGTAGGGGATTGAACAAGTGCTGCTCAGGGTGTGAGGAGGTATTTCCTGTTGATTCCCATGTTCAGTCTATACTTTAAACTTAACACACCACACTGTGCTGCTATTTTGATGTCAGTCTTTATCTTGACTTAAATGTATTATAATCAGCCTAAAACACAATGTCACAAAGCAGGAGCAAGGCCATTATAAAGCCTGGTGACCCTAGCATTTAAAATTGCAAACATCTGGGACAAAATTATTTAATTTTACTGAAATTGTTGAGATCAGTGTATTCGCTCAATTACAGAATCCATGCAAATTCTTTACTTCAAGTTTAACTTTGGTTAAATTTGACATGCCATTGACTAATAGGATTTGAAGCTGTCTAGACACTGACCTTTTGGGGGAACGGAGAGTCCAAAATAGAGGAAGCTGTTGTAGCCTCTTAGCTGTGTTACATCATTCATGTCAATATTCCTACTCCATGCTAATGCTACCATACAAGAACAAGGAAAACTTACCAGGTAGCTGGAAGAACCACTGCTATCAGTCATGATGAAATACTTTCTGTCTGCTGAATCACCGATGTTTGGTATTGATGACTTGTCTGCTCATTCAGGGGCACTGAGTTAACTTCAAGTGGGAATTTGAACCACAGAGCTGCTCAAACTGCAAGACTGACGGCCAAACTTTTTGACTTGTTGCAAGTCCAGCCAGTCAAACAGCTGTCACAACCTCTCACACTGGACGTTAAACAGCAACTTCAGCCTGTATCCAAAATTTGATCGCAGTGACCACTTTGGGGTTACATCCACAGTGACTGCCTTTATTCAGCATTCCTCTGTCTGAATATGAACTGGTCCACAAAAGAGGAATCGTTTCATTACAATTATGAGACAAGAGCTGATGATAAAAATTAATCTTTTGAATAAACCAGATTAATGATAGTAGGATGGTCGATGGGGAGCTTTTTCACCATCTTTAATAATTTGGGCAGAGAACTGATAATCTAGACTCAAATAAAAGTGTGATTGCTCTTATGAATATTACATAAATTAAGTAAAAGTGAATAGTACCATTTGAGAAACCTACTCAAATAAAAGCAAAAAAAAAACTACATGGTTAACAAATTACTAGTACAAATTACTATGAAACTAACATTGAAGTTGGCATTATGTTAGGATAACTGCTTTTTGTCATGGTTTGATGTGTACGATGTGTGAACCTCTACATTTTGATTCTGTTATATCTGCAGGGTACTATTAGTTGCAAAATCTTTACAGTCTTACCAAAGAGACAAAGAGAATTGGACAGTGCAGTGGTTTTAACATCTTGTTAGGAATCTCATTTGTACTGTAAATGTAATACTGTAGCCTAAATGAGAATCTGTGAACAGTACTTGAAATGCATTTTTCCAGCAAGATGATATGCAACTCTGTTCCATATGAAGAGTGCTGTTGACTGAATTTGACTGTGTAGAAGAGGAGTAGTGTGGAGGAACAGTGTTACCTGCTCTTCTAGTGACATGACGTCTCTGTGGCCCAGAGACTTGTGGCTCTGTGTGCTGCTGTCCGACATGTTTTGCATGAATAATTTGCACCCAAACGTATTCCACACTTGCGCGTTATGAAAGTTAGGTGGTGTGATGTGGTGCGACGTCAGTTCTTTCGCTGTCTGACTTCATTGACCTCCAGGGAGACAGGAGCAACTTCAACAGGCTGCATGCACAATTGGCGCAGTTCACTCAGTGTGTCATTTGTATCACATTGCTATTCACCCCTGATTTAATGATGTACAGTCCTGGAAGCTATTTCCTGGGGCAAGTATAAATTGCTCAATACAGAGAAGCTTCTCACACTAAATATTTTCACAAGATAAAAAAAACACTGGGTTAAAAACTGACCCAGGGTGGGTCAATACAGAAGTGACACAATATCAGGTTTACTTTACCCAGTAACCATGAGATGTTTTTACCCAGTGTTTCAGGTGTGACTGAGCTGAGAATAGAAATTGTCATGAATAATGAATGTCATCTCTCACCTCTTGTCTCTACAGATGCCTGGGTGGTGACATATCATAATGCATACATAAACTCATTTACTCAGCAGGCTTCTTCTTTTTTTTACCTTCATACAATCACAATGACGAGGTAATTTATGAGACATTGTTTCGTGAAGAATTAAATCATGTAACGAGGTGACATGCAATTACATGGACACTTAATCACTGTGACTGGCGTGTATACAAAGCAGAACTGTTCTGTTCATACTGAAGCTGAAAGCTGCATTATCAAGAAGAACAAGCTTCTTTCCCATGTGAATCATCACACCCAATCTCTAATGAATCTATGATGATATTACGGACGGAAACTTGTCTGGAATAGAGCTGGACACATTCAAACTTCTGAAGTGAAGAGCTTTGAAAGTCAGATCACTGTGTCTAAGCCTGGTAATTGATTTTCTGTCTATCTGCAAAGTCCTCCCCCTGCCTCACTCTCTACCTCCATCCCTAATATCTGTTTTATCTATTTTATTGCCATTCTCTTTGTCTTACTTATCCTCACCTCACTCAGCCATCCAGTGAGCCCGTCCTCATTAATCAGGCATGTAGGCAGCATGAAGAACAAGGTTATGTTAATGTTCTCTGTCAAGAGCCTGCTGTACCGCGCTCATGCTTGCTTGCGTGCTTACTCGTCTTTCTACCTGCTAGCCTCCCTGCCTGGCTGTCTGATGCCCCCCCTCGTCTGCCGGTCTGCCTGTAGGTGGCCGTGCACCAGGCGGGTTTAATGAGCCTTAAAGGACAGGGGTTTTGACATGGAGCTTTGCTGTCCATTTACGTCAGACCTGCACCTGCACAAATGCAGCTTGGCTGCTCACACTGTCTGCAAAGACAGACAGATGGTATAATCTTAACCTTGGGCCTGTCACTTTGTTAATCATAAGTGACAGGCTTATCAAACTGACAATCTATAATGTGTCACATGTGATCAATAAAATAATGAGGTGAAGACAGCAGTTTATGAGGTGTTGAAGTGTTAGAGGATGGAAATTACAAAGGATCAATTTATACAGACCATCTCTGCCCTACCAATAGAAGCTGACGGGAGCCCAAAATAACTTCCCTCACCCTTCAGGCAACACGAGAGCCACAGAGGGGAATGGATGGGTGAGGTAAGTGTAAGCTGCTCTGGGCGTGAAGACTCAGGTGGAGCGTAGAGAGCGAACCGCAGACCTGAGATTTTGGAGTTTTTTTCCCCAACCCGGCTGTCAAACCAGATCACACCTTTACATGTTGGTTTCTGTATTAAAAGAGAGTGGCATCGCCCCCCCTGAGGCAACTTTCTCTTCTGTTTGCACAGAAAAAATCACTGTCAGATCATAGAATCAACCTTATAAATTCTGACAACATCTAGTTAGTGATGCTACCTACTCATAATCCAAACCAAAGATCTGCACAACATTTTTTTGTAGCTTTTTTTGAAGAGGAGACCGGCTATGGTAGCTACACTTTATTCATGCTAGATCTCTGTGTTTCATACATACCCATATTTGTCTAGTACAAATAAAACCTACCTTGGACAAGCATTAAACCATCGCACATTATGTGAGTTATATCTGTGTATACAATCTATATATTTATACAAAGAGTCCTGTTGTTCCAACCTACCTTCCTACTGGGGTAAGTTGTAACACTAGCTGGTGATAGATTTAATAATAAGAGGTTATTTGCTCCAATTACTTAAAGAATTTTATCAAAGAATAAAGAATAAACAATTTTGAATTAAGTGGACATTTTAGAGCAGCAAAAAAAAAACACATTTCTTTCAAATCTTTAAAGGTACAAGATGCAACATTTTTGTTAAAAACAATGTATGAAGATATAACCAGAAGCTATGTATCTACAGAGAGTATGTGCTTATTTTTGTCATTATTTTGTTGTGCTCGAGACACCTTAACAATCCGAAATCAGTATTTGATGTCCTGTTATATTTCAAATCCAAGGGATTCTACATTTAACGTTTGTGTGCACTTGTATTCCTGAATGCACGTGTCACATGTCACACAAAGGGTTCAATCACAGTTTTCAAAGTGTTCCATGCATACAATGCAGAAATTCTCATAATTTTAATGAACTGTCACAACTGTCCCCACCCCAAGCAACCATTACATGACTAATTGTTTTAGCATATGGGCTTAAAATAACTTAAAATAGTTTAAATTAAACTAATGAAACTGCTACTTGAGGCTATGTAAGTCAAGCCCTTGTATATACAATACAATGGACATTAGTCAAATATTAATCGTAATAATAATTATGATTTAGTAATAATTTTACTTTCTTAACTGAAAATCGAGTTTTTAGTTATGAAATCCACACTGTTGCTTGCTGAGACGTACCAGTACCAGTGCAGTATTGATGACATCACCTTAACTCTTCTCTGGTTGGTTAAACTGACAGCATCACTACTAATCCTGCGTTCCAGCACTCCCCAGTCTCCCCTATGGACTTCCTCTCTGACTTTAATACTGAGCTGTGTTCACAGCCCTCCAGGGAGGGTTTCTATGTTCGCAACAGGAAATATTGAATTCTAGAGGTGTCTGTATTAAACCACAGGTGCCTGATAAGTGAGTAGTTTTCAAAAAAGGTTAAGTGAGTGGTTTTCTCAATCTCATGCTGATGCATTGTTTGAAAGCAGCAGGCTCACAAGCTCAAAATGGGGTTTTTTGGTGGGCAGCCCCCGCTCTGTGCAGCTATAACTCATGTTTATTAATCAACATCAGCCTTTAAAACTATGAAAACTAAGAAGGAAAAAATTGATTTCATGTCTCTCCAGTTGCGTGGGATCAGTTTGGATCACTGGCATAATAAGCAAAAAAACAAAAACATGACAATTTAACCAGATGGATAAAATGAAGGAAACTTGAAAAAAACAAGAGCCAAGTTGTCAGTCATCTCCACCTGCTGCCTGCCTGCACGACCTGCACTGACTACCAACCACTGCATGTCTCCTTCAGACCAGCTTTATTTTCATAAGAAGACAGAAACCTATGATGATTAAAAAAAAAAAAAAGATGTATTGATTTAGGAGATGTTCTGGATATTAAAAAATATATTCATAACATATTCTGGATAAACATTAAAGAACAATTCATTTTGATCCAAATGAACTGAACACTTCCATTAGACTGAAATGCTGCTTTAGGCTCCATCTAATTTGTTTCTGCTGTTTCGAGCAGCATACGTTTCATTTGCACGGGCAACAGTTTACCGAGGCAATCGTGAACGAGCACGGACAGACAGACATCAGGAATAAAGCAGATGCCTTAAAGTACCAGCAGTGATAGAGGGAAGAAACTAAAAAAACAAAACATAAAGATTCAGTGTGAAACTACAGAAGTACTGACAGCTGAACATACAGAGACTTTTAAATAAACATTTCTCTTTGCCCTCCTGCGCACACGAGCTCAGTATCACAACACACACTTGTTGGAGGGGGAGAAAAGGAGGCTGGTCACGGTACCCGCTCCAGAGTTTGTCCATCCCAGGGGCGGCTCTGCGCGATGTAAGCCGTAATGGAAATGCAAATCAGTGACAACACAGTTTGACTCTGCGTGGCCAAAAATGTCAGGATCCAAGCCCACTGTGTGTCTGTGTGTCAGTACTCACCAGAAGAAGCCGATTCTTTCCTTTACATCCCTCCTCTCTTTGCTCTTAATAAGTGACTTTCAAATACATTTCTCCATGCATCTTCTAAATGACCTGAGTGGTTTAAGTCTACTAGATTCACTTACATTTACAATTTACAATATACTGAAAAGTTTTTATGAAATTATTTCTCAATGATACCAAAACAATGTTGCCTAGCTTTAAAACACAGATTCTGTCTTCCTTTCTTTTTTAATTTAAGAGATACATACATAAGACAAGCTTATTTATATAGCACATTTCAACACCAAGGCAATTCAAATAGCTTTGCATAAAGAATAAAAGACATAATAGACAAACTGTAAAATAAATTTAAGGTAATATAAAAAGACATTTAAACACTATTAAAAGAATTAAGTACAGTTAGAGAGTACTGTAAGATAATAATCAAAAGTCTCTTAATGAAAGGCAGAGAGAAACAGAGAAGTCATCAGCCTTCATTTTTAAAGACCTGAGACGTACAGCAGACTGCAGTTTTCTGTGAGTTTGTTCCAGATATGTGGTGAATAAAAACTGAAACCTGCATCTCCATGTTTAGTTTTGACTTTGGAGACAGAAACTAAACATGTGTCAGAGGTCTGGACGGTTCATGGTATGCTCACAATGTTTACCTCTATTTGGGTGGTACAATGAAGCTGAAACAACACAATGATGCATTTTTTGTTAATTTCATGATCCATGTCTTTTAAATGACTTAAAATATTAAAACAAACAAAAAAATACTATATCCTGCTTGTGTTTGCATCTGTCTGCATTATACTGACGTATGAAAAGAACATACTTGAGTGTGTATATATGAAGAGCTCATTCTAAGGTAAGGAAAACACAAAAAATCTTATTTTCAGGACATTATACACTAAAAACTTACCTATGAATATTATATTCAATTTCTATCACATTCTGCCAATAGATCACACTGCATGTTTAAGAGATACAAACAATATATTTACAAATCTTCACTGGGTGGTGCAAAAAACCTGAAACGATGCAATTTTTCATAAATTTTGTTAAATTCATGATCCATGAATGACTCAGTTACTTGAAAAATATCAGTCCTGTTTGTGTTTGTATCTGTCTGCATTATACTGATGTATGAGCATATTTGAGTGTGAAGAGAATCTCACATCATGAGAACAGATGCAGCAGGGATTGTAAACACACTCTGTCAGTGCTGAGGGAGAACAGCATCGTTTAATTCTATTAATATACATTAAGTGCTTTTCTACAACATCTAGTTTATTTTATATTATTCCATTATTTTTCATTAGGCTACTGGCCTACTTCATACTTTGGTATTTTGATCATTTGTTTATTTTAAAGAAGTGAATTTCAAATTAGATTAAATCAGGTCACCACGTGTGCAGTTATGTTTTAATAAATAAGCTACAGATGTTGGTATCATTATTTACACATGTAAATAGTCCAGAAATCTCATTTACATACAGCATATGTACAATCATCATGTGTGAAATGCTGTTTCACCTGTGATAAATAACATTTACATTTATGTACTGTTTTCACATGTAAAATATGCTTCCCAAATGTGAAATGATCCCCTCAAGCCCAAAAACTGATGCTGAAAGGCAGGCTGTGTTCTGTGTGTCTGATTGTCTTTTCAATAACATGAAATAGATGTCTTTTCACTTTTCGCTTTCAACTAAAACCGGATGTAAATGGACATCCTTGAACAGCTGTCTTTTCAACCACATGAAAAAGATGTTTCTTCACCCTTCACTTTCAACCAAAATCAAACATTTCTTAGACAACTCGCAAAGCCACTTTTTTTTTTTTTTTTTAACATCTTTTCAACCAGATTTCAGCAGGCAGGATTGTTTTTACTTATGCTGTCTTACATTTCAAGTAAAATGTCCAAAATCCCAAGTGAGTGCCTCATATGATAAACATACTCAGTTCCACAGGTGATCTTTTTTTTTTATAAGAGAGAAAAGGGGAGAAAACTTAAAATGGGTGTCCTGAAACTACACAATTAAAGACAGCAGTAGAGTGCTGTTGCTGTACTGCTTTGCCCTCCACACAAGTTAAAAGCAGACCAACACTTACGCAGCGTAGCTTCAATTTGGCTGTGTAGTTTTCACATTTCCTCCAAGAGCCCTGATTACTACGGCTTCGAGTAACTTTCTTGTCATAAAAGCCAATTAGTTAGTGTTGCCTCCCAGCGCTCCCTCCTGATGCTGAAAAAGAGCCAGTGCTGCACAGTTGACAGGCAACTCCTGTGGGAAGCTGGAAAAGGGAGAGAAGCAGTGATGCAGTGGCTGAATTCTTAAATTGAAAGGATTGCGTTTTGCTACTCTGGAAAGCTCTTAATCATTTTGAATGAAGTTTGGTAAAAAGGCGTGAACGCTTCATTTATCAAACAGAGAACTTTCCCCCAAATGCTGTCAATGTCCTGCAGTAAGATATTAACATAAAATCTCAGATGGTAAATCACAAAATGAGGATGATGACAAGATGAGGACATGAGCAGATCTAATCATCTGTAACCTTTATTTGCTCTCAGAGGATCATTTAGGAAGGGCCCTCAGTGTAAATGAGAAGTAGGAATCAAAACCACATTGTGAAATAGGTAGTTATATCACAGAATAAAAGAAAAGGTTGAAAAAAGTAAACCAGAAGCGTGCACTCAGTAAAGTACAGATCTTCACCGAGATGGGCAGGAAGTCAGACACAGAATCCAGTCAGTTTTCAAAATTGAAGACCCTTCGCAAAAGTATAAAACAGACAAAACAATAAACTATTCAATCATGTGGCTTACAGAAATCAAGGAAAACTTAACAAATGAACAAAACCTGAACAAGTCAGCAAACTCAGTAAAACGCTCGGCTTCTGAAATGCTCCTGGTGTGGCATGAAGCCCTGTGGAGGAAGCATCACAACTGCATTGCAGACGTGATGTGCCCTGTGGAATCAAGATATTATGTCAAGTGGAAGCAAAATAAGGATTTAAAGAGACAGTTTGCCCCAAAACCAAAAAAATACATGCGCTATTTAACCATCTATTTTTTTTTTTTTTTTTTTGGTGTGAGTTGCAGAGTTTTGAACTCTACTGCAGAAAGAAAGCAATTCCTAAATGAAACTCATTTAGGAACCATGTTATGATTTTTGTGAAGAGACACTGGTTCTGCATGTTTCAAAATATATTTTTAGGTGCTTTGAGCACCACAAGCAGGGTGCCATCTAGGTCCAATATCTTTAAAACTTCAACTCACGCAAAAAAAATTTAGAAGGATAAATGGCACTTTGGGGTGAATTGTCCCTTTAATTAAAAAAATACAGCAGTCAGTTAAAGGGCACCAGCTGCATAGCTCAGGGGATGCCAGCGTTAGTCCACCAACTGTTCGATGGATTGCCATGAAACTTGGTTCAGATAAATCACTCCATCTTTTCCTCTTGCATCAACAGGAAATCGAAGTCTCTCTTTGACGTCAGTTGGTTTTAGCTGTTGGCTGTTGTGTAAAGGTGCAGAACTTGTTACTGACTACTGGGTGTTTCAGGGTCTTGTCTTGGTTTGGTCACAGCTGAGGTGGGGGACACATGTCTGCCCATTTTTCACAAAAACCTACTGGTAAGCTAACTGTTGTCCCCCGGTGTTGCCGTGGTGATGAGTATCATTAGGTAAATTAGCTTCTGAATTAGAAAAATGATGAAAAAGAAGACACAAAAGTTGGCATTGCCAGCTCACACTGAAGCATTGTTATAAGTAAAACCAGAATCTCACTCCATGACCTTTCTTCACGGTCCTCCTCGGGTAATTATCACTTTGATATAATTGAAAAAAGGTCATTTATACAAAATGAAATGGCAGGCCCATATTCAGTCAATTTAATAAGCCAGTGAAGATCATGATTCTGTATTCAGCCCATCTTGAATGCATGAATGCCATTCAAAAAATTGGCTGCAATTATTTTAATGTCACGAAGAAATGTTGCATAACATTATTAAGCAAATTATCAGGAAAGCCTCTTTCATGAGACCCAGAACAATATATGTAACTGTGCAAGATGTTATGTCTGCTGTTTACAAAATGATCAGAGAGACCTCATTACTGACAAGGCTGCTCTTTGCAGGGCTTTATAGGAAAAATGTTACTGGTTTATCATCAAATAGAGAAGAACTGCCTTCTACACTAATTAAGATATAATTTCAAACCCTATTTTCCCAAATGATGAATACACTTATGTTATTAAAAACTAGTGGGATATTCTGTGAGTCCTCCCCCAGAAAAAAAATACTATTTTCTGCATTTCTATCTGCTTTTATCGTACTCACAGCTGCTTAAATCATTTTGATTAAGATGACCGTTATGCTTAGATTAATCATTCTGCCAGACAAGTAGTAAATATACACCCAGAAATCTGCATGTTTCACCCATAACCCTACTGCTGTGGTATCCAATTAGAGATATAAGCTGCTTTGAAGAATAGAAGTGGCAGATTATTTATGGTCCTGTCAAAAGATAATGTTCCATATGAGCGTTAGAGCTTTTGTACTTAAAACAGCTGGAGATGAAGTTGATGCTTGCAGTGAATGAAAACAGTAAAAATTACCAGCTGTATGATGGGTGATACAAAACTTTAAAATTCAATAAAAAAAGAAGAGAAAATTGCAGTTTCTGACCATTAATGATAAATCTAGTACAAAAGGAAATATGAATGCAATAAAATAAATTTGAAATAGAAATACTAGAAAGATAATGACACTTTCTTGTCACAAATAGTGCATCTTGCTGTTTTTTTTAATCTGCAAGTGAAAAGTAGCATGATATCAATGGTGGCCTGAGCTATATCATCGGCTCTTGAGTATGAGACAGGACGAGCCAGAGCTAGCTGGTTAATATGCAAACTTCACTGCAACACAATACAATGTCTCTGACAAAATGTCAAAACTGTTATTTCTTCACATTTTGTTGATAATTTCAGTTAATTTAATGTAATTAATTTAGCAGTATGTGCAACGAGACTTAATAGTCTTGGTGATTTATGAGCAGGCCCAGTTCCACAGGCCAGATCTCCACTCAGCTGAAATTGCTATCCATAGCAATTACAGAAGCTGCCGGCCAGCTGAGTTGGGTTATCAGTAACAAGGCTCGCAAATCAACCACCATTCACTTCACCTGAAGAAGAAAAGATCATGTCCATAGAAGCAGGGAATTCCTTTACAGCCAACAGTGTGCCAACTCTTCCGTTTTATAAGGTAATCGATCTTAGTCGAAGCAAAAGTGCGCTCTCTGAGACTAATTTGTGAGCCTTGTTACAGATAACCCACCTTCTCCTCTCAGCTGAAATGGCTATACATAGGAATTACGGAAGCTGAGGTAGAGTTATCTGTAACAAGGCTCACAACCACCATTTAATTTTACCTTCCTTTTCACTGTACTTTAAAAAGACAAGATCTTGTCCATAGAAGCACAAAATGCCTCGGCAGCAGTGTTCAGCTCTTCGGATTCATAAGGTGACTGATCTTCAAAGCGAAAAGCCTGCAACTGCATTATCTGAATGGACTGTGCATTACTTAGTCTCTCTAGGAAGTTGTGATGTTGTGATCTTGGGAAACTTGGCATCTACTCGTTTTGGGGCTTCCAGGGTTTGGACACTTGTGCGCATTAAACAACAAGAAAATTGAGCATTGAAGGTAAAGCGTGTGGGTTCCCCTGTCTCCTCTCTGCTCCAGCTCCTGATCTGATGCACGTCATTCTGTCAGCTCACTCTCCTTGGTTCATTGCTTCTTTCCATCTGTGCTCCATTGACAGTTCATTTTGTGGACATTACACATGAACAGTAACCCTAAATGAAACTCTACGGCCCTCTTGTCACAGCATTCCAACAAACAACTTGCTTCACTGCATCTTTGGCATTTCTAGTTGCTTCCCATCACCACACTTAACTACTTTGGCATGGCCTTTTCAAATTAACACCTGCTGTGTGGCTAGGTAAGCCCACCCCCTGGCCTGACAGCCGGGAAAGACAGCCAATAGGGACACAGTGTGCCATCACGAAATTCTAGGGGAACTGATTACTACATGGTTTTTAGTGAAAGGTTATAATGTTAGAAATTTTGACTCCGTTAATGTCTGGCCTTACAGTAAAGGTCAAACTGAATGTAATGTTAGTGTTTGATAAGTTCGGTCTTACTTGAAGCTCAGAGTTTGTCTTCTTTACATTAACTTGCTGCTCAGTCTCTCCTCAGGTAAACTATAGAGACAGTAAAAACAGCACACACTCAGGCCAGGCGTGTGTGGTCATATATACTTCACATACAAAGACAAACACTTCAGGAACAGAGACTAACACTGATGGCCTCCAAGAGCCGTACAGCAGCTCCTTCCTTGGGGCGATAGTGTCAATGATTTGATTTCAAGTGAGCCAGACAAACAGGTTTGTCAATACTATTTGTTTTACTGTGGATGAGATGCCACCCGCCTGACTCCCACACATCCATGCAATTATCTGTCGATTGCGCGCAGGGAGGGAAGCTGTCTCAAGGAATTCTGTCAGGCTCAGTCAGTGATGGCGGCGATTCAGCGTGTCCAGACCTGAGCCCGGCTCCCCTCTCCGACCTTTTTGATTTGTCTTCCTGATAAAGAAATAACTAACTTGCAGGCTGGAAGAGATTCCTGAGATGGCATGTCTTGTTTTTGCACGGAAAGAAGTCATTTTGACAGATGGTGTTGTGGTGATGTACACATGAAAGGGTTTTGATGATACTAAAGCCTTGTGACAGCACATAACAAATCATTCCTATTTGCAGCAGATAGAGGTCAGCTCGACAGAACTGAAAGGTCATAAAGAGAACAACTGAAAAGGTAACTGGAGTCATTCAGTAACCGTTAGGATAGAAAATCAGATTCTGATGATAGGTGTTAACGGATTAGAATGAGTATTGATTTTGCCCGTGGGACGCCAAGGAATCACCTCCTGCTGTGTGTTCAGACAGATTCCAATGAATTTTAGAAGTGGATCCACTGCATACAATTTCAATATAATTGAGATGGGAGGCACAAACTGGCGGAAAGTTGAAATTATTCAAGGAGAAATCTCTAATATATTTACTGTAATAAATCATAAAATGCCCATCATATCTCATGAGAGATTAAGGAAACATGCTAGCAGGGGGAAAAACTTCAAACATAGACTGTATATTAATTGGGGTTGTAACCTTATCAATATACAGTCTGTGGCTCCAACTCAGTGTTTAGACTGATGTGGTCATTTATGGCCTCACAATTGTTAAATGTTGCTTCTTTAAACTTAAATGAAACATTTGCATGCCTCCCTGCTTCATCTATATGCAAAGATGACAGGACAAAAGAGGCAGACTCAAAGGAAAAAATATCCAGAGTTCCTTGTCATTTCTCAGTTTAGCCAGGCTAAGCTGAACACAAACACACACAAAAGCAAACTCCCAAACACACAGAGGGTGCACCCAGTAAGCTAACATCTACACAGCTGCTTTATTGGCTGTTTGGGAATAAACAAAGACACAGACAGCGCAAACAGTCCCGAGGTCAAATTTGTGTAAATGATGATTCACCTTCTATCATTTTCCAATGTTAAAGTCACTTGCATTCCATTTTTTAGAGACATTTTTTTTTCTGAGGAATTCTAGATTGTAAAAATAAATATATTAAAGGCCTGTGTCAAAAACTTTACCAGTGGCCATGGCAAAGGTACCAATTACAGGTCCGTAACCAGAATTTCAGAAATACTGAGGTCCATGCCCCCTCAGTGCCCAGCCATCCATCTTATTTATTTTGATTTTTTAATACATAGTTTATTTAGTTCACTTGTAGGGTTAGATATTATGTCAGTTTACTAAAGCAAGTTCTCTTATAGGTATCATTTTTATATTTTGTTGATCTATAAGCAGTCAAATTGAATTATGTCAAGTCTAAACAGGAATCATCCTTTAAAACACCCACCCAAGTTTCTTATTGTAGAATGTAAATGTCCAACAGATTTCTAAAACCTCGCCAGAAAACATACCGATGACATGACCTCAGCAGTGATGGAAATTGGGCAGATGCCAAATGGGCTGTCTGAATCAAGGCTGCTTGGGCTGCTCAGATTGGTCATCTCTGCATTGATAAAAAATAATACTGCGAATTTTGTATTTTTGTTTATTTTTTTGGTACAAAAAGTGATTTTATGCACTCAGTCGAAAATACTCGTCACCAGTCTAGATGTACATTTTATTAAACGCATTCCAACATGATCCACTCAATTCAAGAGCGAACGGAAAGGTCATGGCAGAGTGGAAACTTGAAATTGATTAGACTGAAATTGCATGTTACACCAACATCATTAGAATAAGTGAAAATGAATCAGGGCATCAAATGAGCAAAGAGGGGAAGCTATTGTAATATGCACTGTGAGTGTGCAGTGCTCTTTTTTATGTTTTGGTGGAGCTGCTGTAATATAATGTTGGACCTTTATATTTTAAGTATGATTGACTAGATTGACTATGTCCAGTGAAAGGAGGAACCATTTGAACCAAGTGTTTAAGAGTATTATTCAATGTGCATTGTAGTCTTTTGTAGCCTACTTTTAATTTTATTCAAAATTAATTTTACTTTATGGATCATTTTACAACACAGGGTTGTATAATAAGATGCTGGTTGTGGTTCCCTTTATGCTACTCACAAAAAGATTACCATAAAATAAAATAAAATCATGGTGGAATGAATTAAGAGTCTTGTGACTGGTTGCACTATTTACCTTTTAAATAAAAACTTTAAACACAGGAATGCAAGAAACTGTAAGATAGTGTAATGTTAGTCAAGGACATATGATAAATGGTAAATTAATGCTATTCTGCTGTGTGTGTGCATACATATGTGCATGCTTGTATTTCATGCTGCTCCTGCATAAGTCAGTGCCCCACTTGGACCAACCCAGTCAAAAAAGTCTGGATACGCCCCCGACTGTGCCTTAAAGTCAAGCCTATATATTTTTGTTAATTGTGCCTTTATGTCAGCATATGGGTGGGGTTAGTGTTTCTTTTGAATGGCGAGGGCAATGTTTTGATTCAGTGTCTTCAAGCTCAGATACAGCCCTAAACAATCTCCTCTCCACTAGGAAACATACTGGGACAAAACAACTTAGCAGTACATAAAATGCCTCTTTTGGTTATGTCAAAAACTAGGCTGTCAAATGCAAAAAGTATTTACTTTTGTGGAAATATTTCAGTTATATGCTAGAATAAAAAAAAATCTCACTGCAAGGTCAGAAGTGGTTTCTTGGACTGGAGCCATAAAAGGACCCCTAACAAACGAAACAAAAACAATAAATCCAATGCCAAAATGAACAATAAAAATTGGATGTCCTTTTGTCCCAAACACTTGGCAAATAGCTTCAGTTTGGGCTGAGTTCCGCTGACACCCAGGAGTAACTCAGTACATCACAAATGAAGCTTTCTCTCTGAGTCCTTGGGTATTGTTGTCGGATGTTATGTCCGTATGCACAAACATGGTTTGTTGAACCCCCTGAAGGGCCTTGAATCTAAAAGGGGGAGACTGTGCAGAGGCTTGACCAAGGTAATGTTCTTCCAGCTGTTATTGCTCGACTAAATGAAAGTGGCTCTCCACTGTTCACCTGCTCCGGTCTTTTTTTCATCAGCTCAGTGCTTATGTGTGAAGCCTGCTCTCCTGTGAAGGTGAGCGTTCAAATGGTCAACACTCTGCTGCTTATACTTAGATTTAAGGATTAATAATGACGTGTCCAGCAGCTACTGTTTGGCATTTTAAGGCTATAATTAAAGTCCATTGAAATTGTTCGTTTTGATGGATGTTTTTCATGTGTGTGACAGAGCCTCCGTGATGTCATCTAAAGAGGAGTCATTTCTAAAGAGCCATTGTGAAGCGCACAGTGTGGCGGCTCTGGCTGTCGACATGTTGGCAGTGCCTGATTCTGCTAACTCCCAGCTAATTGAAAACTGGACAAAGAGTGGAGATGATTGGCCAAACGAAGTGGCTACCCAGCGGTTAGCCATCTGTGATTGTGTCCAACTGTCACTCAAAGCAGACATGTACTTCATTATGCATAACTTTAAACCTTAATTTAACTTAAACCAGAGAGTTATATAAAATATCATCTTCCTATACAGTTGACATTAAGCAGGAAATTAGCTATGTCAGAGGTTTCCAACTACATTGTAAAACTGCGTGATGAGAGTATCTTGGCTCATTTATTCAGCCTGTGGGCTAAATCCGGCCCTTTAATGACCTGAATCTGTCCCTATTATCATTTATAATTATAAAAAAAGACATGAGTGCAACGCTGGATTCAATAAAATGACAAATTTATGGGTCTTTACATTGTTTGATCATCAAGGTCATCATTTTATTAGTAAGCTAATGAGCACATTCATAGGTTATGTCTGTTGTAAAGCTTTAACTCTGGCTGTTTAAGCAGAGGGAATTCTGGAGGGTCCAACTGAATGAAAAAAGATGTTATATTCAACAAGCTGCTTTTAAACTAAGATTACAAACGTGCTTTGTTTTTTTCACACATTTGTATATGCTGTTTCTTTTCCAACTTTGAAAAGCAAAAATCATTTAAAAAGATCATTGTTTTACACACATTTAAATGCCTGACATTCCAGGCCAGACTTTAGTTTAGTTAGAAATTTAGACGTCCGGCCCCTTGGCACTTTTTCAAATCTGGCCCTTCTAAAAAATTTATATAGGCCTGGTAGATGTGATTTAGTAACGTAGTAATGATCCCATAGGCCTCCAGAAATTGAACAAAACCATGGAAGTAACAGCGGCTCACAATGTCAGACTCTGAAAATCCCTGAGCAATAACTTTTTTTGTACCAGGCTGTAAAACAGGTTCTTTACCACTGTAAAGTTGGGCGATTTAATATGAAAGTCTGTGGGGATTGTCTCACTTTTACTGCCAGCCTGAAGTTGCCATTCCAGAAACGGCACTTTTTGGCACGGCTTCATTTTTCAGCCTTAATATCAGTTCATTCTTTAGGGACATTACAAAAATTACCGGGGTGGTGAGAGGGGCAGAATCATACAACTAATTTTATTTAATAGCAAGGCCCTTCCCTTCATTATTTTTGTTGGCTAGATTTATGGCAAACATGAGACTATGGTAAAAAAAAAAAAAAAAAAAAAGAAAATGAAAAAAAATTAAGCCAGTCCATTTTTTAAACAGGTGCTAAACAAACTTTTTTACTGTTATTCTAACAAGGGGAAATTAGAACCCCACCCCCACAGTCTACCACAGTCCTCCCGTCAACCAAAACAAAAATTAGATAGCCCTTCCCCTTTCTGCCCTGCATTTTTACAGCAAAAGTAGCCCATATATTCAGTTTTGGGGTTTTTTTTAACTTGGCTAAACCTGCTGAAAACAGGCAACTGACCCTTTTGCTCTTTTACCCTGTGGCTCTGGACTCCTGCTGCCTGGACCTGAACACTGGAGGAGAGGGTGTCAGGAAGCATCGAGGTGAACATCTTCTAGCTACCTGGGTTCAATGACTGGACGAGAGAGGGGTGGAGGAGGGTCGCACGACTGACTGAACGACAACTGATGGAGCAAAGACAGAGGCGATTTAAAGTTTGGCAGCAGCAATTGACTGGCTACCGCGACCGTGGCAAAATCTGATTGGACAGTAAAGAGGAAGGTGAACGCCCACAATCAGCTGATTAGAGGGAATAGGAGGAGAGAGATGGAGTAAAGGAAAGCTGTGAATGAAGGCTTCCTGATTGAACTTACGCCGAGCTTCATTTAAATACACATGTTCAAGCAGGTGCCCACTCCGCTGTGGATGGAGGACTGGAGGGCTGCTGGGCTGAACCACCGAGTCAAACCAAGTCAAGCCAAGCAGCACTTGAATGAAAAAGGAGCAAAAGAGTCGCAGAAGTTACCGATGGAGATGATGAGTCTTCAGTGCCTAAATAAAGGGTGAAAATTAGCGTGTCCACCCACTTGTCATATTTCCATCACTAAATACCTACTGTCAACAGGTTTACAGACGTCTCTTTTATAATGGTGGCCTATGTGGGAAAATGATTTATGGGCTGGTGGGGAACTTTTTGCTGCAATACCGCAAGTGGCCACTGGGAAAACTTGGCAGCAAGGCCCTGTCTAGTTCTATCATACGTCTATGGTTTGTATCTGTGTGCACTGACTGTAGTAGGGGAGAGAGAATGAGCTGGAGACGGAGGTTGGGAGAGATTTGATTGAGAGTGGACATTTGGCCGGCTTGATCTTAAAAGCCTGATCTGTCACTGACCGTTAGCTCCTGAATACAAACAACTGCTTTGAGACAGAGATCGATTAACCTTTAGAATAATTGAAAAATTCATAAAGAATTCAGATTTGATGTACTCCTCGTTGTTGATCAAAAAGTTGTCACCAAGCTACGCCATCCATCAAAAGTCATTTAGCCAAAGTCAGAAATACTGTCGTCATGAATATAGTCTCAGGGATATAATTAAAACGTTCAACACGTGGTCATTTATATTCCTGAAATGAAAGCAGAGGTTCTGGCTGGAAGGGACATCTAGCTGTTGTTGCTCAGCAACATTTCCTTCATCTGTCAAAAAGAGAAAGGCAGGGCCAAGGTCAGCGAGGCTCCTGGCCGCTCACCCTGTCAGCAATATGACGGGAATGTGAGCTGGAAATGAAATGTGCTGTGATGTACACACACACCTGACACTGCTCCCAACACGTCGATAGGAAATGTACACACTATTCTGTCAGAGCTCTTTGGTTTTTGTGTTTCTTATCTGTGTTTTGCTTGGAAGCAACTGGTACTTATTCAGCTGCAAATATTTGAATGTTGTGAATATGATATTAATGATGTCTTCATGTTCCTGTAAATATGCTACAATCTTATTTATAATAGAACCTGCACTATAGCTGAATGTTGTTAATATTGATTATATCTATAAAAAGTCTTTATCATTAGGTCATCAGGTTCCTTATTTCCTTCTTATCTACATGAGGATGGAAATTTTCAATCAAAATAACTGACATGTAACAGGCGCTGCCAGCCAGAATCATAGGCAAATACCCACAAATCATTGTGTTCTTAAGGAACAGGTCTGTGGTATTTGAACTGTACAACAACAGAATCCTCGCAGATAGGAGCTAAATGACCTGAAGCTCAATACACATCCATATGACATTTTTCACATGTATGGAACAGAATCTGAAGCACCAGCTGAGAAAACACACAACCTGTCCTTGTGCAGACGTAGCTCCTGTTGGAGAAAGAAAGGGGGGAAAAAAGCACTGCTAAAAAACAGTAGAACTGACTCACATGTGGGTTTCTGTTGCAGCTGTTTGACTTAACTTACTGTCTCCATTTGTGTATACTCGTTGTTTTTTATAGCACTCTGAATTTACCTCGGTAGTGGATAATTACCCTCTTTATAGCTGAGGAATGCCCACTTATTTTCATGTTACACTTACTTGAAATTAATCTGGATAAATTGCTACATGCCTAAAGTGTAAATTGTAATGGTGAGGATTCCCTCCAGACATTATTAGTGAAGTTGGTATGTGGAGTAGAAAGTAGACACAGTTCTTCAATAGACAGTTTATATGCTTTGAACCTGTGTTCTTTCCTAAGCTCATACCTAGAGGTTTTGTCTTATCTGTCTTAATAATTAAAACATTCCCTGGATTTAATGAAAACTAAATCATTTTCATTGCTTAAACTGTAAGTAATTTTGTGTTACTGGACATGACTGAGACTTTCACTTATTGTCTGCATATTCAAATTGTTGTCGTCTATTATTATTGATTTATTGATTAATTTAATCTAATATTAATTTATTGTTTTATTATCTCTCATCTTTGCAGTGTTTTTCGTTAAATATATATTTTGAAAAATATACTGGGGACCCAAAAGAATGAGATGCCATTTGCAAGCCATCATTCTGTAAAATCAAGATGCCTTTTCCATTAGTTGGTTTGTTTAACTCATTGTAAAAGATATAAAGTGGGTCCGAAATTAAGTGCAGAGGACGTCATTTGTTTAAAGTTTTATTCCTGGAGGGAAAATGGAGAAATGAGAGAAGTACATTACTCTAATGCTATTATTGAATCTTGTCCAAATATGTTAAAGTTTTGCTGCTTGACATTAGTTTTGGGATGCATCTTGGCACATTATTACCATCCTCTTCACAGTAATGGAGTGACTGAACCATAAGGAGTTTCACATTAGTTTTCTAAGATAATTGGCTTGGATGAGTGAATTCCCTGACCTTTTGCACAACTAATTTTATATTTCTTATGCTGGCAAATGCATTTAAAAATGTTTTACAGTAAAAGGGAAAATATATATAAAATGAGCAAAGTCAGTGCACTATGTATAAGGAATAATGCCCTTTGTGGTGTCCATTATCAGGAATTAATTCTTGATAATGGACACATCATGAGGATTATCCTGCAATCAAAACGAAAAGTTTTTCACTAGTCATACAACTCTGCTTCCCTGGTAAGAAATGAGAGTTTGACTCTTTGAACAATCATTACCATTACTTAAGGTGTTTATGCAATGGAAAAATGGTTCACTACTCCAGTAAATAAGACAAACCTTAGATACGACTTGGCTCTTCTGGTCCACTCAGCTCATGGAAACCTGTGGCTCAGGTATTAGCAAGAAAGCTAATGTTATGCTAACAAGATTCAAAGTAGATAATATTGCATACCACTGACAAGCAGTAAACGGTCGTTTTCGCTGGAACCACTGTGTTTATTGTTGGAAATTATAGGCCTCTCCTGCAGCCAATCAGAGTTGAGTATTCACCCACAATGATACACTGTACATGAAACATAAAATAAAGTTATTTATGTTCATGAAACTGATACAAAGTGATGAAAATGTGAAGGTGTCCATCCAGTGTCATCCAGTTTATGGTTGAGGAGTATAATATTTAGACACATTTCCTGTATTTCGGTGCAAATTTCTCAGACTTGCGGTACAGCATTGCATAAAGGTTACTTCTACAATATCCTTCTCTACAGATCGTACCTCATAAGTGACTAGCTCATCTGCCACAAATTGTTTTCAGCCTCCTCCCCTCTGGTCCTATCGACCACCGACATGTTTCATAAAGGCTGCACTGTGAGAGATGTCCTGGGGCGCCTTAGAAACAAGCTGTGATTACATGGCTTCTTTCATGCTACGCTCTTTCTCTCTCTGTTCAAATTTGATAGGCTGAGGTGATGGAAACATTAGCCTGCATGGTCTTATTTTCCCCTCTTCAGTCAGGATTTTTCATGCCTCACTTGGTGCTCGAATGCTCTATAGGGGTTTGTAGCTTTTGTCTTAGAGCTGTTTTGCAGAAGCTGCTTTATAGACAGTCACGCAAGATTATTGTGCCTTTTAACCACAAACAAATTCTGCAGGAACTTGACTGTTACTGCAAAGAGACACTCATGAGACTGGTCCCTCACTGTTCTGTCTGGCACATTTTTCTGTTTTATGGCTGAATTATGTTTTAAACTAAAAGCTCTCATCCTCCACTTCAGCATACAGAATAATGGCTTTTTTAAGACCTTCTGCACATCAGAAAAGTACACACAGGTTTAAAGTAACTGCACTTTAAAGGAAAGTGTCCATAAAGCTGTTCATGAATTATACAGGAAGGTATACTTAATTAAAGCTGCTCTGTAGAAGTTTCATTCATTGGGATTTATACATTATTATTTTGGAAGCTGTTAAAAAGTTTGGGTCTTCAGAGGTCAGATTTTCACGTCACTGATTAGGTCTTTTGGTCACTGATGCAAAATGAGTAGAGTAAATGTAAAACATTAACTTAATTTACTTCAATTTGCTAATTTAGGGTCCAATGTGTAAATGAAATGGCAGGAATGGAATATCATTAGTATTCCATTAGTCCTTCATTAATGTGTAATCACCTGAAAATAGAAAAAGTGTTTTTGTTACTTAGAATGAGCCATTTACAACTACAGAGGGAGCAGATCCTCTTTCACATGAGACCACCATATTGCCATGTTTCTACAGTGGCCCAGGACAGAGAAACCAAACAATGACTCTAGATATGGTCTCTTACATTTTTTGCAAGTTTCGTGGCCATCGTAGGTTTTCCTACATGCTTGGAAGGGGAGGGCAAGGCAAAGTGTTTTCAATGTGCAAGCTCACCACTAGATACCGCTAAATTCTACACACTGGTCCTTTAAACCCCCTGTAGTCTCATTTGCTCCTCTGCTGCCAAACAAAATGTAAAACTCCACATATTTTTGTGTATTTTTGTTCATGACACTTAATGTTTAAGTAGATTTAATATATGTTCGAGGAAACAAAAAAGAAAAAAAAACAGCACTTTTATTTTCACAGTCAGACAGTCAGTCAGTTTTCAGACTCAAACCGGTAAATTCCAAAGTCCAGAATGGTTATAAGAAAAATGTCATCCTGTAATCCCATGGGTTCAGCCAATCAGGAGGTAAATGGCAACTGACATTGGTGCACTTAGTGATTTGGGAGAGAACACCATCAAAGCCTTGGTCTCCTTGACCTCCCTGTGATTGGCTGCTGTGTGAGTTACAGTGGTTGTAAAGTCTTTTAACCTCCCGCTCTATAGCCTGCATCATGTAATATGAATCAGCATTTTTATCTATTTGTCAGTTACCTCTTTATGGAGTCATAAACAATGTTTTTATCTATGTGCACACATCATCACAGATTTATGGACACTGAATAACTGAGAATCAAACTACTGTAACTGCATTAGAAATGGGATAGTGTTACTTTTATCCATGCTTAACTTGTTCAAAGTGAAAATTAATGACAGTTTTCCAAGCTAAAATGGATTAACGAAAAAACTAATCATTTTGTTGCTAGGTGTATACCATGTACTGTTTGACTCACTAGCTGAGCCCCCTTTTTCTGGCATTATCTTTATTGTTTAACAATAAAAAGGTTTAAAATGTTTACTGGCAAACAAAATTTGGAATTTTTGTAAGTTGAATTATGTAGTGTATACCATGCATTGACCCGTAAGCATACTTAAAGGTACTGTGTGTAAGATTTACAGGCATTTATTGGCAGAAATGAAATCAAATATTCACATGTATGTTTTCATTAGTCTATAATCACCTGAAAATTAGAATTATTGTGGTTTTGTTAGCTTAGATTGGGCCATTTTTTATCTACAGATGGAGCAGGTCCTCTTCCATGGAGACCACCATGTCGCACCGCCATGTTTCTGAGTGCAGAACAGAAAAAACCAAGCACTGGGTCTGGATCGGGCCTTTCACATTTTCCGAGAGTTTAGCAGCCACCCACAGTTCTCCTCTATGTTTAGAAGCAGAGGGTGAAGTGTTTGAAATCTGCAAGTTCAACTCTGAGTGACACTAAATTCTATTATAATTTTTCAGATCTTTCAACTGTAATCTTCACTGTCTAAGACAGGTCTACACTGTCCTGCCCTTTATTCCCTCCTGCTGTTATTACAGACGTGCACTGGCTGTCAAGCTGGTGACGCTTAAAGGACCAGTTCGTAGAATCTGGTGGATTCATGAAAAATGGATGCGAAAGGTCGCTAAAAGCAGGGAGCGAACTATGTGGCAATAATGTTAGCTGATTTTAGCTCTCTATCTGGTCGTTTAAAATGCCCAGTTTGAGTTAAAAGTTCTGTAATGATTTAGTTCTGCTACAATACTGCTGTTAATAAAATTGACTCATTTATTTTTCTGAGAAAATTGCTCATATGTCTGAATTAGTTATGTCAGAAGAAAAACATAATTATCTCTCCTGATCAATACAATGGGCTTCCATAATTTTCACAACTGCTATTAAGATATAAATGAAGTTTTTAACTGTGCACTGATTGTACTGAAAGACATAAAGGATCGTATTTGCACTCTTTTGTGGGCGTTATGCTTTTCAGTAATATTAGTAGCATAAAAGCAGCCATTTCAGATTCCACTCTTTAAATAAGTTGTAGTTAAAACGACTGAGCACAAAACAGTGTGCTGAAGGTTGACTGGCATATTTCACCCCTGCATTGTCAATATTGAGACTGTTGTACCTGAACACTTGTTGTCTCATTGAGCTGGACAATAATAAGCCTGTAACCAGGCTGTTTCTTTGTGACTGTGTCATATCATTTTAAATTCAGCAGTCTACTAAGAATGAAGCATGACAGAGGATGAAGTGATGAATCGAATGAAATGATCAATTGCACTGTGGCCATTTCCTTTGTTTTTACACCTACATACAGAGGCTCAATAGCTCATCCTAAAGTAATGACTGCGTGCTCGTGCAAGACTCAGTGAAGTCGAGCGTGAAGGCCTTTTTCTCACCGAGGGAGCCTGTGTTTCTCGCCGAATTCACTGCTCTCAGAAACTACATTACAGCAACAATTTCAAGGCAACATTTCCAACTTAATTGACTAGTGTTGTGTTGATGAATGCTTCTGGGGTATCGGATAAATTAATATTGACAGACTGAGTTTGAGGGAAATGTCAGATGCGAGCCTTCTCACTGCATCTCATATGTATGCACAATTGCACATCATGGTCTGACATGGTTGACATACAGCTAGATTTAACATGTTTCTAATGGGAAAGAGCTTGAGACATGTTAGAATTACTGTACATTTCAAAATAAATGCCACAGTTTGTCAACTCTACGCCACACAAATGGTAAAACACAGTTTTGCAGACTGAAAGTCCATTCAACTGCTATAATATCTTCTCAGTCCCAGACTAATTGTATAGAAAATGGCTGAATAAATTGCAAAGCATGAAAAAGGTCTGTGGAGAAGAAATGAGGACCATGATTCAGTGCTGGAGTGAATGGTTGAAGTCTGTATATAGATTCTAGTATTCTAGAGGCAAATGTTCGTCATTACAGCCACATTCTTTGCTGATGCAAATTTCTTGGCATTCTGCTGATGGCTCAAACATCATTTCCCTTCTTGTTGCTCTTTGTCAAAAAATGTACAGCACTCCAAACATAATGGGGCTGGAAGGCAGAGGCAGGCAAATAAATAAGGTTCATAGAGCCACGGCCATTTCATTGGTGCAGCTGCCCCTCTGCTGAGGCTTTTATTCTGATGTCTCATCCTCTCAGCCTCTTCAGTGCTGCTCAGAGTCTCATTTTCACCCGTTTCAATCTCACTTTCTTTGCCAAATCAGCATGGCTCTTGCTGGCCAGCAAATTTTTTACTGGAACCACCAAATTTCACAGGATAACTAGATCGATTTGCCCAAATCTAGTGCAGGGATGGTTTAAAAATGAAAGAAAACAGTGTAATTGGTGCCTTAATATGGTTTTAGTGAAGTATAATGCCTCCGTTTCAGCAACCTTGAATTTGACACACAATCAAAAGCAGCCACATAATATGTCTACTCACTGGAAAGTCTTGATGAGCTGTTTCTCTAATCAGTCAATCCCGGTTCCATGCAGAGTTCAATACAAACCACATCTGATGGATCTTTGACTTAAAGGTCTTGGGTTGGGGGTAAATCTGTTGCTTCAGGGCATTTCTAAACTGTAGCACCAGTTACACTTGGATCAGAAGAACTTTTAATCACTACTGAAATAAATGAATATGGAAAATAAGATTAGGAGCAGCTGATTCTGATATGTATGAGGTAGATGGGAGTCCTCTGCCTCTGCTCTGTCTACAGACCACACACTGTTTTTGTCTTGAGCTGGTCACTGTGTTGTCAATCACATGATCATAGAGCTTGATAAATTCTTGACATCACTTGGCTAAGGCCAGGCACTGCACGATTTTGGGCTGTCCAAGAAGGAAGAGCCTGACCTGAAAGAAACGTGGTGATATATTTTTAGATTTTTTGTCATGTCTCCAAAACAGGGGTCCTGCGTCGCAAATCATTCAAAGATGGCCGTTCTCACGGTGTTGCAATCATTTTTCACTTTCATTGTTTCACCTGACAGCACCAGCTATGTACAGGTTAACAGTTTTACTGACAAAAGTGAATTTGGAGATTAAATTCATCAGGCCTGAATTTGGCAAAGTCTTCCCTTACAGTTGGTACAAAGAGGGTGCATGTGCAGGTCTATGTGTATCTTTTTCATCAGCTGATTTTGTGTAAAATGACCACCTTATTAGTCTTGTACCTCATTTACACCTGCCATTAACATACAGTCTGTTTCTGGACATCGTATCTGGATTAGGAAAAGTGCAGCTATAAATGCACACAGAACACATTGTGACTAGAACGCGATTGGATCGGTCAGGTCATATGACTCCCCTCCCACTGGTGTCACTGGAATACTACAGCGGTCTCCTGGATCCACGCTCTTTTCATAGTAATTTTAGGTAAATTCTGTGTGTATTGTTGTTTTGCTGTTCTGTTCTGTAGAAATAATATCTAGGGTGATCCATCCTCTGTGGCGTTCCCTGAGGTTTCATCCATTTTTGTCCCTACTAAAATGTTTTTTGGGGGCATTTATCCTTACTCTTTCGAGGGTCTAGAGGACAGAGAATGTTACACACTGCACAGATTGTCAAGCCCCCTGAGGCAAATTTTGATTTGTGACATTGGGATATATACTGTTCATAAAATCTGACTTGACTTTTGACTGGTGGCTTGCATTGTGAGTGGATCTCAGCCATGTGTAAATGTAATCTGTACAGCGTAACCACATTCAAAGGGGAAAAAAAGTTAAAAGGTCACCTAATTCTAGCTCAAACTCCCTGGCAAAAGCTCCCAGGTAGCAGTAACTAGAAAGTCTTGCAAAATGTGATGCAAGAAATGAATGACACCAGTTCATGGTATTGCTCCCCTTGATCTGGGAGTTTGCTAACAAGCTTGTAGTCTAAACTAATTTGCATAGCAAGATCCAATCAGAAGAATACAGATAGGCAAAGGGCAGTGGATCAGATGTCATTATCCAGATAATGTATCCAGAGGCAGATCACATTATAAGCTGGTGAACTGGGGCCAAGGTGCCTCCACATGTATGTGTGATGACATTTTAAAGCTGTATTTGGCAGTTTATTTTTGGTGTCACTGGGTGAAAATTCCATAATAACCTTTCGGCACATTGCAATTCAAGTGACCTGAGAGGAAACCAGACTTCTGTTCCTATCTTGATGGTATTTTTCAGATTTAGAGTGCTTCTCAAACTCTTTACACCCTGTACTACCTCAGAAAATACTGAGCTCTCTGAGTAACACTTTACAGTTTCACACCATTTGGCACTAGCAGGTGCTGTGGCACTTCTTAAGTAGCCTCTAGCACTTGTGCCCTGTTTAACTATTTCATTTTCAACATTGTTGCTTGTAATATTTTCCTCCTGGTCTACACTTCTCTTTGTAATTGGACCACGTTTGCAGTGTTAGCGAAGCAATTTTTTTTCTGTCTCTTCACCATCGCTTATTATCTTGCTATCAAAGTTTAGTTCATAACTACTGGTAAACATGGATGACATATGTACAATGCTACGTACATGATCGTGAATACATAGCAAGCTGATATTTAAATGAAAATAAAGGACAGACAAAACTTATTCTGAATTACAGCTCAGTAATCTCATATTGTATGTATTTTCATTTGAAATTTTGTTTGATAGTATTATATGTTAAATAGATTGATTAAAATTATATATATTCTGTCATTCCTCCACAAACAGTAGTACTTGTACCACAGTTAGAGAATCTAGGGTTTAGAAAATGGAGCCCATGATGGGAGACTCTGTCTAATCAGAGTAAGTGATTCTCAAGAAAAATTGTTGTTGAGTCTTCAGTCATCAAATACCATCAAATATTTGGGAAAAATCTCCCTCCTGAATTGCCTACTGTATCTTTAATATTTTTATACACAAAACAACTGAATTAATCGTATTGCCAGTCTTTAGACACATAAATCAAAAAGCCAAAGCAAAAAAAATAAAAAAATAAAAGTCAGTTGTTTAGCTTTTATAAATGACACTTTTGCAATATAACAGCTGTATTTTCCACTTGTTGTGTTTAAGTCCATGGATATACACACTGTAATCTGTGACTGCGTAAAACATACCACTATCAACAACACGTGCTAGTATAGAGAGTGTTATTTGAGGGATTTGAGGATTTGAGGTCTAGCCTGAAAATAAAGTGTGTGTGTGGCATTAAAATTTATGGCTGGAGTGTACACCGCTTTTGAAATGTTACAGCAGTTGCCAATTAGTGGCTCTGTGTTTCAAGGACATTATCTCCCTGCACATTAAGCTCGTTCCAGCACCAAAACACTGCATGGGTAATTACTGTGATATATACACCAGTGTTGGGCCTATCACTCAGCCAAATTGAGCGAGGTTTGATGACTCAGATATTTAGAGTGACATTACCTACAGTAGCTGAACATAAATTACGCGGGGGTGTCATATTGTTTGTGTTAGCGGTACAGTTGGCCCCTGATAGCTTCAGAGAGATGAATTTCTGTTGAAGCAGGCCACCACAAGCTGAGCGGCTTCAAAACGAAGCCATCAACCCCTCTGATTGATGTCGCCAGCGTGGTCGTAGCTCATACAGAAGCTATCTGATTCATGGCGGTCTCGGATGAGGCAGTTTCTTCAATGGCTGCTGGTTATAGATCAGTTGAGATGGAGGTGCAGGGAGTTGGGCGGAACAAAAGAGATCATTTTATGAGACATTAAAATGCAGTAATAATGCACTATGCACAAAGCGCTGCAATTATTGTCTGTGTTTATTATAGACAAAGAACAATACAAAATACAAAACAATCCATCAAACAGCAAGAGCAGAACCTGGAGACAGAATTGTGCACAAAGCGTCGCCTCAGATGGTATCAGATTTTGTCATCTCTGTGTGTTCACATCACAAAAGCTTGCGTTCATGCTACAAACTGCGCACCGTGCAGAACATCACAACTGTTTGGTATTTTCCCATGAAATTAAATGCATTTCAACTGAGAACAAAGGGAGAAATTAAATAAAACACTGAGACATATGCCACAGACTTTTTTTTTTTTTTTAATTTTTGTATTTTCTCACCTATTCCACTTTGGAGCTTATTTGCTTCCACTGACTGGTTTGAAATGACAGAAAACACACTGATGGGAACAACGGATCGAAACAAGCTATTATTTTAAAAAAGCACTCGCTGGCACACATTTGAAAACACAATATTGAATTAATTTCACATGGCACTGCACAATCCATTTCAAGCAACTTTACAGTATAGACAAAAAAGCCTGCCGCTCAGCACGAAGCAGGCCCCTTTCATTTAGTTCACTAAGTATTCATTCCCTCTGAGTGCTCTCCAATTTATACATATATAAGTACGTAGCTCAAACAAACAGCGGAAAATTCTTCTTTTAATAGCAGGGTGAGCTATAGACATACTGTGGCTTGCACAAACTCAAGTATGGCACTTTGTCGCGATCTATTTACACATTCCATGATTGCTCTGTGGGTTCTGCTGAGCAGGTAAATCACAGAAAAGCGCTGCACTCTGCAGTCTCAGCCAATATCAGTGAATTACTGCCACGGCAGTTATCTGACCCTTTGACGAACAGCCCCTCTGTCTGCATGTCAGGGTTATACATTTCTCCCTCATTATTATATAGTGGCCACTGACCTTCACGGGCTCCTCACTGGCTCCTCCTGTCTTCACAGAGTCCAAAGCGTACATAAGGCTTTGGTGTGTCCATCACTGTTAAGACTAAATAAATTCCCTGCAGAAATCATTAGAGGTTTGAACTGACGCAGCAGGTTTAAGTGAGTTTTTGTAATGTGTGTTCTTTTCTTTACATTGACCTTTTTGAAAGGTCGTGTAATTCCATATCTGTGCTTTCTCTCTAGTAGTGGGATTAAAATGTCATGGTGTTGTGCCTTTCATTTAAATGACATGATTTCTGGTGGGAAGGTGCACGAAGAAGAAAGGCTGGGAACCACTGGCATGGTAACATATCCTAGTGCTGGAGGATAGAAAATCTCCTTGATTGGAAAATTAGAAAGTTTTAGATAAAATAGATTGCTTGACAATGCACTACTAATCCTGACACAGAAACCAAGCTAGTTCTAACCAATCACATGCAGTGTTTGGCAAATTACTGCACATTAAATATTATTCATTTAAAAAGTAATTACTCTACTTTACTAATTACTCACCAGTAAAAGTAATATAATTAGAATTATTTGTTTTTTTACTGTTGTTAGCCCAGTCCATTCACCATATTCACACTACAACCATTTTCCTCTGATGTCACACCCAGGGTGGGAAGCTCAAATATCATACTGCTTCGTTCCAGGTTGCAAGAGAATCTGATAAACTGTTACCATTACATCTCTTATCGATTGATCAGCAACTTAAAAAAACAATGGCTAGTGAAAATTGGGCAGGATATCAAGCCATATTTCAAGGTAAAATAACATATTTGCTAGCCTATTAGGTACCGTAACTAACATTAGCTATTAGCCACTTCCTAGCTAATGTTACTGTGAGGCGTAAAGTAATGCTGAAATATCAGTGCACATCTTGGACACATTTATTTAATCCTTTAAGTAAAACACACTGGATGTAAGCAAGACATATTCTATGCTGTGCTCAACTATATTACATCCAACACAAGTGTGTGACATTCACTGTAGCAGTGTGTGTTTCGTGTGGCAGTTATGATTTCGGTAACGTTCGCTAAGACATGGTTGAAGAGTTAGCTATTGTCTTGCAGTAGCAACATCCCTCCAGATTGTCACTGTCCCTTGTCTTGTGGTGATGAAATGACAATGATTTGTCAGATTTTCTACATTTATATGACTTGCAACCTGGAATACAACAGCACTACATTGTAACTACCAAAACCATAGGTGTGATGTTTAATATGGTGAGATGGTGCCAGTTAATCCTCCACACAAACTGGTTACATCTTCTGTATTTATTGTGAAGAAAAACGAGACATTGTGGTTTAACAAGGAACAAGTCTCACAGTTTGGAGGTATTCAGTGATCATCACTTGCCAGTTTGATGTCAGCCTTAGCAACTGCATGAAGTTACAATTGCAAGTCAGCTAATATGGCAACCTTAACTAACAGCCACCTTTCAAAGATAGGCACGGTGGGGTTGTTTGAGTTGGCTGAACACACCACATGCTGTTATTTTGGTATCAGAAGTTGGATAGATAGATGAGAGAGACGAACACTTCCTTTGTGTAAACTTTTTTGTGTCGGTATAGAAAGCAACAACTCAACCTTTAATGTAAAGAGCTGCTGTGTATGAACCACAGACAGTAAAATACACAGTGGAGGGAGCGTCCGTGTCGTCACTCATAGGTTTCTTAAGAGACATTTTGACGCTCACAGTGTGGTGGCTCTATCACTATCTGCCTGACTCCTGGCTTATCCACAATCGGACAACAGGAGGAGTGTGAACGGAGCTGAGTCAGCCGAATAAAACGGCTACCTAGCGGCTAGCCACCTGTGATGGCACACTCCTGTCATTTACAGCGGACACGCCCCTAATTATGCATAACTTTGAGCCTCAATATAATCTAGACTGGTGAGTCATAAAAATATTTACCCGCTGTACAGTTGTCATGAAGAGGCTAAGTAGCTACAGAGACCAAAACCGATGTTTGTACCAGGCTGTAAACATGTTTATTTATGCTGTAAAGTTAAGCATTTTCACACAGGATTCTATGGGGATTGACTCACTTTTGGAGCCAACCTCAAGCGGCCATTCAAGGAACTGCAGTCTTTGGAACTTCTGCAATGGCTTAATTTTTCAGCCCCAGAGGTTGCCTTAAAGCCCTGTTGGCCACAAAGATGATGACAGAGTCTAGGCTACTGTGACTTAAAGCAGGGTCATTCTTATATTCCCATTGTCCCATGTTCCCAGGGTGTACCCAGACTTATAATTTGTGCTGCTTGCAGTAGCGAGACTGTCAAAGAAACACCTTTGTAACTGTACCATTACTATTTTAACTGATGAAGTAACCCAAGACATAAGCTCCATGGCTATAAGTATTTTCACACTTCAGGATACACTGACAGTTTATTTGTTTATTTTTGATAAATTATTAATTTATCCTGTCTCCAGGTTTTCTAATCCGACTATGAACAGTGGAAATACTGACATAAATAATACTGTGATGAAAAGTTTTGCCATTAACTTTCTATATTGCAGAGTTTGGTTTAACAGAGTCTGGTTCTGTTTAGAGTGGAAGTGGGAGGAGGTTGTGGATGGAAGCAGTTTGTTTTAACCAAACTAATCATTTTACTATAGGATAAGCTTGATGACATTAACTGCTGTTACTCCTTTCTCCTGTAACAGTTTAAGTTGGTTTAGTCAAAAGATTTATTATATTACATCTGAAGGATTTTGTATATCATATCCTACCTCAATAACTAATGCTTTTTAGACGAATTGGAGAACTGAATAATCACTGCTGTATCAATGTATTAATAAACTGTATTTTGCAAGATTCATGAAAGCTCCCTTCACTTATTTTGTACAAAATGCTAAAAGGCCTATCCGTCAGCTTATCTCACAGCATCCTGTTTGGCTTTTGGCAAGTGGATTTGTGGAAAAAAAGGAAACTATTCCAATGGAAAACACCTTGGAGAAATTAAAGTTAGGTTTCTTTGTACTTTTAGAAAACTTCTCTAAAATGTCCCATGGGTGACTGAATCCATACTGCAGCTGTCAGAACCCTTTTTAGGTGGAAAGTTTGCTTTCAGTCAGGCTTTGACATCACTCCCAGACAGAGAGGGCTCTTCGAATGGCATCTTTTTGGCACTTGGCAGGATGCTACTGGGTAAATACTGATCTGTTGGTGTGTTTAGGTCATCGTCCATTTCTGTAGTGAAGTGGTCGGGACTTTCCCCATTGGAAGTCTCCTTGATGACGCTGTAGGTTAGCGCTACACTGTATGAAGCCGGTTTCTCCATACGCTGAGGGCCACAGTGACACAACTTCTTGAAAGCAGCGCGGAACTTTTGGGACATGGCGTTGTAGATGACCGGGTTGATGGCGCTGTTTAGGTAGATGCAGAGACGGCAGAAGAGCACGAACCAGGTGTCCAGGTAGGCCTTGTCCAGGAAGGAGTTGACCACCACTAAGGTCCGGTAGGGCATCCAAAGTAGGGCGAAGAGGATCACCACCACAGCCAGCATCTTTGTCACCTAATAAAATTAAATCATGTTAAAAGATACTACAACAAAATGAAGTCACAGAAAACTGGATAATCAGCACTCCAATTGTCGCACCTCATTTTGCTCTGTACCTCAGTAACAGTTGAGGAAGCCTGGTACCTTTCTCCTTTTGTGTTTTATTTGTACATAGATAAGCCATGTGCTAGGCTTGTCTATGCTGAAAACCAAATTTTGAAGATATAGTAGTTGCTGATGTCTAGTGGTGGCTCTTAAGTTAGTTAATGTTAGCAAAAATCCAGCTAACTAGCTAGTTGTCAATTGATGTACAACCCCAATTGAATGCAGATATTAAATATTCAAACTGATTTAACGTTATTGAGTTTTTTTGTAAATATACACTCAGCAAGTAATTGGGAACTTTGGACACTAATTGTTGAAGCTTTGAATGTGAAATTCTTTACCAATCTTGCTTGATATATGACTTCAGGTGCTAAGCAATCCAAGTTCTCTGTTGTCTCATGTTTTGCACTTCATTATACACCACACATTTTCTATAGGAGACAGGTCTAGACTGCAGGCCAGTCTAGTAACTGGTAACTAGTAACTAGTAACTAGTAACTAGTAACAGTAAATTTTTATACAGCGAACTCAGGCTTTTGTAATGTGCAGAATGTGTCTTCGCCTTGTCTTGCTGAAATAAGCAGGAACGTCCCTGTAAAAGACAGTCTGGGTAGCAACATATGTTGATCAAAACCCCTATGTACCTTTCCAGCATTACTTGCTGCAACTTTTTTGAAATTTGTTGCAGGCATCGTATTCAGAATGAGCATATATTTACAAAAAACAAAGCTTATCAATATGAACATGAAATACCTTCTCTTTATGTTGTGTTATATTGAATGCAGGACAAAATGTATTTGCAAATCATTGTATTCTGTTTCTATTTATGTTTTACACAGCGTTCCAACTTTTTTGGAATTAAGGTTGTAGACTAGCTATTAGCTGTTAGCTAGTGTTTTGCCAAAATGAACTATCAGATGTAACTATATATGTAACAATTTGTAGAACAGTTAGCTTTTGCTAACAGAAGCTAACTTACATGTGACTATTGAGCTATATATCATGTTTGCAGATCTCCCGGCAACATTTTTTAACCAATTTATATTTCTTTTCAACATAGACAAGCTTGCTTAACTGTTATTTTAACACAGACCAAAAAGGGGCGTTACTAAGTGAATGTCAATTCATCAAACTTTTAAGTCTATCTATCATATCTACATATACAGTATGACTCACAATAAAAGGTCATAGTAGGAACAGCACAGGTTTTAACAGTGGTTTTCTACGCAGTGTACCAGTATGCCATGACAATTTCATGGCAGTGTAATTAATTTGGTTATTTACATCTGTGCTTTTCCTTCCTTAACTTGTGAAAATGTCTTCAATGAAAAATCTGCTCAAACACAAGATCTGGTGTAATCAGTTCAAATTTATGAAGTTGTTAGCATTTGCAAATAATCATGTAACACTGTTAATATTCCACAGCAGCAGAGTGAAATTGATGCATTTCAGCCCTAAGGTTTTTGACATTTGTGGGTGTGACCCTTATTTACAGTAACCAGGAACCCACCAGAGGTTAACAACCAGCTAAAACAGATCATCAAAAAACACCATCAAATAAAGAAATTATAGCTTCCACAAGAAAGAGAAAGATAGTTCATTGTTGAGTTTCATTCCCATTTTGTTAAACACTTTGGGTGGGTGGTTCAGGTCAAGTCACCAATCCAAGGCATCTGAATTTGACAACCTGGAAATGACACTCAACAATCCACAATTTTTTCCCCAGAGCTGCTTGTAGCAGCTTTAAAGGCAGAGTATTGTTTGTAACCGCACAATTAAAAGTTGTTTCCTTCTCACTGGCTGAATCTGAGAAATACAACATAATTTTCTCTCTTTTTTTTTTTTTTTACAAGGATTATGTGCTAAAACACAAATAAACATCCTCACACCTCTGCACAAGGCCAGATTTTGTATGAATACGGCTGAAGCAATCCTCAGTCTGCTCTGCCTGTTCGTGTGCGTGTGTGTATATGTGTGTATCTCTCTGCAACTCTCACAGACAAAGGTGGCTGGTGGCCACACAACACTGACAAATAGGGTAAAGCCCAGAAATGTCCAGAGTAAAGCAAAACGGTCTCTATGTGTGTAAGTCTACATTGTTTTTTAGGACAATGCTGCATAGGACAAATATATCATAATCGGTTCTTGCAACAACCAGATAAGTGACCGATCAATTTGCACACTAACAATGCACGTAAGGTCATCATGTGTAGAACCTCACATTGAAAATACAAATACGTCAATAATACCCATCTCTATTTATAAAGAACAAGACAACAGCAATTCATCATTTAAGCCCCCAGAATACTCGGTCTGTAAGTGGTGTATCCAATAGACCTGTTTCACAGCAGCTATATTGACATGAAATAGTAGAGTAAACACAGGTCTTACCAATGATACTTATTAAGTTCCTGTGTCATTTAGTGCAGCAGAGCCTTTCCAGTGAGCCAACATGCACAATAGCAGCATCCTGACTCTCTTTGACCCGAATGGAATGAAACCTTAATTAGTGTCTGTGTTTACACTATTATTTCATGTCAAAATGGCTGCTGTGAAAAAGGTCTATAGGAGATTCTCTTTGGAGAAGTTTCCCCTCTGTATCTCCTCTCCTCAACAGTGAGCTAACAGCCTCAACACCCATGAACCGTAGCAGCAAAATTAACGTGTCTCTCATCCATATTTCTTTTTTTTTTTTGTGACCAATTTTTTATTTGTTTTATCCCCAGTTACACAAATTATACACAATTAAATACAGAAGACAAGAGAAAAAAACAAACAAACAGGGGGCCGGTAAGCATCCCCTTGACATCTCCCTCCCTCCCCTTGCTGTTTTATAGGAATTTTAAAAAAAAGGGAAAAAAGGGGATATTTGTTTGCAGTCATTGGAGCTCATATAACCACACTTATGTTAATATTGTACCATATGCTCAGCGTGTACCCCCTCATATTCACCCATCAACATTTTAAATCATACATATATCTACAGTCATGGATCACATTAGTAATATTACTTGTTTCACAGTTCTTTTGATGGCCTCTAATGTTTCTGCTTTGGCATTGTTTATGGATGCAATTGACAATTCTAAGACTAATACATTATGAAATGATGCATTATGTAATGAGGATTTTTTTTGGCTGCCCGTCAAGCCAGTGAAAAGAACCCGTCTCTGACAATTTAATAAATTAATGGTGAAATCATCATTTAACAGTACATTTGGAAGACACGGTATTTGCACCCCAATAATATCAGATATTATGTCAGTCACCTGACTCCAGAACTGGTTGACAGCAGTACACTCAAAAACGTGCACATAAGTTCCAACAGCCTCTTGGTTGCACAAAGAACATAATGGGCTTGTAATCATCCTCAACTGACATCGCTTCCTAGTTGACAGATAACTCATCCATATTTTCTTTATTCCCAAGTCTTTTTTCTCTGGCCCACACAGCAAACCCCACAAGGACATTTCAGTAGGTAGACAACATGCGTGATCCTACATGTGATTCAAGCCCTCACTTTCTTTTTTTTTCTTTGCCTGTGCAAGGTTGTGAAAAATAATCCCATTTATTCATGCAATTACACTTCACACAGTCTGTCCTTCACATCACTCTTAGTAGTATATATGGGACTCTTAACAAACTCTTGACCCACAATCAGGTCACTAGGCAGAATATGTCAGTGTTTTCTGACCCACAGATGTCTCAGAAATGCTGATAAAAGTCTAGAACTGAAACACATCCATTTTCTTCCACTGCTGTGCAATGTTAAACATTTTACATACTTATCTGCGAGTTCTGTCAGCTTCATTTGCTATTCATTGAAAAATACTCATTCTTCAAAGTTAACGTCCTGAAGGTAATAAGCTTTCGATGTATTTACATTCTGTAACCACTTATGTATATAGTTCATTGCTAGTGGCGGAGTCCACCATTCCCATGTAAGATTCTAATTATGTTCCCTGGCACAAATAATTCACAAGAAGATATGCATGTAATTCACTTTTACTGTTAAATTATTTTTAAATTGGCAAAACAGGTTGAATTTTATTGTGAAAACAGTCACAGAAAACGCATATCTATTTGGAAAGGGAGCATTCAGTTGTCACTGAGGTTAGTGCTGGCAACAAAAGTTCATTACAAATGGCTCTCCAAAACAAGACAAAAGCTATTTTGTTTTCTTTTTTAACAGAGGATCCGTTTTTTGTGTGTGTGTGTCTTATTTCTAATAAAGAAACTACTGAACAAGTGAATTCTGGGACCTGTAGTTATGTCTGGCAGCTCAAGCACAACTTAAATCTTCAGAATTATAATTTAAGGGTCTGTGATATGTGCTCCCCTGGAAAAGTCATTTTCACTGAGCCTCTCATTATCAGGGCAGAGTTGGAAAGAGGCTCATTTCTTTTTATTTTAACCACATGACATACAGGATCTTGTCTGTGAACACAGCTGCAGCTCCACCTGAACCTTTGGATTAAGCTGACTTGAGTATGTGTAATGAGATTAACATGGTGCAGTCATGCTCCTTCTCAAAATATAGATGGTGTGACTGGAATTTTGGAAGGGCTAAATACCAGAGTGCCAAAATCCAGAAGAAGAAATCCCTCCTGTGCTGAGCATGTTTATTTTCCCCCAGGTTATTTAGGAAAAAAACATCACTTCAGTAGTAATGAAATAAAAGTAAATCCTCGTCTCAATTTTTCTTTGGTCATTTTATTTGCAAGGACCTTTCCACACATTTTGACATGAAGTCTTCATGAGAACGTCAGTGAGTTCTATTTTTAAAGGACATGTCGTACAATCAGTAATCAGGAGAGAGGCAGTTATACCTGTGTCTTCACAGTGGGATGGAAGATCAACAAAAAACTCAAATCAGATCTTATAGGTACCAAGAGTAATTTTGTGCATGTTATGAAAGCCTAACTACAAATAAAACAATCCATTAAAAAGTATGAAAAAGTAAAATAAAAACCTTTGGATAGAAAACAGTATACTTTCCATGTGTCTCCCACTTTAAAGCAGGCAAAGTGAAGTATCCTGCACTGTTAGTGTGCCTTTGTGAATGTATTCATAGGTTAGAGTCAGATGATGAAAGAGAAGAACTGCTGATCTCCAGCAGGTGACACAGTGCACGAGGAGATGATGACATGATCTTCCTTCTAGTTACTAGGACTTAGTAAGAAGGGGAAAAAACAAGTGTGACATTAAGTAAAAGTTTCCTTAAATTAAGACCTGCAAAAACTAAACTACATCAAACATAAGACTGTATCAGATGTAATAATTTGAATATACTGAATCCATAACAGTTCTGTGTTCTTTGAAAACCTGTTTCACTCCTTAGCAGTAGGACTGCACGATTAATAGTGAAAAAAGTCACAATCTCAATTCATACATCTATGCAATCTCATTTCTGAATGATGATCAGTCACTTGCTCCCATAATGCATCGATATTCTATTTTTTTATGTTCAGCAGCATTTAAGTGATTCTCTTTGATTATGTGTTCTAAAGTAAGACAGGAAAAATGACTACCTATTCTGTTTTTTTTTTTTCAAGAGACTTTAAAGTTTAAGTCCAGCACTGTGATATATGTTATGCTTTGTCTCCTGTTAAAGCCCTGTGTAGACAGCAAGTGTCTCAGATGCGTTGTTTTACTTGAGCGTCTAAGAATGCGATAAATATTTTTGTTGAAAAAATGCAGCCCGACTTAGCAGTTAATAAAATCCTATCGCTGAAGCCAAGAGGACGAGTCAAAATGCATTAGTGGCTGAGCCTTGCAGAAAGTCATCAGTCATTGCGTTGTGGAGTGAAGTTGAGTTCATCAGTTTGAATAATTACTACAGCAGCCTCTGTCCACAACATGCATGTTTCTACACCATAAACCAGAGATTTTTCTACACACTCTCCAGATTGGACTAATATCTAAACCAGGGGACCATAAGGTTTTTCAGGAGAGACAGAGCAGGGACCCCCTGCTACATACAGTACATTCCACTGAGTATTTTCAGATCTTCTCTGCTGCTAAGTCAGCAGCATGGCTAATGTTAGCTATGTTAGCCTCACCCTCTGCACTTTCATTGGTGGTCTCTGGGGTGGAGGGTATGACAAAGTCTCTTGCTCGTGAAGTTTCAATGATCCATTGTGGCTCACAGAGTGTCTGCACACTTGGGGTAATAATACAGCTAATTAGCTGATATGTTTCAATAATACGTAGCTCACAAGGTTTATAGCCATTTCATAGGATAGCTAGCTCACATGATCTTTTGTCACTGTGTAAATTAAATTTGTTTTGTTTTTTTAAAAAACTGAGCTGATTTCATTATTGGATTGATGTTAATGTGTATTTTCAGACATATTTTAATTTTTCAAACTGCTCGACACACATTGTTATCAACAGCTTTTGTGAATAAAAGAGGAATGAGCAAAGTTTTTTTTTTGCACTGGTAAGGGGTTCAAATGTGACTAAAGATCTCAACTAAAAGTCCTGAAAACATGTAGTATTACCCAGTTAGCTGGATTAGCATGGATGTGGCTAAAAGATTGCTAGTGTTCACTCACAATAAATTAAAGTTTTGTGTGTTGCATTCATGTGTTGTGGGAATAATCAGAAAAATTAGGTCCTGACTGGGAAAATTCACATGAAATTTTGGTACACGAGTTATTGATGCCTTATACATGGAAACATGGTGGAAGAAATTAAATGTTTTGTTAATGGTGAGAAACTTGATTATTCCTTGCATTGCATATAAATTTTTTGCTCACATAAAATCTGTAATATGGAATTAGTTTTTTGTTTTTGGTTGGTATCTGTCCATGTAGAGTGATTAGTTAGAAAGATTAATTATCAACATTAACCCTGATAACAAGTCAGTTAAAGCAGTATTGTAGTGGTCTTAGGCAGAGTACATGATGGGAAGACAGAATTACAGGACAGAATTCTGTCATCAGCTACATCAGTACTGTACTGAGGATGTCATAGAGGTCAGAACCATCAAGAGGCTAATCAGAAGCCATGGCTGACAGGGCCCCGAAAATGTGTAATTCTGACCCCTTGTTTCCAGATAAACTGAACACCTTCTACGCACGTTTTGAGGCCAAGAACCCTGCACATGCACAGACACCGCTGTCAGCACTGAACGACCAAACCCTACAGCTCACCACAGCTGGAGTAAAGAAGGCCCTGGCTAGCGTCAACCAACGCCAGGCTGCAGGGCCAGACAACATCCCTGGACGCATTCTGAAAACTGTGCTGTTTTCACAGACATCTTTAAAATCTCGCTCCAACAGGCTGTGGTGCCCACCTGCCTCAAAAGTGCCACCATCATTCCTGTCCTGAAAAAAACAAATCCCGCCGGCCTCTCTGATTTCCGCCCTGTAGCCCTCAGGCCCATAGTGATGAAATGTTTTGAACACCTGGTCATGCAGCACAGTAAAAACTGCCTCCCTGTGCCAGGCTCCTGTTCTTAGACTTCAGCAGTGCCTTCAACACCATCATCCCACAGCAGTTGGTGGAAAAGCTGCAGCTGCTAAAAGTGGACAACGGCATCTGCAACTGGGTCTACAACATTCTGACTCAGCGACAGCAGACAGTCAGGGTGGGCAGCCGCACATCAAAGACCATCACAGTGAGTACAGGCTCTCCGCAGGGCTGCATCCTCAGCCCTTTGCTCTTCAGCCTGCTCACCTTTGACTGCACTGCCAGATTCTGCAGCAACTACATCCTGACGTTCGCAGATGACACGACGGTGGTGGGCCTCATTAAGGACAACAGCGAGTCTGCATACAGGGAAGTGAAACAGCTGAGTTCATGGTGTGGCTCCCACAACCTCTTCCTCAATGTGGACAAGACCAGTGAGGTTGTTATTGAATTCAGGAGGGCTGGTAAACAGGATCATGAACCACTATTTATTGATGGTACTGCTGTGAAGAAGGTCAGCAGTGTGAAGTATCTGGGGGTTCACATTGATGAGGACCTCACTTCAACCACTAACACCTCGGCAGTCCTCAAAAAAGCTCAGCAGCGGCTCCACTCCCTCCGCAAACTCAGGAAAACAGGCCTCCCCATCACACACCTCACCACCTTCTATAGGGGCACCGTTAAAAGCATCCTGACCTATGGCTTCACCACCTGGTTCAGGTGCTGCAGTGTGAAGGACAAAAGGCAACTTAACAGACTGGTCAAGACAGCCAGCAGAATCATAGGTGCCCCACTCCCCTGCCTGATGGAGCTATACCAGCAGCGGTGCATCAGTAGAGTCACCTCCATCATCATGGACCCGCTCTACCCCTCCCACCACATCTTCTCCCTTTTGCCATCAGGGAGGAGATACAGCAGCATCAGCTGCAAAACTAGCAGGAAGCTGAATAGCTTCTTTCCCCAGGCCGTAAGACTTATTAACGGACTGTCCCCCATCCCCACATACACACCCACACTGACCCTTGACAGCCAGTCACCTGTCAAGTTAAGAGACTGAATGCACTTTTTGAGAGAATAGACTGTTTTTATCTGATTTTATTCCTATTTATTGTCTATTATGATGCTATTTTTTATTATGTTTACTATTTTATGACTGCACTGCAGTCACTGATCAAGAAATGAAATTTCATTCTCTTGTGTATGTAAATGCACAGTGAAAATGACAATAAAAATCCTTGATCCTTAATGTAAATTAAACTTTACTGGGATGCTAGACCCAACCAACTCATCACCTCACCTCGCTGCAACAAGTAAAGACATAAAATGGGACCATCTGAGGAGCATGTGAGTGTGCTATGTAGACGACTTAACTTGCCACAAAGTTGTGTGTCATCAGCAGTGAGGCTTCATAAATAAGTGATGAAAGCTGATTGTAAATGATTTTACATTAAACTTTTAGTGTGTGCTACTGCTCAAATGCTAATAGTATCTGAGCTCTGTGATCGCTTCCCAGAGATCAGCATAATCACAATAATGCCTGCCCCTGGGACATTTTCTCTATTTACTATTATGATAATGCAAAACTGAATATGAATGAACTTTGAATGGCAACCCAAAAATAAGAAACGTAAACCGAAAAGTCAACTTGACGATTTTAGATGCAAATCAGATTTCTTTTTGTTTCACGTTGAAGATATTTGTCATATTTTGGAATAATGTTGTGTTGCATTTTTTGTTGGACGGTTTGTGATCTCACATTGCTTTGTGTTTTTCTTAATGAACAAAACTAACACAACAGATTTGTCAGTTCTTTGTTGTTAATAAAATGACCACAAACACATCAAGATGTTTAAGATGACTTTTCATCACTGCCACTGTTAGTCTTTTTTTTCTCCCACAAATTTGAGTTACAGACCAAAATATCCATATTGACATTAAAAAAGTTAGTCCTAGGACGCCTGCATGTGGAAGACTGTTGCTAACTTTGGTTGATGCTGGACAGTATTTAACATGAGGTTTTTAAAGCATGGTAATCGAAAACTGTTATCAAATTTGATAACATAATACAAACAGTAATAAAGTAATACTCTGGGATTTTATCACAGTTTATCATGAAACTGATTAACGTTTCATCCCTATTCAGGACATCTAAAAAAATACATCCACCTAACACAAAATTTTCCATAGGAATATATTAAATCTATAGCATCTAATTCTAATATTATGTGTAAAATTATTTTCTGTGCAATAGACTTTTGTCACAGCAGCCATTTTGACATGAAATAGTAAACACAGGTGTTACCAATGATACTAATTAAGATTCTGTTAAACAGACTCATTGGACACTAAATGACACTAAATGGAAACTTAATTAGTATCATCAACACCTGTGTTTAACCTGCAATTTCATAACAATATGGCTGCTGTGAAAAAGTTCTATTTAACAATCCTTTGAAAAGAGAGCAGCACTGTAACTTTAGGATTAACGTGAGACGACTGCAAAGGTTTTGCTGGATACGAGATTTATCCAGCTTGTAGGATATTGAAAATGTGAAAATGTGACGATGAATGAATCAAGCTGTTCCTTGAAAAAACGTTTCTCTCCATTATCATACCTGCCAATCCTTCCGATTTTCCCAGGAAACTCTTGTTTTTCATGGCCCTCTGCTTATTTCCTGCTGGAATCAAGACACTTCTGTATTTCTCCCCCCAAAAAGGTGTGAAACCTTTTTTTTTTCCTTTTCATTATCTCAACCTCTTTCTGACACTGTACAGTGTCCAAAAATCTGACGTTTCCACCTAGACAACATTACAGCTACACCTTTCTTCTTGGAAAGAAAATTTCTCATCTCGTCAGTTTTCTGTTAGGGGCAGAGCAAAAAATAAATGAATGAAAGAGATTTACACAATGATGCCAGAGGTGTGATTTATTCTGTATTCTTTCCTGTGAACCAAAAGTATTTAACATAAAAATGCTGTTGCAGTGTGTTTATTATTTTGTCATTTCATTATTTGAAAGTCACCAAAATGCAGCACAACAAAGTCTCTCAAATGTGTTCCTCTGTTTTTGACATCTCAAGTATGCCTATTATTATTTATTCAGATGTTGTTGATTGATTTCCAACTAGGAAGACTGATCAAATCTGTATGCACAATTTAACAAAGCCTGGATTTGTTAATGTAATTACCAGATGATAATCTTGATGTGAAACTTGTATGTGATTAAATCTTATCCATATTTATGTTGTGTCGCCTCAGATTCAGGCAGGTGAGTCTAATTGGATTGGATAGGGGCGCTGACAGTGTCATCAGTGAGCGAAATACTTAATCCTAGATCCTCATTACTTCTTGACCTTTAGGTAATTCACTAAAGTACACGGTGCATGGTATGAATTGTTCCTGGTGTGCACACAAGATGGTTAACACTGACCAACAGACATGTTGTGTGTTTGTGGGTGTGGAAACAGAATCACGCTGATGGAGAAAAGCCAATTTGAGTTGGGGTTAACTCCCTCAGGGTACCACACCCCCTGTCATTCCAGGAAGGCTTCTCCCAGTGATCTGATAAACAAATGTCTAGCTCTGCTATCTACCTGTGTGTCTGTCACGGGGTGTCTGTGCCTTCAGAGGATTCTGTTGTATTTTTAACAAACTCTTTGCAGGGTGTTTTTACAGGAGGAGGATGACGTCAGGGGAGGATGACACAGACTTGGATAGTTTGAGTTGAGCCAGAGTGCCTTGTATTATAACACATATCCCTCAAGCATGCACAAAAAGTGAGAAAGATCATTAAAAACGTGGCTGCACCATGAGCTCTTATTTCTGCAGAAAGCTTCCATCAACATAAAGGAAACTTGATACTGTAAAAGCCCGTTGTCTCATCACTTTTGTCAGCTGAACTCAGTTTAGTAAGAGCTGCTGTATGAACTTTTGTTTGAGAGTTTTAAAAAGGTGCATCAGCTCTATTCCACTGACAAGTGAGTTTTGGCTGTGCTTCCACTTCACTTCACACTGGACTCAATATGAAAGCAAATGCAACATCAAACAGTGAGCAAGTATGTTGGGGTCAGCTGGAACATTTTCAAATAAAAATTTAGCAAACAAATTTTAATAGAAAGTCCATTTTTTATCTATTGTAGATAGACATATGTATGCCAACAGTTAAAGGGACAGTTCAACCCCAACTCAAACATGCATATCAGAGATATTTGCCATAGAGATGTCTCCCTTCTCACAAATATAATAAAATATAAATATAGTGCCAAAAAAAATATTTCACAGCAATCTCTCTTTCCAGAAATCATGACCGAGTTACTCAACATAATCCACAGACCTTGTTGTCAGTAGTTTCATGTAGGAACTATTTTCTTTCTGCGGCAGAATCTACTGGAACTACTTTCTGTTTACTACAAAGAAAGTATTTCCTACATGAAACTGCTCGCAACAAGGTCTGTGGATTCTCTTGAGTAACCAGGTCATGATTTCTGGAAAGAGACACTGCAGCTGAATTTTTCAAATGTATCTTTTGGCACATTGAGCACGACAAGCCCAGTGCCATCTAGTTCCATTAAATTTGAGAGAAGGCAGATGTTGCTACGGCCGTTTATCCAAAACTTACACCTAAATTATCCAGATGGATAAACAGATAGCACTACAGGAAAGAGGAAAAAAACACCATTTTGATTTTGGGATGAATGGTCCCTTTTACCTCAATGTGGTTTTGGTGCTCCTGGAGATCCCATGACCAGGTTTTATCACCTTGATTATTCTTGACTTTCCTTAATATGATTTTGAACTGATGACTTGTTTCAAAGGTCCACTAAAGAAAATGATATTGCTTCTGTTTTGGGGTGTTTGGGCCAGAGACAGTTTTCATATGCTCTGATATCTATGAGCTTTGTTGACTGCATGTTTTAGGCAGATTGATTGTTAAACCTCTCTGGCCCCAGAACATCAAAAATCATTCCTTTATCTGTAAATGACTTTTGAATAGATAGAAAGATTTTGATTTTTGATTAATCATTTGTCATTTTTTAAGCACTTCTTAAACACACAACATGCAAATTCTAGTGGTCTCTCTTACTTTAAACAAAAGAAATAGTCTGACGATGTTGTGATGTGGTGTGGGATCATTTGGAGTTGTTATCTATACTTTTAAACAACCACCACTGGAAATAAAAAATCTATCTGACATGATTCAGCCAGAAATCATGTTCATGTTCAACTTCATGTTTTTAAGTTTTATTCACATAACATTTATTCATGTGCTCCGACTTCCTTCCTCATTCTGACATATTTGATGAATACCATGTTTGTTTGCAAGTTATAGCAGCTAGCTAGCAAGAAACTCTGTTACCTTGAATAAATGATGGATTTAGCTGCATTTTAACATTGTTGGAAAAGTGGGTCCAGTGTTTTAAGACATTTTTTGGTTGAAATGTTGCATATTACAGATTTAAATGTGACGATTTTCTGATTTTCTTTTTCATTATGTTGTTAAATTAAGAGTCTTTGGGTTTGAGACTGTTGGTTGAACAAAAGAAGCAATTTGAAGACATCACTTTAGGCTCTGGGAAATTGTAATGACCATTTTTCACAGTACTTTGAGCTAATTTCTGCTTTTTATCTCTTACATCAAATGTGCAAATGCAGTTTGTGGCAAAGGGAATTGTTATCGCTTTTTTTTCTTGTATTAGGTTTAATAAGGTCAGAAGAAAGGAGAAACAAAGTATTTAAATGGGAAAAAGGTTGACTTCAGAATTTCTATTATCATTATTACACATACGCTGTGGCTGTGGGACCAGAAATGATGAGATAGTTAAACACATGTCAACCAAATACAAAGGTTAATACCAGCAAACGTCTTATGTCAGTGGTTTTCATACTGGGGTCCTGGGACCAACAGGGGTCCTTGAGTGATTTGTTGGGGGTCTCCAACAGAAGCGAGAATAGAATATTTTATCTTTAATCACATTTTTTTGAAAGTTGAAACAACAAGTGAAGAAATAGGGTTGGCTATGGGTTTTGACTGATTGTAATTTTTAGTGATTATGATCTGATAATAAAGTGACTATTGAGCTGCAACAGTTGATTGATTAATTGATTAGTTGTCAGCTGTTGAGTTGTGTACAAAGCAAGCACATTGAGGACATTACTTTGGGCTATAGAAAATACAGATTGACAATTTTCTTAATTTTTTCTTACATTTTATAGGAAAAAAAATGGAATCGACAATTAATCAAATGATTAATTGCTAATGAAAATGCAGTTGCAGCCCTAATTAACTATGAAGACTTTGTTAACTTCAAACCTTATAATAGAAAATTGTTGGATGGAATTCCTTAAAATAAAATCCTCTGTGTCTACGGTGCAATGTGCAGCCATACTAGGGGTCCTTAAAATGAAAATGTTTGGGAACTCCTGCCTTCTGTCTCCTAGTTTGTGAAATAAATATTTTTCTTAAAATGTATCTACTGTGTGGGGTCAGTTGTAACATATTATTTCCACTCTTTCTTGATAATCACAGCATTTCCCTCAGTTTGTAAAGTGCCCCTCTCTTTACTTTGATATAACTGAGCATGAGGAGGTTGAATGACATCATCAAACTTGCTTCTGATTGGAGGGAATCGATGTGACCTGTGGTGCAGCTGAACCCACACTCCCCTATACTCACACACTAACACACGAATACAAACACACACTCTTTACACAGAGATAATGCGAGTGAACCAACAGTTTTCCCACCTGTCTGCGAGAGGCAGCTGTGGTGCTGCTGGAGGAGCTGGCCCCGATCATCCTGCCCCCCTGACTCGTCTCCTTCTTCCACTTCTTGGTGCTCTCTTTGGGGTCAGCTGGCAGCGGGTTGAGGAAAAGTATCCGGGCGATCAGTCCGTACAGGACCGTGGCCAGCATGAGCGGCAGCACGTAAAACACCGCGAAATCCGTGAAGTAGATGGGCAGGTAGTGACTCCTGGACACTTTGTAGGCGCAGCTGAGCAGCACCACGTTGTCGTACACCAACTTCTTGGTGTCGGACAGAAAGAGCCACATTACGCAGTAGGCGGAGGTGAGCGCCCACACCAGCAGAATGATCTTCTTCGCCCTGGATAAAGTGCACAGGAACTGCGCTTTGATGGGGTGGCAGATGGCGATGTAGCGCTCCACTGTGAAGGCGGTGATGGAGCAGGAGGACGCGTTAATCCCCAGGTACTGGAAATAAGTGATCCCCAAGCACCCCGCGTAACCGAACACCCACTGTCCGTACAGGGCGTCGGTGATGTTGGGCAGCCCGGCGGCCGTCAGCACCATCAGGTCAGCCGCGGCCAGGCTCACCAGGTAACAGTTGGTGGGAGTCCGCATGTGTTTGGTGGTCAGCACCACCAGGATGACCATCACGTTGCCCACGATCCCCACCCCGCAAATGAGGGAGACCAAAAAAACGCTCACCACTTTGTACTCAACTGTGTAGTCAGTCCAAACGCCCAGGGTCTGATTGTCCTGCACCGACGTGTCGTTCTCCACAGTCATGTTCTCCATGGTGAGGTTCTCCATAGCAGGAGGCTGGAGATCTGTGCGCTCTGAGGAAAATTACACTACGCGCTCAGAGAACATCGCAAAAATGCATTCAGACTGCAGGGCCCCTGAACCAAAAGTCCACCAATCCTCCAAAAACTTCATCTCATCCACATAAAATCCAGTCAAACTGCCCCTTCTTCTCCACGAAATCCAGTTTGTGATATTGCAAAGCCATCAAATGAAATTCCTAGATGTTTCCCTTAAAGACATGATACAAAAAAAAAAATCGATTCTTCTGTTGGTTGAAGTTTTACGAGAGGTGGACAGAGGAGGTTTTGCAGGCAGGCAGCAGCTCCGCGCTCTGCTCGTGTCTCTCTGCTCACACAGTCATGACTGAGAGCTTCCTGCAGAGCAGCTCTGCTCCACAGAGCCTCACACACACTGATCACTGTGAAGTCACACACTCACTGGATGGAGACTAACTTTTGTCACGCCAGGGACTCGTGCAGATGTGGATCACACCACACACCTATGTGGTGAATGAGATGGGGGGTTTTTTAAGTATGAAAGTTGAGTTTTGTTGCTGGTACAAATTCAAACCCTTGTTTAATATATGTAGTAATAAACGTTTTATAACACTGTAAGACACTTTAGTGTTTGAAAAACATACAAGGATCTTAATTCATGTGTAACAGACATTTTTATTCCTTAATTTATTCACTTAATAATTATGATAATATATAATGATATATGTTTGCACACATTTTGTGATAAGCATTTTATGCACAAGTCATTGTGGATTTAGATGTGTTAATATATTTATTCAAACCTCATGAAAATTTGTTCTGTAAGGGATGAGAGTGAGTCATTATTCAGGGTCAGGCTTTATTCTGCTATAATCACCCAATCGCTGTACATTATCCTACTTATTACATGACTACTTACGAAAAAAACAAACACAAATTTGACACAAGATAATAGCTTAATGATGGTTTTATTGATTTAAAAATGATTGACTGATTCCCCCAAGTCCTCCGAAGTTTATGATCACAACTGCAGTCTGCTTCTGAACAGAAACAGACCGTAGAATACCATTGTTGACCAATTGTTGACCATTGTTGTTGATAAGTAATGAGAAGAGTAATAGTAAACTAGTTACATGTTATTAAATTACAAAAAAAATGTAATTGTAATCTGTTGTAGTTACTGAGAAAAATGTGTAATTTAATCACAGTTACTAATCAAAATGTTGATGAATACAAAAGTGTTACACTGAATATTCTTTTCAGCTTGCTTGACAGAGATCTGCTCTCTACTAACCATTCTGTCTCACAGTATATATATTCTGTATAAGCTGTTTTGAGCTCCTCACTGAAGTTACCGTATGATGTTCACACTGAGTGAAATATCCAAACCCAAGAGAGCTTGTTTTTTATGGCTGCGTCTGCATCATTCCATCAACTGGTAATCTTGTAGATGTCTGCATCATTTTACACACATTTCGCCAAGAGTCAGGCTGACATATTTTATATCTTCAGAAAGAAAGTTTTTGAGATTTTAGTAATGCTTGGCAGCACAACATGAGTTTGTACTGACTGAGCCAAAGTAATCTCATAATAAAACTCAAAATATTCACATTAGTGATACATTGTCAGAATAGATTTGTTTGTTTGTACACAGTATGTCGTAATTGCAAAGAAGTGTGGAGGAGAACTGCTTTAAACTTCCCCAGGGGCCTGAAAAATGACATTCAGCAGACAACATATTACAGGCAATAATTGCAGTATTGAATTATACACAGTTTCTAAAAATCTATTCAGAAAATGAAACAAAAAAACTGAGATAGGACAGTACCTAAGATAGGTAAATGTGAAACTGGCATAAGACAAGACAAAAACAGACGACTGTCATAGTAGTCTCTTGGACTTGTGTGAACAAAAAATGTTGTTTGGACCCAGTGTATATAGGCAGTTCAAATGGAAAATTTCCCTACAAGATGTTGTACTTAATCTTTGACAGCTATAGCTACTACTTGCGTTTCAGAATAAGATTTTACATTTTTATTAAGTTTTATGCAAAGTTATGGATTAACTACCCAAAGCTCAGCTTCACCTCCACCTCATGTACAACACTGAAATTCTACATAAATTCAATCATAACAATACTCAAATAAAATTCTATATAATAATATATATTAGTCACAGGGATCATAGCACTGTTACTTTTAATTTAAGTTAGTTAGTTTAACTGATAATAATGTACATTTAGTTAAATGTTTGAATACAGTACACTGTTATATTGCCACTTTTACCAAGGAGCTTTCTTATTTTGCTGATTTTGGAGAGCCCATTAGCATGCTTCAACCACCATAATGTTAAAAAAGAAGCATTATATAAATAAATAGGGCTAATAGGAGAATCTGGCAAGCATGAAGAATAACTAAATAGAAATAATTAGTCTTCTCACGGGTTGTCTTGTGCTTACGTAAGTCATATAGAGGCATAAGTATTAAACTGATACTGTTTCATAACCACTTAAAATCTACTTGTAATATGCAAAATACATTATGTGAATACACATGCACTGTACATTATGTATACTCACAGGAATATTACTGTGTTTACATGGCAAAAGATAAAAAGAGAGATAAAAATAGCATTTAGAGTGTTGAAGTCCCTGAGTCCCACAGAAAATTGTGGATATAAGAAGAGATAAAAAAAAACAAAACAGAGAGCACAATAAGATCATTGTAAACCTCTTGTTGAGTCCTACAGGCACACTGTGACCCTATTATGCAGCTATTACCTTGATGGAAGGCAATATGAATGTCACAAGGAAGGACAAGGTCACTTTGGTATCTTTTTTAGTGCAATATCGTGATGATGTGTTATTTCATGTGGTGGCTGTAAAATGCTCACAGCATGGAATTGTGGGATACATGACTGTAGCCTATTTGCACTGCTCTTGTTTGAATTGAATTGGCCCTGTTGTACAGATTGCCGTTATTTAAATTGGCTGACTTGCATGTGAACCATGTGTTCAATGTAGCAGGGAAATTGCGTGCCTTTCTACCTCTTTTTTGTGCCTGTACTTGTCTCTTTACCTCAGTGATTTTGCTTCTCTGTCCCTCTCTTGTCATTACACTGTTATAGCCATGTTAAGACACCTGCTATGAACACAAACATAGCTTCTTATTGTTGGTATCTTATTGTTAAGTGTCAGGAGCCAAGAATACTTCATATTCATGACAGGAGTCATGACATGGTTATGACATTGTAATGACAGTCTAATGCACACCCCTTGTACTTATGCCTGTCTCATTGCCTCATTGTTCCTGTACACTTCTCTGTCTCTCTCTTTGTATCACTTTATTTACAACTGTCATTACACAGTCATAATCATGTCATGACACCTGTTACGAACATGTAGTGACCAATTTACTTGCTGCTAAAGCAGGGTAAGTGCTATGTACTATTATCTGTAGTTCGTGTAGCCAGTTAGCTTGGTTGGTCGTGGAGCTAGCTGCCTAAAAAGCTGACTTTCCCAGGGTGTGAGGAGGCAAACCCAACAAGAAAACCACCTGAGTACTATACTCCCTGTCAAACTGGCTTCTGCCAGTGTTGTTGTAAGACATTATTGTCCTGATTAATGTCAACTTGTCATAACAAAGACACCTCAAACAATGTTAACTTTGCATTAAAAATTATAAAATTGACCAAGTACCACTTAATGACAGTCTTAAACATTAATAAAGACTCATGACATGGTTATGACAGTGTAATGACAGTCTAATGCACACTCATCTTTTATATGCTTATACCCGTCTCATTGCCTCAGTGTTCATGTACGCTTCTCTGTCTCTCTCTTGTTATCGCTATAATTGAAGGGGGTCTGCATAAAACTGTCATTACACTGTCATAACCATGTCATGACATCAGTAATGAACATGAAAGGGCTAGTTTACTTGTTGTTAAAGCAGACTAACTGCTGTCTGCTGTTACCTGTTGCTGGCATTAGCTAGTTAGCTCTGTTACCCACATAGCTACCTGACAGTCCTATACAAACCCCTTCAAAATAAAGTGTTTGCTCCCTCTCTTCCTGTTGTCTACCTGCATCTAGATGACTTATCATGCCTCATCAACAAGGAAAGGAAATTAAACTTCATACTGTGTAGTTGGATTACAGCATCACTACATAGAATCAGAGGGATGAGTTCTCAGGAGCTATCACAACACACATGGGTGGCACTGCAGCAATTGCCCTCCCCAGGAGAGAACACCTGTAACATCAGATAGAGGAGCTGAGGGAGAGGTGTGCATCTGACAGAGCTGCTTCCCAGTGTGAGAGGAAGAGAAAGTCCTCTACTGTCTGCACTAATTTCTGTCTCATCATCTGCAGGATTTCCACTGTGGAACGACAAACTTAGACATAACTACATGTTTATGATTTAACTGTTTGTGATTAGCATCCCCCCCTTTGGTTTTTTAGGTCCCGTAGCCAAAAAGATAAACAAACTGACTGAGGTTTCAGGCAGTCGCTCCACACTAGTCCAGATTAGTGTGATTGTTATTCCCGGGGAAACTGCATGCACTCGAGTGAAAAAGAGGGAAGGCAATGGATGAAAATTACTCAGATCTCAGCACAGTAGGCGATGCAGCTGTTTATATTACTGTCTACATAACCTTCCCAGGAGGCTGGTTTAGCAGTGAGAGCTCAGCAGTCTGCAGGAAAACTGCCTGGAAGGAAGCACGGCTCACTCTGTGGGCTACTTTTTGAACTGCAGACAGATAATCCACAAAGCAAGATTACCTGATTTTTAATGTTACTGTTTTTAGAGAGTCAGCTATGGATTATCATGGTTTTAAGTGCTCTGGGGTCTAATTCTCTTTGGTTAACCCCTCAGTCCTTCCAAGGATTTTATGTCAGCATGCACACATGATTTACCGTGCAGTAATAATTCATCGTCACTTCTGTATCGATCACCTCCTTGTCATTATGCCATCAGCGGAGGGCTAAATGAAGTGTTCGGTGCAGGTGGGACACCATGACAGATCATCACTCCTCACAACCAGGGGGGTCACAAGGTGAGATTCACAGGTGGAAGAGAATTTTGTAATTACAGCCTGTAGAAAGCATCCACCAGTGGAGTCAGAAACAGCGGGGCTGCAAAGTAATTTTAAGTGACTATTGATTCTATTAATTTGTATGGTTATGCTTGCTATAATTCATTATTGATGCTATAAAATTCCAAGCAGACTTACAGAGAGTGCATGCATGTGTGACAGGTTTGATATTCCAATCTATGAACCATGTATACTGAGTGCTGGCTTCATTATTCTCAGTATTGTATGCACTTTATTTTCATAACTGCAAAACCATTGATTTATAGACTCATAAAAACATATTTAATTGAATTGTTTCCATCCCACTGAAAATAAACATGTCTGCCCATTCAGTCATCACATCAATGTCAGTGTGGAAGAAGTATTCAGATCTTTATTTAAAGGGACAGTTCACTCAAAAATCAAAAACATAATTTTCCACAAGCCTGTGGTGCTATTTATGGTGCTATTTATTTATTTATTTTTATTTAATTTATTTTTTTGGTGTGAGTTTTGGAGATGTCAGCTGTAGAGATGTCTGCCTTCTCTGTAGGACTAATTGCCACTTGACTTGTGGTGCTCAAAGCACACACACACACACACACACACACACACACACAAAAAAACATTTGAAATTCAAGATCAGTGTCTCTTTTCAAAAATCATGACCTGGATACTAAAGATAATCCACAGACCTTGTAGTGAGCAGTTTCATGTAAGAACTACTTTGTTTCTAGTAGAAAGTGTTCCAGTAGATTCCGCTGCATATAGAAAGTAGTTCCAACATGAAACTCCTCACAACCAGGTCGTCTTTGGAAATAAATGCTGTTTCTTAATTTTTCAAATGTACTTTTTTGGTGCTCTGGGTTGAAGGCAGGCTTCCTAAGGCAGATATCTCCAAAACCCTGCACTACAGGCCGGGGGTAAAAATATGTATCTTTGATTTTGGGGTGAACTATTGGATTTCATGACAACTACTTATGGCAATGTAGATTACAATCAACTGAATATCACTTGCCTCAACCTCTTCTTCCAAGCATGTAGGAATAACTAGGGTGGCTGCATCTGGAGCCAGTGTTTACTGTAGTTTGTCTGTTCTGGGCTACTGTAGAAACATGGCAGTTCAATGTGGTGGCTGCCGTGGAAGAGGACTCACTCCCTCTCCAGATATAAAGGGGTCATTCTAGGGTAATGAAATCACAATGCTTCTTTTCTCCAGATAATTATGCACTAATGAAAACATACTTAAATATTTTACATTCCATTTCTGACATTTTCTGCAACTGTAACCCTGTCTTACACACTGCTCCTAAGCTATGATAGATATTTTTTATAATAACAATAAATCAAATAGAAATGTGAAAGTAGTCACTCATAGTGATGAATCTACAGAGAACTGTCACGTGAATCTGCAGCTCCCCCTGGCTTTATAGAGAGTTTCTGCTTCCAATACACAACTTCATGCTGTTTTCATTCACTCTCAAAGCTCTAAAAACTACCTGCTGTGCACCAAACAGAACACAGCAGAATTAAGAGTTAGCAATTATCTTGTAACCATAATGGAGCATTTAGCAGGGCCAGATATTTCCCTCAGGAGGAGGTAAAGACCAAAAATAGAGCCAAAAGTAGGTAAATAATGAACACTCGCCAGCTGGCCAGAAACACAACTCTGAATGAACAACTGTTTTCTAACAGATTTGAAATATCATCTTAATAATTGATGATACTTTGTGTTCACAACTTGTTTTTGATGTTGCTCAGTGGCCAGCTATTTTATTTACTGATGGATAGTTTAATCAGTAACAGTGCATCATGATTTATAAGATGAGAATCTGCAGAGTAACTACAGCTATCAAATAAATGTGGAGTGAAAAGAACAAAGTTTCACTCTGAAAGAATTGGAGTAGACTAAAGTGTTAAGTAGTATACAACTGAAAAACCAAAAGTGCCTCTAAATTATACTTAGATATAGGTCTTGAGTTAATGGTACTTTCCATTACTGATCAGTGCATACATCAGTGCAACTGCTCCTGATTCTGATGCTGTTCCCTGCTCCTACTACACGGACAGTGGGTCTTCACTGCCACCTCGTGGTCGAACACTGCTACTGACACAGTCACCAAGAGAAATTACTGCAAACCTTTTAACCGCAACGGCACATTTCATAAAGATATGGTGTGATGTCAAGGTGTGAGCACAAATGGCTATCCATTGTCTGCTTGAAACGTCTGCACCAAAAATAAGTATAGACTTATATTCACAGGTATACTGGGATGGAGCCAAACAGATGCTTTGGCCTACAAAATATTACTATGCCCTGAGAAGAAAGCATTACTTGGATTTAAAGGGACACTTCACCCTAAGATTATAAAAAACATATTTTTCCTCTTAACTGTAGTGCTATTTATCCAACTAGAGTGTTTTGGTGTGAATTACTGAATTTTGGAGATATCAGCCATAGAGATGTCTCTCTTCTGTCATATATAATGTAAGTAGAAGGCACTCTGCTCTGTGCCAAAAAATATAATCGAAAAACTCAGCAGTAATGTCTCCTTGCTGAAACTGTCACCTGGTTACTCAAGATAATCCACAGAATATGTTGTGAGCAGTTTCATGTAGGAACTACTTTCTTTCTAACAAAATAAAGCCACCAAGGAAGCGTGTATCTACTCATGGATGAGAGGCTTATGCTTGTGACAGCATGGAACGTAATGTTAACCACTGAGCAAACTAGTAGGGTTGCTAGGTTGTTAGTAGTATAGAGCAGTTAAAAATATACTATATATACATATATATATTTCTTTTGAATGCACTGGCATCATATTGATACTTGATCGGCATTGGGAAGGAAAGTATGGTGTCGGAACATCTCTACTCGCTAGCGCAGTGATACTTGTCAGAAAGAAAATAGATCCTACGTGAAACTGCACACAACAAGGCCTGTGGATTATCTTGGGTAATTGGGTCATGATTTCTGGAAAGAGACACTGCTGTTGAATTATTCAGTTGTATTTTTTGGTGCTTTGAGCCCCACACATTATATTCAACAGAAGGCAGGGATCTCTACGGCTGGTATCTCCAAAACTCTGCAGAAATACAGTATGTACAGTGGAAACCTCACCTCTGTCCAGGTCAAGTTGATCATTACAAGTGGATGATTACTATGCATGAATTGATTTGCTTTTCTTTATTTCTCATACGGATTACTATCTAATTGACATACCTACATACTGAAACGGTTTATCACATGACAAAGTATCATAGGTGTTAAAGAGTTAAACAATATAGAATTACTGCAGTTTTAGAATTGTTTTCCACATTTTGTCACATGTGAAGAGACCCAGCATCACTATAAGAGGTTTCCACTGTCTTTTTGACTTTGGGGTGAACTGTCCTTTTCATATCTATTTAGTTTTGGTGCCGCTGAACTCTTTAACATTTTGTTCCAGATCTGTGCTTCTTCCTTTGTCTCCAAATTCATTTATATTTATGAAATGCATTCCTTCAGACTATCTTTTGGGCTGAAATTTCACCTCTGGGGATTTTGTTCTCTCTACTCAGAATGATCTTTGGAGGACCTGAAACAAACTCTTGATGGAGACCCAGACATCTAAAGCTAGAAAGAGAGCACAAACCTGATTTTTCTACTGAAGAAAATCATGAAATCTTCGGTCTCAACAGTGACTTCAGTGTTAATATAATGCATTATTCATCCAGTGCGGCTTTTAAGAAAGACCTCCTTTTGTTCCGGTTTGAAAATTCAAGGTAAACATCGCAACAGAATTTCTTAAGCAAAATTGCACCCATGGCAGCAGTGCCAGCAGACTACTCAGTGATTGGCTCGCTATATTCACCAAAAATAAATAACGTCTCTGGCCAGAACTCAAGACTTTCTCATTTAACTAATGAATGAAACTCATCCCATCCTGTTGGAAATCTTTGCCCTGTCCATACTAAACAGCTGCTCTGACTTTGCTAACATTCAGCCCACACAAAAGTACAGAGAGCTAAACTGAACCTGACTGTGCATTTGTCAAAACAAATGGGATCCGCCGGCTAAAACAAAATGTTTGTTGTGTTATAATTAGGGCACCGTTCTAACTGGGCACATCCGAATAGCTGTGGGAGATAATCAGAAGACAGAGAGGCACAAGACAGGAAAAGACAATTATCATCAAGAGCTATTGAGAGCATTATAATGTGAAAGCAGCTGTGGCGTGAGGGGATAACATCACATTAATTATGATAAAGAGATGATAAAGAGAAGAAGGGTCGATGAAATGGTGGAATTAATTATCCGAGTTGGCTTGCTTAATCACTAAAAGGCTTTTTTTCCCCCTTTTTGTGAGGTCTTATCTTTGCATGAAGCATAAATCTTTGCCTCACCCACCCACGCAGACGCATACAAGGCACCAGGAAAGCCATTATTATCCTTCCATTACCCCACAGTGTCTGTGTTGAGGCCAGCCACATCGCTTCAATTAGGAAAGTCGCTGTAAATTAACTTGAAGGTCCAAGTGCTAAATATTTCATAAGAGTGTCTGCCACCAGCAGCATCACCACACACACCCTGTCAAAAAGAAGAAAAAATAAAACCTCCACAGTGAGCCTCAGTCTGTCTTTCTCTCTATTCCCCTGTCACCCTGCTGTCTGCATGCACTCCACCACTCTGGAAGGCTTTTTAAGAGCCACTGCAGGGTTTGCGTGTCAGACTTCCCAAACAAACCCAGGGGACTGTGTTCACCTGCTTATTAATAATCTACAGAACCCTGCTGTCGCGGCCCACTACCCTCTCGGAGACCTCAGGTTGTGCTGTCTGAAGAAACCCGCTGCATGAGTGGTTAGTTTGACCTACAACATGTGCATGTCTTTTAATGTGTAATATAGCTCCTAAATTAACTAGGAAAACTAAAACAATTTTCCTACCTTCACATTCTGAGTCTGACGCATCAAATAAATAGCCAGGAAATTCTTGTCTTTTTAATTGGCATGTTTATTGGACTTTTTGACAAAAAAAAAAAAGATATCATTTGCATACATGACTGTTATGTATCATATTTGATACGTTTATCAAACTCATTGATCACAATAGTTTTTTATTTCAGAAACAAAAACAAATCAAAAAGTTATGACCCAGTTAATCAAGATAATCCACAGACCTTGTTGTGAGCAATTTAATATGGGGAACTACTTTTTTATTAGAAAGAGAGTAGTTCCAGTAAGATTCTAACGCAGAAAGAAAATAGTTCCTTCATGAAACTGCTCACAGCAAGGTCTGTGGATCATTCTGAGCAACGGGGTCATGATTTTCGGAGAGACACACTGGTTTTGAATTTTTTCGTGCTTGGTGCATTATGCCATTTATATTTAAATGAAAGCAGGCATCTCTACGACCAATATCTCCAAAATTATGCAACTCATACCAAAACATCACGGATGGATAAATAGCACTATAGGCTAGAAGTAAAATATTTATTGTTGATTTTGGATATTTGGTCAGGCATCAGTTTGCTGCTCTGTACGAGTGGGATTTTTTTTAAAAGAGAGCAAAATGTTGTGATGATCACAGCAGGGTTGGGAGGGTTACTTTAAAAATGTAATCTGATACAGTTACTAATTATTACCCATTAAAAAATGTAGTCAGTAACATAATCAAAGCATAGCAATATTTAAGTGATGTAAACTTGATTACTTTCCTCAATATGAAATATGGTGAACCTTCATGTATCATTTTTAGGGTTGCAACTAATGATTATTTTCATCAATTAACAATTAGTACATTATTTTCTCAATTGATCAATGAATTGTTTGGTCAATGGAATGTCAGAAAATGGTGAAAAATGTTGATCGAAGTCCAAGATGACGTCCTGAAATGTCTTGCTTTGTCCACAACTCAAAGGTATTCAGTGTATTGTCAGAGAGGAGTAAAGAAAATATTCACATTTAATCAGAGATTTTTTGAAAAGAAAAAAAGGTTTAGGGCCTTTCATGTCTTTACTCTCATAGGATAGCTGAAGATGCTGATATTGTAAGAGGAAAGAGGAAGAGAGAGTCGGGGGGATAAGATGCAGCAAAGGGCCACAGGTGGGAATCAAACTCATGGCTGCTGCAGAAGACTTTTTTTTTTATAAATAACAAATGACTGAAAATGACTAATCAGTTAATTAATCCTGTCACAATCTTGTCTGTTGCAAGCATGTGGAGCACACATACATTTGTCAGGTCTTACCTGTAATTAATATTCTCATTATTGATTCATGTGTTGATAATTTTCTCAGTTAATAATATAGTTGGTTGGTCCATAAAATGTCAAAAAAAAGTCTTAGCTGATGTCTTCAAAATGTCTTGTTTTGTCCACAGCCCAAACTGTAGGACCCTGACTTTTCCTAAATGTGTGTAGATTTTATTCTACAGGTGTCATTTTATCAAAATTACAAAACACAAAATTATTTCCACCTTGAATGGCTATATTGACCACATTGTAAACATTATAATTTCATTCCTGCTGTAGAAGATGTGTGTTACTGTTGTCTAGCAACTTTTTTTTTTTCAAGTTGGCTTTTTACACTCTTGCAAAGCTAAAACCTAGCTTTGGCTTTGAGCTTAAGAATGGAGAAATGAATGAAGTATGAATGCACAGGTTCAGATAAAGATGAAGCTACGCCAATATTGTTGGTGGGTTATTATGTGATTATTCAATCAGAAAGTCTATCTTACGGCTCATTCATTCACAACTCTCTCCCTTCCTCTCTTTCCTGTTTATTCTCAATCAGCTGATTATGGGTGTTTACTTTTCAGTCACCCAGCCAGATTTAGCTGTTATCTCCATCAGCCAATCATGTTGTTGACGTCAAACTTTAAAATCTGTTCTCCTCTCTGCTGCTGTAGGCTGTTATTTCAGTGCAAAATCGTTGCGACCTTCCTCTACCCCATACACCTCCAGTTCTTCATATCCAGGGTCCAGGCTGAGCTTATCAGAAGTCCACTCCTCATCACATCCTGAGCTTCAGCCACCCCTTCACCACCACCAGTGTCTAGACTCCACTGAGAGATATCCTACATTAACAGCGCCTTCACTAACCCATTATGTAGGCTAACTGCATTCTCTTGGTGCTCCATTTCAGAGCTGCAACAATTAATCAATTATTAAATTAATCGCCGACTATTTTCATCATCAGTTAATTGGTTTGAGTAATTTTTTTAAAGAAAACAAAACTCAAAATTCTCTGATTTCAGCTTGTTAAATGTGAATATTTTTGGTGTCTTTTCTTTTTTCTGACAGTAATCTGAACAATATATTAGACTTTGGGAAACACTAATTGATATTTTTCATTATTTTCTGACATTTTAAAACAAGTCATTCAGTAGTTATAGAATTCTCGTAGTTCTGTTGGTCAGAAGATCTGGTGCAATGGACCTCTGAGCTGTTCCCTTGTAGCACTGTATTTCATGTTCGTTCAGCTCATTCACAGACACATATTCAGTCTGCTACTGTGGGACACTGACCAGCTCGAGCAGCTCCAGGAGCAGCTGGAGGTGAAGTGAACACAGTCACTCCTTCATTCATTAATTCACTTAATAATTCACACACCCACACATGCACTATCTCGCAGCTCTTCTTCTCCCTCCCACTACTGCTGTGCACCTCCATCCCCCTCCATCACCTTCTGATATCTGCTGTCTAAAGAAGCAGCAGTGCTACATCCATGTCTCATAATCTTTATTCTGTGTGTGGGTTCATGCTTGTGGCAGGAGACACACTACAAGGATTTATAGCCTTTAGAAGCGCCGACTCCCCGGCCGCCCCTCCTCTTCCAAGCCTGGTGTCCTTGCCAGCAGGAAAAGTGGTGCACTGTTGCAGACAGATAGCATCTGATAGTTGGCTGTTGTTACCCCCTCAGCTAAGCACACAGTCAGATTTCAGCTTCCTCTCTGTACCTCTCTGCAGGAGACCAGCTAAGTTGACTACAGTCTGACCAAGTACACCATAAAGCATTATAATTCCCCTTCTGCAAACTCATTTCTGGAGCACAAACCGCGGACTAAATCTTTTGTCTGTCTCTGACTCCCTCTCTGCCTTTCTCCCCCCGCTCCCTTTCTCTTTACTCATCTGTTAAATGGAGTCTTGTTGGGAAATGAGCCAAAGCCATTCGCCCAGCCACTAGGACTCCAGGAAAAGTGGCGACTATATTTATAGCTGCTGCCTGGTTGTGCTAAATAAGGTGGAACAGTCAGCAAATGAATATTCAGTTGAAAGTGGGATTAAGCACTTAAATCATTGATGGCAGCCTGCATTTATCGTCTAGTTAAACGTGTCACTTTCCAAGAAACTTTGTCATCTGCCGTGTTAATTGTTTATCTCCAAAGATGCTACCACGCTAACACGTGGGCTCTGAAGATGTGGCACAAATGAGATGAACCACCCAAAGATTTACATCAGGGTCACAGATCAGACGACCTATTAGATCTCTAGATTAAGCGTGGATTAGGATGGCTTTGACATAGTGACCAGTAATCTTCTGAGAGAGCACAGAGGAGCAGATGGTGCATGATACACGCAGTTTAACAATGTTGTTTTCATAGCACCGCTGGATAGATTGTTCTGATATGATCAGGGCATTAACCGACAACATACAGTACACATCATTGTGTGCATATCTGTGATATTCAGTTGTGTGTTTTTATGCAGATCTTGTTTATTTGCTCTGCCATCACTAGAATAGCCTTATGGAGTCTATACCGTGTAATACTGGATTTATAGTGCTTAACTGTAGCCTTTTATGAGTGGGGGAGACCGGGGGCAATTGTAACTTTTTTTTTTTTTTTTTACATTTTCCTTAAGAACTCACAGGCTGCTTGAAATACACTAATCATGATTTGATATAACAAATGTGTATATGTGCACTAATTAATAATACAATTGATATATTTTGATGGAAATTAAATGCAAGAAGTCAGAGTGTTACATCTTGATGGGGGTATTTGTAACTTTGGTTGGGTGCGATTGTAACACTGAAAAAATAAGTCATATTATCAGACTATATGTCAAATAAAAGTATGCTACCTTGCAACAGTTATATTATCATAGTCTCCTCATGTTAAATTTGAAGTGGTAATTAATGTCGCTTAAATTATAAAATCTAACCCTGTAATGCTATTTGTATCATATTTACTACATGAGTTTCTGAGACCTCTACAACATCAATATGATCAATACATTCCTGAAAAGCCTGTTGTATGCAATCTGAAACATGTCCTCTGCCCCCTGGTCGATCATCAGAGCACTGCAGGCAGCAGCTGGCCTCTTGAGTGCAAAATCCAACATGGCTGCCTCCAGGTAATAACTCGCACATTTTTGGAAGAGAGATTATGGTAAGAAGAACAATTATATTGTTACTAATATTTCCATATGAATACTCAGTGCATTGGGACAACCTATAATTACTTAATATTTTGTACCTTATAGTATGTATAGTATAATTGTGTTGAAAATGTGTGTGTCAAATATGATACAGCAGGTATGTAAAAATGTATCTGCGAATAACTCGGTCTATGTTCTATTGAATTGCATGATGCAGTCTGCATTTGATCACTTGGATGGTCTTTTCAACTGATTTTCACTAAAGCAATTATTTGGCTATCATAATCTGTATCTGTATCTGTATTGATTTATATTTGGTTTATTTTCTATTACTATTATTTTCTTTTGCTCAAAGAATTTTGATAAATACACAAATATATAGATTATAAAGGGGCATTTATGGGCAAAAGGTCCAATAAACACTTCAATTAAAAAAAGAGACTTTCTTTTATTTATTTGATGTGTCAGGCTTTACAGACAGCAGAACTACTGATCCTCCAAAAAGTGATTTTCATGCCTCAAAATCTTTGTGTGTTTGTGTGTGTGTGTGTGTTGAAAACTTCAATGTGCACAGTTAGTGTAATCACTCTACCTGGTTTCTGATTGGAGGAACTGAGGATGCTACAATTTCCCCCTTACAACTGCAACCTGTCTCCCCTGTTTATGTCTTCTGGCATCAATATTATATACCTGTATGTCAAACGTGTGGCATTCATAGCAACCTTATGACACTTTAAGGCGCTTGTGCTCCAGTAAATTCTCCTACAGATGGTTATTTTATGTCTTAAGTGGTTTTATTTCCCCTCACATGTTCTTAAGAGCTGTATGTGTGCACTGGCAATAAATTCGCTTAAAATGTGTCCTAAGGCAAGGGCATTGCCGGTAAAAATATGACGGTGAAGTCCCAGGGTTCGCCTCAGCCCTTCAAATCCTCCTCCTGTTTGTGTGTTGACTGACTGCTGGTGATCTCAATCGGCTCACAGATAGCGGCGCTCCTTTCAGCGCCACGGCGCGGGCAGCTGAGGCTGTGTGTGTGGGCGGGACTAACGGAGAGCTCCCCTCTCAGTGCAGCCTGCCGCCACAGCAGCAGCATCGAGCAGGCAGACAGAATATATTCAAAGCATATCCCGTGATAAGGTTTTCTTTAATCTGTCCCGTTGTGTGCCCTCGCCGTAGTGTCTATGAAGAGGAAGAGGCGGAAGGGATGCTGAAGTAGCGCGGTGAGTGTGTTTCTTCTTATTTGTGCAGTCTGAGGAGGGTTTTGTGAGGGATTAGAGGGAAATAAACCCGGGCTGTGCACGCCTGGTCCACCCTTATGCAGAGCAGCATCTTCTGCTGAATTCAAATAAAGTGAGCAGGAGTGTTCAGACACATAATATGCACATATTTGGAAGCATTTCGGATTAAAACTGGCTGCAGTGTGAAACAATCATGATATTTTTCTCAGAAGTAGAATAACTAAGGTTTATGTAGCCTTTATTTTATCTAGTTTGAGCCCTGTTTATGTATCTATTCTCACGGCTGTGTTCATCTAAAAACAGAATTAGAATGTAGCTTAATCTCGATTTACGTGGATTGTTTCCCTAATTGGATACAAAGGCATTTGGCTAATTGCAGCCACTATAAGCGCCTTTCAAGGGGGGAAGAACGGATTTTTCTTCAACGATCCGATCAACTTTAAAGTGCTGTTTATTTCAATGTAGCAAAGGTATGTGCATTTTGCGCACTGTTCCAAATTACGCACAAGTTTTTCTAAGGTTGCACGCTTCACAGTGAGGCTAATCTGATTAAGATGCATCATTTAACTTGGAGCTGGTGTGTGTCCTCTTATTAGTGATGCTCTGGAGGGACAAAACCGTGGGTGGAAGGCTCAGAGCGAACCAGCCGGTGGTGAAACGCCAATGGCTTCTCCGGAGCGGCTTCCCGCAGATGAGGGAGGCAAACAGCCCGATCATCCCGACAACGTCCTTGACCGGGTTTCCAGCGCGCTGCACATCCGCAAGTCGGGCGGATCAACAGGAGGAGTGTTCCCGGGGGAGGGCTGCTGTAACCCGGCCCGCGGCTGCCATGACCGGTGTCTTTCAGCACCAAGGACGGCGCCGCGCAAGGGAGGAGGCGCGGAGGTTAAACTCGGTCACCTCAGCGAGGAGAAAGTCCGGGTTTGTTGCGATGAGGAATTAGAGACATCTTTCACGTACATTGATGAGAATGTTAACCTGCGCCTGGCTAGTCCGGAGACTAGTTGTAAAAGTACTCACAGACCCGTGCGCAACGGCGAGCCGTGCTCAGAGACTTTCCCAGAGTTTTCCTTCATGTCCGATGATGATCTCTCCTTCGGGGAGAGCTCCGGCTCTTCTATAGACTACGGCTTTATCAGTGCAGTCACGTTCTTAGTGACCGGGATCTCCTTGGTGATCATCTCCTACGCCGTGCCCCGGGACGTGGTAGTGGACCGTGACAGCGTGTCGGCGCGGGAGATGGAGAGACTGGAGATGGAGAGCGCACGGATAGGTGCCCACCTGGACCGGTGCGTCATAGCGGGATTGTGCCTGCTCACGCTGGGTGGCGTGGTGCTGTCCACGCTGCTCATGATCTCCATGTGGAAGGGGGAGATGTACAGGAGGAAAGTCATCGCTTACACCAAGCGTTCAGCTAAACAGTACGGCTCCATCAGCCTGAAAACTCGATCCAGTCCTAGTCACTCCTCCGCGCACTTGTCCCTGGAGGAGGAGATGGAGGAAACTTTGACTTAAAATGCTGCTCTGCATATGAACCTTTTGTGTATAAGTGAGGAATTAATGCCATTAACACACATTCTCTAACATGTAGCCTGAAACTGTATTCATACGTTCAAAATGTAAGTCTCCAACATTTTTGTCATACTGTAGAAATAGCTTGAATGCTCTATTGTACACCCACATGGTGAACAAAAGGGACAAGAAAAACACTAAAATGCAAAGTAAGAAATGGCCTGACAAATATTATTTTAGTTTCAAATCGGTCCCCAGTCATTTAAAGGGATATTCACATTATTTGATACAGGGTTGAATGAGGTCCATAAAACATCTGTAAAGTGTCTTTAAAACACTACAGAATTGTACAGAAATTTAGTGGAATCAACTAAACCTTTGTCATTAACTTAACATAAATATACATGTTTTTGTTAATCTCAAGTTATTTAAAATTAAAATTTCTAGGTTTTATTTCAGACCACTTAAAATCTCCTAAACATGAGATGTTCAGCCTTGTTGTCTTTTGCTTGAAATGATGAGAAGAATAAATGCACTCGTGTGAATTAATTCAACTCATCTCATTAAATTTCAAAAGAAACAGGATCAGTGGTGAGGGACCTACAATAGATGGTGGTCGACATGCCTCTGGTTTGGAGAAGCAGAAAGGAGGACCAGCACCGAGGCTAAGCAATGTTCAGCTGTGGACAGCGTCAGCAACAAAAGGTATTTTGGGCTCCTAAAAAAGGTCCACCTAAAAAAAAAAATCATGTCAGTTTAAGTGTAACCTATATTTACAGTTTTTGCACTGCTTTACCTTTCCGTTAGACGCCTTTCTCTGATAGGAAACAGCAGTTGTATAAACCAGATATCCAGGGCCAGCCAAAACCATTTTAGAGCCTTAAGCAGAAATTTATTTGTGTTTCTGTGTTACAGCACCGCCAATACTATTGACTATTGTTAATGCTTGATCATTCAAACACCTGCTGTAAATCTAACACACCTTTTATCAGTTTTATTAGATGCTGCGGTGTTGTTTTACAGCATACTAATGTCAGCATGCCATGTTTTTACCTTTCTCTGTTTTAATTATAAAGGAGCAAACTCCTGAGACTGATCTATTGTTAATTTGCATGTTACCATTCAAAGTAACATGAACTTGAATGTGAAGTTGACACCAGCACTGACAGAGGCAGCTGGAATTTATTAAACCAATAGTATTAGGAGGCCAGCCCATTAACATAACATTGTGTTATTCTATTGTTACGATTGACATTAATATATCACAAAAAAGAAACATTTCAAGTTATCTTTGGGGCCCTCTGGTACCCTAAGCAGGCACTTAGTTCAGATATACCTCTGACTGGCTCTGCAAATATTGCTTTCTCCAAACCAACCAGACTTCATAGGCAAAATCAGTAATTTTACCTCGCAGACCGCAGGAGTTGCTGAACTGCTGCCTCGATGTGTTAGTTTGTTTTTGTTATTGCGTGACTTTGGTGAATCTGAAGTAACATTTTAAAACATTGAAGTCACACAGTAACACAAACAAACTAACAGACTAAGGCAGCAGTAGACCAGCAACTGCAGTCTTCTGTGAGTTAAAATTACTGATTTTGCCTAAGGACTTTGGTTAGTTTGGAGAAAGCAATATTTGTCTTATAAAAGGACAATTTCTCATCAGAAAAGGCTGCTTGATGGCAAAGTAAAACAGTGCAAATATTCTAAATATAGTACTCTTAAACTGATAATGACTTTTTTAGGCTGACTCTGTCCACAGCAGTTTATTGCGTAGCTTCTGTACTGGTTGCGTGCTGAGCAGCATCTACTGTAGGTAAAACAATGACTATGACTGACTGACTACCTCATACAACCCCGCATCAGACAATCTTAACTATCCCTTTAAAATGGCACCAAACCATAAAAGTAAGTGGTGAGAATGTTAAGAGCTTTGTGTCACAAACACTGGATCACATTTTATTTGTACCCAGGATGCAATCTCTGAGAGCTTCCATTTATTATTGAGGCTATTCATATTTAATGCGAATGTTTCCAACAGCGAAATTGTGCACAGACACATTTCAGGAAGTAGGGAGAGAGTGTGTGTCCCCGGGGCAGGAGAGTGGGAGTAAGGAGGGATGTAAAGCTGTCCCTGTCCACTGTGTGATGTGGGAGAATCAGCTCAGTGGTCCACATGGTAATATCCAGTGACAGACCCGGTGCTGAGGTAAGCCAGTAAGCCCGGCTTCTTGCATCTGAGCCAAAGCCCCACGTCGGTTTGATTGTAGTGAGCAATTTGACTGCAGTCGACAGCGCTGACACTGTGCGCCCTCCTCTGCTCCCACTTGATCCTCCCCCTGCTCTTCTTCTTCTCCTCCTCCTCCCCTCACCTTTTCTGCCACAGGAGATGTTCTGTTTTCCTGCAGCTTTTGCAGCGGCCTCCTCAACACTGTAAAGTCACGCTATACATGTAACCATGTGGAAAAGGGTCCTGGGCGACCACAGCCAAGTGCCTGTGACATTTCAAGGTTGATGAGCCTTTCCTTACCTGTCTTCTTTGGTTTTTCTCTTTCTCTCTACATGAGGATGGACTTAAGAACACATAATCACACATGAAAGAGCTGCCCTACTTCCAAAACCTTAAGCCTTCACTACTTCAAAGAGCTAATTACATTTCCAAAGTGGGCTATCGGTCTTTTTAAAAGGTTATATTTGATGTTATCGTGGTGATTTGCTGACTAAAATATTGCAGATGACACAAAAAGCTTAAGAAAAGAGGTTTATCGTGCACAGACTTGCTAAAAATGTTAATGCCCCAGTGTTCAGGCCAGTCGGAAACCAACTTTCTCTTCTTGGTGGAGGAAGATTTTAGTTTCTGCCTATGGTGAGTCCACGTGAAAGCAACCTTCTCTTTCTCCCTGAGGGATTTAATGCTGTATGAAGAGTCCTGCGGAAAAGAATAAAAAAGAAAATGCCATGCAATTCTCTTGAAAAACAGTCATTTTTAATGTAGGTATGTGCCCGTAACACTCATAAATCATGCATGAAGCACTGGAATTCATTCATATTTGCATATATCCATATACAAAGCCAAATGTTGCATTCCACAAGACAAGTGCCAGTGATTCTTACGCAGTGCCACTGTTACCTTGGTTTCTTGTCCTCTCTTTTTCTGGGCCGTGTGACCTTATTTCAAGGCTTACATTCAAAACGACATGAGTCAGCCTCTGTTAATGAGCTGCGTGGGCTGATTAGTCTATGGTAAACAGCTCAAGGCCACACCGTCGCTGCTTTCATTCAGTTGAATTACTTCTGTCGACTGTCACAACATACACATGTATGTAAGTGCCAGTCAGTGCAAAGACAGAGGAAAGAGAGTGTTTCAAACAAAGCGTGGACTGCAGGAGTCTAAGGAGGTATTCAGCCAGCATTAAGGTATCAGTACTCAATAACTTTAAAGGGATAGTTGGGATTATCTGATGTACTTACTGATAGTCAGTGTATTAGCTACAGTAGGAGGCAGTCGGCACGTACCTAGTTTGGAAAGGCAGCAGGAGTACTAGTGTAGGATGCTAAGCAATTTACTGCTGTGCAGGGTCAGCAGCGAAACATATTTTAGCTGCCAAAAAAAGGTTTGCCTAAAAAATATGGAAAAATGTAAAATATTACATCTGGAGAGATTCTTTAATGACAGTAGAGGTAGTGTCCTTGACAAGAGCTGGGGCCCTATATTGAAATTTTTTGAGTGCAAGGACTAATGTGATGTACCCAAAGTGAAGAACTGTGTCTTTTTTCTTAATTTTTACTATTAATATCTTTTTATATTTATACCTTTGTACATTTATGATGATAAGCACTCAGAATAATAAAAATACATTTTAAGTGACGCTAAGTCTACTGCTATATTTAGAATACTTTCACCACTTTATCTAATGGTCAGACGGCCTTTTCTGGTGGGAAACTGCTGTTATACAAGCCTCTCTCCAAACCAACTAAACTCCATAGGTGAAATCAGTCATTTTACCTCACCTGACAGTTAAGTTGCCGGTCTACCACTGCCTCAGTTTGTTTGTGTTATTGTGTGACTTTGGTGTATCCAAACTGTTGTTTTAAAACACCAAAGTCACAATAACACAAACAGATCGAGGCAGCGGTGGTCCAGCAACACTTTTGACCTGTGAGGTCAAATTTCTGATGGAGTTTGGTTGGTTTGGAGGGCGATATTTGGCTTATTAAAGTGGGTTGCCACTGGAAAAGGCTGTCTGATGGCAAGGTAAAGCAGCAGAAATGTTCTAAATATAGTGTACACTTAAACTATACGATATAGATTTTCTTTTAAAATGGCTAAAATACCTTTGGTAGCTGATCCTGTCAACAGCAATTCATTGCTTAGCTTCCATGTTGGGGCCCCTCCTCCAAACTGGGGGTGTGTGAACTATCAATAAGTAACGTATATGTATCCAATATAAATAATCTAAATAAATAAACTATCCCTTTAAGTTGTCAACTGCATAACTCAGTACTAAGTAGTACTGATCGAGATCCAGTAAAAAAAAAAAAAATGACAATGTTATTTGTATGGTTTTGCTCACAGCCCATCACTGCAAGTGTTTTATGTGGTGTGGGATTGACTCACTACTGTAGCAGGTATAACCCATACAGTCTATGGTGCCAAATGTGGTGTATTTGACAGACTTGGCAGTTCAGCTGAGATGCCATCAAAGCATTCGAAAGCATGGCTACACTATACGCCAGTTGCATCTGATAAAAATAAATACATAAAAAATGCAGAAGGATGAATTTTTATACATAAGCAGAAAGTGAAGTAGAAAAAAAAAATGTAGTAAATGAAGTAATCTATTGAAGAGTTCAACCAATACTAGATTTTTGATACTGATATTTGGGCCGATGTTCTTTATTTCTATATGCTTCCTGGCTAAAAAAAAACCACCTGAATTTAACTAAGCAAATAGGTAACATCCTTCCATTGGATAATTACTGCAGTGATTTATATGTTTCAGCTGGTAACAAGTTATTTAAGCCTAACTGATGCAGTGATGAGCTTCTCATTTCTTAAACAACCATGTCAGAAGACATATCCTGTGGTCGTGGAAAAGATGTTACTCTGTTTCAGAAGGGTCAAATTAATGACCTGCATCAAGCAAGGAAATAACTACAGAATGAAACTACTAAAACTGGGTTAAGAACTGTCCAATGCTTTATTGAAACCTGGAAGGATAGTGGTGAACCATCATCTTCAAGGAATTGGAGGTCACTTAAATGTTTGGTGACATCAAATCATAGAAAATCAACAGTAGAGCTCACAGTTATGTTTAATAGTGAAAGTCATTTCCACAAGCACAATGTGAAGAGAACTCAAGGGATTAGACTAAACAGCTGTGTAGCCTTAAGAAAACCACTTATCAGTGAGGCTCATCAGGAAAAAAAAAGCTTCAATTTGCTAGGGAGCATAAAGATTGGACTCTGGAGCAATGGAAAAAGGTAATTTGGTCTGATGAGTCCAGATTTACCCTGATCCAGAGTGATGGGAGCATCAGGGTAAGAAGAGAGGCGGATGAAGCGATGTACCCATCATGCCTAGTGCCTGTTGTACAAGCCTGCAGGGGCAGTGTTATGATCTGGGGTTGCTTCAGTTGCTCAGGTCGAAGTTCAGTGACGTTATGTGTCCAAAAAAATGAGGTCAGCTCACTACCTGAATATACTGAATGTGCAGGTTTTTTTCCATCAATGAATTTTTTTCTACCCTGATGACACGGGCATATTCTAAGATTACAATGCCAGGATTTATTGGGCTCAAATAGTGTTTCAGGGAGCATGAGACATTATTTTTACAAATGGATTGGCCACCACAGAGTCCAGACCCAGACTCCATTGAAGATTTTACACAGCGGTCCCAGACTTTCTCAGACAAGATCTTGGAGAAAAATTAATTTTAAACTCTGGACAGAAATAAATGTTGTGACATTGCATAAGTTTTCTGAAAGGATGCCATGGCGAATGTGTGCCGTAATCAAAGCTAAAGGTGGTCCAATGAACTATTAGAGTGAGTGCAACTTTTGTTTTGGTCCTGCAGTGCATATATCAAATTCAAAATGATATCAGGGCACTGAAACAGCAAACTTTCACTGGTATTTTTAATCATTATAAATGACAAAAACTAGCTTTAAACAAACAAACAAACAGCCATAAAAAATATCTGACAATATAGAAGATGATACCAATGTAAATCGATTCAGATTCAGATTACTTCATCGTTCACTCAAACTGGAACTTTGCCTTTGGCACTGGCATATGGGACGACACACACCATAAACAACCCAATCAATACATAATAATTCCATATTAGAGAGATAAAATCTTAAAGTGATGAGTGGCAGTGATAAAAGTGAAGAGTGGATTGTTCTCCCACTGACGTGTAAGCCATCATAACCATCACAACATTACATATGCAGCAGTAATCAATCAATAAATGCACATTAAAATAGGTGCAGGTGAGTTCCAAGAAAGACATTTAAACAAGTGATTATTGAGGATGACCACAGTTGATAGAATGAAGGATTTCTTGAAACCATTCCTCCTGGACACTGGGAGTGCCAGTCTGCGGCCTGATGGCAGTAACTGAAATGCTGAATGATTTAGTTGTGACAGGCAAATATCGAGACATTAATATCAGATAATTAATACATCTGTCTGGCTCTACTCTGTTGGTATATGTATTACTTTAAGGGCACTGGTATTGGTACAGATATCATAATTTTTCAAAGGAAACCCAGCCCTAATTCTTATTCTAAACTCATTTGTTGCAGCAATGATTTCTTGCAAGTTTGTGCTATTAAAGCTTTTCATCTTCTGTGTCTGTGACCACAGAGCTGACAAGTGTGTGTGCATCCCTGAAACACAGCCATTACTTCCGGAAATGGCAGTAAAATACCAAATGAAGAGATTTCCAGGAAAGGTAATAAAAATTAATGATCCATATGAGGCAATGTTGTCTTGTTCTCTTCACAGAAGCAGTAAATCCACGACCGGTATTACACATGTTAAAGTCATAATTCATCTAGCGAGCCTTTCGGGTCTAGTTGGCTGTGGAAACGAGGTGCGACGCCCAAGTGCTGGACACTCCTTTCTTACCACTTCCTTTTTCTTTCCCTCTCCCCAAGATATTCATGTGAAATTAAACTTGTTCAACACTTAAAGGGCGGCCAGCAACAACGCTTCTGATGCCAAATTCCTGTATGATAATACTGAGCAATTAATTCAAACTCCGGCAGTATAATGGCCACATTATACATGCAGTACATAAGTGCTCCCCACTCAGAGGTGGCATCATCTGTGAGAATGTCCCTACTCTAACACACAGAGAATCATAAATGCCAGAGGGAAGCCGATAACACTGCACACTTCAAACAGACTCATCTGCACCATGTGATGCACTATGCAGGTTTGCAGACATATACTATTCCTCCCCCCTCTTTTCTTCTTTACCCCCCCTTTCCTTTCTTTCTGTCCTCCTCCATGTTGGCACCGTGCCTCACAGCCAGCACCAGGCTTCCCCTCATACAGCCAACTAAACGTGTTTGGGGGATTTAATCAGGGATTTGCTTGAAGCGACAGCATTTTACACGCCAAGCTCAAGTGTATTTCCAGAGGTTTCATGCATAAGCTCTTTATCCTTGAGCAGTGCACAGCTAAATCACCCTTATTGATATTTGGTTGGCTCCTCTGTAAGTCGATCCCTTCAGGTAAGGCCGGAGAGCAGCTCAGCTGCTGCCATCAGCTAATTTCCTAAAGGTGTTATTACACTCCTCCATCTTGTCAATGCTAATGCTCCGTGTGTGTGTGCAAGTATGTGTGTATTTATATTACTTTTCATAGGTGTTGTGTGTCGCCTTTTAGATTGCAGAGATGCTGACCTTAATATTTTATTTCGCACAGTTCCTGTGGAGACATGTGGAGTCCAAAGATGGTTTAAGAAGGCTTTGACATCCTGAGAGGAAGAGAAGTCTCTGAAGAACGCCAACAGGCTGAGCAGAAGGAGGCTACATAACATTGAGATAATATATATTGAGCAGGAGCTGCTGAACATTAAATGAGAAGATCCATACCACTCTCAGGTCTGTCTGCTCAATGTGAACGTGCAGTCGCCTGTTTAGTTTACCTTAGCATAACAACTCAGGGAAACAGGAAACAGTAAGTCTGGCTCTCTCTGAGAATAGCAAAATTCACCTCTAAAGGTCATGAATAGAATTTATAGTGGGAGGAGCTATTTTTGGTGACCTTGGTTCCAGAAGTAAAAGTCCCATTAATTTTTCCAATAAAGGATGTTAGTTACGTTTGAACACTTCTAAGGCTGAACTAACACTTCTGTAACAGCCAGTGAAAGCTACAGTGTTGAGAAATGTGTCAAGACAATCTACAGCAAAAATCAGTTCACTTTTAAATTCTGGGTCAGTTCGAGATGGATTCAGCAACACAGGTATTGTAGTTTTTAAAGCCAGCCACCATGTGGAAATGATGGACAAAACATATAAACAAATAAACACAGGACTCTCACCCAGTAGACCAGGGTTCATGTCCTATGTGCAACCAAAATGTTGCATATAGGACAACCTTACGTGCGTCATGTGACAAGCACCATGTCTTAACCTTAACCCTAACTCTAAACCTAAATCTACCCAAGTAGTTGGGCCTAAACATACTCAGAGACACTGAGGGGCGGCGACAAAATGTTAGTATGTGATGAGTTGGCATGAGAATCAGATGTAAATTCATCTGATTTCAAACACTTCTGGAACCAGCATCCCCTTTTGCTTTACTGCTCAATTAAAACATTATATCTCATTTGTTTAATCTAAACAAAAACACCAAGTTATGGTTTTAGGACAGGTTTGTATAGGACCATTTTTGGCTGGACGCAGTGACCTCTTGACCTCCAGAGGTCACTGTGCTCTGCCAAGAAATAGTTCTATACATTATCCCCGATGTAACCTCAACTGACAGACATTTTGGCATCACTCTCCTTGTCTAACTGTTAACTATGTTTTGAAATAGTATGTTCCCCAAAAATGTCAAGCTATTACTTTAACTTTGTCCAGTGTACATGCAGTTATGTGGCGTGTGCACTCAGGCTGTAAGCTAAAAGTAGAAAGAAGGGCCTCTCTTTTATCATACATATTAGATATATTCATATCTGTGGTGAGCTTGCCCTCCATCTATCAGTGGACAGTATGGCCAAAAAAACAAAAAAGTTTCCACTTCGATTGTTTCCTTTGGAGGGAAAGACTAAAGCCAAACTCCTCAGGGATATGACTTCATTCTCGGTTGCTCCCTCCGCTGCCTCACTTAGACAGGATATTTTTAGTCAATGTGCATATTGGATTTTTGGAAAGCTCATTGTATTGTAAATGTAGTCCACAAAGCTCATTGCTAAGGATGCACTTAGTCGGGCTGTTTTACATTTAGCCTGCAAGAACATCCATCCAAGCCCCTGCCCCGGTTTCATTTTTACATGGCATTAAAGCTCATGAAAATAAGTTTATTCTGCCTGTGTTTATTATTAGATCTTGTCCTTTCTTTTCTCCTGTGCCATCCTCAGTACTTGAGGTTTCAGCATTTCCCTTCTCTGCACAGTCAAGTTAAACAAAACCCTATTCTTACAAGAAATGACCACAACTACTGCTCTGTGTCAGATGGATTTACGTCTCTGGTCAGTGAAGTTCTGCACGGCTGACAGTGAAGCAGTCCTCAGAATCGCTTTGTCACTGGTCAACCTCACTAATGCGGGCAATCAGGCCTGCCATAACCAGACACCGGAGCGTCTGCAGGGCCATTTCCTCTGTTGCACTTGGCACCTTAAAATCACTTTCTCAGACGGATAAACTATCAGCTCTCTGGCCGCCATGGTAGATGAGAGAGGAAATGAGGTGATCGGTTGGATCAATTTTACAGTAAAACCTCTCAACCACTACAGGGAGGTGACGCAGGTTACATCTCTGTCTCTCTGTCTCTCTGATCATTCGCTACAGGGAATTTTAAAATGATCTGTCGTACATGGCAGAGGCCGTAACCCCACCGCTGATGCGGTTACACAGTGGCTGCTTTGACAATAACATCACCGTCATGTTTTCAATGAGCTGAATGCCTCTTCAGCTTTAGCAGGATTGGGTAATGTCGACATATTGCACAAACAAATCACAAGCTCAGTTCACCTCTCGATCACCTCGCTTTAAGCCCCTTCTGTTGTAAATCACACAGTCTTGCTGGGCTCCATTGATTTAATTTGTATCAAATTGCTAATGTAGTTATTCGTCATGCATGGCCTCCCGTGTATGCTTGTTTCCCCCATTATGCCTATGCATTTGCCTCTAATTACGGTAAATAATGACCGCTTGCTAGTTTGCTGCAGTAAATACTGTAAGTGGGATAGAGTGCTGCCTTTAGAAAGACATGAGTGAGCCAAGAAAACAGCTTGTTTATCTCCTCCTACGACATCTTAACAACAGGATGGAAAGGCATGCAGAACAATCTGACACATTTATACCTAAACACAAAGCGCCTTATGTGTGTCTGTGTGTTTTACATTTCAAAGACAACTGCCTCATTGGCTGAGATAAAACCACAATGGAGCCGAAGAGATACGTAAACTAAGTCCCAACAGCAGCATAGGGAGGCTATACTTAGGCACAGTGATGTGATGCACAGTTGGAAAGTGTGCAGTGCTGATTTCACTCTGAAACAGTCAAATATTCACAGCAATGAGTTCATGTGTGCATATATTTGCGATGCAAGCTTATATTTTCTTTGCAAGCTTTTGTTCTTTTGTTCAATGTGTTCAGGGGGCCAAGGGGTTTGTGAAGAGATGAGGGAGTACACACCAACGCATCAGATTTACCAAACACACCCTTCTCATTAACCTCAGTATTTAACAGTTTCAAGTGGATTTTATATATAGGATGCATATGTGCATATGCATGGAAGAGACTTACAAAGAAGAAAGAAATCAAGAAATAAGGCTGTGTGTGGTTGAACATGTGAAGATGTACAGGACTGTAAAAGGTTTGTAAAATGCTGAACTAACGTATCGAGGCCTGCCAACCTCTCTGGGTTGCACAGTTCAACAAGGTTGTGACTTTTTTTTTCTTTCCACTTCACAATTGTTCAATTACTTTGGCACATCTAAGTGGTTACACCCCTGTACCGTCCAGTCATTTCCAACAGGAAAGCCCCAAACTTCTGATGATTAAACTCTCTTGATCGGATGAGATTAATAGCTTTCACCACAATTCTCATCACATCATCCAGCTGGGCAGCCGATCTGATGTATAATACCACCCACCTGTCAAGGCTGGAGCATCGGTGGTTGCAACTCAATAATTATACATTTTGCCACCATGTCTGGAATCTCCTGCCTAACGCTAGTGGTTGTTCTGTTGCTAATTTTAGCGGATGATCTGTGTAGCTAACATTAGCATATGGTCCATGTAGCTAACGTTAGCACTTGGCCTGATCTGTTTCTTTAAATTAGATGTTAATATCTTGGAAGATGACAATAGTTTCACAGCTAAACCTCACTGTACTGTGATGTTGTTCCTCTTTTCTAATTAAAAGACAAAACAATGCAGAAATTTCCACCCAGTGAAACCTTTTTTTCCCCCAGGTGGTCATGATAATGGCTTGACTGTAAGATTAGCTGGTTTCACTGAGACTAGAGTGATGTTGAGACTCATCAAATGCTGTAATGGGTGAACACTACCCATGGTATATCATACTTTAAGTTAAAATGTAGTTTAAAATTGTAATCCCCATTTTCACTAAATGTAACTGTATCCTAACTGTATGTAATTGTATCCTAATTATATAGTCCCATTACATGTAATCATTTTCTTCCCTCTCATGCATGCCCTGAGTTTGCAAAGCACAATAGATTTCGTTTAACATCACAAATGGCTGTAAAAAAAAACAGTCAGTGCAATCCATTCAGTAGTGCTGACCTTTACAAGACCATGATTGCCACAGCCATAAAGGAATGAGAAAAATGACACTGTCATTGTAATTTCATTTTTATTTTGACCAGAGATCTTTGCCGTTCCAGTTTTCCAATGATCCAACATGTGCTTAGAGAAAAACTGTAGCTTATAATCTGCCTATGTGCATATTAGCATTTGCAGTGCCAGCACATCCAGTGTGCCCAGACAGCTATTTACTACCAGCTCTGTGAGTCGAGCAGGAGTTAGAGGAAAGGCTCCGGATGCAGTCAGCGGTGGTGCTGCATCTGAGGCCGAGACCAACAGCGTATGCTGCAGAACTGATTGCCTGCACTGCATTTCATTTGCCTCCAGTGTTGTGTTACCAGCAAACACTGGACTGCTGAGAGATGATACTGTGCAGGATGTGGAGAGGGAGGATGCTGTTTGAGGATAAACACACACACATACACACTCAGGCATGTGCACATATTGCATGCATGTATTCTCTTTGACACACTACCTTTCAGCAGAGTTCAGTGGTATGCTTTACTCAAGATAAGATTCATTTGATCGATCGCTGTGGGTTATTGCAAAGACATATGGTCCAGAAAAAGAAACAAACCGATGTTACAAGAACATCACAATCAAAGGACATATTGTGATCCTTTATTTGACTGATTAAAGCAGCAATGCCATAATGTAAAAATACACCATGCATGCACTCAAAACTTTACTTAAAGTAAGTCTGAGTAAAGAAGTATTATTAGAATAAAAATGTATTTTAGTACTTAATATACAAACAGTATTTGGAGAATGATGTCCATCATATCTATCTGTCTATCTAGTTGACAGCTGTATATTTATCACATGAATATCAGGTAATGAAACAGACAGCTTTACTATTTTTTCCTCACCAAAGGTACGCTCAAGGGGGCATTATGTGACCAGGCTTGAACCACAGGTGCGTTCCCCGTGCCCATTTGTTTTCTGTCTTCATGACTATCAGATTGTTCCTCATTGTTTGAGTCAACCATACAAGGTAGCCCAAGGAAAAATCAAGTTTCACTGCTGTATATCGTCGGTTTGTGAATGGCAGTTTGTCATAACCTTCGAGGAGACTAAGTTTTGTAGAGTGAAAAAGTGATGTGATGACTTCAGTGTGCATGCAGAACCAGCCTCAGGTAGTCAGTCAGAGGCAGACTCACTACCACAAGTCAATGTGTCATAGGAATTTAAAATTTCTTTTTTTGCACAGTAACTGTGATCACTGTCAGAGGTTTCAGTTGTATTTCATGTTAAGATGGCTGCTGTGAAAAAGGAAAAAAAAAAACAAAAAAAACACAGCCTCAGTTTGGGTCCTGAACTACAGAAAGCAGCTTCACTGTGTGTGTTTGTCTTAGTTTTTGGTACAGTGAGCAGCAGAGAGTCTGTGGATCTGAGGGATTGACAACAGACAGATCGTTGCATCATATCATCTCAATGGGCGAGTCCAAAAATACATTTGTAAAAACCAGCATACGAGAATCAGAAGTTGGGGGCAAAATAGAAAAGATTATTCTAACTGTTGTTAATGGTGCATCATTGGCACACCTACTGCAAATCTAACACCTAATATCAATTTTATTAGTTGTAGCTGTGTTGTTTACATCATACTAATGTCAGCCTGGCATGTTTTTACACTTCTATGGCTTTTAAAAAGGAGAAAACTCACAAGACGGGTCTGGTGTTAATTTTCATTTATATTATTATATAATATTCAAAGTAACAGGCCCTCATTGTGTTCATGAATGTGACACCAGCTCTGACAGAGGCAGCTGGAATCCATTAAACCAGTAGTGTTAGCTAGCCAGCCTTTTAACATAAAGTAGTGTTTTTTTATGATTACCACTGACAATAATATAGCAAAAAAAAGCTCTCTCCAGGGCCCTCTGGTGGCCATGGGGGCCCTAAGCAGGTGCTTAGATTGCTTATGCCTCACGGCCGGCTCTGGTTCCACTTATAAGAAATTTATTTGGATCTCTTTTAGCTCACTGGCTAATCTTCTAAGAGTCCACATTAAAACATGCACAGATATTGTACCACCATATATACACATTCATCAACATTTATTCACATAAAATAACACACATAAAGTACTCTAAACCAGAGGTCAGCAACCTTTACTATCAAAAGAGACATTTTTGGCCAAAAAAGAAAAAAAAAGAAATCTGTGTAGACCAAAACTATTCCATTTTTTTTGGATTTGTCATCCATAGCTATCTAGGGAGACTTAAGGCTAACCACCAGTAAAGTTTAGAGGAAAAGATGCTTAGCTGTAGACGTCAGTGACAATGCACATTTTAGCTGATTAAATAAAAATCTTTTTTTTTCACAATGTAAGAATCTAATTAGACCTACAACAACAACAGATGAAAATTAAAATGTTAACAAAAGAGAACTGTTTCCATTTCATTTTTTGTCAAAGCCACAGAGAGCCACTAGGGAGGGGAAAAAGAGCTGCATGTGGCTCAAGAGCTGCAGGTTGCAGACCCCTGCTCTAAACATACTAATAGTACGATTCAATAGTGTGATGATAACTACATCAACAATCCAACAAACTGTTCTTGAGCAAGTTCTTCTAATGAATTCCATAATTTAACAGATGATGGAGAAATAATTGCTTCAGGCCCGATCCTAAAAACCAAATTAATTCACCAATGAGCCTCATTGTGATCGCTGTAAATTATGATGAGGGAAGTCAAGGTCCAGCTGCAGCAGAAAAAACATTCATCTTCATGAACGATGACTTTTATTCATTTGGACCAGCACCAGCATCTGCATGCCTCAGAGTCCTCAGAGTAATATCACTTACATATACACTGATAATAATCACTGCACTTGGATTACAGTCACTGATATACAGTAGCTGAGTTTTCATATCTCATTTTAATAGCTGAAGACAACCTGAAGATGGCAGCATCAGACCTCACAACACAGCCTGCAGCCTGAACCCAAAGCATCGCACTTCTTGCCCTGTCAGCACAGAGAGAGTCTGATGCTCTGGGAACAGTCTGTGTGAAATCCCTACATTACAGCGCTGAGATCAAATCGCTGTGGCTCTGTAAAAATGTATGTGAAAGTTTGAAGCGAGCCACTCTACCCTCTCTCTTGTACGTATTCACTCCAATAGAATCCCCTGGCATGGCCATGAGTGCATTTATGAATGCAGGCACACAACTTCCTCTGGAGGTTTCCTCTTAGAAACCTTCCTGTGATATTGTGCAACATCTGGCTCTGGCTGCATATTGATCTTGGTCAGGACGAGGGGGAGAGTGTGCACGTATGTGTGTGTGTGTGTGTGTGTGTTGAAGGGGGGGTTGTAGTGTGAGTTAAGTGCACAGGTCTTTTTTAAGGACCTCTTGTTTGTCCCACTGAGCATTTACCGTCAAGTGGTGCTCTAACGTTGGAGGGGAGCATCAGTCCCGGAGGAGATCAACCAGCCAGGAACTGAATAATTCATCTGGGCCTGTGCCTCCTCGAAGCACCAGGAGTCTGAGCTGATGAGAGGTTATAAACACTCCTCCACCTCCAAAGATCATCCACTTTCTCCTTGACTTTCTACCTCTGTCTCCTTGGTGTAACTTTCCAATCACTCTGATTATTTTTTTCTCTCAGTTTTATCCAATTTTTTTTACTTTCCTCTACCATCGTTTTCTCTGATTTTTTCAATTTCAGTTTTGTTCTACTTTTTTGCCTTGGCACTGAAAGTGTTATGCAACTGATATACAGATGATGATGCCCTGGATCTGATGTCTTAACACAATAATACCTCCACCCTGCTCACCTCCCTCTCCTCCTCCCCCATCGATGCTCTGCCGTGAAGGGGGCTGTTTGCGGGAAACTCTAGCATTCAATCGTATCTGCTCACATCTCAAGTTTCCCAGTGGCACAGCGCTCCGATGCAAGGCTGTGCATTCTCATCATCCAAACCTTCAAATTTGCTTCTCTCCTCCTCTTCCTACACCACCACCACTTCGTTATCCTCCCCCTCTTTTCTGGAACTCTTCTATCCTCTCCCTTCCTCTCATGTTTCCCTTTGCAATGATGCAGAGGAAAATCAGGTGGGATGAGTGACGAAGAGGAATTGAAATCTTGACCTAAAAGTCCTCCATGTATAGCCAATAAATCTGTCAGACGAGGATTGTAATTTTGTGGCTTGTCTCTGTACTGTTACTGATTTGGGAATTTTGCTTTGATAAAGCTTTCCTCCTCTGCTAATTGATTCTGTATCACCTCCTTCCTCTTCACAATGCAAAACATGTGGGTTTGCTCAGGAGCAGCTGTTTGTCTTTCTTTAAAGAGAAGAAAATGTCTCACTCAGTTTCATGCTTAATGTCTCAACTTCAAAACCTACAGTTCATTTTAGATGCATGAAAAGAGGGCAGTAATCAAGAATAAATCAGATCAAATAAGAATCAATTCTACTCTGTCTTAGTTTATAAACAGTAAGATTTTGTATATTATTAATGTGATTTTGCTGATTTGCCTATCAACTTGACTCACTTTGTTATCAACAGGTCCGGAAACATTAGTTCAAACATGCAGTACAAAAGGTGTGCTCACAGTAAAGCTGTATTATTCATGTGCTCACCTTAATCTGTATGGTGTTAACTTACCGGCAAAAAAGACAAAACATATAATAGACAGTCACTGACAGAGGTGGGACCAAGTCATTGTTCTGCAAGTCAAAAGTCTTTGCACTCAAGTCCCAAGTCAAGACACGCAAGTCCTGAGTCAAGTCCCAATTCCTAAACTTTGAGTTTTGAGTCAGAAGCAAGTCATAATGCAGTCATAATAACAGAGCCTTGACTTAACATTCTTTGTGCAACTTCAAATGTCAAACAAAGTTGAAATTTGTTGCATCTCCATCTGTAAACCTTGAACCACATTTTGCATACTGCAAATCTTTTTTTTTTTTTTTTTTGTCGACCACCACATAGATTTTGAATGCAAAGTAACATAATGTTAGCACTTAATGGTTCTCTCCTGTAACTTTGGATTCGTTCAAACAAAGTGGATCTGTGGATGGAAGTGTTCATTTTTTGAGAATGAATGGTGTTAATGGTAGTTGTATCAGGGAACTTTATGAATAACATGCTTTTTAATCTTTGGGCTTGGAGGAAGTATTTTCAAGTCAAAAGACTCATGAGCCATTGGTCTTAATGTCCATGTCGGGTTGCAAGTCTTTTTCAATTTTGTCAAAGTAAGTTTAAAGTCACCAAATTTGTGACTCAAGTCTGTCTTGAGTCCAAGTCATGTGCCAGTTCACACCTCTGGTCCGCCTTCATACAGTATAAATGCTCACCTTCTCCTGCCACAGACTTCTGCATCATGCCAAAAGCTGGTCTATGCTTGAAACCAACTAGATCATACAAAATGTGTGTTCTCCTTATACTGTTACCTTGTTGTGGTGGAGAGGTTTGTGTGTCTTTACGAAGATTTACGCAAGCCAGATTTAGTTTCAGGTGAGGAGCCTGATGAAGGCAGTACTCTGGCCCTCCAAGTTAGTGGTTTTGGGCATGGTGCTAACACCGGATAGACTGTGGACTTTGGAGAGTTAATGTAAATTGTCAAATTCAAAAAGCATCAAAAACATCCCCTCCAGTTCTGATGTAGGAAAGCAGAGAGGAGTGGGAGTTTCCAGTGTTATTCGACCATCTGAAAAGCATTTCTGTTGAAGCGCAATACTGCTTTTGAATGTCCTGGACTAGTCACTGAACACGTAGGCGAAACTGATATCAACCTTCCCATCCAACTCCTTGTAAGACAGCAAACAAGCTGACTCCCCAAAATGAAAAAGTCACAGAGCGTAACAGGGCTTAATTGTAATGTAAATTTGTGAATTTCCAATGAACGCCCCTTCCTCTACTCATTACTCAAAACAACTTCACATTAATGTTAACACTTTGAGACTGGGATATGCTTGAAACTGTAGTTTCTATGACATATGAGATTGTTCGCTTGATTCTTGCCTTTTCTAAGACAGCAGTTCATGAAACAGTCACAAAATTTATTCTATATTTGTTTACATGAACAAATTGTTTTATTTATTTCATAACATGAAAGGTATGTGTTATCTACCCATGTTGTCATTCTTTAGTCAACTTTGTAAAAATAAATATGAAATGTCCAGTTACACTTTCAAAATAAGGGTGGCGGCTAGATGTAGCCATCAAAACTACTAGTTCGGGTTATAATAACTACTTCCTTACAACAATCAACACTATTCTCACATGGAAACCAAACCCTGGTCTCCTGTGTTAATGTCCTGGCTTTGACTACCATCCACCCCATCCGCCTCTCTATGATCAACTCACAAGCCAGTCTCTAAACCGTAGTTTCTCAGTGTGTGGCCCATAGGCCAATGGCTCCTCTCACAAACATTTTGTGTGGTCTATTTCAATACTTTCACTTTTAATATCCATCACTCTCTTGGCTACCGCATCAAACTGTGGCCCCCTAACAAGTGTCAGGTTAGAAATGACAACTTGTGAAAAACATAGTGTCGCCGGAGTGTTGCCTCAGATATTTCAGCGGACATCTCAGCATTTTAATGTGGAGCTAAGATGGAAAAGCCACCACAGAAAAATACTGTACGGTTGAGGAGAAAAAGAGGTTTCAAGAAAAGGTGTTCAAGGATTTTAATGTTAAAAGCCATGATGAGACTAGTCACAAATCCAGCGACATGTTCATGGGTTTTCTTGTCTGGCCCTTGATAATATGATGGCTCCCTAAATTGGCACTCAGTCATCAAAACTTGCCCTGCTCTTAGCATTCAATAGAGACTGAGGACAATCTCCAAGACTTAGTAATAAAACTTAATGGAAACAATGAAGAGAGTTTGAAAAAAGCCTGCACTGCAGAGCCTTTCACAGTCTTAAGGCGGCCCCTCATATTAGGGTGATGATATGGCGAAGTCATGTGCCTACTTCTGATGAAAATGGGGAGAGAGCATTGTTTCCAGGAGCATTGTTTTTAAGGCATGTCCCTAAAAAGGTGAGGGTCTAAGTTTTGTTGGCAGCTATATTCACCACTGTTCAAACAACTACCTTGCATTTAGAACTCCCAAGATGATGGTTAGGGGGTGCGATCACTGATCGTCGGGCATTGAGATGAAGACACCATTTTCATCCTCATTACTTTGAAAGTTGTGCTGCCTGTCGTTTTTATGACCACTTCAGCAGCAATGTTGCTGGGCTGCCAGTTCTGACATTGGAAAGGTGTGGAGGGAAGAGGACACTGTTCAACCATCCACCAAGCATGTTGATTCAAACGTACAGACCTTTACTCATTAACATATTGATCACCTTGATTCAATGTCAAGTTCAATCCTAAATTCTGCACAGTAATCCTGCTGTCGCTAATTCAGCAGACCAGAAAGTTTCTTTCTTTTATCGCTGTGCTGCAGACAAGAAGACAGACTGTAGATGATGTAATGAAGTTTTTGGAGTCAACAATGCACCAAGGCCAATATGGATTAAAAGTCTAAATTCAGTGGCTCAACACAGTGCCGATGCATTACGTCACCCCTTGTGTGCTGTTACTCATTTCTTGCAGCATAATTGAAGCAGCCACAGATGATGTCATCTAAACACAGGACTTCCATTCAGAAGTTGTTTTGTTGCTCCCGTACACGACCGGGCGGAGCAGCCCCATCACCATAACTCTAATAAATGGACTGGATATGGTGAGCTGAGAGTGTACTTGGCCTCCGCTGAGGAGATTGGCAGGTGTTTGATATTCACTGAAGGCTAACCCCCCCCCTCCTGCATCTGTCCCTCAGTCCCCCGAAAAAGGCATGTCTGAGTCTAAATTATAGACTACAAGACTTGGAACCCGTTAGGAACAACAGATGAGTCATCTTGGGCTGACAGTGACTGAGGTGACTACCTCTAACCCATCCGCTCATGAGATTAATGACCTATCAGCCTGTTTATTGACACAAACAAAATGACTCCTCTTTACTTATGCCAGGGGTCTCTCTCTCCTCCTCTTTTCATCCCTTTGTGATGTCTCTTGCTCCCTCACTCTGTCCCCCCACCACCTCTGTTGTGGTGGCCAAGGTTAGAGAGGCGCAATGAGAAAGGGCGGGGAGTCGAAAAAGAGAGGAAGAGGGGGGTCTAAACAAATCTCTGTCCTGCCAGGACGTCCTCCTGCCAAGGTTTGTCTCAGGCTGGAAGGGATGAAGGAAGGCGGGGCCGCCGGGCGGGGAGGGTGGCGTGGAGGTGTGTGGGGGGGGGGGGTGATGGGGGAGTGACGTGATCCCCTTTATCCCGGCCAATAAAACAGAGTGGCCGGTGAGATCCGGATCCGTACGTGCCGTCAAATTCAATAAGGTAGTGCTTTAATGTTTTCTTTTAATCAACCAAATTGCATTACACAGTGCCTCCTCCGTGAGGCTCCACGGCGAAGAGGAAGGGGGGACAGGAGAGTCAGGGACGGTTGGTGCGGGGGGAAGATGGAAGCGCCATGTGGGGCATCCCCGATATCTAGAGAAATTTTGGGGAGATCCTTATGTCGCATACATATGTTGAAGAAATTCAACTCAAACTTGCTCCTCCTCCTCCTCTGGTTCTCCTTCAATGAGAAGAGGCAGAAGTGAATTCAGGGTCAGACTGGGGACAGACAAGGTGTACAGACGGACTACGTCATCCTGATAATGAATGCCAACTCAACTTTTAGAGCGTCTACGGCTTTAAAGGCGGAGCACTCTCCCTCCTGGACGGTGGTGTCTCTTATCATGAGCAATGCCCTCGCCAGTGCCTTCCTCCTTTCCTTCCTCTCCTTTCCTTCCTCCAAGCAACTTCCTCCTCTTCATCCTCACTGACCTCACTCCTCCTCCCTCGCTGCTTCCCCCTCTGTTATGACTCACCCTTTAGCGAAGGTACATCAGGAATGTTCTTCTAAACACTTCATCATCAAAAAAAAACCCTGTTTTCTTCTCCAAAGCTGGAGGGAAGAGCACAGCACCCAGCTTGGACAGAGAGGGATTGTATATCTGCGTCATGTACCGTGGTAATCACCAGCCGCCGGATCAGTTTGCTGCCCCAGTCCACTAGAGTTACTGGGATTTTAATTCTGATTGGGGGTTTACAGTTAGATGTTTCATTCCACCTTGGATCAGGCGCTGCTGTTGTGGCCCGGAGGATTACAGCCTGCTGCCGCTGTCGGCCGCTCATCCATGGACAGATGAAACTTCACAGAGAGCAGTAATCCACTGAAGGAGGGTGGCTTTGCTGTTCAGCTGCCTCAGCCACAACTCTAAAGGCCAGCTGACATTTAACATAATGATCAGTCAGAGTGGCCGAGCGTTTACACACGGGAAAGGTTTCCCGGACACAATTAGACCACAGTCCTTGCATGTTCTAAAAATGAATCACAATACACAATACCATAGTGTGTAGTCCCTCCATCCATCTAATGGTAAACTGTGAGTGGAGTGACTGGAAGAAAAGCCTCAGTCTCAGCTGTGATATTACGGTGGTTTATCCACAAAGCTTAAAAAGATGACCACAGTTACAATCTGCTGCACAGTGTATAGTCTAGGATACAGGCTGCACTTTGGTTTTAGCAATCCATCCTGGTATGACTCACTTACGGTATGCTATTAGATAGAGGGGTTACCCATGTTTTCCGATGCTAAAACAACACAGTGATTGCAAGAATGTCATCTCTCACTTCCATCTTATCAATATAAGAAACAATTAAGAGTTTTATTTTATCTTCCACTCCTTCCCAGCCTTCAAATGCTGGTAATTATGGTGAAATATAGGTGATTTTACTGCCATCTCATAACTCTGTCATGCTTGTCTTCAGGTCATTCATTGGCCACCCTGCTTAGTGTAAGGGTAGCCAATGGGTGAGCTCTGATGAGGAAGGACTACTGACCAATAAAGGAGCAGGAATGAGAGGAATTTGATGAAGCAGTTCATGTAGCAATGTTTAACTGACATACTGAACATGGTTGTGTCTACGTGGGAAGAGTGACCCAAATTATCCTTCGCTAACCCTGAGTTTTTTTTTTTTTTGTCACTAAACCTAAGCAGAGCCTCACCACAGTGCTGTCACATTATGGAACATAATTAGTTTCTACAACATGCACAATGAAGATCTCGTGAGTGTTTCGCAAATCAAGGGTTGCCATCTAGACACGACCACTGAGCATTAGAAACTGTCATTTTTCAGGAATCCTGTGGCTAATGGGATTCTTGTGGGATTTCCGTGGGATGAGGGCCATTTTCCCTGTTCATCACATGACTGGGACAGGAATGAAAAATAGTCAACAGCAGCAGGCGGGATCAGAATCATGACAACATGTCACTTCCATAAATATAAATGTACAGTTTTTATATAAATAAACGCTAATTTCTTTATTTTTAACATGATGCTACTTGTTTTATTCTTGTTTTTTATTCTTTTCTAGTCCCTTCTGTGTGCTCTGGTGGCAGTGTTGCCAGATTGATTTCATGCTTTCCAGCCCAATAATGCTTATACTATCCTATAATAAACAATGCAAATGAGTATTTGGATTATAACTGTTTACAATATGACATAGTAGTAGTAATAGCAATAGTGCTCACAAGTGGTCTAGAATTCAGATAGGGAGATACAATGGAAATATAAAACTTTTTTTTCCATTTCTGTCCACTGCATCTCAAATGAACTTGAATCTCCTCTCAGCAGAATGATTAAAGATTATGTCATATTAGAGTTGTTCCTACTGACTGCATGTATTTGCATAATAAAAGACATAAATTTTATGAATCTGTTTTAATATACTGTATTTCTAAAGTATTTGAAAACCAGCTCAACTCAAATCCTGTCCACCCAGCCAAACCCATTTTAACCCACAAAGTGCAACCTAAAACAGCCCCACTGGCCTGAAAACCACCCAATCTGGCAACACTGTCTGGTGGCTGGTTTGCTGGTTGGTCACAGCCACATGACCGGTGAATGACTTGAGTGGACTGTGGATTTGTGGACTGACGTCGCATGGTGCTCTCATGGGACTGGGATGGGACAGAAGTGAAAATCCAGTCCCATGTTACTCTCCACTAAGCATTAAGCTATGTTCATGTCATATGGGATGGATTTTAAACACTGGAAAAATTCTTATGAACATGCAATCAGACAACTGAAGATTTATAATTGCAGAGCTAGACGTGTGAGAGTTAAAAAAAAATAATGTGCTTCAACAATATAGCTCTTTGTCCATTTTTTTCAGTTACCTTGGATGAAGGACTTTGGCTTATATGATTTTGCTGGTTTTCAAGAACTACTGTATTATTAAGCCATATTGGAGCCATCAGAAAAATTGAAGTTTCCTTGTTGTAATTGTGACTTAGATGTTGCCATGAACACTATTTACAAGATGCAAACTGGTAATTATGGTAACTCCAATAATATGACATCAATGTAGCATTTAGAGTTTATGTCTGAAACTCGTACGTTGTATTTTTTTATGGACATTTTGATTCTGTGAAACCCGAAACTTTGAATCCTTTTCATGTCTGTAAATGAACAGTGAGTAACAGTATTATTATAAAATGGATAGTTCCAGTCCTGGATTATGATTGGCTGAGCTGCACTGTTGCTGTTGTAAAATACTCTCTCATTCACACACACCTGTGACCGCATTACATATTACTGTGCAAAACTCTTTCAAAATGTCAGAATTTGTTTGTTTGAAACTTTGATTTACTGGGAGGGATAATGGATGAGTGACTGAACTAGATGGAAGAGGAAGATAAAAAAAAAAAGAAAGAAAAGAGATGCTGAAAATTATGGCAGAGAATTGCAGAGCTGGAAAAGTCAAGAATCAAAGCCAGGACATGTAAATAGACTATGTGGTCATTTATCATCCACTGTCATTTAACAGATTCACAAAAAACCCTCACAAAGATGCTGGCAAATGAAACAAAGAGAGCCTTATTTTATGAATCCTGGCCAGATATATGTATTAACCATTATATAAAAGCGATGTTTTATGTTGTGCCTAACAATGACTCTTAGCTGTTCAAAAACACTGTAAAGTAAGGCCTCTTGGGGCTTTATTGCTTTAATAGATTTAAATTTGATTAAATATACATACATATTATCCACAATGAGCTCTAACAACCATTAACCTAAGCATTGACTTTTACCATGACTGCATGCAAACACAGAGACCAGCAGGCCTGCATGTCAGGATGCGACTAGACACTGAAAACAGCAGAAGAATGCAAAGTGAAACAACAACAGAAACAACAACAACAACATGCTGCATGGTTCATGTCGAACTCGCCCCAGAGGTCCCTGATGGGTGGATGACTTCAGCTGCAAAGTCACTTTGACTCAGTGAATCAGGAATCAGGTAACGGGATCAGGCTTCATTAGGTGACTTCAGCCGAGCTGGCAGACGGCCAGGTGAGCTGGACGCACAAATGGACATTGATTTTTCAATAAGGGCCCTGAAGCTGTCAGCCAACCAGGCTATGGTGATATCTTTTCTCGCGGGGATGGCCTTCTCCCGATGATGGCCTGACTGGCACCCGACCACAGGCCACCACGCCGGCATCCACTTCATATCCAGCTCCACACACATTCCCCTGGCCCTGCACGATACCCCCACACTGGTGTTAATGGGTATTATCTTCAAGTGCAGCTCAAGATATAAAGCTAAAAACGGACATCAGTCTATATGATGTTTGATGTACTTGTGCAGTTGTCTTTATCTATGTTTTATTGTTTTAATTAACTCGTGGTACACTGAAAAGGCACTCGGTTTACAAATTGGTCTAAGGTCTCAGTGGGGTGAAAGAGGTTACAATCATATTTTCCTGTCAGGTCATCCATATTTATCTACCTTGGTACTCTGTTGGCCCTCTTTGACCCAGGCCAAAAGGGGCCAAACATCCATAATGGTTTCCATCCATCAGGCCTCCCTCTGGCCTGCCCTCGGCCTCAGCCATCAGTACCTCTAAGGCTGCAGTCATCATACATTGCCCTTATCCTGAACCCAACAGTCAGCAGGGCATCATGCAGTGAAGGTGGAGGAGAGCTTTAGCCCGGACTCGACCTACTGTATGATCCTCCAAAATATAACTGTTAGATGTGAGACAGCCTCGATGCGAGGAGGACAGCAGGAATGAAAGGGAGAGCAGGACGAAAATGAGAAAGTCAGTAATAAAGATAGAGAGAGGAACGTAAAATGAAATGGTCATAACTCTTCTGCTGGAGAAATTCCCCTAAAAGTTTGAGACTATACACGATGACACGAGCGAGTTTCTTTACCAGGCCTGAGTCATCAAAATAAAGGCTTCTCTTTGTGCAAACTGTGACTGGGAAACAAAGTTATGATTGATCAGAACAGTTCGAGGTCCAGTCCTATGCTGGTATCCTGAAACAAAACAGTGAACTGCTTTACCTTTGTGATAAAAAATAAGGCTTTTTGAAAATGTTTGCAACTAGTCAGTGCAAGAATCTACACTAAGTAAATGCAGAGGTGTGGACTCCTGACATGGACTCGAGTCAGACTCAAGTCACTCAAGTTTTATAACTTTAGACTTGGCTTTACAAAATGATAAAAAGACTTGAAACTGGACTTGGAATTTAACACCAATGACTTGTGACTTCACTGAACTGAGCAATAAGTTTACAGAGTCTGGAAAGCAGTAAGGCAGGCTGTCACTGAATGACATCTCCACAGGGTGTATTTTTGGAGCAGTGGGTTTTTGTTTTAGGGATAACAGGTTTAGCTTTACATTGACAGACAACTAGCAGGGTTTAGCTGACCAACTCACGCTGTAGGACTCATTGTTACTTGTCATTGTCAAAGTGTAATCTTGTCCACTTGGAGTCCACACGGAGGTCACTGTCCCTAACATTCAGACAACCTGCTTGAGCTTCAAGTTTGGTGAGGAGGAAGCAGAAACAACTCGCTCCAATATTTTGACCTTAGATGTATGTCACTATTAGCTCCATTCATTCTCAAGTCCACACTTAATTCCCTAGATCCACTGTGTTTGAGTCAGTCCGACAGCATCCAATCAAGTTGCATGAGGGAACCATGTAGGACTAGCATTACATTATGAAGCTCAAGTTGACAAAAAAATTACACCAAAGATCTTCTCGTTCACATACGAAAATTAAGCAGTAGTCAGACGAATTATAGTATGCAAAATGCATGGGCTGAAAATTATAGATAAAGGCGCAAAAGACTTTGTTCAACATTTAAAGTTGGACAACACACAATAAGTCGAGGCTCTGTTGTTAAAATGGCATCATATTTATTGGAGAATGCATTACGTCTTGTCTTGTCTTGAGTCCAAAGACTTTACTTGCTACTTTTGACTTGCAAAACGATAATTTGCTTCCACCCCTGAGTAAATGTTTCATTTTCCTCAAAAGCAGTCGCTATGAATGACTCAATCTCAAGTAACCATATTGTCTCTGTCAAATGCATTAACATTCAGCCAAATAACAGGTCTGTAGCTGTGACCCTCGGTCCAGCTTGTTGGGATCGCTTTCCTCATATTATATGTGTTTTCACAAAGAATAAGGACTTCTCATTAAATGTCCAGCAGTCTGTGCACTGACATGTTAAACAAGGAGATGATAAATCTTTCCCTTTGACGGGCACGTCCAGGTGAGCAGCACTTCATTTAGGAAACGAGCGTCCCTGTATCAACAATCAGCTGCTAATAAAATGTCCAGTTTCAGTTGGATATCAGGGCTGTAAAAGAATCACCTGCGGGTTTTTGGAACTACTTCACCCTCACGCATCAATCAAGTCACAGTTTAGTGCTCGCACTGGCCGGATTTTAATTTTTCTTTGAGCTTTATTGGAATTTGATTTGCCAAGATAAAGTTAAAGCCATTAATCTTGCTCTCCCCACGCGTCCCTTCCAATAAACTCACTGAAATTGGCGTAAATGTCTCTACGCTCCGAAACCTCTCCGAAGTGAATGAGTGTGTAGGTATTTGATGACACAATTTTGTGTTTTGTTCAAATATTTGCTGTCAGGACTGAACGCTGAGTGAAAGTGCTGCAGACGTTTGAAATGCAGACAAAAACCACAGCGGTAATCACTTTCACAGTTCTCAGCAAAAGCAATGGAGCTGAGGCAGCTTTCTGCACGTATTCTGAAGAAATTACTGACTTAATGGGTGTTGTATGAATAATTCTTCCATGATCACCTGCTGAAAAAGAATCAATAATATTCCAAGTATCTCACAGTGATTGAAAACTCTTTGTAAAACTCACCAACTCTTCATCCAGTGACATCAATTTGGTTCCCTCCTTATCATACAGTACGACATAACAGGCCATACTTTGTTTCCAAAGAAAAGCTAGAAATAATACGTTTTTTACTAGACAGTATTAGGGTCTAGTATTAGGGAAATAGGTAGACATTACAACAGAACTGTATTGTAAACTAAAATGAATTCACACATTTGCTACTTGAGACACACCTTCTTTGGCTGGTTCCATATAATTGGCAGAGTAGCCAAGACCAGTGTCTACTTTTTTGATTAAATCACATATCTGCCTACAGTATAACCATATGTCACCCACAGATAAAATATTCCTCTACCTCTATAATCTTAGGGAATTATCAGATATGTGATTTCACTTTAGTTTATAGTACATTTCTGTTGTCATGTGTCCCTAATTACCCTCTAATAAAGTTTAATAAGGGTCTAACTGTAGAAAATAATACACTTTAGTTTACAGTACAGTTATGTTGTAATAAGTCCCTAATTACCCTCTAATACAGCCCAATAAGGTCCTAACAGTTGGAAAAATGCACTTTCGTTTAAAGTACAGCTCTCCTCTAATAGATCCCTAATTACCCGCTAATAAAGCCTAATAAGCGCCTAAAAGAAAAAAAAAAACACTTTAGTTTACTCTACAGTTCTGCCATAATAAGTCCCAAATTACTCTCTAATAAAGCCTAATAAAGGTCAAGTGGTAGGAAATAATACACTATAGGTTACAGTACAGTTCTCTTGTAATAGGTCCCTAATTACCCTCTTAATAAAGTATAATAAGGGCCTAACAATTGGAAAAAAACACTTAAGTTTACTGTGCAGTTCTGCTGTAATAGGTCCCAAATTACTCTCTAATAAAGCCTAATAAGGGTCTAACAGCAGGAAATAATACACTTTAGTTTACAGTACATTTCTGTTGCCATATGTCCCTAATTACCCTCCAATAAGGGTCTAATGGTAGGAAATAATACACTAGATTACTTAGTTTACTGTTTCATAAAGAACATATTCAGCTTTTTGCCTAATGTACAGCCTGTTACATATTATTAGTGAACTGTAAAATAAAGTGTGACTCTTACTTGCATGTATAAAAGAAAAATAAATGATACTTGTGAATGTTGTTAGCGGACTGTGGTGTGTTGACTTCTCGTCTATGGTAACTGCCTCTGCTCAGTCATCTTTCCTCAATTGTTTCCCTTTGCATCTTGGACATGTAGAGCCCTTCCACATCTGTCAACGTCAATTACCCATGGCTTTCCCCTGCATCTACATAACCGCCACCACTCCCGTGGCTGTGACAAACACATGCACCCGCACTCTAATAATTGCTCTCGTTCCCCCCGCAGTTGTCCCAGCGTGGCCCAGTCGAGAGCGTCTGCCACACAAGTCGCAAGTGGAAGTGGAGTCCGCTGGATCACACCGCCACTTTTCGCCTCGCCTCTGTCTTATTACCCGCACATTTCTCAAACAAATTTTCCCAAACTGTCTAGATTCTTGCAGCAATTAAAGCATTTCTCTCATTCCCTCTTCCTTTCTTCTCCGTCCTTTTGGCAAGCGGCACGACCATGTTGGTCAGGTCGTCTCAGTGTTCCTGGGCCAAAACTGACACAAGCAATTGGAGGAGGCAACCATGATCTGACAAATAAAAGGAACAGAGGATTACAGCGAGGAGGACGTCTGGGGTTCGAGGAGCAGTGAGAATCACACAGGGCGTGCCATTGTTTCTCAACCACCGATCGTTTTTGGCAGCTGTCGGGTCTTTTCTTTCCTAAACCCAAAGAGCCGTCCTGCTTTGGCAAACCCTCATAAAAAAGACATCGAGAGGTTGCAGTGAAAATAAGAAGCATTTGTGTGGCTTGAGGGCTGCTGGCATATTGCATTGAACTGGAATATAAACCCTCTTCTGGGGTGAAAGGGTGATTTTGAGGGGAGGAGAGCTCTCTGACGTGTGCTGGGGATGCTCTCTGTGAAAATGATGAGTCACTCACACTGACTGCAAATGTACTTGATAAAAGAGGATGTGTAACATTATATGAAGATGATAGGTTGGTTGGTTGCATTTTCGGGCCTGTTTTATTTCGAAAAGCACAGCAATGTTGGGATCTCTAAGAGTCCGGAGGAGCACTTGTTTCCATTGGCCTCGTATTCAAAAAACTGGCCAGACAGATTCAGAAAGTGATACCAAATGACAGCACATTTTCCACTGCGTTTCCACTTTGTTTCCTTTCTTGTCTGTCTGTATGTTATGCTAAAGTGGTCGGTGGGATAATGCTCCTTAATTTCACCTTAACTTTTTGAAAATCATTTTCAATTACTCAGTTATTCTCAATATTGCTTGCCTCTTCACTTCACCTTGTGATAATCTGTTAGCTCCTGTCTGACATGCACCTCAATACGTAAATCTGATAGCAAGTTAACATGCTAGTATCATTCCTGAAATAATTGCCAAAGTCACAATGGCAACCTTAGGCTATTAGTCTCAACTGAATGAACATGCACATTCACATGCATTCAGTCACTCAATTATCTCCTTAAAAAAAATGAAATCACTTTTACAGTTTGTCATTTTGGGAAATACACTCATTTGCATTCTTGCCTAGAGCTGAGAAAACTTCCTCCACTTTCATGTCTGTACAGTAAATACGGTGCCATGTCTAGCAGCCGGTTAGCTTAGCTTAGCACAAAACCTGGACACAGCTGGAAACGTTAGCCTTTCTCTCTCCAAAGGTAACAAAACCCATGTTCAAGCACCTCTAAAGCCCAACAAATTGTTTAATCCTATCAAAATAAACAAAGTGTAAAAATTACATGTTTTTTTGTGAATTCATCAAGTGGTTAAGTGTTCGACTATTACTTGAACAGATACAGTGACTTCCTGGAGTCTTTGCTGGTTGCCTGAAAACCTTGCGATTCTGAGAGGACATTTTTGCTCAGGGTCAAGAAATATTCCCTCATAAAAAACACAACATATTGTTTATACAAAGTTTTTGTACGGATGTGTTTAACAATATACCACTTAAAAAATGGCTCACATAACCATAATAACAAGGCCATCTGTCTCCCTCCTTATATTTAAATTTTCTTTCATGTCAACTGCATGGTGGCTCTTTCTGTAAATGTCCAGTCATGACTGAATACATGAGATTTTTGAACTACAGTCCATTTTAGCTCAACAGTACATGAATGTATCTCTTTCTAAATGCAACTCATCACATTTCCTCACAGTCTCCTGGGTGAAAGTCCTCTGTTTGTTGGAGCCATCAATCCAAACCACCTCCTCTATATGCAGATTTCTCCCCTTTAACAGTATCTTAAAAGCCCAGCGTGTTTCATACAGCTGTTGGATGGGTTTACGCTGAAAGCCTGGTGCGTCCCTTTCAGCTGCTGATGGTCACAATGCATGTCTGTACAAGTTGCAGAGGGGCGGTGATAAAATGTCAGTATTTGACAGCAGTTGGGAGTTGGGATTGACAGCGGGCTGTTAAAATGGAGTGTTAATTATGACATCATAATTTTAATCTGTGCATTTCCATTGTCGCATGCACCTGAGACAACAACGGTGCACTGCCACTTTATTGGCACTGCGAGGCCATGTGCCAGAAAGGAGTCTAATAAATAAACTAAATGAGCTTACTGAGCACGCTCACAATGTTCTTCTGAGGTACATATCGTTGGTGGAGACTTTATTGCCATCTACTGGCCCAGCGTCCTTACTTGGACATTTGGAATTGTTTTTGCGTTCTCGCTTACTGAGTCATTTTGTAAAGTGACAGTCATGTGGACAGAATAAATGTATTTGTATATTTGTATTTCAAAAATATCTGATTATGTGTGGACAATACCTTAATCTCTTCTGTTAGAATAGCAAAACAGGCATTTTTTAAACCATTACTGTATATGTGTCCTTTGGGACTGATTATGACAACCGATAGAACATGGATGTTCTGTTCTCTGTCTGTCTGCTGTAAAGACAGTAGTGTAAAGAAGAAACAACCTACTTTATCATTGAAACTGCAGGACAGGACGGAGGGAGACAGAGGTATACTGTAGGGTAATGGAGACAGCCAATGTTGGACTCCTTTTAATATCATTAACTGCATGTCCATTTTCATTTGTCCCCAGGCTGGGACAGCACAATGTGAGCCTGAGTGTGTGTGTCCATGTACTACGTGTAAGAGAAAAGGAGGTAGAGGAAGGAGACGGAGGACAAACACAAATTAATCCGACAGAGCTGGACAATGTCAGATTCATCCACATGAGAGTGCATACTTTGGACGAGATCCTGCTCATTATTTATTACTTCACCGCTGCTTTCATGACCATAGCATGCTTCCAAACATCATTAACAAGCCTCGCACAAATCCTGTCTTATTTATACAGCCAGGTGCACCAAGGGCACAGCAGGACAAATATAAAATATCCTGGCAATCAAGAGCTGAGAGGTTTTGACGATGTCCAGGTCGGAAAGTCCTAAATATTCCCACCTCCGCTTCAGGTCAATAAAGTTAATCATAAAAGGCTATTTATTTTAGCGTTTCGATGTTTGGTTTCCATTTCTATTTCTCGTGGGAAAGGTTCACGTTCAGAAAATAAAACACATGCTGTTTTCGCTTGATCCACAAATGTAAATTGTCTAAATGATGTTGTTAAGGGGCTGTTTAATAGACCTTTAGAGGATACAGAAATATACTGAAGTCAGCTCTGAGTAAGGGTTCGGGGTGCCTGATGACTCTTATGGCGGGTCCTGAGAGGGATCCGTGTAAATCGACGCTGAGAGAGTGCAAGCTTATTGTTTGTAATTAGGGAGAGATGAAATTGAATGCGATTCCTACAGCAGCACAGCATGCTGCGCTAATGTAACAGAGCACTCATCAAGTCCACGCCACAAAGCCAATATGAAAAACATCTGTTTCAACATCTCCCACTTCCCATAGCAATGTGCTTGAGTGGATTGTGGCACCGTGACCTTGACGGTGTTCCGTTTTTATTCAACCTCAGTGGCTGCCTTCGTGCCAGTGCCTCTGTTGGCTCTGAGGCAAAATTATGACTGTGGAGGTTTGCTATTGTTCTGTTATGGCTGCAAACCATGACTGTTTTCAGACAGTCAGAGATGTGGTAACTCCAATTATAATTTAACCAGGTGGGGGGTGAGGTCTGCCTATACTGTGTTGTGGTGCCTGGTCAGATGAGTGGAATCAGGACCGCGTTTCAGGAATTTTATTGAAATGAATAAGCAAGCGCTAATTAGGCAGCGTTAACAGAAAATTGACAGAAAATATGTAAAATTATTCTGGAGCATGCCGCTGGCTCTGGCAGTGGATGCAACTGTTCTCCAGGAACCACAGGAGTTTGATTTTTTTTTTTTTTTTTTAGTGCTTAAAATAAAAGTTAATGAGAATTGAGATGATTTGGATCTGTTCTGATACACCTACTGATATTTGTTAACATGTCTAATTACAATGGAGGGGAAATAAGCAGGGGTGGAAGTAACTAATTACAATTTTTTTTTAAGGTACTTGTACTTTTATGAGTAGATTTTCAAGTCTGTACTTTTACTTGTACTTAAGTATCCAATTCACTATGTAATCTACTTAGTTACTTTTAAAATCATAATGGAGTACTGAGTACAGTGAATTAATATCCAAACCTTGCCTCTGCATTTTTGCACACAAAATGCTCCAACAGGTTTGGAGAGACATTATCCAGGGAATTAGCCAATATTAGCCATCATAAACTATAGGTCGTACCAGACTAAGTAAGGCTGTAGCAATAAAACCACTGAAGGCATTAAACTGAGCGAGGGTGGTCTTTATTACGTAGTAAAGTGCCAATATGTAAGAGGAAGAATGTCTTATGTCTTCTTTCCAAGGTTATTATGTTATTATTATAATTTAACTTAAATTTTAATTGACACTTTGCCATTGTTCTATCAGCTCTTTGGTTGTGTACTTTTCTAATGCAGGACGAGGCTGTTTAACTCTGTGAGTAGAGCTTGTGTGAAGGTCTTCACCATATCCTTATCCCATTTATCTAAATAACAATCTAAACTTTAAAGATAACAATTTCATTTCATTGAAGTGAATGAAATGCTGATATATTGGCATATTTTCTTAAAACATGTCCTTCCAACCCTTAGAATCAAGTAGATCTTATGACCCCTCGTGAAGCTTTGGAGACTCCTAGTGGGGGTCGTGACCCCCAGGTTGGGAACCAGTGATATAGAACATAATAATGTCTACAGTCTGTTGCCTATATACGTGCTGTACTTTTTCATTTGACATACATTACAGTAGATTAACCAAAACTGCATTAACCAAAACATCTGAACAGAACAGAACAGAGCAGGAGAGTTGGGAGTAATTTAGACTGAAGAACGCCTTTCAGTTGAATGATATTGATATTGTCAAATCACTGGTTAAAAAGTAACTAATACTCTGAGTAGTTTTTGAGAAGAATACTTTTACTGTTACTTGTAACTGAGTAATATTTTAAAAATGTAACTGTACTTGTGCTTGAGAACAGATTCTCAGTGCTTTTTCCACCCCTTGAAATAAGACGTCTGATTCAGCCATGGTGATAAGGCAGATTGTGATGATAGACTTTTTTCACAGCATTTTGTCATGTCATAGCAGGAAAAGCCCAAGTGTTGGTTACAAAACAAAAAAAGGAATAAAACAAAAACAAAACAAAAAAAAATCCCCTGCAGGCCAAAAAGCTTTTTCTCCTTTTATAATTCTTCATTATAAAAGACACATCTGTAAAACTGTTGACAGGAGGTCTTATATTTGTAAAACTTTCCCAGAGCACAGAGGAGTGAGTTTTGTGTGTGCACCAAGCAGGCGGGGCTGGGAGAAACACAAATATGAATACACAAACAGGATGCACTGTGCGTGCAATTTTTCATTCAAGAGGTTTGGCATCTTTTTGTTAGATATCCAGGACTTATAATAAATCTATGGTTGCATGCAAAAAACTGAAGAAGCTAAATGGAATTCAGTCATCATTACTTACACCTGTGATTTACACCTGTGTGAAAAATGCTGCAAAACATTGCAAGTCAGAGGTCAGCAGTTACGAGTTGGTATTCCAGACTTCCAATGTAAATGCGTCCCAATGCTTTTGGCCAAAAAAAACACGGACACCCGCAGCAAAGTGACCTACAGCAGCTGATTTAACAAACTACCACACCTGTAAAGAGGCAGGAGGAGTAAGGAAGTACCACATGCTTGCAGAGACTTCTATCAAGCACAAATCAACTGAATGGAAATGGCTGCTACAAATTTACAACACAAACACTACGTAGTGTAAAATTGATGGAAAGGTAAAGGCAGTTCTCCTTACTGTTCACTGTGTGCGCTGCCAAATTGCTGTGATGTCAGGTGTGTTTATGTTGGCGAACTCAGCCTCGATGGCTCTTTTCCGGGTTTCCGCCTTAAAATTCTGACTTGAATAACTGTTTGATTGCATTTGTCCGGGTTGGTGGTATTTTTTTTTTTCCAGAGTCCATTGGATTGATTAATTACCAAGCAGCCGACCACTGTCTAAAGCCATGTTTTGATCTGTTTCTCCCAGCCAAAGCCATTTCAAAGCTGTTTTACTCTGTGTGAAGCCGTTTTATAATGTAGTAGTATGTTTAATTTAAAGTTGTGAAAACAGTGTCTCTTGGGTTTTTTTTTTTTTTTTGGTTATAGCAAGTCCATTCAGAAAAAATACTTTTTTCCCTGCATTATTCAAGCAAATTTAACTGCTCGACTGTTTGAGTAGTCTCAGTTTGTATCATGAGAAAATGTGTGTCTATTTGTGTTTATCTACCTTTATCTGTAAATCCACCATATCTAAAATAAGCCCTATGCTCTGTCTGAAACAACTTTCAGAGGTAAAATGTGATATGAGTTTTCATGTAGTCCTCTTTAAACAAACCAAACTCTGTCCTCTTAAAGTTGACCAAACAGTGGACCAACAGAAAAGGAACTTTTTTGCATTTGCATTTTCAGATCATTTGCAAGATGACTCAGGTCTCTTTCTGGTCCATTTCAGCTCTGATGCAGCCTCAGTCCTCTTTTTGTTCACACTATATATATAGTTCCTCTGGAGCACCTACACATCCACACAGAATACTGTCCAGTTTGTTGTAAAAAGGGCAAATTAAAATTGAAGCACTTCTGTATGTTGTAAACAGGTGCTGTCAATGCTTTCTTCATTCCATATCTGAAGAAGTTTCTACCTTTGATCAAATTTTCTTATCCACTAGTTTTGCTAGCATTAGCGGTCATGGTTCTGTCTATTTGTTTTTTTCGAGCATCCACCACACAAACCCAATTCAGACTGTGTGCTCATGCATGTGTATGTGGCTTCAAGCTAAGGATCTATAGTGAAGATTTAAGCTAAAAACAAGGTGTAAATGACATCTTTTGGCATGTTGGAGCTTTTTTAAGATTGTTTTTCCATTTGAAAATTGGTCACCATTCACTCCAGCGGTGTTTTGTAGATTAAAAAAAAAATACACCCAACCTTCAGTCGGTATGAGGGTGAGAAGATAATGACTGAATTTTCATTTTTGGGCAAACTATCCCTTTACACCAATCCAGAGTGCAGCATCATTTAGATGTTTTAGTAAGATCCCCTGCAAGTAAGCAATCTTTACAAGCTGAATAATGGCATTTGATTCCATTGTACAGCTATGTTGCTCACTTTGAATGTTACTAAGTTAGTTAGTTAGCAAATATCTTTTTAAAAGGGCGAAATTAGGGGCGCCTCTATAGTTCAGTCGGTAGAGCGTGCGACCCATGTACTGAGGCTGTTGGTCCTCTGCAGCAGCTGCTGGTTTGCTCCATGTCATCCCCTCTCTCTCTACCCTCTTTCCTGTCATATCTTCAGCTGTCACCATCAGATTAAAGGTAAAGTCCCCCAAAAAAAAGGGGCTATTAGGGAATATTACTGCAGCAACATCAACAACTTGACATTTCCTTGGAGAAGATTTGTGCTAGAATTGAAATATAAATTATCAGTGTTTTGAAGCTGATCCTCCACCTCTCAGCTGCTGAAGTGACTATCATTTACCGAAGAGAGACCCTGGGGTGTGCTCTGTAAGTTCTTGGGAGTTAGAGAGGCAAAGAGGCACACTCACTTCACACACAATGTCCCTCGCCCTCCTTCAATCCGATAAGTGTTGAGAAGCTGTAAGACGAGACGTGAATGCCCAAAGCTGCCTGATCACATCTGTAACAGACTTATGGCGGAGCAGCTCTTCCATTATTGCTTCAGCCTCAGAGGAAGTCTCCTCATAGATCACCTTTAGTGCCTTGCTTACACTTAACTTCCTCATAAACAATTCTTAAAGGTAAGAGGACAAGAGCTTTGCAGAAAGTTTATACAATGGTTGTAGCACCACAGGCAGACATATATTATTCCCAAGTAACGTCTTATGAAAGTCATTCATAATTTTCACATCATCCTGACATGGTTTATTTCACTTAGAAAACACAATAAATTCTTTTCCGACTGTCATTTCAGAATAAATTACAGATAAATCAACTCTGTCAGGCCGCAGGAGAAACGCAGTGGATGAAAGAGAAGGAAACACAAGTTTGGCCTCTGGGTATTGTTACACATTCTCATTGGTTTTGCGGCGCTATCTTTGATATTTTCACATGCTTCTCCTGGGTTTTGGGGCCAAGCGAGCTGTCTGGGCCGAATGCTGGACAGAGGGAGTCACTGGGAAACCCAAATATTATTTCACAGAAATCCAATATGTGGGTACAAGTACGACAGCTAATAAGTTGGCCTCCGTCCTCGCTGTGCACCACCCACTGAGCGACGCCCGCTAGCATGTAAAATCCTACCCTCTGTCTGGATGACCTCACAGCTCGGACCTCAGCTCAGGCCAGGGTCTCCAACCAGGGTCCAATAAGCCACCCCATAACTCGCTAACACTCTTTTCATTTGTCCTCCTTGCTCTTTTAGGATATGGACACCACATAGTTGCAGCAAATCGGAGCAGGGTGCCGAGCGTCAGTTGAACGCTGCACTAGGTGTGTCCAGATTAGCGTGGGTTGCGGCCTGGCGCCTCCATTGTTCTGCGTTGTTATTTCAGAGCCTAAAGTTTAAAAAAGAAACACATGCAGGATGGTTTTCACTGGCCGGGCTTGTCAGTGAGGGTCGTGTGAGCGCTGGCTGTAGAGGTCTTTCTCGCAGTCGTGTGGCCCCAGACTTCCGGGAGAAGCTTTTAAACAAGCCGCACAAAGATAGCCGCACCGTTTTATGCTGCGTCATACCCCTCTGCCAGGCGTAATTACAATGTCAGTCTGTTTAGAAAGCAGTCTTACGGGAATGCGAGGGCCCCCATTACTGCATCAAGACCATGCGCTGGGGGCCATGGGGCCATAAAACACTCATCTGTGACCAGCAGTAAAAGAAACAGCGGAGCAAAAAAAAAAAGGCTCTCTGACAACATAGTATTTAGTGCAATAATAATCACACCCCCTTTCTGCTTTTATTGCATGTAAGCTTGATTGATTCATTGCCTTGAGGAGGGAACACATGGAAATGTGCTTGTCACAGTGTGTGTGACCATGGCAGCACAGTTTCCAAGGACTACCCTCACTCATGCAGCGCCAAATGTGTGTCTTAATTTGGGAAACATGGAAGGTAAGCATCAGTGATATACATACAGTACCCTCTTATATGGCTCTTTATGTTGTGATTTTCAATTTGTTTAATTGTTTTCAATGCAACTTAAACTGACTGAGCAGGTAGGTGATCTGTATGTCTCAGGGGGACACTCCGATTGTAGACACGGCTGTTGGGTTTTTGGTTTATGGTCACATATGGACACTTGTGTGAATAAATCTTGTAGCTTTCCAATTATAGCAGGATCAGTTCTGACCAGGCGTGCTGCCACTTGTCTTTCATCATGATTTGTCATCATTTCACCATGCTATTCTGTTTAATAACTGACATTATTAATAGAAAAACCCCATGGGTAAAATGATACAGTATAAATGTTCTGTTCCTCCTCCACCAGATTTTGCAAAGGCCAAAAGACTAATGTCTACTGCAGTCGAGCCAATGAAAAGAACAGAGTGTTTCTTAATGACATGAAGCTTTATGAAGGACCTACATCATCATCATCATCATCATCATCATCATCATCATCATCATCATCATCATCGTGTCCTGTTGCCCCCTAAAAACAGGACCACGACTTAACTCTGCTTGAGGAAAAACAGAAAACAAATAAGAAAACTAGAGAACATCTTGTGATGGAATCACACCAGCTATGAAGCTTGTCCATTTGTTGACATTCCAACTCATGAGCACTCAGTAGTCGTGGGTGGGACCACACCCATTTTTTAACTTGGCCTTTATTTTGACCTCAAAATCTGTATCTTGCATGGTTGTGACACTAATGCATTGAGAATGTCTGTCCACAGGCAGACATATCACTCAAAACCACTTCTGTAGTAGTTTGGCCAGCAGTAGGTGTCTCGAGGACCACATTTTGCCATGATGGAACACACACACACTCACTCACTCATACTCACAAGCTGAAACAATACAGTCATAATGTCACAGCTAGTAAAAATGTATTTGGGTTCACACGATTCAGTTTGTTTGACCACCAGGGGGCAGTGTTAGAAGCTGTAAATGCAACACAAATATATTATCAAATTATAAAGTGGTGAAGAGGTTAGCAAACTGTGGCTTGTTTACACATCAGTTGGAGATGGAGTGATGTAGCATGTACCTGATGAACCTAAGTCCATTATTCACTCTCCTTTTAGTTCTGTTTTGGAGTTAACTTTGTCTGTCTGCTGTTTGGTGCTAAGTCGGTGTGTGTCTTCACTGAAAACAGCAGCCTCCTGCAGCTGCAAGCGATGCTAATAAGAGCGGAGGCTAGGGTTAATTTTGTTAATAAGACAAGACAATGACGAGATTGCACTGACACTGACACTGAGACTACATCAACGTGCAATATAGCTGACAAAGAAGGCAAGACTAAAATGTAGCTGAAGAGTAAAAACTGTACTAAAATCTCTGAAAAAATTACAAAGCTTTTTTTTTTTTTCCAGTGGAGTAGTTCAATGTCCTCTTGCAACGCAATGACCACATCAGGACTACACTGGCATCACACAGTGAGCACAGTCAGGACTTTGAGTACCTTACACCCATTATTTTACAGAAAGCAAATTAAGTTAACAATGACAACAACAAGCCGTGGGAAAAAGACCAGAAGGGAAACAATGTGACCATAAAACAGATGATAAGAATACCACAAACCTGAAGAGACACATAAAGGCTCACCACAAGAAATTGGGGTAGTTTAATGAAATGGTGTTTTTTTTTCTTTTTAAAGCTATATTTAGCCAGCAAGTAAGGAAATTGTGTTGCATTATGTGGGCTGTGTTGTGAACCGTTCACCTGTGTTTTTGATCAGACAAGAAAAAGATTTGGTGTGAGTAAAAGAAATAAGTTTGACTAACATGACAAAATACTGTTGGCTTTAAATAGACTAGACTGACTAACATGGCTATAATCATAGAAATATAATTTGAAGACTAACAAAAAACTAAAATATCATTGACTAAAGCTACACTAAAATAGTTACAGATTTATTTCGCTAAGATAAGACTAAAATGCACAGACTTTTAGTCAGCTAAAACTTAACCAGAAAAAAAATTATGATAAAAACCAACATGGACATTTGACAAAGGCCTAAATTACCAAAGATTAACACTAGAAAAAATAAAGCTGTGTGCCTTAAAACCAAAACAAGAACTTTCAAGACACTGCAAAGTCAGACATTTGATCTAATGTGATGAAATTATTGATAATATCAGCTTTTTGCACAATGTGTGAATTCTGCCACTAGGGGTCTCTTTCACATTAAAACAGTAACAAAATTAGTAGTTTGATGATGTTGTGAAATGGTGTGGGATTATGGGGGTTTCTTTCTTCACCTTTAAACTACAATAGGTGATGGAAATCTATCTGACCTGACCCATCATGTTTATGGATAAGGTAATGTCTTAAAGTGTTACATGTTACATGTTACACGTTACGTTTAGTCATGAGTGCCAGCTTCCTCCCTCACTCTCTGAGGCTAGCAGGAAAAACACCATTAACTTGAATAAATTATGGATTTCTCAGCATTTGAATATTGTTGGAAACACTTGAGATAATGTAAGGACACTACTCAACTAAATATGTAACACATGTATAGTGTTTTACTGCAGAAATGTTAGAAATTATAGCTTTAAGGTCAAAATTACACCAGGCTTTGGGCAAATAAAAAATAAATTAAAGATAAGTATCTAATGATTTGATAAAGGTTAAAAAGCTCAAAAATTGGTTTGCGTAGTAATTTAATAATAAAAAAAACAATTACAACATTAGAGAACATTACAATTAAAACCATTTACAATAGAAGACCTCTTCTTATGAGCTGAGAATTGAACCTGGGACACTGCAGTTAAAAGACAAAAAGTACACAGCCCTCCACCATCCTAACCACAACAGCCTTACTTTCCACTGTGCTATTTCTATGTCAAACCACTGCCTGTTTCTAGTCATGTCTCCTTCATGTAATCCTTTTGTGGTGGGAAAATGTATTTCTCACTTGTACAGTTTAAGATCTTGTGCTGTTTCTGCCAAAAGTTAGGACACCACAGTCAGGATTGTTGTAGGATTTATCGCTCATTGGAAATGATAACAGTGCGTATGCCGTTGATGCCATTTGAAATGGACAAAAATAGAGTGGGATTTTCCCAAGATAAAAATAACAATAAAGCAGAATTTATTATGCAACATTTGAGGTAGGTATAAAGAAAACTTTGGTCATTCATCTGACGAAGTGGGACACTGCCAAGTTTGCCTTTGCGCATGGAGTTGTATCTAAAATACAGGCGCTTCCTTTTGATTGAAATTGATGTGAATGGAGACACAGTGTTATTTTGTCTCCATTATTGTCATTTTCAATCATAAGGAAGAGCCAGAACTGTGCAAAGATATGATTGTGTGTGGTTTCAAAGTAAGCATCAGAGTCTGCTGCAGTAAGACAATAATAAGGGGCAAATGTAATGGTCAATAACTATGAAACTCACGCAGGACTTCAAATTGACAAGTTAAATATATAATTTCTATTCTAATCTGATAGGACATTACATTTAAATTAAATAATGATAGCCAATGCAGAAGTTATTACTCATTGAAATATAATATTCTGAGAACTTTATAGAGTTCAATCTTCTGTTCAATGTTAAAATCATAAAATTCAGCAGGTTGGCCAGATTGCATGTCGATAAAAATATTCACGTCAGTCAGAGTAAACATGCCTTCAACACAGTGTATCGAACAAAGATTTTATCATACACAAACACACACGGCAAAGACCACATGGAATGCTCTAAAATATCTAACCTCGAGTGATCCTTGGTTCACACAGAAACATCCCAGAAACTTAAAAAGTTTGATGCTGTGATCAAGGCAGGAGTCCAAAGGGCCTGAACCAATAAAAGACCATGGAAGATGTCCAAAATTTCTGGACAATTGTAGAATAAGAAGTGCTTGGCTCAGTTTGCTCTCTCCATCCAAGCAAAGGTTTGGGCTGGAGGCCTGTCTTCAGAGTCTTGACTGGATGCCATGGGAGCAGGCCGCAGCAGAAAAACAGGTCAATACTGACTGTTAATGCCACGATTGGATGGTTTGTGGTCTGACCATTTGGAAGACTGAACAAAATAACATTTTACTGGGGTTCATAAACCTCTTGTGGATGTTAGAATGGCTCCTCCATAAATCCTGAAGTGTTGAAGGGAGGACGTTAAAGTCGAAGCTACAAGAATGACAAAATGTATAGAACTGCAGAGTTTCAGAGGACTCACCGGGACAAGCAGGGGACTGAAAATGAAACTATAGTACCTCTAGTGTTATACAGGCAAAATAAAAAGCCAGTAAAAATCGATGAGTGGTAAATGATAATCACTTAGAGATGATACAGTGTGCTACACAGCAGTGTGGATAGATTAAGGGAAAACTTGTTCCTCTGTCAATAAAACTTAAAATCATAGCCTGGAATTCCCCTTCACCCCATCGGTTATACACAGTGATCTCAGCTATTTACTTATTTGCAATTTTTGAAGTCAAACAGTGATGCAATTACATTGTTGTCAGAAAAAGGTGGCAGGCTGACATTATTACCTGCTGCCCAGTGTTGTCTGTGATTTCAGTTCCCCCCAGTATCACATTGATTCTGTGCCATGATATGAAAATTTTGTTGAGAAAAGGGGAAAAAGTGTGTTGAATCAACTAGGGTTTGGTGTGAGTAAAATTATCAAACCACCCAGTGTCAGCCCAACAACCGGTGTTTGCCGATATATTCAGGCAAGTGGGTGTGTGTCCCAGCTTCAGCTGGAAAATGTGTGCAGAGTAGCTGCAATTTACTAAGTTATATACGCTAAGTAGTAGTAAGCTATCTCCAGTTTAAAAAAAAAAAAGAACTGTCAAGAAAGGAAATATTTTTACATTCATTTTTCCTTCTTTTAATGAACTAGCTGACTAGCTTAATTGCCTTGTTAACTCACTGTAAAACACACTTCAAACTCAACAGACAGAAACAGAATGAAACTCGCCAAAACCATCATGGTTATTCCTTCCGCCTTCCCAAAATCACCAACCCCAGTTTGGTCAAAATAAATCCTTAATTCACAGTGTTAGCTGTGAAAATATTCTGGCTGTAGTACACTGTTTTTGTCCCACTCATTCTTCAGCTTAGTGGCTGCTCACTGTGCCGCTGAATGAGTGTGTTGCTGAGCAGCAGCTCTTACTCCTTCTTCAGAGTTGGAACATTACAATTAGCAAAATAGAATGACAAATTGTTAAAAAAAAAAAAAAAAATCACCAGCCAAGGACTCAGCCAGTTACCAGTAGCAGATCTATTTGTCCCCAATCACCCAACCCTAGTATTAACATTCATAGGCTACACAGAGCTATGACTAACCAGATACTGACAGTCTGGAAGCTTCTCAATGTAATCTATGTACAAGAGGCATTATCAACAGGCACAGACCAAAATGCCTCTGGATGCAATTGGATAGACACACAACCAATCAAGGCAATTAATACGGCTTCCAGTTCAACACAATACACAGATGTGATTTAGCAGCCAAGACTTATAAACATCATAACGTGAACTTCATCCATGACAGTGCCCATAAGGATTTCTTGGAAAATGGTGGACGCCAACATGTCCCACCACTTGGCGTCCAGCAGCCAGGACTCCGGGCTACCAAATAAAAGTTGGCAACGTCCACTGCGTTTTTCTGCCTGATCATTCACTCTGAGCTTCAGGGCAGTGATTCACTGTTTGGTTTCTTCCTTGAGCTGCTCCTCCAGAGTGACCAATCGAGAAACAATAATAACGACTGGGTTTTCACTGTGCGCCAATCTTTTTGACAACCAAGTTAACCTTTTACCAAAATAGGGCAAACACACCTTTCTGATCAACACAAGCTTTAAATTCAGTTGTTTGTTCTTCTTGTAGAGAAAATATATCATCCAGTTTGTTTAATACTGATGTGATAGCATATTCAAAAGAAATTCCATATCAGTGGCAGCCTAAATGGCGCTTCTAGTCATAGTATCAAATTTGCCCCATATTTGACAAACAGTTGTGACTGGCCCAACCCAATCCAGATTGGCTGAAACTCTCTGTGATTGGCAGTAGGACAAGATACATCTGCTGGAACAAACATAATGAACTAGCAGATTCATCTGGTTCCCAGTCTTAGATATGATAGTATGTCCTCATACCTAAACAACAGAAAAGGCAGGTTGCCCATGAATCCCAAAACAACATATATATCCAGTGAAGAGTACCAGCAATGACAGGTCTACTGGACCGTAAAGATGTTACATAAATCACATGACCTAAGTCTTATGACATTTAAGATATAGTTAATGTTACAAAGCAGTTGCTGTTTGGTTACTCTTGGGCACCAAAACTACTTTGTTAGGCCTAGCAAATGATCATACTTTTGGTTAAAATACAATACCTGTTCCACCTGATGAAAGTCACTTGACAGAAGTTTTTTTGGTTTCACATGGGACACAATCCCCAGTCCCAAGGGAAAAGGGTTGTGTGTCTGTTTGAGCCCTCTGTCCACCACACTTCTTCCATATGCAGACTTTATTGCTCTTTATATTCTCTTGTCTGCTCCTGCTGACTGTCGCAACAGCCATTAGAGGTCGCTGCTTCAATAAATGTATAAATGGATTGTAATAAGCAGCTTGCATCTAGTGAGAATAGGCTGACTATGACACGGTACAGTCAATAGTGGACTCAGAAGCTTGAATCTGAGCTTGTTTCCACAAATATGTCCACAAACTGCTTTTCCTGTTTTTATGAATGGAAAAATACTCACTAGTTAATATTTCCTTACAAAAGAAGTGAGGAGAATTCAAATTTCAGTTTGACTTTGAATGTTCATAAAAGTGTGTGTATAATGTGTTTGCTACTTTTAATGCTCTGAGTTTATGTCCTTAGGGCTGCGGTCACAGTATCTATTACAACAGCAGGGACAAGAAAAATGTGGGGTTTTTTGCATGGGGAAGACAACTAGATTACAACTCATACTGATGCCAGTATGAAAATGAAGATTTCATTGATGTTATTGAAGGGTGACTCATCCGATGAGCTGCAGTCTCATCTCACAGGGAAGCCAGCAGACCAAAACACATCTGTGTATTACATCCAGTAAGTGGTGCATCATCTGATTTGTTGTGATTTAAGCAAGTGCCTCCCCTTGAGAAGACAGGAATTATACTAATGTCTTATATACTAACAATGAACTAATGGTAGTTTAAAGTTGATCAAAAGCCAGCTCAAAGTGGATGTTCTGAGGTCAGGTTGCAAATAAAGAATACCCAAGAGGATGTTCTTCACTTATGGTTATCATTATGTGTGCGAAGAGGACTTGGCTTGATATGGAGGCGCCAAAGTACACATAATAACAGCAAAAACATCCTCTGGGTTATAAAAGTTCACAGATTAGTATGCATCTGTAGCTGTGCGAGCATGTGTACAAGCTCAACTTTTTACATTTTCTAAATTCTGTCGCGGTCAGGTCATTCTTTTTGCCTCAAGCCATTTATCTATCTCATGTTGTGAGGCAAAAGCATCTTCATTTTGAAGTAGCAGTTCACACCTGCTGGTCCATCACCGCTCTACCCACTGCTTTAAGTGAAAGTAACACAAGTTAACACGCACATGTGGAATTTAGCCCTGTGGTGGTTGGAAAGATGATCTTCTGAGAAGTGTGGCGAACTCCAGAACGGAAGCCCTGCTGTGACCAATATATAACCCAGCATGAGTCATCCTGCCAAGACCCCACAGATATGATGACCCCTCTCCATCGTACTGTAGCTGCGTCAGTCGGTCCCCCGCAGGACCAGGTTTAGCGTCTGCCCTCTCTGATCGTCTTCAGATGTTGCTCCTCTCCCTTGGGGACAGCAAGAGGGCAGAGCGAGGTTGGAGAACGGGAAGGGGAAAAAGAAACCAGGAGAATCAGTCATCTCCCGAAGGCCCAGGGTGTTTCATTTTATACACTGCTTCCTGAACTAATGCCACTGATTTGATTTGTCTAAGGTAGAGATACACTTCAGGGCAGCTTTATTCACTCAGCGACTTTGAGTTATTGTAAAAGGGTGTGTGCGCAGGAGTTTAAGGAATGATTGGACTTTCATCATGAGATGACAATGAACAATCAGGAAGACTGATGTAATGATAAAATCAATCAGGATTTGATAGATGGCCCCATCTCGCTGCTCACCACAGCCATTATTCCAAGCATATCACTGTTTCAGCACGCCAGAAATTATACAGAACCACAGCTTGAGTTCTTTCCCCCATCCCGTCCAGTGTGGCTGAAGTGAGCCACAGGGGTGATGAGGATAGTCTGGCTGACCCTTACCTCAAAGAAAACTCCCTCCAGGTGCCAGAAGCTCCCCAAACACAGAGATCACATGAAAGGGAACAGAGCTGTTGAAAGTAAACAAATTAGCAGTTGGCTTTTTATGTTGCCCTTAGGTTTGTGGGATTTCATTAAGAGTTGAAAGTACATGCAACCACAGGTAAAAAGCCTCCTGGATGCAAAAGGATTGTGGTGTGTGTGTTTGAAGTGATAACTGTTGGATCTTTCCAGAACAAGTTCAGATTCTGTCCAGACCCACAACTCATACATAGAAAGGACACAAGGGGAAGACATGCTAGTTAAAAAGAGACTCCACAATGTCAAAAGGCCTCAAAATCAAACCTGCATGGGTCCAGTTTTGCAAACCCGCACCCACAAAGCTGAGTACCAGAACTGAGCTGTTACCCACAATTATCTGTGAGTCAAATCCGGACCCGTCTGGACCAATTAAGTTCTGCTGCCAGAGGTCTCTCTCATGATAAAAGAATATTAAAAGATGTAGGCTGGTGACATAGGGAGCAAGGGATCATGGGAGTTGCTATCTTCCTTTTAAACAACCACCATAGCTGATAAAAATCTGACATGACTCAGGCAGAAATCACGTTAATGAAGGAGGGATTTAAATTTTATTCACGTTAGGTTTGGTCATGCATGTCATGCAGAAGTTATAGCAACTAGTAGCTAGCTAGCAATGGCTAGAGGGAAATGCACTGCAACCTTGAATAAATTATTGATATCTCTGTGTTTGAACATTGTTGGAAACGTTTGGGAGAATGCAACAGCTTAACAAAATATATAACATACTGTATCATTTTTAGACATGTTAAAACGGAAATGTTATATCCATGACCCCACCCATGATTAAACACACATACACAGTCACTCACTTGTCACTCAGCTATGTTCCTGGAGCTGTCATTTTGTTTCCTCAGCAATGATGTGCCTAGCTTGTGGCTATCAAAAGCTAATACTTTTTGGAACTTTTTACAAGCAGCAAAGCTTGTTATTCTCACTGTCTCTGATCATACAAAATTTCTCCCAGATGTCCAACTTGGCCTTTCGATGACGTATTGTCTACAATTTGGTATTCTGCACCGGCTTTTGCCTTTATGTCATCCATTTTAGCTATCAACTAGCCGAACTCAGTGTCAGTTCAGACCGTGATGGATCTTACTTTGGCTGGATGTGGGGCCAAAGGTTGAATTGTAGGCTATCAAAATAAAATAAAACTTGTGATCTTGGGAGTTCAAAGACCTCCCTCCAACATCCAACATCCACCTGATGTCTGTGAGAGCCTACCTCCCCCTAGGAGGGAAGTTAATATGGTCACACACCCCACTTCCTGCTGTGCTGAGCTTAGCACTTTCTTGCGGTGACTGACGAGGTCGAGTGTCAATGTCAGACATCAGCAATGTAAATATTATACATCTATTCTACATGAGTTAACTGAGTGAAAACTGACTGATGGTCCATGAACTGACTATTAAACTATGACTGGTGCATATATGACACATAAAGAGCTAAAACTACACAGAGACAGTCCTTACCTTTATGCAACCCAATCTTTCAATGAAGATTAGATTTCAACACCTTGGTTTATCCTCCAGACACCAGTGCCAAACACCTTCCCAGCACAAGACTATTCATAGATATCGAGCCATTCTCGGCTATGCTGCCCTCACATATCCCTCAAACATTAAAGCAAATTTTCAAATAGACAACATTTTGATGAATTGACAACATGTTGTAAATCTAAATGCTTACTCCCTGCTACCTAAGCCATTGTAACTTTTAATGATTTATGCCACATCTTTGGCAGCTCTCTTCCGCATGTTTAATTTTTCACCCATCAAACACATCAGACTGCTTCATTGCAGCAAAGTGAACATTTAAACGTGAGGATGGTATGAACCTTCATAGAACATGAGAATTTTAACAATTATACAACTTTAATTAGATTGTATGAGATATCACTGAATAAAGATCATATATATATATATATATATATATATATATATGTATATATATATATATATATATATATATATATATATATATATATATATATATATATATATATATACTTTACTTAGTTATTCTAAGCCTTTGTCCAAATTGACTTTTGATGGTTACAGCACTGAGGTGATAACAACTTGAACTGGCTTGGATCTGAAACTGAAAAAAAAAATATATATAGTTTTGCCTCTTTTCCCCGTTGCTCAGCCAAAGTCAATGGTCACAAGTTAATAAAATCTGAGACTGCAAACAATGACAAAATATTTTTTCTGCTGACATTCACCAGCAGCCAAGTCATTTTCAGTATAGTGGGATCAAACAGTGAAATCAACAGGAAATGATGATGCAATGACTTGATCTATTCTGGGTCTGCTAGATGATATACAATACATAGAGAACCTTCAGTATAAATTCTACAATCCCATTTCTCTCCTCAATGGAAAACAAAGCAAAAAGGAGAGGATGAAATAACATTTGCATACTATACAAAAGTAATTTCCTGGTTATTCTAGTCAGGAGGCTGCTAAAGGAAGATGGACAGTGAGATTCAGTGTCCTCTGTGGTCTCTAAATGTGATGAATCCAAAATATCCACATATTTTCCCAGACACCCTATCTCTTTCGTGCTCCAGTCTAGCCAGCAGGCCATATGTATTGGGCTTCACGCTTCCCAAGCCCCTTGCCTGCCTTCTACAGACCACGGCTTCCTACCACAGGACCCCTGCTGCTCAGCGAGGCCCTCAGGCCAGACCACTCGTCTACCAAACACTAATGGCTCTGTTTAGTAACTCAGAGCCGTTCACAGTTGAGCCAAGCACTCTCCAGGAGTCAAATTTGACATGGAGACCCGGAGCACATTCTCACACACTCCACACAACTGAAACAGGTCAAATCGCACCATCATCTCTTTTTGCAACTGTATTTTTATTCACCAGATATTTTATTGTCATAGAGGATTTTCAGGTTAAAAGGTGCCTTAAGTTGGCTGTTGGAAGTTATTTTGGTGGATCACTACAATCCTCAGGACAGTGTGCAAGGTGTCCCTCAAGAGAGATGAAAATATTTGTTTGTATTTTGTAAGGTTTTGATTCGTCGCCACATTAGCAGTGTGGTTGTAAGGATGACTCTTGCCCTGTCAGGTGATCAGTCCATCTACCACTTTGGTCCATGAGATGGATTACCATGACATTTTGTACAGACTTTTACATTTCCCAGAGGACAAATTCTAATGACTTCGATGATCCCTGGACAGTTTCCTGTGGTGTCTCCAGCAGGTCTTAAAGTCTTCACTTATCCAATGAAATATCTCAACATCTACAAGACGAAAAAACATTCAAGGTTCCCAGACAATGTATCATAATGACTTTAGTGATCCCCTGTGTTTTTCTCAAAATCCAGCAGGCTGACATTTTTACACAGATTTTATGAATTATGATAACTTAGTTATTCTTTAAGTTTTCATCTAACACCATCATCAGATTGAGCTTTCAGCTTGTCCAAAGCATAGACTTACAACCTATGTAACCAGGGTAATGGTAATTGGTGGTTTAAAAATCACTCTTATGTTTGAGTGTGAGAGTGAATGGGTGCTTGTCTCTATGTGGATGGATGGATGAATTTATGACTTAGTGCTTACAAAACTAATGATATTCTCATGAGTGTCAGCTTTGTATTTAGTGCTTATTATCAAGTGCTTGCATGATACCATGCTAAACCAAGATGATTAACATGGTAAACATTCCCTATTAAATATGTCATCTTAGCATTGTCTTTGTGAACATGTAGCCTGGTCCACTGACCATTTGTCACAGGTGCACACAGTACCTTAGCAGCTGAAAGTGATGCACCAGGCTTGCATGTAAACCCATCTATGACTGTATGAGACACACCAGGCTTTTGAAATACTACAAAGAGGGAGAAAGTCTGCATGTAGAGGAGGTGGGGTGGATGGATGGCTCAAACAAACCCAGGACTTTCACCCAAGAGACTGGGGTTTGTGTCCCACGTAAAAGGAAAACATTATTAAAAGTTGCATATGACAGGTAACTTTTGTCTTGTGCAACTTAATGTAATGAAATTATTGTAACCCCAAACATGGTCTTATTTTAAACCTACCCAAGTAATTTTTGTGCCTAAACCTATTCATACTGTGACCGTTTCACAGCAGTATAGGCACATGTTAAAAAGGCTTTCTGGCCGCATCTACTACAGCCACTAAAGGGTACCTTGTGCTTTAGTACCAGACACTGAGTGGCGGTGACAAATCATTGGTCATGCTGACATTAGCATTTAGCTTAAAGCACTGCGCAAGCATGTCTTATAGAAATGTTAATGACGCGACTTAACATGATATTAACATTTTCAGTCTACATCCACCTATTAAATAGAAAAGCAAACAGTCAACTGCTCACCCTCCATTGGCTGCTCTTTAAGGCTAATTGACGTCACTCTGAGGAAATGACATCATCACCAAGAACCAGCCAATAGCAGACAGCAGATCAGCAGCCCAAACTCCTAAATTTACACTTGGATGTCATGCCTCACACAGAATTAGTTTTGGGATTTGGCTATTCTTAAAAACTGGAGCTACATTCACACCATAGCTGTTCTGTCTCTCTGCTCATCCAGCTTGGATATTTTTACCATTATTATTGAAAGGACAGTCTGTCCGGAGGACCACCATGAGCACACTGTGTTCAGTATGTGTGACACGACTGCCAAGCCTCAGTGAAGAAAACGAAGGCCCGATGAAAGATCCAAGGGTGTGTGAGCTTAATAGTGAACTATGGTTTTCTCAGTCAATCAGGGCTTGGACATGCATTGTAAGAAAAAAAGGAGAAAAACTACACAAAAACCACTGCGCTCATATGGTCAAAAGTTGTGACTGTGTGTGTTGATTCTCAGAAAATATCAAATGCTTTTCTAAGAATGTGTGAATACAATGTCCTCAGGTTGGACTGATGTTGACTCCAAATGTCAGTAGAAAACATGTCAACAGACTAGCAGTAAAATCATGTTGGTTCCTCAGACTGCACTTCACTTCAGCATGACATGTCCTGTATTGAGCCATTAGATTTACTGAATGGCCATGACAGCCATTGAATTGATTTCTGTGTGGTCAGGATGTAAATCAGGCTTCAGTCTCAGACTTTCTTCTGCAGATACTGCGCCATGCGATAGTTTAAAACATACACACAGTTCCAGAAAACATAAATCCTTAGTAGTAGATCCTCTTTGCAGGATTATACAAATATTTGTCCATTCCAACCCTTGTGAAATGGGCAAATAAAATATCTGCAGTATAATAACACATTTGGATGAACTAGGGCGTAGATCAACAAGAGTCTGGGCTACGCCATAAATATACTAACCTCAGTTTCTTAATTAATTGAACAGGTTTGGCTATAGCAAAATAAAATCATGTGAGTATTCTATATCTTTCTTCATACATGTCCACTGGCTGAAAATAGTTGGAAATACAATATAAAAGACCATCAGTTGCCTACCTCTTGTATGTAGTTGTGAAGTTTCAACCATCACTGTACTTAAAGTGACTACTTCAACTTTTTGATCTCCTTTATTTTCTCTTTTACGACTTTAGAACTACTGTTTGAAGACTCCACTTAGAATCTTACTTACATTCCCAAAATAATGCGGATTGGTATTTAGCAGACTATTGTTGAGAAGGATGGATTGCTCAACAAAAGCAAAATATAAGCAAAATCATTGCGTGCTTTTTAGCTGTTGAACTTCATCAGTTAAAGGTGCAATAAGATAGTCAGATATGTCGGTCCGAGCCACCAAATTTGGGTGCAGATTCTGGGAGTACAGAAGACCAAAACTGATCGGGAAAGAGTCTGACTGAAGTTTTTACTGTAGACAAATAGCTCTACCATAAAACTGCTGCTTTTAGAATGGAGTTTGGTTTAATGTTCTGTCCACTGGAAAGACTGCTGGGAGCCACGAGGGTATTTTAACGTTAATAATTTACATGTATTATGCTGACCTATCTAATAATGAGCCTTGTAAACAAGCCTTGATGTAGTACCCTATTTAGAATATCTTATTATGTCAAGAAAAGTTTGCTTTTATAACAAGATATTTACAGTATACATATATTATAATACCAAGATATTGTCATTGTTCTTTTTATTAAACATGCTCATCCATTAACTCTCCACAATCAACAGTTTAATATGCAAGAACATTTAATATTCAAAATGCAAGATATTTCCTGATTGAATAATTTGAATTTGACCTGTGATCAATGTGTTTTGTGCAGTGTTAAAATAAATAAATGAAAATGTCTCATGTCCTTTGTAAATAAATTTACAGGCAAAATCTCTTTACATATTAAACATACAATATGTGAGTTCTGTTGCTAGGTGTTCTGTTCCAGAAATGCATATTATAATTTTTTATAATATAATTTATTTATTAAGGTATTAAACACAGTTTACATAACACTTTCTTGTGTTCTGTCAGCCTCCGCAGTGGTCTAAAATGCCCCAGTACGATGGCATATTACACAAGCTTGTGAGGAAATGTGCTCTTTCTTTGAATCATTCACTGCAAAACCTGGAAAATGTGCCAGCAAACAATACTGCTGGGCTTATGCTTGATTTCAATGTGTGAAAATACAAATATGGTGTGAAATGCGTCACTTTCTGCACACTGGTTCTGTTTTGAACAGATGTTATTTGTATTGCTACTGAGAACATGAGCTTATAAGCAGAATAGTAGAAAATGGAGACTGTCCAACCACAGTTGATACTTTCAGTTTAATACTTTACTACTCATCTTAATGTTTCTTGTGTTCAGATTGATAAGAACTGACCAAAAAGTCATCAATGTCAATAATAATACAATAATACGCATCATGATGACCAGTAAAAGTACTAGTATATATTACTACACTGTCACTGCTACCACTACTGTACACTTTTTGCTTCTGCTAAAAATAACACAACCAGCAGCTGGGGATTCACAGCCGCTGGCTTGCTGTCATTCTTACCCTCTCCACTTCGGCATCCATATAAAGCTCTGGCTTCCCACTTGACTGGCTGATGATGAGTGACAGCATCCCTGATTCCCAGACTCTCGAGCCGGCCAACAAGAAGTAGAGGAGGGTGGGCTGAGATGCCAGCGAGATGGATCAGGGCATCTGTTCTGGATGATTTGGTGCAGGCTGGACTGGGCGGCCATGAACAAATCACTGCTTCTCTGCTTCTTGATGATGGACCATTTGCTTTCCTTATTTTACTGTTAACAGACAAGGAGGAGTTGATCCAACCCTAGAGGAAGACTTGGTAATATTTAACTCTTATAGCAATTATTTTGGCTGTAGCAGTGGCTGACGGTGGCAATGACATCAGTCGTAGCAGTGTGGATAAGTAATGAAATGGTATGTATCACCATGAGAGTTATTTATGTGACTAAAGTGCCAACCCTTGGTCTGTCAGTTTGAATAATGGTGGACTCTGTGTGTCTGTAGGATGTAGCAGGGCCCATTAATCTCCAGGGACTAGCCCTAGCCTAGAATGACCAGTATGGGTCCCTTTACCCAATCAAAAATGAAGGTAAGAGCGTTTAAAAGGTAACTTCAGTAGTTTTCAGCCTGGACCCTATTTCTCCATCTTCACACCAATGTGAGGATGATACATTGTTTCAATTTTCCATTTGGTCCGTTTCTGATTAATAAAGGCAAAACTCAAACAGAAATTGTAAATCCATACACTCACTACATGACAGTGTCTGAGTAAGAGGCTGTAAATGATGGATGTTTAATTTCCTATGAATTCTTCACAATAAAAGCACCCCATGTTTTGTTATTTAAAAGCTTTTATTATGCAGCAGCAAAATTGGGAAATGTGGGGTTTTCATCAACGGTAACAGCTCCTACTGGGCTGAACGCAAACATAAAATGTTAATGTAATGCAGATACCTAAAGGTAAAAAAGAGGGATGCGGGAGATAAACTAAAATTTAAACCACAGAGATTCAGTTTGAAGCTGCAGAAGTAATGAGAGTTAAACACACAGAGGCTTTTTAAAATTGCCTTTTTCTATGCTTTCCTGCACAGGCATGAGCGGGGAGAGGAGAAGCTGGCAAGCCTTGGCTCGACTGGTTTTTGGTTGACATATGTCTGTCTTTGGTTTTAGATGGATTACATAAACTCTTGTTGGGAGGCTTTTATTGTAAAGTTGTTGTGCATTCACACCAGCCCAAGTTGAAAGAGGTGATAAAATTCTTGTTTCTGTAAATGAAGTCTGGTGGTTTTGGCAAGAGGAATAAATTGGCTATTTCTGGTTAAACAACTCTTTGACAAAAACGTCTGTCTCTCTAAGGATTCCTTCCATAATGCTGGTAGATTCAATCACAATCTGAGCCTGTCAGTGGCAAAAACAAACACTTTTCGTGGACGTAGTTTGATGGTTCACAATTGCCCACAAGTATTACATTACAGCCCGTTTCACAGCTGACTGCTGCACCGGTCTCGCTCAATACTTGACCACTTTCTAATTCTGGTGTCCCCATTTGTCACTTAGTGCCAGTTCACATCTAAAGGTTTCTGAATTGAACCAACTGGTCTAATTTGTGTTCACAAAGGGACAAAGTCAAGTGGTGCAAATATAAGGTAAAAGACAACAAATGGCCCAAATTTTACCTGGATATCGTACAGCATGAGGCACTGTCAGGTTTTGTTCATGTTGGTGTTGATCTGAAGTGTATATACTCAGACTCTCGAGGGCCACACATAAGACTATAAGGCGGGTATTAAATAATGTCATTATGCAGGCATTTCTCGCTTCTTTGAGTGTCCTGACGGTCCACATTTTGGTAGCTAAAGCACTACTAGTTCACCAGTCACTGAGATAGTACAAGAAAATATTTTTTAACCAATTAAATGACACAGAGAACAGTTGTTTGGTCTGCACCAGAGTTCGAGTCTGGAGTTCTTACCAAACTAAACAAACCTCACCAAGGGGGAACTCCAGAGTTCGGTTCAAATGTACTGATGCGAACCCACCCTTAGACACAAAAACTTGGGAAAATAGGATCTAGGTTAAAAAAAAACATCAAGTTACCCTTTAAATCAACTCTTCTCTTCTCTCTTCTTCATTCCCCCTGTTGCAATAAAGTTCAACATATGCCTGTGTTTCTTACAAAGTGTCTAGCACCACCAGCACCTTTTCAAATGTAGATATGACAATCCAAGTGTATGCAACCATCTGTTCTAAGTGAAACTCCGAGAAGGACCAGGGCATTTTGTCTTTCCTTTTCCAAGTATGCCCACCAAGCATTCAGGTAGACTTGCAGACTCTACTCCTTTAAGGGTTTGATAACACTCCAACAATGTATCAAAAGAAAATAAGAACCACAAGAGTGTTGACGCACAAGGGCAAAGCAGTAATGCTCTCAGTCAAGGAACTTAATAGTTTTGGTTTTTTAATCCCACTCGCTGAGACCTCTCGGAGGAAAAATAGCCCAATTTGGGCTGCAAGGAAACCGGACCGGTCTCGATGTTGGACTGAATCATAGCCTCCACAACAAAACAAATTTGCATCAATGATTATTTTCCAAGGATGGAGAAAAATCTTGCACAAAACTTTCCAGAGGAAATTATTGACAAACAGTCACCACAAAGGTAACATTAGCCCTCTGACGAGCATGCATCGTTCAGCATGTGATATGTATTACTTATCCAGATCCTTACAAGTGTTGCATTGCTGTACGATACAGTGTGCCTAATGTGAGCAGGCAGTCGCAATTGAGATTATTGAGCTGGACTAAAGTGTCTCGGCCGCCAAAGAGAAGGTAAACTTTATTGGACCTTGCATAATTTGATAGCTTAAAGAAGAACCTGATCTCCTCTTTCTGTTCGCTGTGGTATGGTTGATGCTCCTTTGGATGTGCTGATACATAGCTACAATATCCAGACTGGTGTCATTTAAGTAATTCTACCTAAAGCCTGTGTGATAATATTACTTGAAAAGACAGCCTTAAATCGTTTTACTGTTATTCAGTGGTGGAAAATGTGCTCAGATCAATATAAATATTGTATCCTCTAATTAGATTTTCAAATGAAAATAAAAGTATAAAAAATATATTCAATTTAAAGCAAAACCATTAAAAATCTACATAGGTAAAAGCACAAATATCAGCTAAATGTATTAAAACTATCACATGTAAAAGTGCTGGTTCTGCAGAAAAAAAGTTTGACATTATGAGATTGACAATATGGAGGCAGTGAGGTATGAGTAGTATTTTACTGTTGTATGTGGTTGAGGTGGAGCTAGTTCCTCTTCTGGTGACAGTGATAAGTCCAGTTAACACAGGTATTAGCTGGTTTATGGTCAGAAGATAAATCTGAGATGATTAATGGAGTATAAAAGAAAAAAGTTCGGTAACACAAACTCAGTTATCAAAAGGGTCACAAGCCGGAAAAGCTGGGAGCCAGTAGCTTAATCTTTAACCTTGTGTTTATATATAAGGTCATTCTCTTTTTAATGTAAAATCTTAATCTGGGAATTAAATAGTAGGGATGCACCAATCTGATACTCAGTATTATTCCAATACCGGTCAAAATAACTAGATTGGATATCAGGGGGTGGAAAGTAAAATCTGATAAGATCCATTAGCCTGAACATTTACGTAAATGCTTGACTAAACTTCAAGTGACATGCCATAAAAAGAAAAGTATCACCGGAGTAACGCAGATGAGCAGGATATGTCAAGTGAACAGTAGCTACACCTGCCATCATGTCAGTGGTGTGGTTCTATTTTAAGCTCAAGGAAGAAAAAAGCAAAACGTCCAAGTGCTATTTAATGCAACCTACTTAAATTTCATTTTGAGTGTTCGAATGGTGCTGACCAATTCAAAATGCTGCTAACAGTTCTGTGTGAGAAAAAGTCTCATTAAAAAGAAGCTGCAGGATTGCAAGACTGAGCCATGTTGTGGGCTGTGTATTTTAGTGAAGCAGAATATTTGATGTTTTTGTAGATTAAGCAAAGTGCATCCATACAAGTGTATTATTAACAGCTTAGTTGTTCAAGAGAAGAAAGACGATGGTATTGGCAGATAGTCAACGTTGCGGTATTGGTATTGGACATGAAAAAGTGGCATCGAGCCATCCCCAGTAACTAATAAGTATAGTTGTGTAAATGTAGTACAGTGAAAAGAAAAAGAGTGCCCACTGAAATTAAGTGCAGCAGAAGAATTAAAGTGTAAGTTTATTATTTTTCAGTCTGGACCCTATCTGAACTCACTGAATTAAACCCTTAATTACATGTTAAATATCAGGAGTGGAGTGAACAGCGAGAATATTTTCACATCTACCTTTGTGAATAAATCATAGGTTTATTTTGACCAAACAACCTGGGTGTGGGACGTCTGTGGCAGCTGTGGTTTTGGCTCCCGCCCGTGGTACTTCGCTGTGTGTTATCTCTCTCTTCCCCTTTCCTGTCCTCACTTCAGCGGTCCTACTAAATAAAGGCATTAAAGCCCCAAAAAATATATTTTCACAAATTGCTCTCCCAACTCAGACACTTATGCTACATGTCCACAGGGGTGTTTCTAGAGGTGAGGGGTCGCGCACAGCTTTCCCAGCTTTGGATGCTTGATGGGCATGCCACTAGATGGTATCACGGTAGACAGGTGATCTCCTCGGAAACCAATACACAAGTGTGCAAACGCTTCCTAGCTGCAACTGATTGGACAAATGCTTTCACTCGTGGGCTATCTTCTCCTGGATTTCAAATCGGACCAACATGGCAGCTCTTTTGGAAACTTTCTCTCATATCACGAAAATAGTTCACCAAAATGTGTTTCTAAATCTGTCTTCATTTTAGTTCATAGGCCGTCATGTCAAGTAAAACTGCACTGGAAGTTTCCAGAGGCAGCAAGTCATGCTGGACACCCCTGATTTGCGTAAAGTAGCTTAGACCTCAACTTTATGCAAATGAGGAGCCGCCAACATGCCGCCCTGTCTCTCAAAACAAAAGGCAACACCACCAGGGTGCATTGCATGGCTGCTTACATAGAAAATGAATGGAAGGGTGGAAATGACGGATTGTATTGACATGCACCATCAGCCACAAAAACGTGGGAAAGAAATACCAAAGTCACCCTTTAAGTAGCATTAAATGGAAACAGTTGAATAAAGTACTAGTTGCACTTAAGTACAGTATTTGAATAAATGTACTTTGTTGTTTTCCACCACTGGTGGTATGCTCTGCTAAGTTCACCAGCTAGTGCAGGTAGTATAGGGTGGTGTTTTAGAGCTTTTTCACTGGAAACAGCTGCCAAAAAAGATGCTGTGAGAGTGACCCAAAACAGTAAAGGTGCTGGAGGACAACTAAACAATGAGCTAAAACTGACTTTAAATTTCCATAAAGCTGAGGGGAGCTGCGGGTTCATCACTACAGGCGACTGCTTTCACATAGTCACATTGATTTCACATTGTCATTTGATACATTTACTGTACTATTATGATTATAGTCCTTTAAATGGCTAAGTAACCTGTGGAAGCACTCCTGATGATGAACAACCACGTCAAGTATATTTGTTGTCTGCCTCCATGGCGTATATAATTATTCCCTGTGCATGCTGCTTTTGATGCATAACTGATGAATAATTAAGAATGCACAAAGTGGATCACTGCCAGTATATTGACTGTAATGCATTATGCTTTTTGCGTAGTGCAATTGAATCTTCAATGTGGAATGTGTTACAAATAGCTGCAGTGAGACAGACTGTGGAGATCCTCCATGCAGCACCTACATAATGTGTTTTCATGTGAAAGATCCCACTTTGACCCAAGAGGAATATGTGGTGGAATTAGACTCTCTGGTTTGGCTCTGGCGGAAACCGAAGAAAAAAAACTGCTAACTTTAGCCAACACTAATACTGAGGGAAGGTCATGAGGGCAACCGCAATTTAGCTGATCAACTCTGTCATTTAATATGGGAAATGTAATGATTTATATGTGAGAGTTTACACCTACTGTATATTAGATTGAAGCAACATGATGTTGGACGAATGCCTGCAACTTTAATGTGATCACTCAAAACCAGATTTAATAAGTATCATTAGTGGCTCTATGAATATCTGGATGTTTTAGTGTTCCTGAAATAGAGAAATGCATAATTAAGAGTTTTTGCTGTCCACAGTCCAGATGAACAAAGTGTCCATTAAAATGCTGCCATAGGTAATGGATTTGTAGCCTAAGCTTTTTATACTCTGGCGCAGAGTCTAACTATTCATTTGGTTGAGGACCCAACTCATAAAATGAGTTCTTTTATTTTGTTTTTCTGTTTTTCTATTCGTCTGTTGGCTATACCTCACAGTTCAAACTCTCTGTGAGTGTTTCTTTACTCTGAGAAAGAAGGGTTCCAAAAGTTTCTTGGTTGAACTATCTGGGTGGGTTCTAGGTAAAACCCATGGAATATAATTGGGTTCTTGCTAGAACACCCTGGGCAAGTGACTAGATAAAACTCTTGGGAGTATAAAATGGTTCTTGATACAGTCCCTTGGGTGGGTTCCAGATAAAACCCGATGGGTTCTAGATAAACCCACTGGACAATAAAAGGGCTCTTTGTACAATCCCTTGGATGGATTCTGGATAAAACCCTTCAAATATAAAAGGATTCTCCGTAGAACGCCCTGGGTAGGTTATAGATAAAACCCTCGGACAAACCCTGTTGGTAGGTTGTGGGGTCCTGGTAGAAGCCCTTGGGTGGATTCTAGATGAAATCCTTGAAATATAAAAGGGCTCTCAGTAGAGGCCCCTAAGTGGGTTCTAGATAAAACTCTTGGAATATAGAAAGGTTTGCGGTAGAACCTTCTGGGTGGGTGGGTTCTAGATTAAAAGCAGTGGGATTTAATAAAATCTTTAGCTCCTTTAGAAGGTGGGAAGGTTCTGGATAATACCTCCAGAAAGGTTTTTGAGTTGAAGCATTACACCATAGAAGTGTTATCTGTAGAACCTCTCATCGGGGGTTCTAGGTGAATCCTTTCACAGATGGTTCTACGTATAATCCTTTATGTTGGGTTCTAGGTAGAACTCTCTGAAAGGGTGCCAAGTGGAACCTCTATACAAGGTTCTGCCAGGATCCAAAAATGGTTCACGTATGGGGAAAGCCTAGAAGGTCCTAGCCAGAACCAATATTTCTAAGAGTGTTCTTTACGTGCATCCAAGAGCAAAGAATCCTCTACACGCAGAACTCTCCCCCAATTAGCATTTATTAAAAAATCCCTACCTGGAAATATTGGCGGAAACTGGCTCCAAGATTTACATGGGTAAGAACTGCATGAATAAGAGATTCTGTTTGGTCTACACAAAACTACGTAAATGTCTGAGAAATGTTACAGTAGCTGCCAGCGAACTGGAGAAGCACTTTGTCGTTGTGCCGTGGCCCATGTTGTAAAAGGTCCAAGCGCTGTGGAATGAGGAGTCGACTGCTGTCTGGGAGATAGAGACTGAGTGGAACCCATCACTATTACCTTGGCTGTTTGTGGTTGTCCGCCTGCCATATCCCTCTCCCCACAAGCAGATGGTAGCGTCGCCGGCCTGCCAAGTTTACACTGACGAGAATGTGCGCGTGTGTGTGTGTGTGACACGAGTATCCATTGGTGTATATGTGTGGACGTGACCGCACATAAAATTGTACGTGGCAATAACACGGTAGAGTTCATTCCCATCCATCGCGAAGGGCTACTTGAAAATTCCTCCTTATCTTCCACAACAGACGGTGGACTGTATGTTTTTGTGTCCATTACGGATCACGTCACGGGAAAAAAAATTAATGGGTTTTGACTGGACATATGTGAGAAAGGATGTAATATGGTAACCTTACTATGCTGCAAAATGACACAGCAAGTGAAGAGTGGGGAAAGCAATGCAGTCAAAGCCAGTCAGCAGACCACATTGCATGTCAGTATGTCCTGCAGATGTAGGCCTGTATCTCTCACTTATGCCATAATTTACACATATCAAACAACAGCAGGCTGAGTCAGGCTTTTCACTTGGGATCCTTGTATTTTTTATGTCCCTCCATGTTTGCCAGTTATCATAATTGGGGAAATTAACAGTGACCAACCACCCCAGAGACAGCAGAGGAGACAAATGGCTGCCATGAGGATAGAGGAACCAGCCAACTGATAAATTAAAGCATGCATGGCCGCAGCTCTTATGAGCACATATGGATGTGATTAATAATGATATTGTTGGAGATTACTAAAAAGGAAAACATGCTGTTGGAGTTACAGCAAAATGATTTGGAATTAAGATGAGGATCTCGGATGAGTGCCTCATACTGTAACAGGTAGAGGACTGCTGAGTCAGGATCTAACAGCGCGCAGTGGTGAAAGAAGTCTTCAGTTCCTCTACTTGAAGTTAAAGTAACAATGCAACCATTTAAAAACACTCAAAAGTAAACTCAGCTTGCCTAAAACGTTCATTCCATCATGGATGTATAAACACAGGATGTTGGAAGCAAAGATGGTGCCTATTCAGTCCAGTGAGAATTTGAATCATACGCTAAAAAAGTGGGTATGCAGCCCACTGAATATGCAAAGTACTGTTTCTCCTGCCCGACTTACTGCTAGGCCTATAGACTACATCGTGATGATGTCACATTTTATGAATTGCCTGTCTCTGCTCTAGGAAAGTTTTACAAATAATGTAATAAAACCTCCGTGGACTAAAAATTCATAACACAAAGACTCATAATTGACCTTGAGGCATCTGTCGACAGTTTTGCAGATGTCTTTGGTGGCCTATGGGAAAATGAACTGTAGTGGGTTTTTTTCCCCTGCAATACTGCGAGTAGCCACTGGGCGAAGTTGGAAGCGAAGCTGAGCAGCAACGCCATATCTATGTTTTGTTATACATCTATGGTTTCCCGCCTTTTTGCTAAAGTAGAGCCTGTGTCAACATGGTGACAGAGGCGAGAGACACTCTGCAGTGTGAGGATTTTATAAACGAACTATAGGAGGATGCACATTTGTACTTTCTCTGCGTGAAAATATGATGTTTTAACATCACAGATGATGAAGAAAGATATTAAAATTTTACCGGTAAGATAACGTAGGCTAATTTAGTGTTGCACACTGAACCGAAAACAGTTAATCATTGAATATTCATTTTGAATGGCCAAATCTGATTCACTGCCCTAGTGTTGTGTGATAAAACTGCATATTTTATTGTGACCAGTCCAAGGCACACATGTGCATTAATCATGCTGTGTAATGTGCATCTTGAAATGCCACACCTGTCAGGTGGATTAGACCGACTTTAACAAATTTGCAAACAAGCGTCTTTGACACTGTGCAGCTGCCTAGAGAAAAGCTGCTCTTTTTTTCAGAGCTCTGCCCTTTTTTGTGCAGCTACTCCATCCGCTTCTATTTGTAAATCCTTGAACTTTTCAGAAAGTTCAAGTTGGTGTTGTCATCATCGCTTCTTTTTCAGGCAACCAGTAACACTCAGTGAAAGTTCAATCAGGAAGAGTTTACACCTCATTCATTTGCTCTCTTTCTTATTCTCTTCCCTGCTTATTCTCAATCAGCTGATTATGGGTGTCCACTTTTCTGTTAAACAACCGGATATAGCCGCTATCTCCATCAGCCAATCATGTCATTGCCAACAAACTTTAAAATCTGTTCTCCTCTTGGCTGTCGTCTGCCGTTCACCTCCAGTTCTTCTAATCCAGTGCCCAGGTTGAGCTCATCAGAAGTCCATTCCTCATCACATCCAGATCTTCAGCCATCCCTTCACCACCACCACCAGTGTCTAGACTCCATCAGGGGGTTTCCTACATGAATAACAGCTTCAATACTATACTATACTATATAATAATATAAATGATGACATCATGATGAGGCCTAATCTAAGACTTTCCACATTTCTCATCCAGATTGTGCACGTCAGTTAAATGTATTTCGTACACCCTGACTGAAATATATATTAGATTTGGACTTATCACCATGTTAAGCAAGAAAATGGACAGACATGGACATTAATGTGGTATTGAGTAAGCTTCCTAGTTAATGTCAATCATAATGTTCAACCCATACATAGTGTACAGTCACTTTATCACCCTGCACCCCAGTGTCCTGCCGGCAGCTAGCTGCTGGCTGCTGACTGTAGCTGTATATTCTGAAAAGTAATTACTTAGCTTAGCTGTAACATAAACCTAGTGGTGTAAAAACTACAATATCTACCTCTGAACTGTAGTGAAGTAAATTTGTAAATCATCATAAAGAACATACAGTACAGTAGTTACTTGAGTGAATGTAGGCTACGTTCCACCATTGACAGTATGGTATGTGGGTAATCAAAATCAAGAGAGGGAAGTGTTCATTGTTCAATGTGGAGGAATATGTGTCCCATTGTTCCCAGTTGGACTGAGGTTTGGCACAATGCCTTGGAACTCCTTTGACTCCGGCACTGTAGTAAAATGTTGTTTACCATTCCTGGATGGTATCATGCCAGTGTACACAGATTGAGTTGTCTCACAATGCCTATGGAATAAAAGGACATGTTAAAGCTTGTATGTATTCATAAACCCCTGTAAAGCTTTGTCTGTACAACCCCAAACCTCCCCTGCTTCCACACACTCCCAGTCTGTGTTGCATCCCTCTCAGGGTATAAAATATCCCTCTGTGGTTGCCATTAACATTCACCCAGGAAGCTCAATCAGTAGCCAATTCTGGTTTTCCCTCCTTTTGTAATTAGGCCCCAGGCCTTGTGTGGGGTAAGCTTGTGCATTCTGGCTGAGAAGACGCAGTGAGAGGGGATTTGTGGTTTGGGAAGCCTGCGCTGGAGAGAACAACTGTCTGTTGGAGCCAGCAACTTGCCCCTTTCTGATTTGACACATGCCCTACACTGTGACAGAGTCTGCAGACAGGATGCAGCCTTGACATGTGCACGGCTGAGGCTCCTGCCAGAGAGCCTGAAGCTGAGAAGCCGGCGCAACGAGCAGAAAGGCCCGTGGAGGCCGCAGAATATCCTCTGGAAGAAGATCGCAGCAGTCTGGAGCCTCCTGGTCAAGAGGCTTAGGAGTACAAGCATCGCCTGCAGCCAATAGTTTTAATTCCACGGGCAAAAGCTCTTCATATTGTTGAAATTACCACATAGTCTCACACACATGCACACACAAACTTGAGCTGACACAAAGGCATGCCTGCACATTGTCTGCACATTCATAATCACACTTTCATAACCACATGCTCTCTCTGTGAAACACACACACTCACGCTTTTCTCAGGGATGTTCTCTTGCCTTGAGAGGAAATTATTTCCCAGCATCGAAGCCCTTAGAGGAAAAATTAAGGTTGTACTCATGCTGGTGCAATTGTGTAGGGGGGAAAAATAAGACTGGATAAACAAGGAGATATTGTGAAATGACCCAAAAATATTCCTTTGCCAGCTGACCTTACTGCTTCATATGCAATGCTTGCATTTTATTACGCAATACAAATATCCCCCTTTCCACATAAACAACCCACTTCCTTATCAGCATGTAGTGAAGCAGTTTTTAATGCTCAGACTGTGCTCTGTAGGACGGATGACTGAGATGTGGTCAACTCTCAGAACTGCATCCAAGGTGAAAAAGAGAAAACTACTTTGATGAATGCATGCTTGTCAAACATTATTTTCCACAGAATGAATTCCATCATGGAAACAGAGTTAATTTGACGAGACAAGCCAAGCAAATCTATGCAAATACGCCAGAATCAATGAATGTGCATTCATTATAATATATGTTTGCTAATATTCAAAGCTAATTGAAATGGATCAAAAGTTTGGAAGCTCTCAAGAGTTGCAGATTATTGTGAATGTGCATGTCCAAAAATGAGCACTGCAGTCCAAATAGTGGGTTGGAGCCAGAGACTGTATATTAAATAGGTTGAATCCCTACAATACAGACTCTGGAGTTGGAGTTCAGTGGCTGCCTGTCTGCCTGGCTGCCAAACTCCATTAACATATTGCTCAATTTGACCGTTACAAACATCTACTCCTTCTAAAAGATTACTGCTGATTTCTTACAAGTCATAAACAGACATTAAATCATTCAATGAACATTCTGCATTAATTTTAACTCTTATAAATGTGAAACAATAACACAAGTCACCTACCGGAATATAAATTTCAAAGGAGAACAGTGCACCAAAAGTGATGTTGTCAGAGAAGCGAATATTTCAACTTAGCATGTTTTCTTAATCTCTGATGACACATCTTGGTCATTTTATGATTTATTGCAGGAAATATATTACAGATTTCTCCTTTAAGTGAGGTCTGGACAACCTATTATGTCTCCTCTACCAGTCAGGTGTTATTTGACTGATCCATCCTCACCGGTCCAACTCTGCGTCTCCTGCATCTCCATTCCCAGAAAAAGGGAGTGGGTCGGGCCGTCCCCGCTCATAGCCAAAACACTATGTCATCACCAGGCCCGGTTGTGTGACTGGACAGGGCAGGATTTAGCGCTGCATGCCTCATCCATCTTTAGCTCTCCCAGCCTCTCCCACTAAAACGGACAGAGATGGATGAGCTCGCTGGAGCTCTGCTCTCCCTTTCCACTCACTCCCTCACCTTGGGAAACTTGCTTGCCCCTGGTCTGGTCCTTGGCACCATGGCATGGCAGTTTGCTCCTCCCTGTCTCGTGAAGCCCTCCACTTTCTGTTTCTTTCAAAGTTTCTTTGACCCCCACGATAACTGATATGATCTCTTCTTCTTCTTCTTCGTCTCCACTTGAAACACTCGACCATGTGCATTCCATCTCTGTGGTCAATTCCTGTGGCTTTCCCACTAGCTAGACCCTCTTTTGCGTCAAATCAACAGCCATGCTAGTGGCTCTGTGAAGCTGTTAGCACATTATTGCTTTTAGCTAAATGCTAACGCCAGCATTGCAACACGATGACAGTGCTAACATCCAGATTTTAAGCAGGCTCTTACAAAGTTAGCTTAGCATGTCAGTATGCTAACTGTACTTAACACACAGCTGTGCTTTACATGTGCTTTATAACATGCTTATTGTAAGCAGCAGGTGTAATTGCTGCCTTCAAACAAATCTCATGAGCTTGTGGTTATGACATGGGACATCACGTAAGCCAGGCCTACACCACACATGCCAACCCTCTTGATTTTCCCAAGAGACTCTGTTTTCTCCTGGGATCACAAAGTTTGTGTTATCACAACTTGTTTCTGACACTGTATAACATGTATATGCCTTACAACTCTGTGGTCTCCACCTGGATAAAAATACAGCGACACCAAAGGTCACCCCCCTCAGTGAGTGAGAAAGAATTCCCATGAAAGAATTCCTGATTCTTACAGAAAGTTTTAAAGGAAAGATTTTTTTTTACAAAAAAATGTGTAAATTACTCATAATTTGTGTGTTATTTACACTAAATTTGAAATTGGACTAACTAAGGCTTAGTGCTGTGGTCCCTGTCTGTTAAACTCAGGTTTTTCCTTTTTTTTTTTCCTTCCTATTCTTGAGGTCTCACAGTTTGATGTACACAGTGTTTGGCATTCAAGTGGTTAGACAATAGCAATGTAAATTAACTTCCTTGGCCTCTGTCATATGTGAAACATCAGCAGGCTCATCATAACTTTTATGAAACCATATCTTTCAGAAAAATTACACTTTGGAGAGGGGTGTTCATATGACTCTTGTAATGAACACAGCAAACATGATGCCACTGGAGGTTGTGAATGTCTTCCATATTCACCATACCACCTTATTTTAGCATGCTAACATTTGCTGCTTAGCACTAAACACAAAGTATAGTTGAGTGTGATGAGAATGAGTTTTGCAGTTACATAAACCAGTCCAAGTATTGGACTAAATGAATGCCTGTACCAAATTTCATGGCAAATTCTGTCAGTACTATTCACTCAAAACCACAAATGTCATCCTCATGGCGGTGCTAGAGGAAAAGTGAGGGGATCACCAACCTCATTCGGCTTCATTCTCTGAGGACCATGAATGTCTGTACAGAATTTCATGGTAATCCATCCAATAGTTATTGAGATATTTCAGTCTGGAAAAAAGTGGTGGACCGACCAGTTCAGACCAGCATTGCCAGTGCACAACAATCTTACAGGAGCATAATGGACATCTTTCTTATTTGACAGTCATGTGGTTTGAGACTTTAAGAGGAAAGTGTACTACTTCTCACAGTAGCCAAGTCAAAAACTTTTTGCCTTTCGCTCCAGCATCTGTCAGTCATCTAGATGAATTGTGTGCTAGATGATAAATGAAGGCAATCTGCAACAAAGTGTTCTGAACATGTGTTGTGTCCTGTTATTTTAATTTAAAAAGATAGATACTGCCAAGAGGAAACACCTTAATACAAAGAATTATTACAGTACTTGGGAAATATTTTGTCTCTGTGCAAGCTTTGGACAGTTGTAAATCAGTGTCATTACTCCTGCTTTTGATGAATAGGCTGATCAGGCAAGGCTCTATCCCGGTGTAAGCTTATCACCCCAGAGCTCATCCTGTTCGGCTAACCTGGCCACTGTAGAGCAGCCGAGGACAAGCAAACCCTCTCCAGGGGCTAATCTCCCAGGGAATCCAGGATTATGGGCGTCACTAATAGCGAATCCCCCTACACACTAAGCTGAGCCAACGGCTTAGTGGGGTTAGAAGGTTCTCTCCTCGTCTCCCTCTGTCTTTTGGTCTGACTCAGCTGTCCAGGTATGGACTGACAAAGACGTTCCTGCTGTGAACCACAGGGACAAAGCTCAAAAAGGATGTCAGGAGCTGGAGGTGTGTGCAAAAACAGCAAGGTGAGAAGTGATGCCCGAGTTTATTCAGACTCTACAACACACAGCAGGGCCAATGTGCTATTTTTCTTGACTCTACAAGGATATGTTTGGATAGCACAGCTGAACGCAAGGAAAAGATTTATCTGAATTCATGACTGACAAATGGTGCGTAAAACTGTTTTTTTTTTTTTTTCTTGCTCAGCAAATCAGAGTTGCAGACAGGCAAGAAACATTACATCCAGGTTAAGTTTGGATGGTGTTTAGTGTATGACAGTGACAAACAACACTTTCTGCACCAGTTTCAGTGACTGTCACTCATTGCTGCATGCAGTCAAAGTCATGAGTTCTTCATCTAGACTACAGATGGCACTATTGCCTCAGTATAGTTGGCACTGAATACCAATATCTCATATTGATGATCTATCAAACTGATAACTTTTATTCCCCTTTTACAAGTTCATAAACCTATTCAAGTAGAGCAATATTTACATGGGAGCTACAACAAAAAAGAATCACTCTGCATAAAATCAAGGAGCTTTCACCCTGTAACTCTTCAAAAAGAGCTTCATTTGGCCTCAGCACTTTTCCTGTAAAAAAAAAATATATAACTCAAGTCAGTTTATGCTCAAACGTCCCCTGGCTTTCATTGGTTCCGCCAGATTGGTGAGGCAAATCAAATACAGACACATTCATCCACTGACCAAGGCCAGAGAGTATTAAAAAGTTGAGAAAACGGCTTTCCACACTCGGGGCTTTGAGCTGGTGACCTCTCTCAATTTAAAAGGCGTCCAAAAAAGACCATAAACTCAACACTCAAGTTTTCCATCAGCCGAAGAGTGAAATTATGAGACAATTGCCGTGACTTAATAAACAAAAGAGATGGAAGTAACAGCTGACCCTGCACGGGTGAGTGACAACTTAAGATGATCATGTGGATCAATTCAGATTCAACAATTACAGAACCCAGTGAACTAAGCGGACTAACAGCAGAGGAAACCGGCCTCTCATAGCAATAAGATGTCTTTCTTCCCTGCTTGTCATTGAAGTTCCCAATTCCATGAATGTATTTTTTTTTTTCCAACTTGTGGCGTGTTAATTACTGGCAACAATCTCAGAGGCTCCCTAAACTGAAATGACAGAGGTGTTCTTCAGTGTGTTGAAGTTGGTTCAGCTGCTGTCCAGGGTAATTGAAAGGAAGGATTTCCCAGCTGGAATCACTGGGGAAAGAAGAGGTGCTTTTTAATGCTTTTTAATGTCTCTCATCCTTCTCCAGGATAATTATAGCAGGTTCAGGTGTGTCAATGAGTGTTACTATGGGGGGCAACGTCACTATTTTGATACAGCGAATCCCAAAAAAACAACAACTGACTAACTGCTCAAAACACCCTGGAAGAAAATGCATTCTCAACTCAGCAGTCAGTCCTACTTTTATTAAGACATTTTGATAGATTAGACAAAAGAAAAAAGTTTTATTAGATAAAGATGTTTCATTTACAGATAGTATGGAAACCAGTTAAGGACCTCAGTGCACTTTGTCTTTATAAATAGCATTTACTGTACAGCTTGTTATCTTTTCTGGTCACAGAGTTATAGTCTTGTGTATGTGCTAATCAGTGATATTACTTCAAGGTGAACCTAAAAGACAGGGACAGGACGGGAGGGACATAATCCAGACTAAGGGAAATTATGGTTGGGTTAACACTATGTAGGAGTTGTTTAAATAAGTTAAAGTACTTGGAATTTGCTGTTTCCAGATGGGTGGGGGATTCTTTGCACCTGAGGGAAACAAATGTCTTCCATTGTCCGTGTCAAGTTCAATCAATTACAGAACCAAACTTTAAAGGATGAAGAACAAAAAAAAACTGTTTAAGATCCAGTTCTGGTCACATTGCAAGGCTATTTGAGCTGCCGTGTTGCTCCGAGTGGCTGTGAGTGAACAGGAGGGGAAGGCGTGGAAGAGGGCATCTAGGACATGGTGATCTGCATGGACTCCAGCATCTCCTCCACCGCCTTCATGGAGCACTTGTTCTCCTTGGTGCCACGACCAGCCAGCTGCACGTCAGAGAGGGAAGGTGAGAGTCAGAGAGACGAGTGGGACAGAGACAGAAAGAGTGGAGGGGAGAGGAAAAGAGAACACCAGCTCGTTAGGTCTGTCAGCCAACTAAAGCAATGGAGAGCCAAACACACTTCAACACAGCAAAATCATTTGCAGTTTGCAAAGCTAGACGCAAAAATAATCAGACAACAGTGGTCATTAGATAAAATTGGTAAACAGATCATGCAATGTAAGACAAAACCTATAATCTGAGGACTTTTCCTCGACTGTTGCATAAGTGCCATTTTATTTCTCTGAGAGCTCCGAGACAGGATGCCTACATGATTAGTCCACTTCCACGGCCTCTAGTCTAGGAGTACATTACACTCTCGGCTCTAATTTCTGCACTGTGTCCAAAGGGTTTCACAGGAAGTGCCGCAAATTATAATCCACAAGCACGTCCAGGATTACTCATGCATGCACAAACAGGCACACACTTTTTCTACCCAATTAAACTTTGCCACAGAAAAGGCATCCCCCTCAAAAATACCAAATTTAAAGACAACTTCCTTAACCTTGGGCAGGGGATAGAATAAAGGGTCAGTCTAATTAACCTCACTTCACCCATATTTATATATAGACATAAATCTCTTATGAAATCTTTCTAAAAGTGTTTCCAAACTTCCCAAATGGGTCACAGACCTGTTTTTATTGGGTCGCCAATTAACATAGTAAATTGCATACCAAATTTACCCAAACAGGCAGGAGCATTTATTTACCTCAACTGCCGATGGTAACTGGGCTTTAAGGTTTAAATGCAGAACTTTTACTTGTAATTGAATATTTTCACAGTGAGGGCCACAACCTCCACCACCAACCAACTGCACTTGTGTGTCACTGTCTGAGCCCTTAAGACAAGACATCACATTTGTTATTCACTTGCCCAGTTGAACAACTGTATGAGGCATCATTTGCCAAAATACAGAGTTTACTTGCCCAGGACTGCATTAATGTTGAGTCCTGCTCCAGCCTTTCAGTGGACAGTGCAAGTTCATTAAGAGGTGGTGAGAAACTAACATTATTCCAAAAAAAATGCTAATTTTATTATTGCTATGCTGTGTTTTTATAATGAACTAAATACATTTCATATACATTGAAAGTACATGGTTTGTTGTATTATTTACCACAAATTTATAAATGTAGATGTTATGGCAGTTCATGATGTATTTTTGTGCATTTGGGACACCAAATTCTTCTTTTGGATCTTGAGCTGAAGCATTGCAGAACAGCAAAGGACAAGCAGAAGGCAATAGCTCTGCAGGGTTCTTTCAATTAAATCATTATGAAAACACCATTAGCCCGAGTCAAACACATGCAGGAGGGGATACTGTTTCAGTGCTGCCTCTGGACAAGAGAGCACATTCTGTATGTCCTCCAAGGTGAGAGATGAGAATGTGTGCACACTCAGACAGAAGCACACACCCCCATTGTAAACATAATATTTCAATACTTGAAACACACACACAGTTGGCTGAAGAAATTTAAATCTTGTGCCCTCACCAAACCCATCTTGGCTTTCTTCCAAAACCACAGACAGTCCTTCCTTCACAACAGACAACACTCAACCCTATGTTCAACATAAAGCCATGCTTTTGACACTGTGAGGTGTTTATTCATTCAACCTTTGGCCCCTCTCTGGCTTCTACAAACAGGAACCAACTGTAGCCTAAACCTAGCCTATACTGTATTTCCATGGCAAAAGTTTTTTCCTTCCTCTTTTGCCAAACTAACTTGGAGAGGGCAGTTGGCTAAGGTGTGCAATTGGCTACGTAATTTCCAAGTGTGACTCATTCTTCTAGATTTAGGGTGTGTGTGTGTGGTGGGGTAGCCATAATGATCAGTGCATTTCATTGCCTTGCTGCCTAATGCGCCATTACCCCGGGCCCGGTAGTCAATTATCTCCTCAGCCTGAGGTGAGACCACCACATTAACTCCTGCCCTGTTCTACAACAGCAGGAGCAGACCAGACAGCTCCACATCTATTTAGAGCATCTGATAATAGAGTCATGACGCAGCGGGAGCCTGTGGTCCGTGACAGAGGAGCTAATCAGAGAATCTGTTTAGAGAGTTAGGGCAGGAGGGCAGGCCACGTAGAGCTGCTTTGAAGCCCCCTGCACCTACAACCCCTCACATCTCCACCTCTCTTACATGACAAGTAACCCCACTGAGGTAATTAAAAAATGGGCCTCAGTTAGACGTGACCTCTCGCTGACGTCTGCTCCCACTTGCACTCACCTGCCCACCTTTTTCTCTCCCTGAGGTATGACAATCACCAGGTACCGGGGGCCTAATAAAAGTGGACGACTGACACGAGCAACGCTTTAAAGGGGCCATCAATCAGCGAGCACAAGCCCACAGCAGCCTGCAGCTGTGTGACAGAGGCCCACACCGCCACTCCCTTTTAAAAGATCTCAGAAGAAGTCATTTAACTGGAGGTGGGGAGTGAAAAAATAAAGGAGGCAACCTTACACCTTGTCATTTTAACTTCGTCTCACACAGCAACCACAAAAACATCTACAAGTGCGCATGTGCCAGTCTTCCATACACACACTATACATACACAATCCCAGTACAACCTCAGACACTATTACCAGGCAACTTCAACAAATACAAGAGGTTAAAGACAAGGGCAGAAACAGAGGGGTGGAGTGAGGCTCATATCATGCTCTCTGAAGGGCAAAGGTGTGACTGACAGAGGTGTCTCATTATCATCACCAGGGGGTCAAAACCGCATATAGTCAAAACTTAGACCCTTGCGCCTTGTCCACTGGCCTGTGAGAGCAGCTGAAGTATTTCAGTCTGTCATCATAACAGATCAACTCAAACTATTTTCCTCTGGGCCTTTACAGCACGGCCTGCTCCTGACAGTGATGTCCACATCAGCTTCCTTGACACTTGTTAAAACTTAAGTCTTGCTAATCAATTGAGATGTGAAGGATAAATATGTTCAATAACAAAGGATTGGTGCATAATAGGGCTGCAAATAATGATCATTTTCATTATTGTTCAATAAAATAATATAATAAAATAATAAATATAAAACATCAGAAAATTGTGGAAAATGCTGATAACAATCTTCAAATTGCTTCTTTTGTCCAGTCCAGTCTAAATCCCAAAGATTCTTCCTTTATGGACATTACAAAGAAAAGCAGCAAATCCTAAGATGCTAGAACCAGCAAATGTTTGACATTTTGCTTGAAAAATTACTGAAATGATTAAATTATTGATTAATCAAAATAGGTGGCAATCGATTTTCTTTCAATCGACTAAACATTGCAGCCCTAGCACTGAGCTGCAATTAACTTCATTATCGATTAATCTGTTGATTCTTTTCTCAATTAGTCAGTCAGTTGTCTGGTCCATAAAATGTCAGAACATGGTGAAAAATGTTGTTAGTGTTTGTGTTTTTCAAAGCCAAAAATGATGTCCTCAGATGCTTTGATTTAGATACTCAGTTTACTGGTAGAGAGGATTAAACAAACCACAAAATATTCACATTTAAAAAGCTGAAATCACAGAATTTGGACATTGACACAAAATGATTAATTGATTAGCAGAATAGTTGGCCAATAATTTAATAGTCGATTAATAATGACCAATTGATTAATTGCTGCAGCTCTAAGGTATTGGTAAAATCAGAAAACAAGTTCATTTTGCTTTATTGCAAAGTGTTGTTTGACAACTGAAAACTACTCCCATTTTAGTACAAAGAATGTACTAAGGCAGTGTGTGAGTAGCAGATAGCTATCTATTTGATTCATTACAGCCAACCTCACCAAACACAGATGTGTGTACCCTGTTTGTGGGCAAACCCTCTCCCACACCTCCTTGGCAATAAAGAAAATATTTAAGCAAGGAAAGCATGTGCTACACTACTGGTTATACTGCTGTATAAATCCTATAATAAGTTTCAGACGAAGTCCTGAAGTTATGTTATGGGTCTGTTTTTGTTTGATGTACTTACAGTACACAGACTGGCAACTGCCAATGATTGATTCTTAACAAGATTGAAAAAAATTGTATTATTTGTGTAATATGACGACAAAAAAAGAGTGTCAATTTAGAGACAGTAACAGGACCTTTGACAGGAATTAGAGGACTTTTGTTGTCTCAGTCACGCATGTTATCTGGCTGTCAGCCCTTCACCTTACCCTTCTACTTAACTTCAACTCTCCTGTCAAAATCCTTCACTTATTTTCTTAAGATATTTGGATGCTCCCTCCAAATATGATTTTCTTTTTTCACACTTTGTCCCTCTCCCTCTTTTGGGCCTCAGATTTATGATTAAAACTTAGCAGTTTTAGACATCCATCTTGTCCCCTGCTGGGATCAAAGACTCTCTAAGACAGTAAGGTCAGGCCAGCGAGTAGAACTGATCAAAGCGGAGCAGTTTGGACTAGACATCAATCGAGACATCTGATTGACTGATTTTGTTGACAAAGCCACCTGTACATTTTTTTCTGTTTATCAAGATCAAGATTTAAATCTCATTCTTACACACTAAGTGTTATTTTAAACAAAACAGACTGTGTCTCTTCAGTTCCACTTAGGCTCAGACCTAAAGGAACAAGTAAGCGCTTCAAGCTCTACCATGACACTTCTACAGGAGATCCAAAGGAGGACAGCCATTCACCGTGACGTTACTCACATGCACGCTTTTTCCAGCGGGGCCCTCATACTTGCCTCAGTGCTCAACATGTGAAATGTGTCTATGAGTGTGGTGAGACGAGGTCTTTAGAGGCTCAGCAGGGTGCCTCTTTCGCTCTCTCAACAGGACCCACACATGCTGAACAAGAAACCGCTTATTACATGTTTAACTGTTGATGCCCAAATAAGCAACACATATGGCCCACACGGCAAATAGGATTTCTTTTAAATATGCTTTTATACGTGGGTTGCCGTGACAACAGCATAAACAATTTTAGTAATACCATCTGAACAGCTCCTCACTTTTTCCCCTCTTTGCTTTATGATACGTGAGCACAAATGCAAACACACTTTCATCGTTATTTGTTGTTCCTTGTTCGCTCGCTCTCTTGCTCTCTGGAGTCACGTACAACATATAACACAAGGGTCCTAAAATCTTTCCTCTTACGGATACATAGATGAAGACGAATGGGTTCACTGGCCCCAAGTTAATTAATTTCAAGGATGCCTACCTGGGCAGATATCTTAATTTGTGAATTGTGTATTAAATGTATAAATGGAAAAAGAAACCCTGCCCTCTTGATGGCTGTCCATTTCGTTATAGCAGCTGTTATAGTAGTATTATTGATTAGTTTGATATTAAGTCAATACAGGCTGGTAATGCCAAATTTTACCAGTAGCACTGCTAAAGAGTGGAACATAGGAGCTTATGAAATGAGTGTGGAGTTGCAAGTCAGTGAGTTTTCACAACAAAAATGTTTCACAATAAAGGCCTTGCTAAGAAATTAAGGGTTCTTGTCCACTGAAATGCTAGAAAGCTTTTAATTTGTTGTTGATTTCGTATTAACAGCATAATGCACTTGAGCTTTAACAGGGCAAATGTGATCGTATCAAAACAATTCCGCTACTGACAAACTACCTCGCTAATATAGCAAACGTGATAAACAGGAGTGATATGTTATATTGTAGTTATAATTTAAAATGTAAAATGATGGGGTGATTGTTGATTAACTTTCTTGCAACACAAACTAGTTAGAAATGTAGTGCTAAGACACTGCTCGACTCTACGACCGCACACTTCCACACACGCACAAGACTGTTAGTGTACAGATGAGGTACTAATCTGCCATCACGGTTTTCGCCAGAAATTATTTCATTAGCAGTTTTTTGGAAGTATTGGGCTTACAACAGGATAAATGAAACTTGGATAATACTGCTTAAGTTTTTAAACAGATATTTTGCCACTTCGATTTGCTCTTGAAAAAACAGGAGTGTCTGGATTTCATGTTCTGGATTCATTCTAGGTTCACATGGTGGCAACACAATATGAGTAATAGATATACAATCATTCTGGGGGGGTGGGCTTGTTTTTTGTGTCATTGGTTTTCATGATCAGTGACAAGAAAGCATTAATCCTGACTTCCAATCACGTATTCTTTATGAATACTAGCCAATAATATTTTGCATCTGATCAGTCTGTGCATCCCTAATTAAGATCTATACGTAAGCTTGTGAATTTGCTGGGGACCTCCTGCATTCAGTCTAAGGGCACTGAAGGGTCACTGAACTTTTCTGAGAACTGAGAACTCGACAACTCTCTGCTACAGTGTAGTGTGATTGTTGTCCTCAGAGAATCAACTTGTGGCTGTGCGAGAAGCTGATCTGTGAAGCTGGGGTGTGGAATTAAGTCTTAGCAGACACTGTGGTCTTAAATCAACACATTAACTGTAAACGCACCCAGACACGCTGAAAGACACTCGGGTTGTTATTACAAAACTGCAAGTCAAAGGCATCCTTCAGGGCTGCTGTGCATTCGGGGGTCATTTGGTGGTAGTGGTGAATGCTTTTCACATACTATGCAAATGAGGGGATTTCTGGATGTCTGGATATTGTGTGCAAATAACCCATGAAAGCTAAAAGACAACAGAAGAGTCATAAGATAATAAAATTGGTGGTTTTCACTGTCTGGTGGAATGAAGGGGGCATGTGGGAAAAGGCAAAAAGATGTTTCACAGTAGAAGATATGGAGGTGAGACAAGAACTAAATATATAGTGAATCTAGACCAATGTTTCTCAAACGGGGTTACTACTGTCCCTAAGGGTACTCTGGAGTGCTCTAAGTTAGGTTTTTAAAGAAATCATAATTTAAAAAATATCAGCCATGCATAATTCCTAAAATAATCCTACCACAGTAAGTTCAATAAAAAAAATGTTCATCTAAGTTTGATTAAAGCACATTTTACAATCAATATTCTTATCTTCAATGTAGTCATTAACTGCCAAAAACCCTCAGAAGAGGAAAGCAACAAATACAATCACATTCAATGAGAGCAGGAAGTCGGTTTCAGTGTTGATTGACTGATGAAAATCTAGAAAATGGATTTGTGGTTAAAAGGTAGCAGCAATACAGGTGAAAACACAGTGAAAGAAGTTGAATATAAAGCTAAAACAAAGTCCAAAAGCACCATCGGTGTCAGAAAGCATATTTTCAAGGGATTTACCTCAACAAACTGACACAGATGGCGCAGAGCTGTACTGTACCTCTTTATATAGAAATGTTTCTAACGAAAATGCTTTGAGCTGATCACTGGGCACTTTGACACATCTGATTCCAGTGAATAATTTCCAATGAGAAACATGCTACCTTCTTCTTCTTCTTCTTCTTTTGGATATAAAATGTCATCACATCATTTTATCCTATTAGACATTTGTGTGAAATTGTTGATATAATTAAGTGTCTAAATTCTTGAGAAATTGCCAATAAAGTCACAGTGACCTTGACCTTTGACCACCAAAATCTAATCATTTCATTCTTAAGTCCAAACAGATGTGTGTACCAAATTTGAAGAAATTAACTCAAGAAGTGCATGAGATCAAACCTAATGAAAATCAATATTCGACTCACCTTATAAGCTCTATTTATCTGAGAGGCAGCCCAAGCAGCATACTTCATATTGTCCTTCTTCACCTTGGCACTAACTTTTGGACTGGCAGCGATGTGACTTGCAGACTAGAGGGGAAAAAAGAAAAGGGGAAGAAGAAGAAGTAAAGGAGAGAACAGGGGGAAGGGGTGTTCTTATATCAAAACTTGGTGAAACAGCAATAAAAGCGTAATTGAGATGAATGTGCAACCACTCTTACCATCTACCACTCCACTAGTCATTGTGGCAGAATGGAGAGAAAAAACAGACCTTGGCCTGATGACACAGGAGAAATCATTTATGGGGAGGAAAAAGTGAGTGCTTTAATGCTTCATACGTAAATTGTCACTTAACGGGGCCTAATTTCTCCAACACCATCGATTCCCGGCGATGAAAGGACCTTGTATGTCTTCTTAAAAAAAAAAAAAAAGCGGCGTGCAGTTGAGAGGAGCACTGTGTGAATCACGGTCTCTGCCTGCCCCGACAGCTCTCCTCCGAACCACAAATCCCATGTCTTTCCCATGTTCCTGCCATCATCTCCACACAGCAAACCCCAGAGGGCTTACCCTGCCTGCACTTCAAAGCCCTCTCTACCAGTGCGCTGAAACTTTAACTACACACCAATCAACCTGGCCCTGTTTTTTCTATCAAATGGTTTGGCTTCTGTATTTTTTAGTAAGCATTTTCTTTACCTCTTTTTTTTTAACCCAAGAGAAACCTTAATTTAGATTATGTCAACCCAGACAGGCTATCCCCGAATAACAGTGTGCACCATTATGGAGGGGAATCCCCACGCAAGTGTTGTGAGTAACTAACCCAAAACCCAACTGTGGTGAGGTCAGTGCTACCAGGTCTTCTGTTGAAACTGACTCAGACTTTGTTGAGATGGTGAAAGTTTCCTGCCCTTTCGCTGAACCTCTTGCACCTGTCAAGATCTGGACCACCGAGACTGACAATCTGCAAAACACTCTCTTTAGACAGTTCTGTGACTGATAAAGAATAAACTCCCACCTGAAGTATCCATTAAAGACCCGAGTGTCAGTGGATGACTTGTCAGGAAATGGTACAGGGCCTGCTCTGTCTCCAGACGAACGTTGAGAGTTAACAGAAGCGAAATGTCTTGGTGTGACCCTGCTCTGCTCCTCCTGTATTCTACACCTCGGAGCGCTTTCACAGGGTTCGGGGCTGCTACGAGGTGTTTGGACTACCTGAAGACTCCCAGTGCAGTGTGGAGGAAAACACTGGGGCTCTCTGTGTTAGACCTGCTTCCCCTCTCCATATTTTACTCCCTGTGCCACTTGGTTTGTGTTTTTATGTCAAGTCTCACTTACATATGATGCATTGGCACTAGCAGACAACATCCTGTTTAAACAAATACGTAGATGAAAGGGCCAGGAGTACAATCAAACTGGCACCTGGTTGGATAATTTGCCAGTGACAAAATGCTTGCAGCAGTTGTACTGCTCCCTCTCCTGTGCTTTCCTCTCTTTTACTCCGTGACTACTTTATTTATTCAAGTCATAAACATAAAAAAAAAGTCTCACCGAAGGGGTATTATTACGAAAATAAAGAGCTCCAGAGGGGCAGACTTTTCCGATGCTGGAGTTCACCGTCTGAGTCAGCAGTGAGCTGACCTGTCTGAGAGCCCCTTCTTTGCTCCCCCCCAAACACACACACACACACACACACACACACACACACACACACACACACACACACACACACACACACACACACACACACACACACACACACACACACACACACTGAATACAGTCTTGCTTGACATACTCAGTGGCCAGCCTCAACCTTGACAAACCACAGGGTTACAAAAAAGGTTCTGCTGTTTTTGTTTTTTCTTTCTCTCCCTCTCATTCTCTCCCATTTTCTCTCCATGCAAAGCAGTACTCACCATGTACAGACCAAACAATGCCCTCATGTTTCGGTTGTTGAGCCTCAGTGCCTGGGCGAAATACTTTCTGGACAGCTCCAGGTTTTCCAGCCCCCCCTGAGTGTACTTCACCTGTGTGAGGAGGCATTAAACACGGCCAATAAGCTGTGCTAAAGGGCAGCTCTAGCAATGACAGCATGACATCTGAATAAGCAAGACGTGACAACCCCATGTAAACACATCTCCTTTCATGAGCCTATATTCCCAGTGATGTTGAGTGCGTGTCGGTGTCTCCTGGTGTTACAGAGAGGTACCATTCACAGAGAGCTAACATTTATTCCACAGTTTGCCCCCAGGTTTGATGACGGACGTCCAGGCGGGTACCTACCTCAGCGTACTGCTCACAGTACAAGTGATTGTGAGGGTTGGTCATCATCAGCTCCTCCAGACAAAACGCAGCTTTTCCATAGCTGTGGAAATGACAAGGAAAACAGTAAGCCAATTGATACAGCTGTGGATGTGTCATCCTTTAGTTTGCTCAACTGTGAAGCACAACATCTATGCCCAATAAATTTACAGGTATGAATCTGAATTGAAAACTACATGGGGTATGGGTCAATTTACAAGCGATGGACTTATAGCCTATATTGCACAGATCAGTAAAGACCCACCACATGACGCAAAGTTTATTTACAGGCTTACAGTTAAGGTTACTCAGTCCAGACAGCTGGAAAAGGTAAAAGTGTGGTGATTCTCCCTCCTTTGGGGACACTGAGGATCAATCTTGTCCGTCTGTGTGTTTTTTCAGCCTTTAATGTGTAGTTAACTACCTTCCTGAGGTCAGCACTACAGTAAGAGCTGGCACACTGTGCCTATACTCAGATGAGATCACTTCTCAGCAGCAGACTGCTGAGCTGTTGACCTCACACTAATCTGCTGCCACTCCACTTCTAATACACAGTTTCCCCTTCACAGCCCCAGGCCAAGACGAGCTAAGATACAGTATATCATTGAACACAAAGCTATAAAACGTCTGTGTACCTAACAAAACAGAAGCCAACACACACACACAGCCAGGCAGAAGCAGACCTAGCAACAGTAAATGGGGCAACGTGGGCTGTCTATCAGCACATCCAAACAAAAGTTTAAGATGTAGTTCGGAGTGGGGTTTACAGGGTACCTATTAAAGTAGATTGGCGGACAGTATGCCCCCAGTTTGAAGAAGCAGCACAATTACCAGCGTAGGAAGATAAGCAATGTAAAGCTATGGACAGGGTCAGCAGCAAAACATTTTAGCCACCTAATAAAACCCAGTATCAGCTTAAGTGTATGCTATATTTCTAATATTTTCACTACTTCACCTTGCCGTCAGATAGCCTTTTCTGAAAGGACACCACTCTCTCACAAAACCAAACTCAACTGTCAAAATCAGTAATTTTATCTCAAAGAACACGAGTTGCCGGTCAACCACTCAAAAGTTCATTTGTCTTATTCTGTAACTTTATTTTGAAAGGTTAATTCGTATTCACTGAAGTCACAGAAGAACACAAACAAACTGAAAGATCAGGGTAGTGGTAGACTCACAACTGCTGTGTTCTGCAAAGTAAAATTACTGATTTTGCCAGTGGTGTTTGGTTGAGAGAGGGCGATGTTTGGCTTATATACTGGTGTACACTTAAACTGAGTCTTTTTTTTAGGTGGCTAAAACATGTTCACAAACTCCACAAAAGTCCTTAGCTTCCTCCACTAATACCCCTGTGTAATTCTCCAAACTGGGGTCGTGCTGACTGCCATTTACTGTATGTAACAGACAGTGTACAAGTGCCTCATACAACTTACTTAAAAATCTGAACTATCCCTTTAATGTTATTCTAGCAGCCAAGCTTTCACTTCTTATGCAATGCCATTTTTTTAAATTTTGCTTTGCACAATTTAACATGTTTCAGAATTAATCTTATCAGTTAAAAGAAAACCCAAAAGACCGCTGCTTGCGTCAACAGGCCCCTACTCTGCGATAGATGGGGAGCAATTTCACTTGTGAGAAACGAGGGAAATGCTAAGATGCAAGAGGGCTTTTTGCGGGAACCAAATGTTGCCTGCCACAACATGAACAACCTATCAGTCTATTTAAAGTGTGCCATGGTAACTAGCTGAAAGATTAACAGCATAGGAGGGAAAGGAAGGTGGGGACAGAGAAAGAAAGAAATAAACAGGGGGAAGGGGGTTGAGTAGAGGGGGGAGATCAGAGGGCTTGGAAGGTTGGGGGGCTGCTTACAATTACCACTTCCTCTCCATAAAGACTTTCAGATGTGCTCATGCAGTGGCCGTGGCCTGCTCCATCAGCCATCAACCAGAATCTTGTACCAGAGCCAGACCCTTACCTCTTCTACTCTTCCTCTAAGCCATCTAACCCCACCATCACCGAGCTGCTCTCCTAAGCTCACTCCTCACCACAGTGCTCGAGTAAGGTTGTAGCCACCATCATGCGCGAGACTGTAAGAATTGTATTTGTTTCTTTTGGAGGTTAGCAAAACCATCAGCAGTGGCTTTCTCCCCCATTTCAATACCACATTCTGACTGCATATAAGACAAAAATGGATTCAGACTGGGCAAAGTATGTTTGAAAAAAATGATTACTATTTATCCTGTAATTCTGGATGACCAGTCCAATTTTGTTGAACAGTCTCATAAGCTGGGTCAGAGCGAGAGCCAGCAGCAGATTCCAACACTGCAATACTGAGGGTTTCTACACCTTTTCCAAAGTAAAACTCGAGCACTTTTCAAGCATTTTCAAGGTGAATTTTTAAGCTTTTCCAACACCTTACAACTGTGATAAATTACATTTATATACATATACTGTATATGCTCAAAATGATTAGATCTTATTCCATTTCTTCATCATACTGCTATTATTCTGTAAACATCCCAAATCCCAAAGTTTTGTGATAGAATTCTACAGGAGGTTGACAAATTGACAAAGGAAAATAAAGTTTCATGTTTTTAAATGTGTCATGTAAGTAGACATGCCATCCTACAGATTGGCTGAACAATGACCTGACAAATAATCTCCATTTCAAAAAATTATTTTCTCTTATTTATGTTTTCATATTCAAGAGAATGATCAATGAAACTGCAACCTCCCAACATGTTCTTGTCGTCTGTTAAAGAAGCAACATGTAGCAATAGTGCGTGCAGGAATTAGCACTGCAGTCCAAATAGTGCATTGGAGCCATAGACTATTCATTTATTAGGGTGAAATCCTATTTAATGTCACACAGGCTGCAAGAACACTGCAGGAGCGCAGGACGAGTGCAACATTGTAAACTGACAATCACAAGCCACGACGAGTCCTACACTGTAATTTGATCAGCTGTCAACAGAAAGTTAAGTCTGTTATCCTGAAAACAAAACTTTGGGTCAGAGCTCTGAGAATATACACCCTGGAGTTAACATATTGCTCAGTTTAACAGTTATGAACATCTACTCCTTCTACGAGATTATTAAAGATTTCTTTTGACTCTTAAACACTTACTTGCTCATTCAACGAACATTCAGCATTAATTTGAACTAGTTAATGTGAGATAGGCAAATAAAAACAGTTATTCTGACCTGGGATAAACATTTCAAAGGGGGACATCACAGCTGTAGCACTTTTGTCAGAGGAACCAGTACTTCAACTGTGTTTCCTGATCCCTGATGACATATGATCATTTTATGATTTATTATAGTAAATATAATACAGATTTCTCCCTTAACCTCACACTCACTTTTCCATCAGAATTTACATATCAAAAAACGACTGAAAGATCACATTAAGCTTAGGCACATATGCAAACTGGCGAGCGAGACTCGAGCGGAGTCGTCTTCATATTGTGTGAAAAGGAATCCTGACTTATTTAATTTCCTTACGTAAAAAGTGAACTATTCAGTCAAAGAGCGATTTCTTATAAATGCAATGCTATTACGATTTCAAGCAGCTCAAACACTTTACCCAAAATCCAAGCACTTTTCAAACCTTGGAAACTTATTAACTTATATTAACTTATATTCAAGTGTTTTCAAGGATTTCCAGCCCCCGTAAGAACCTTGGGCTGAATACCTTCAAACAGACAAAATGATCTTCTGTCCAAATACGGCTGGTATAAGGATTGTTTTAACACTGTCAACTCAGAGGCTATTAATTACATTTTTAATGTGTTAACACTGATTCCTGCTGCGACCCAACAATGGCAGTGCAGACACACACTGCTTTGTTTATTTTTAGCTCCCAGGGTGTTGCGCAGTGAGGGGAGGAGAGTTTATTTCTCTTCCCTGCTTCTCCATCACCCTCTGTTTTCTCTGGCTTGGGGGGGAAAGAAAAGTGCCACCACCTTCTCCTGGGAATTTCACAGCAAGTGCGCTCTCTCTCTGCCCCCTGCTCTATCCCTGTGGAAAAGAGTGGCGATAATGCTGGGCTATCCGGAAGAGGAGGAGGAGGGGAAACGGGGAGTTTGTAACCAGAAATAAAGAAAACAAAGAAAAGAAATTGACACGCCTGTAGATAAGGGGGCTGTGGGAGAGAATGGTGTGATATTAGAAGTGTTGGGATAAGCTGGGAGATAATCCGCTCACCCCTGGATTTCCTCTGGCTACTACAGCAATAAAGCCTCCCAGACAAAAGCATGAAATATCCAATAAGTAGCCTTCTCACCACGCTACACATTCCTGCTGCCACTGCCGTCGTACCAGAGCAACCAAGCAACCTCAGAGTCGGCGTGCCCACACATACACACACACACATTTAAAACTATAGTTCTACTACAGACACTGCTTCACTAACTTCTGAGCCCCAGACAATTAAGAAGGGATAAAAAGTGACACAAACATTTTTTTTTTTCTTACACTGTTCTTGTCTGTCTGGCAATTCTCCTTGGCAACTGAGATATCAGTGGGAGGCCAGGGAGTCTGTCTGCTCTCGTATGTAGCAGAGGGGGGCTTAAGACTGAAATCCTATTAAACAACTCTTACGTGACAAACATGGACAGGGCTCCATTCAGACCCCTGGCTGAGTTAGGCATCTCAACGCCTTCCATTGTGGCCATCCAACGGCCCTCTAGAGATCAAGCCATCAGTCTGATGTGAAGCCCACTTAAACTGACAGATACACCTCTGACATATGGCTGCCTTACTGGAACAGATTACTGATTTTAAAGGCACTTTTATATGATAAGCATCTGTCTTAAAAGGAGGATTTCACACACAGCAGACACACCTCAAAGATTCTCTTCTGTACATTTTGTTATGAACTATCCTGTCCCCTGTTCTTTTTTTTTCTTTTTTTTTATTTTATTTTAACATCTTCTGGCTTTTCAAAGTTTCTGTTTTGAAACCAACGCCAAATACTTATTGGATCATCAAGAGAGAGCTTATTTTATCCAAACGTGTAAAATCAAACTTCAGTTTATCCATGACAGCTGGTGGAAATGTCTTGCTTGAATTGTCTATTGGCTTAAATGGATTATAATTGCAAACATAACCACAAAGAATCTGAGCTGTTGGTTCAAAGAAGGGATGTTCCTACCAACTAATTTCTGACAATTAAACAGTAATTTAAATTTAGACAAATGGGCTGGTCTAAATGTAAGATACACACTGTTGTGACTGTCCTGAATGTCATTATGCATTTCTCCAGATGAATGGTTATATGCCACATAATTCTGACACAGCCAACATACAACACCATTTTCATTTTCCAGATCAAAACACTGCCAAACTGCACTTACTCAGATGCCATCTTTGCTGGTTTATATCTGCGTATTGGTGGCAGGTAGCTGCATAGTATCTTTGAAGCAACAGTTAACTGACATTGTACATGAATAAAATATTCATAATTAGTTTAACCAACTAGTATTTCTGGTGCTGACTAGTGAATGTAGCAACATTTAATCCACAAGTTGACTAATCGCACATATTTCTAGTTCAAAGCTGTATATTACACACAGAACATAATGTAATTATGAGAGAATGTGGCCCTCAAGTCACACTGAGCAGTACTGCTGAATGGATGTATTAATACAAAAAGGTGATGTTTGTTGAGGGTGATGAATGTCTTTTTGGTCTAAATTCAAAATTGTCAATATTGTGTTCGATGCCATTAGGAAGTGAAAAGTAAATCATCCAAGAGGTTTAGGCCTAATTGATTTTAAAAATATGTTGTGGTGAATAAAATAATGAGCACTATTCTAAAATCCTTCAGTGGCTTAAATTATAAAAAAGTATTTACTCATGTTCGTTGATGTAGAGCTCTGACAACTCATGCCACGCTTCTTGGTCCCCTACAAACCTGTAAACACAAAATGACACTAAGTTCTATATCAAGTCATAAAAGTGAATTTAAAACGGTGAATGCATGTGTAACAAAGTAAAGCAAAAATGCCAGTGTTACTTTTACACTAACAAGAATGACAGTCATCGAGAAAGGAGAAAGAGTTTGCTAGAATTTTGTGCACAAGTTGTGCCAGTCCAATTGAAAGCAAACTTGGTTTTTAATTAAAATAAAAGCCAAGAGAGGTGGAGAGGAGGAGCTGTTCCTGACCCTCTCCCCCCTCTTGTAGAAACACTCACTGCTCCAGATACTCATTGAGCTCCCGGATGGCTTCAGCACTCTTCCCCTGGGCCTTCAGTATGGAGATCTTGCGCTTCCTCGCTGCCTGTAGAGCAGAGAGTAAACAGGATTAAGAACTCAGCTCCTCAAGTGTTTGTCTGAAGGGGGGCGAGAGGATGAGTGAGTGTAAGAGTTTTCAGTTTAAGTGTGTACATTAGCTTTTCAAGCTTTTTCAGCTTTTCATTACACCACAATCCTGCTCTAAGTTTTACTATGAGACTGAAGAATATCTATAAGATGAGTCAGCACTTAGGTGCATTACAACAATAGCCTTTAAAATAAAAGAACAAAAAGGCACTTTGACACTAAAGTTAACTTTGCCAAGTTTATTCACATTATCACCAGAAATTTAATACAAGACAAGCCTGCTGAGACATAACTGGAGATAGTTAGCGGCCATGTCCAATACGAGATGGACACACACATTATGAGTCAATGTTTGGGAGTTGGACTGAGCTCCGTGGCTGAGATAAAGTGGTGAGTCATCCCCCTAACCAAGTGGGGAAAATGGCACACTCCCCTAAACCCCAATGCCTGTCTTCCTGCCGGCACGGCACGCATCGAGCGCTACACCAGCCCAACTTGCATCAGCTGAAAATTGCTTTCCGCTTCGTTTTGATGTTGAAGTGACCTTAAGGTGGATTACATTCTCATCAATCTGAATTAGAAAGTATTACTCCTGCTGCTCAGACTTTTCTAAATGTTTTACTCCCGCCAACCCTCCTCCACCTCCTCCTTTTGGTAGTAAGTGAAAACCTTAACAGGAGGCTGCTGCTCCATTAGAAGTGCACCGCCCTGCCACAGCCTATTTTATTTATGGACTGGCACTTGATTGAGTGGGGCTTCCTCTCTTGCACTCATAGCCAAAGCCATTGAGGGCTGTGCATGAGTCATGTCTAAGGGGCTGTAAATTTGGGCCTTTTCCGACACTGCCATCACGTGAAATCCACTTATCCATCAACCTGAGACTGAGACCTGCAGAGATAGCGCAGCCTCAACTGACAAGCAATATTATAGCCTTTCAGATGAAAAAAAGCACACAGACAACAAGACAATATCTTGATAGGAGACAGAGGATTCTTGGATGAGCAGAAAGGACTTCTACCTACACCTTAGAGGCAAACTAAGATAGATTTCCCCACAAACGAACCCATAGACTAGGATTGGGCAACATATTAATATCATATTGATATCATGATTGAGATAAGCATGAATGGAATAATCCCTCTCAATAATCACCCACTACTCACCACAATCAAATCTGTGGCAGTGACCTTCCCTTTGCCCATACCTTCTTATGTTATCATTATTTTGCTATGCTCCAGATGCTTTACTAACCAAAACTGTTGGGTGTTTGACTCAACAAACAAATCCCACTTATTCTACATTTATTATATACTATTCACAAACACACTGCTCGCATCTGTACAAGTGTGTATTTTTAATATCAGGGAGGTCTTAAGTTGTGGTTCACAAATAGAGGCTGGGGGCCTCCAGGGGTCCATGGCACTCTGCCAGGAGGTCTGTGAAAAGTTTTCAGATAAAATTATTAATCATGATATTAAAAATATATTTAATATGTATAAGGGATTCATTGTTCAACAAATAAAATTTGAAATTTCAATGTTGATTGTTTTTTGTTCGCAATCACCATTGGGCAAGTATGTCAGAAATCTACCTGCCCAAAGGGAAATTTTACTTGCCCCAGGATAAATCAGCATATTTATTAGTGGTTATCAAAAAAAACAAACTAAAGTTGGTTGTCATGTTTAATTTAGGACCGTTTAACATGCTCTATAAGATTACATTTCAGTCAAAGTCAAGGATGATGTAGATAATTGCCTTGTTTTGCCAGTCTAAAATCCAAATTTTAATATGATAATACAGGAAGGTGGGAAATCTCCATATTTTATAGTCTGAAAACAGCATTTCTGCCCATTTTTGCATGAAAAATTACTTTAACGATTAATTGATAATAAAATTAATTTGACTGTTTAAACTCAGACGATTCTTGTATCTGAGCTCTGTTATATTATGTTCTAATCAACATTCTGTAAGTAAAATCTTGCTCCTGTCAGTCAAGCTCAGGTCACCGATTAATGGTGGAAACTGGCTCTTTCTAAATGTGTCAACATATCTTCCGAATACTGTCCTCTTGTGTTGTTATTTCATATATCTAAGTAGAAGCATTGTTAATTATTCCGAGGGACATACATGAGCAGGTTCCTGCTGTATTTTCCAACTTGTAGGAGGTTCTCCGCTGAGAAGAAATTGAGAAACTCTATTCTTAACACAACTTGAGAGAAAATGATTCAATGTTATGAAGTTATCAAGCAACAAGGAACAGTCCAAGGTCAACCCATTAATTCTACATTAATGTCCTTGGACTATAAAACAAAGATCATACCACTTTACCTTCAGTGCAATCCACCAGAACTTGATGCTATGTGAGATTCAGGAATTTAGACTCACTAAAGACAAAATTACAAGCATGTGGGATCTTTTCTCATCCAATACCCAAAAAAGAAACAGAAAAAAAAAATTAAACAAACACTATAGTGATGGTGAATGTGGCTTTTTGCACTTGTGCGCTCCCTCCGTCATCACACCCACCTCTCTTCTCTTCCAGCTTTTTTTTTCCTTTCTTAGATAAGGAACCACTTGGGGGTTCAAAGGAACATATGGAAGTTGGTAGCCCAGAGAGTCACACGGCACTTTATTAAACGAGAAGCAATTCCAAACCACTCCTCTCTCTCCTCCTTTCTCTAACTAATGATCCAGAAAAACCTGGCAGTGGGTCTGATCCCTCTGTTGTCGTGATTCTTTTTTAATTAGCGCTCTGAGGAGACCTTAGGAGTGAGAACTGGATTATTTACATCACCCCTGGCTCTTTGCTACGACCTACCGCAACCTCACTTTATAAGAAACATCACAACAAGGGTGGCACACCTAGCACACTGTAATTTGATGGAGGAAGAGGGGAGAAAGAAATAGTGAAGACAAATATTAATGTTTTACATTGCTGTTTAAGGTTTGTTTACATCTGCACATAGCAGCCATTGAAGCATATATTTTCAGTTACAAAATAGAACTGTTATTATGATCCGCAAGTCAAACTCTCTTAATTCTGTGAACATACTTCATAAAATGTGGTCAAGAAATTCTGAATTGAGGCTTTAAATTTCAGAAGATCTGACCCACACAAGTATAATCTTGTCTTACAATGAATCTGTAATTGCATATGATTGTGGGTCGACCTCGGGAGTCGTCTACATGACCTCAGTGGCTTATTTAAGAAATACTAGCTTTTTATATTGAACAATTAGGGTGAAATGAGAGCGTTGGAATTCAATATTAATGCAATCACTGAGGCTACTCAATGTTTAAAAAAACAAAATAACAAATTGGTACATCCTTTTATTCAAATGTTGTGGGTAGTGCACACAATCTAAAATACTCACAAGAAGAAATAAAAAGGTGGAAAGAAATGCATTTACGCACGCAGACAAGAATTTTGCCAGATCATTGCTGTAGGTATTGGAACATAGCAAGCAATGGAAGGGCTAAGAGTTTGAAACATTTTTTGGACACCGCCATGGCAAAAAAAAAAAAAACCTTGAGCAATTTTTGTTGATTCAACAATTTTGGTTAATGGGTACCACATCTATTCCACAGCCTGTAATTACAACAGCTCAGTTTCCAATCTCTGCTTCGCATGCTGGGATGCCTCGCAAGTCTTCCTTGTGGTCGCCAATTTTCCGCCATTTCTCAGGCCCGTCCCCTGTCTGATTCTCAAGAGCGTGTTGGAGAACATGTAACGAGGAGATAGCCCTCACTACAAGACAGGTGACCTGATTGTATCATCACTCCACCCTCCACCACTACACCCAAGCCATTCAGAACAGGGATTGCGTGGAAAAAGGCTTAAGGTTAATATCCCAGGGACAGAAGATCTATTTGTCTGTTTTGTTCCATTCCCGGCCCCAGGTTTGACTGACAGCCTACTCTCGCTTGGGTGGCAGTATCCAGCATGCAGAGACCAGGAAACCGACCGTTCCCTTTTCCGAGGATGTCCCTGGAATCCCCAGAAGATGTGTGCCATGTCGGGGAGGTGCCCTGGGATTCACTGAAATTACAACTCCCATTGTCCAAACAGTGGAATAATGCAAAGCAATTGGTTGCAGATTGCGCCAATTACTTAATTTGCTGGAGCAACACTTGTTTTGTATACGAAAATGACAGTGTTACAAGGAAATAACGTGATTTGTGGCTTTTACTTCAATCTTGTATTGGACAGCATGACTGGGACAAAATCTGTTCAGAATGTTCACTGCAACCATCCCAGTGTATTTTCCTTGTTAGACATGGCATGACTTAAGCCTTCAGCATACATAAATTAGAAAAGTAGACAGTGACACCAATGTTTTTGGTTGTTATTTTGTTTTTAGTGTTGCCACAGATTAGGTTTAAGCAGCATCAACATTTTTGAGCATCCATACTTACTGGACACTGGGGCTGGATGGTTTTGAAACAAAAAAAAAATCAAATTGCTATATTGCTATTATTTTGACTGATATTACAATTGCAATATGATTTGTAAAATTAAGCTACTATAAGGAGTTCTGAACTGGCTATTAATTTATCTCAATTTAATACGGATGCCTCTATATGACGTACTTCAGCAAATGATCTTCTGCAAGAAGACTGGCTATTTCTACAGGCTCCATTCTATGTGAAATCCAATGAAACAAGCCTGTGTTTACATTTTCCTTGGTGAAGTGACTGTAAGTAGTACATTAGCCAGTTAAAAGGAAGCAGGATGAGATTTTTATTTACATAACTTTATCTTTGATGTAATATTTTGCGGTTATGGCTGAGGAAAAACCACCACTTTTGTCAACAAGGGCCTCCAAAATCAACACAACATGAAAATTCTTTGCTGAAGCTTTAAAGGAAATTATAATTTTTAAATTGTGATTTTCATTCTCATTGAAAAACATATTAAAATGATGATTTTTGCAGAAATCTGTAACAAACAAAGATGTTTCTTAAGTTTGAAGAATATAATGTGTAGGCTTCTCTGCAACTCAGTACAAAAAAATATTGTGTCTCCTGCAATTTGAATACAGCAGTAGGAAATATTGCGATTTCAACAAAAAAACTGAGTAACTGTTCAGCTCTACTGTACGCTATTAAAAAGAACAAAAAAAAATTGGGCCTCAGCCCTCCCACACTAATTTTCGGTCACAAAAGCACGTTCACAACTCATGCACACTTTTGTTGTGAAATTCAGCCTACCCCTGGCCTTAAAAAGAAATATATCCCATGACCCGACCACTCTTTTAAATTGAAATATAACTGATGGGAGCTGCCCATGAAAACAGTCCCATGTTTTAAAGGCTGTCTTGCCAATCTGACTTGCAAACTTCCAACAGCAACAAAAGCGTAAAATAAACAGAGATGGTCTTGACAAAGTGAAGGTGGGAGTGAGACGTAGTGTGAGGCAGCAACTATGGCTCGATAAAGATGAGGAGGATATTCCTCTGTGCCACAGTGAGGGCAGGCAGGTTGGGGTGCATCAGAGCGCGGTACGGATTATTGGTTTATTCAGTAAAGCTTTTATTTGTTTAAACCAGATAACTGATGATGTGAAGAATCTCTGCATGGCATTCAAAGCACAAATGTCTATGGTGTGTGTAGAACACTGAGAGAAAATCAGTTTAATACATCTAAAGCGATCCATATGTCAGCATGGCACAGGGGACTTGTTGAACATCTTTGGGGTGAGGGGTGAGAGGTATAGCCAAAATAAAGAAGGTCATGGTTTCTTTTGAAAACCCTTTATAAGATTTATTTTCTTGCATGGCCACATGTCCTTATGGAAACAATTAACAGCAGGTACATTATGTTTTGGGTTGGTGGTGTGGGATTGGCAGAACATAGACATGCTTCTGCAAGTTTCTTCACAGAGATGAATAGTAAACTGAGAAGAGCAGATAGCAAGGAGAAGGGTTATTTAAGGCTTGTCTGTATTAACTGCACAGCACACGTCACAGCAGACTTTGCACCTGAGGCCTGCAGACGGCGATGGAGAAGGTGGGATGTGAGCTCAACCCTATTCGCTCAGGGTGGGGGTCTGAAAGGTCCGCTAAATCACCATCTTCAAAGGCCAGACCTTTATTTACGCTTTACTTCCACCAAACATGTCTGCCACTGACTAAGGCCATGAATCACCCCCCACCCACCAAACCCCCCTCCCTTAAACACTTTTCAGTTGTGTGGGTGATAGGCTGATCAGCACTGCGGTTGAGGTCAGAGAGGCCATGGGGAGTTTAACTTAGCAAACTCACACTGCTAACACCAAAGTGCCTCAGCAGATTTAAAGCCCTCCAAAAAAGCTGAGACCACAAAGTAAAGCAAAGTAGAACGCTAAGCAGAGGGATTTTCCCCTTTCTTTCCCTGCGCCTCAGTCTTACCGTATTGGTAGGGTCGTCTTGGAGAATGGCATCGTAGTCCTTGTTGGCCTCGTCGTACCTTCAGACACAGAGAAAAGAAGAGTACAAATTTGTGTTTTTAACCAATTCCAGTCCCCAGTCGAATGAAATTAGGTGGTGGGGAAATCAAGCAGAGTTCAAGGTAATCCAATTTCTGTATACAGCATGGCAGGTTCCTATGATTACAGTGAGGCTGTGCAGAAATCAGTACTGATCTAAAGGAAGGAATAAACACTCATTTAAGTTTAGGTTGCTAGTCACACAGCCGACATTGCAAGAGGCTTATATCATTTCACAATGCGTCATGAAATCAATATAAACAAAGCACACTGTTTTGAAGATTGTATTTTCATTTGATTGTATCCAGTTTGATTCACCTTTAAACAAATTAAATTGCTGCTTTTACATGCATCCAGATCCACAGCTAACTTGTTGCTTCAGCTGCCTGCCTCTTGGCCCATACATATTACCACAATACACACACACGGGCCTGATAAGCAACAATATCCAACACAGTGCGCCCCAAACTGTTGGACTGAGCCCACATGATTCTGTTTAAAGGAGAAATTTATGAGCTGTAAATATCAAATCATACGGTAAAGAAATCTGGGAGTGGGAGGCATGTGCACTTCTCTTGTCATGTCAAATCAGGCGCTGATGGATGATTTTAGAGCTTTTTTCCCCTATTCATGGCAATCTGCAAAGCTGACGTTTTAGCAGCCATAGGCGGGGACCAGTGATCAGGAACTGTCCCGCCCACCGCCTGCAACAGACAGAAGCAACTCTGGTTCCCATTAGCGCTGAGAAGCCCCACTTCCAGCGCTGCTGCTTCCCTCACATTCACTTTATTACCCAGCCACACTTTGGGAGATTTCAGATGGCACCAGGCGAGCACTCATGAGCCACTTTGATTTGCTTTATTTATTTAGGAACAGAGTGTGCGCATGTGGAGGGGAAGGGCCTTGCTGTTTGAAGCTGTGTCATTCAAGTGTAGCTCTGTCTGCTGCCAATTAGATCCCAGTGTGCCGTTTATTTAATCTGACAGTGCTGGAGCAATCACTCTCAATTATCACATAAACTCTGACATAACCGATAAACCAGCAATGGTGATCCTGGTGGGGAATGTGAGCGAGGTAGTAAACAGATTGAATTACCCTTACTTAAGTTCAGTTCAGACTGAAATACTCCCTGTTTATCTTCCCTGCTCCATTCTGCAGACTGAACCAGAATTACTGCCTTGCGGTTGTATGACCCCTCCAACCAGTTAAGTTGAAGTTTACATCCATGTCTGTTAAGACTCATATAACACATGTCATGAAAATTTTGAAGGAATTTAATGAAACTTAATAGGTTAATTTGTTGCAAAATAAAAGTTAACATTATACTGACATGTTGATTCCAATTAATTATTCCCAGTGAGACGTGCATATTTGATGTCCAAACTGTCAGTTCAACCTTAAGTCCAAATAAATGTTCATACAAAGAAATTTCCTCGAGGTGTTCTTGAGACACTGTGTTCACAAAATGGAACAGTCATAAGGTCACAGTGACCTTGAACTTTGACCTTTGATCACCAACATCAGTTCATCCTTGAGTCCAAGTGGACATCTGTGCCAAATTTAAAGAGATTCCCTCCAGGTGTTACTGACATGTCATGTTCACAAGATGGGAACAGCTGAGGTCACAGTCAGGGTTCAGTGTTAATGTTCTTTTTTTTTTTTCCACTTGCCCAGTTGGGCAGGTGCGATAGAAATTTACTTGTCCAAAGCAAATTTTTACTTGTCCCTTTACAAAGCAGTTATCAAATAATGACAAAGACTAAAGTAAATTGTCATGTTTAATCAAGGACTGCACTGTCTAATCCAGTGAAGTACCAAAAGTTAACAAGCCACCACTACTGTGGTGGCATCTCGCGACAGTTTGAGTGTGAATGAATGTGAGCCATCATAAGAGGTTTACAATTTTCAACTTGTACACTTATCTTTTATGTAACATTACTTTTGACAAAGAAAATCTTGAACAAAAAAAATCAATTCATATATATTTTTAAATATATATTACACAACACTGCATCATTTAAATGTGGCAGAGGGGGTCTGTTTGTTCTCTTCTCCATTATCCATTTCTGGCAATTGTCACAACCAACATCTAACAACTGTGTAACATTTGAAGAACATTAATATGGTCATCCTATAAGGTAGCTTCGTCAGTTACTGAGGGCTGCTGTCAAACATGGTCAATCCAATTATCTATGCTGTCAGTATCGGCAAGTAAAAGCAGACACGGTGTCTAGAGGGGAACCCCAGATCTGCAAGATTTCATGATTTCAAATATTTTTGCCAAAACCATGAAAAATCTTGTGAGAGTCTCACAAATTTGGGGTTCCCTTCTAGACCCAACCAGCAGACACCGAATGACGGACATGACGTGGCACCACAGCAATGGCAGAACACACTAAGCAGCCAGTGGATTCATCTATAAAACGTCAGAAAATTGTGAGAAATGTCCATCATAGCTTCTCAGAGTTCAAGGTGATGTCTTTAAATACCTTGTTTTGCCCAAAACCCAAAGACAATTAGTTTAATATGATAATAAATGGAGAGAGGCAGGAAATCTCCATATTTCAGAGGCTGAAAACAGTACTTTTGCATTAAAAATTACTTAAACCATAAATTGTCCATCTTTTAATAAAATAATTTAATAGCTTCATTCTTTTTTTACCACTTGCCTAGCTGGTTAGATTAATTTGCCTGACATAGCATTTTATTTGACCCAGGAAAGCAGGCCACCTTATTGTTGAGCACTAACAGTGACCTTGAACTCTGACCACCAAAATCTAATCAGTTCATCCTTGGATCCAAGTAGTCATTTGTGCCAGGTTTCAAGACATTTCCCCCAGGCATTCTTGAGATATTGCATTCACAAAAATGGGACAGATGGACATAGAGTTATATTTTTATGTCTCCGGCCACGGCTGTCGCCAGCACGGAGGCATAAAAATATAACTCATTACTAAGATGTTACTTGTTTTAGTCTCTGTACCAAAACAGGACAGGAAAGAAAGCATGAAAATAAGGACTGCAAAGAGGGAGAAAATAGAGAGAGAGATGGTGAGTATCAAAATAAGGAAACAACAGAGGAATAGAAACCAGAGAAGATTGAGGGACCCCCAGAATAACAGTGGGATCCGACCACTTCCTTCCCGGGAATCCCTAACGCAGGCTAAAGGGCCACAGGACTACCCAATGCTGAACCTTTCCTCTCTCCGTTCCCCTACTTCTCCAAAGGAATGCTGGGTGATCCAACATAAACACATCCTACCCCACACACATACTGTGCTCACACACACCCAGACCATTGTACCACTTAGGATCTGCTAACAGTTTCTCGCCCCCAAGCCACCCAAAGTACCATGCATAACAGAACAGTAAGGCCGTGCTTTTTTTGCCTCCTCTGTCTCGGGAGCTTTCAGGACCCAGTGCTTACCTTTCCAGAGCTTCCAGCCTCATGCCTGATAATCGCTTCACTCTGTGGCTATCTGAAAACTGCTTCTCCAGTTCCTGTAGACAGGTCTGCAAGGATGTGGGCAGAAGAGAGAGACCAATTATACTTGGCTGTAACTAAACTTTATGTTACACTCTTGCTCTCTCTCTCACACACACACATACCGCCGCATATACGAACCACCTGTCCTGAAAATGTCAGTTTTGGCCTATGTTTCAGCATAACAAATTTAATACGTTGATAGAAAAACAGACTGTTAAAAAAACAGAATTTCACAGATGTGAAAGTCTGCTCTTACTACTGTATGTTAACCATTTAGACAACCACGCTTGCTACTATAAAATGGGGAGTGAGGATACTTTCTGCCACTTCCTCCTCAACACAGAGCTTGAATTTGTTTGATCACACAGTCGTGAAAGAGGAGAGGAATGGTTACAATCACATTCAGCATAAGTTTGAATCACTGTTTATTTCGTTGACTAATAATTATCATTTTTTGATCGACAAATACAAGATGATAATTAAATAAAAAGTAATTTAGAATGACAAAAACAACAATTACATAAAAGTTAGGGAGAGGCATGTTAGATGCACACAATTTGATAATACTGATCTATGCAAGATGTCAACTAGCACGCACTTGCTGCATGTTTCATACAACATACAGATATGTCAGTGGTTGAGTGAAAGAGAAGAACAGACTTATGCATACATTTCACATTTGATGTCAAGGAAAACAAGACAATCACTGGTAAAAACACAACTAACTTGAAGTGACACTTGCAGATGAGTCATCCCAAATTCATGCAAAGGTTAACACACTTAGATTTTTTTGTTTTTCAAGCAACACAGTTTTATCAGCTAATCTGGGCTGGTGCAATCTCACTAAACTTGAACTGCAGTACAAGATTGAACAAAACACTGTTGTCCTGTTCCAATTAGAGAAGTGAATCTTGGATCATAAATTGAAAGAACGATAAACATGCTAATGATTAAATTTAATTAAATTAAATTGAAACAAATGTTTAACAGAAAGAATGCATGCAATGTAATATACAATAATGTTAGACATATTATGGGGACAAAGGAGCAGAAATGTAACGTACGAATGTTAACTTCCTGCAGAGGTATGACATTGGAAATTCTAGAGGAACCAAATAAATAATGCACTTTAACTAAACTTGTTGGATTTTAGTTAACTAAATCTACTGTAGACTAAAATAATAAGACTAAAATGTTATATATGTGGACTGAAAAAACAGCAATTTAGATAACTAAAATTAATGGCATTTTAGTTAAAACACTATTACTAAAACCAAACCAAACTTTGCTGTCAACATTAACACTGGTTTGAATGAAATGAAAAAGTCTGCAGTGTGACCTGAATCGTTTGGACCTTCCGCTTTTTTCAAAGTCTGGCAGCAGGGCTGAAAGGACAGCCAACAGACAACTAATTCCAGTGACTGAGTTCTGCCTTTTTGTACTCAATGAGTCATTCTTTTTTGCCAAGGGAGTTGTTTCATCCATACTGATTGGAGATGAACCATTTCAATTACCATGATCTCTTGTCTTTTTTTATCCCATGCAGATTTGACCATTTTCAGAGCTATTAATATTTCAACATGGACTCAGAAACATCACATTAAGCCTTAGCATGGCAAATAAATCCAGAGGGAAAAAGCAGTTGAACTCAACATAAGCGATGTCCAAGTTCAGCTAACACTTGAAGCATGCTTCCCTGCTCATTTGCTACACCCTCTAATTCCAACTCTCAGCAAATTGTTTTTCCAAAGTACAGACACAGTAATACCATTTGGCCAAATAAAAATCAGATTTTCACATTTGGCAGAAGGGGTGCAGCAAAGTAGGAATGGCTGTGAGAGAGAGTGAGCGATGGCTTTTGAAGCTCTTGGGTGTGTGAGGAAGAGCGGTAAAAACTTACCAGAGCCAAGTCATCCCGACTGCAGTCCAGCGCTGCGATCATCACCTGCTCATAAATAATCCATACTGGGCAGGAGAGACAGACAAAGAAGACTGTGTTAACGCCCTTTCCATTCCACTGTCTGCTGTAACATGAAAAAATGATATATTGAACTGTACACTTGACGTCCCAACTTAAGAGAATGTCCCCAACAGCTGCACATCATGTTTTTTCACTCACGTACAAGCTTCCATGATGTGAATCAACAGCTCAAGACTTCAGTCAAAGAACTTTCCCATTTCATTTAATGCTAAATTTACTATTCTCTGTATGGAATACATTGAAAATAATGTTGTTGCTTGTTAAAAACCAAACATGAATTTAAAACCTGGACAGCACTACAATAATAGCAAACGCCCTTGTGTGAGGCTTTACAGTCATGTTATTAATTTCCCCACAGTGAGTTGGACATAAATTACTAATTCAATTTCAGTAATAATGTTACACCGGAGGAAATTAAGTGTAACGTTACATTTGTTTAAATCACCACTCAAGTTCAGACTAAAGTTGAACTGTCTGAAAATTAGCCTACACCGCCAACCGCAATTCATTTTCCTCATTATTAGATGTCCTCCTCACACTTTGTACAAGAAAAACTGAGACATGGAAAAGGTGATCTTTGAAATTACCAGAGGAAAAAAGAGTAGAGTCACAAATTGGGCTGTTAAATGAGGGCAAAGCTACTTTTTAGCAAGAAAAAAAAAAAAAATCATTGCCAACATTGTCAAAAACACTGTTGATTCCTTGTGAGACCAAAGTAGCTGAACTAACATTTCTGTACATGCCATGCTGTTTCTCCTCTCTCACTCTGGGTAGTGAGACTGTGTTAACAGTTACTGTAGATCACATGCCAGAACATGTTTCAACAGCTAAAAGTGGTCGAGTTAACAACATAATGTGTCTGTTTTCACTAAAAACATAAATTGTGAATTTCAACATTAACACAATATAAAATTAATTTAATCTGTAAGTGATGTTAAAGCATTAACATATGTTTGCATCAAGGTTGTAAAAAATCCCGACACTTTTCACCACAAACACTTATTAGGCTCATGAACGTTTACATTAAATGATTGGGTATTAAAAGGGGCATCCTCAAAAGAGCTTTGCCACTTTTTGAAAAACTGCATGGGCAAATAAGCCAACAGTTTAAAGAGACAGTTCACCACAAAATCAAAGATACATATTTTTCTCCTGATCTGTAATGCTATTTATCCATCTTTTTTTGGTGTGAGCTGCAGTGTTTTGGAGATACTGGCCATAGAGATGCCTTCTCTCCAAAATAATGGAACTAGATGGCATTTGGATTGTGGTGCTCAAATCACCAAAACATACATTTTAAAAAACTTCACAGCAATGTCTCGTTCCAGTAATCATAACCCAGTTACTCAAGATAATCCACAGACCTTGTTGTGAGCAGTTTCACATAGGAACTACTTTCTTTCTAATAGAAAAGAAAGTAGTTCCATTAGCATCTAAGGCTGATCCAGTAGATTCTACTGCAAAAAGAAAGTAGTTCCTACATGAAACTGCTCACAACATCGTCTGTGGATTATCTTAAGTAATTGGGTCAGGATTTTTGAAAGGAGGCACTGGCTTTGGATTTTTCAAATGTATTTTTCTTTTGGTACTCAGAGTGCCTCAAGTCGTGTGCTATGTAGCCCCATTATACTAGAGAGAAGGCAGACATCCCTGTGGCCGATGTCTCCAAAACTCTGTAACTCACACCAAAACTAACTGGATGGATTAAATGCACAACAAGAAAGGGGGAAATACACAGATAGAGATAGATAAATGTAGATAGAGAACCTAAGTCATGCCGCTTCCTGTGTGCCCCATGGGACCTATCTTGAATATATGAATGGTGGTCACTGGCGAGAGACAAATTATTTTTTATTTTGTTTGAACTGTGCCACAAATTACACATATTATGTTCAATTTAAACCATAATTTACAAGTTAAGAAAGTCTCAGTATGTCATAGTTCAGTTTTGTGTGAAACCGGTCAGTGAACTACATCTCTCGTCTCACACAACATTCATCACTTATGTCAATTTCGCTTTCCCTTGTAACGCTGTCTTACCCTAAGCGTTTTATCCAGAGGGTGTTTAAAATATTTTTTCAGTATGTTGTCATATATGAAAAGACCCAAAACAAACATTGTAAGTGGATTATGTTATTATTATAAGCAAATTATTAAAACAGCATTTGTATAGGAATGAGTCTCTTCCAAGCTTTTTGATCTATGTGAGCGGTTGATCACTGCGACTGTGATCATGAGAAGCAGTTTCCATTGTAAAAACTGATTTGTGCATTATGTTGTAGAGTAGTTGGCCATACACACAATTACTCATATTAGAAATCTAATTGTCCACCTTGTATGATGCCTACTGAAATCTCTTTTGTGTACAGGCCTTATGGTTGAATATTATCAAAAATGTTTTCAAGATACATAAATCCAGTCTCAAGGAGGTCTGAAAATTTCAGCACTATATTATTTATATACTTGTAGAAAAAGGCATGTCATTAACAGGCACAACCATTCCTTTAACATGTTTCATTTGGTGGTTAGCTATAAAAATGACATGCTTTTTTTTCAGTCAGTCAACTGTAACATTATAACATACTGACTAACAGCCTCTGGCTACAGAAACCAATTAATAGAATTAATACAATATGTTAGACAGACAGCTCTGACAAGCAAACTGGACAAGTTCAGCCAAATGAACACCCCCTGTTAATTGAAAAGAATAATAAAACCCAACTCCACCCGAAAACTGTCCTGTTATGCCAAAACAAACAAATGCCTCTAGTTTTTCTTGACTTTAATGGGTCCAGCTCTTGTTTTGATAATTGCCATCTCATTTCACAGCCAATTTAAGAGCTGGTTTCAATAAAACCATGGCATGTTAAGTGTTTATCCGCCTCTTTTGAGGATTGTATGAATCATAATGACTAGGGGAAAATGGGGGGTTTTATGGGGTAATGCAGCAGGACATTACTGTTATAAAGGAAACCATGACCTATGTTATGTTTACAGTAGGTAAAACTCACTGCTGATTCAAAAGAAATCTGTAGCATAGGGCTAGATAATCCTCTATTGATACCCCAGAGGGGGAATTCAGGCATACTATACTCTTTGCATTACTCGGTAACAGACGATGTTTTGTGTTACAAATTCTGTGGAGCTCACAGGTTTTCTCAAAACTTGGCTTGGTCTACCTTGTTAGTTTAGACATGGACATAATTGAGCCCCATTTGACAACGTTTGCTTTTATTTGGCAGAGCCATTTATTAAATAAGGATATTTATTTAAATTGTTTGTAGTTTGTTAATTCATTTTGTAAATAACAAATGTGCCACTGTCATTGTTTAAGTAAAACTTAAATTGTGACAATACCATACATTTTGTGTCTCATTAATTATTAATGATTTATTGATTGTTAATGTTTTCAACTTCTGGTTAAAGAAGATGAATGAAATTTGCAACCCTCCAACAGAGTATGCTTACTAATTACTGTTTCTCACCTTGTTAATTGCATCCTTGCTTACAGTATGTCTGAAATACAATCATCTTTCAAAATTATATTCCACTTTAACTGTTAAACTGCTAATTGTTTTCAATTTTTTTTTTGTGAAAGTGACTACTCATGATCTAAGTCAGCACACCAAGAGATATGAAAATGTTTAACTGTTTCCAGTGATGCTTTTCCAAGTTTTTCTAAGCATTTGACTTTTTACCCTCAACTCTCCTAAATATCTGTTTAATGCAAGTGATCTTGTATTACTGGATCTGGCTTTTAAGCCATGACTGTGCCTGCATTTTCCACATCACAGGAAACCTAAGATCCTGCTCAGGAATGTATCCAAAAGTAAAATATATACCACAAAAGAGAGGAGAGAAAAAAAAATCTAGCCAGCAGAAAATCGCCAACTTGGATCAATCATATCTCACATAGCTGTACAGATGAACCCACAGTCAGTTAGGCTTCAGAGGGACATTCAGTGGTTTTCAGTACTACAAAGTAGAAGATCCTCGTTTAAAAAACGGGCTGTACTTAGAGCTGCAACTAACAATTATGTTCATTGTTGATTAACTGATTAATTAAACCTGTTAAAATCTTGGCAGATGGAAAATATTTTTCAGGTCTTTCCTATAATGATTTTTTTAATTACCAATCAATATGTTGATGATTTTCTCCACTAATCGATTGATTGTTTGGTCTATAAAATATCAGAAAATAGTGTTTCACAAAATCCTTACATGTCTTGTTTTTTTAATATTATATGTAATAATATGTTTACTATCAGAGAGCAGCAAAGAAATCAGAAAATATTCACATTAAAGAAATGAAATCAGGGAACTTTGACTTTTCTTTCTTAATAAAAGGAGTCAAACGAATTAATCACTTATCAAAATAGTTTGCAATTACTTAATTAAATAATTGATTAATCTCTGCAGCTCTAAATATTCTCATCTCTTACTTCTGTTATAACATAAGAGCAATCATAAGGAAACTGCATCCAGGTGTCTGTTGTCCCTGCTAAAGTATGTTAACATAAAGGTCACAACTTTCTCCACCTCAATACATTCATAGTCTCCTGTCTTCTATGTTGGCCAATTGCACAGTGTGCATTAGAGATGCAAAAATCAACTAATTGATTAGATGCAAACTATTAAGTTAAACACATACTACTTTCAGAGCTGATTAATTATTTTGAGCCATGTTTTAAGAAAAAATGTCATTTCAACTTCTCAAATGTGAATATTTACTGGTTTCTTTAGTCTTCTGTGACAGTAAATGGAATATTTTTGGGCTGTGAACAAAACAACACATTTGAGGACATAACATTGGGCTTTAGGAAATACTAATCAAAAACTTTCACTATTTTCTGACATTTTAGGCACTAAACAACAAATGATTAATCAAGAAAATTATCAACAACTTATCAGTATAGAAAATAATCATCAGTTGCAGCCCTGGTGTGTATGGTAGGCTCTCTGGAATGAAGATGTAATGTTACTGACATATTGAGTTATGGCACACTTACTGTCGTCTCCAAGCTTAGATGCATGTTCACTGATGAGCTCTTCACCAACATCCACAATTTGTTCACTATTTCTGCAGTTATCTTCTCTCCATTTACGCAGTTTGTCTCTCATCTCTGTGGACAAAGTTGTGAAAGCATGTGGACAGCTGTAAATCTGTACCAAGAACAGTTTTCAACATGACGCATCAAGCCTGGTCCTTAAAATCTGGGATTGTCCAATACACGATTTTGGATGAGACTGTGAAAAGGAAGATACATGGAGCTTAACTGGAATGTGCTGCAACTTTTTTCGTTTATTCTCCGTCAGCCGAAATGATGCGGGTGGTGGGATTAAAAATTGACAATCAATGAATATAACTTTAATGACTGACTTACAAATTTACAAACACTACGGTTATATTTGTGCCATTAGCACACCCGTAATTGCGTATAATAAAGCGTATAGCAAAGACAATACAAGTGTGTTACATGTGCTTTGCAGAATCAGAAATCTATTGCGACGTAGCTACAGCTAACGTTAGCCGACGCCATGATAAGCTAACATGCTAATGTTACAGTCGTTAGGTGGTTATCTGAAAATAGACAGACATCGCTTACTTCTTTATACGAGACGCTACTTTAACACCACCGAAAACTGTATGACAAATGACGGCTATTAAACTGGTGTGGGTATACTGTATGGATGGACTCGATACGGTAGCTAAGCATGCTAACTAGCATTAGCTAACTACTCTGCAAGCTGACTTGGCAGCTCGTATTTTCAGTCCGGGACTCTCCGGCATTAGAAAAATACTAAAATGACACCGAACGTCTTAAATATAAAATATGTCTCAATGACACTTGAGGAGAATCTATTTTATCTTTTGTCTTACCTTCCCAGCCCACATCGTACATTTCTGACACCGACGCCATCTTTTCTCTTTTGACAACATACGCCGTGCTTACGTCATGGACTTAGTCAGCTGTAGGCGTGCCTGACGTAAAACATTTTTGATTATTATTATTATTATTATTATTATTATTATTATTGTTATTATTATTATTCCTGCTCATTTCAGTGCCCATTTTTAGCATATTTCTATACTTGTCTTACCTCTACTGTTATTCTAGTAGGGAACTGTTGTTTTTGCATTTACTCCTCATACACTTTATTTTTTATATTGCACTTTATATTTAAAGCTCTGTTGTTTTATTCTATATTACCGCAACTTTGGAGAAATCTCTGGCACAATAATTTCCTTCAGGATTAATTGAGCTCTATCTTATCTTATCTTATCTTATCTTATCTTATCTTATCTTATCTTATCTTATCTTATCTTATTATAATAACAGCATTGTGATTATTATTGCATACTGCAATAATAATTATTATCAATGACCATGGTGTCTTCTAAGCTAATGTTATGAGATGTGACATGATCAATAGGATTTAAATAAAAGAACCTGTTTATATCAGCAGAATCAGTACCTGTCTTGCCCATGACTTGTATTCAGATTGAGTTGATTGGTCATTTGTTATACAAAGTACTTTCAAGCACAAACTGCACATGTTCTGGCGTAACCACCAGGCAACTGTGATGTACTGTAAACCTACATTTGCATACACATTGTACTGTTCAGCAGTAATCAACATGCAGCGTGATGGTAAGCAGGCTACAGCAGACATTTACAATCCAGACGATGTCTTTCTCATGCTCCATTTCCATTTTTATATAATTCTAAGTATTGGTTAGGACAGTCGGCTGAGCCGAGAATCAGTTTCCTCCAAAAATATGAAATGTGCTTTCCAAGCACATCTACCATTTATCCTGATTTCCCTCAGGAGCCTCTGTGAATCTCATCCCCTCCCTGTGTATGCTTGCTTACACACTTCTCTCTTACCACATTACACACTTGTTGATGTGGGCTCAGCACAAACTTGCTTACAGAGACATTTCAGAGATCTGATGTCATATCCAGTGCTGCTCACTGCATACAGCCTACTGTTATGCATACTTTGTTGATGTTCTGTTGTAAAGGACAATAAGGAGATGTATTTTTTCCTAAAGGACACTGATATTGTAAACCAGCCGAGCATCATCAGTAATGGGCAAGTGCACGATGGGCCGATGAAATGTCATCATCTCTGTCAGGGATACAAATTATAACGCTGTGTACAGTTTAAGTTACGCTCAGCTTTGGCGATCTGTGCACTTGTAATTTTCAAGTCTGCACATGGCAGTCAGTTGATATGTGGTTGGGTTTTTGCTGGAACACGAAATACCAAAGAAACCACATTAAAACAATCATACACTGTCCTCTGGGGTAGAGGGCTTTCCCCTGTCTGCCAAGGTGTCGCTGAAGGCCAGGGCCCTAACAGTGACCTGCAATAAACACCATGCAGCGGCTGTGGCTCCTGGGGATTTCAGGACATGATGGTAAAAGTGCTCCGTGAACAAGCTGTCTATAACTTTGAGATGCAGCTGGATGTGGTGGTGGTGAAAAAAGCCTCTTGACATAAGGCGCCTGTTTAACTTGGAGCAGCTCTCTTGTGCAGAAATGTCACAATATGGGAGATCAATTGCAGCCATCTGAAAACCCAAATTGTGCTACTTGACTGGTGCTTACGTAGGTTTCCATGCTCTGCAAGCCCCCACATATGGCACACGGGACAAGCATATATATATTTTCCTTTTCAGTCTCCATGTATGAAGAAAAAAAAAGAAATATTCCAGTAGAAACACTTCACAGGCATTATATTTTGATTTCTGACAGAAGCAATCAGACTTGGCAATCTCTAAAATGAACAGTTATGGACTAAAAATTGAGGTAAGGTTGAGGTGCTCTCTGCGGTTTTGAAATAGTTCCTGTTCCATCTAGATTTCTTTCTCGTTGGTGTTGTACAGTGAGTTGCGGAAAATGAAGACAGATGCAATTAGCAACAATGTTTGGACTCAGCCTTCTGGAGCCGGCGGCACTGTGTTTACTTTGAAATCTGATTAGGTCCCCTGTCTGACCAAGTTGCTTTCACCTCACCGCGAATAACTCTGTACAGATGACTTCAGCACGCTTTGCCTCTGATGGACTCCCTCTATTGCACCTTTGACCTCGCCCATATCCTGAGTGAGAGGCCCTGAGCGGGAAATTATGGCACATCACAATTAGGCTTCCTCACTCTCCTGCTCTTCTCTCGCTTGGCTTCGATGCCAAGAACAATATTCAGCCCCATGTCAGAGCAGCACCATCGTTGGTAATTGATGTTGCTCACACAGTATGAAGCTCGGGATGTATTGCTCCCCTGACACCTCGTGTAGTAGCGTGATTGCTTATTGTGGATTGGAGTATTACCACATGTAGTATATTATGTGTTGCTAGATTGGTTTTAATAGCCCATCGTCCTTTCTTATTAAATTCAAACAAGGATTTAACATCACCATGGACACTGTAAAAAAAAAAAAAAGAAGTTGAGAAAACTCATACTTTCAAGGCAATGACCTTGACTTGATTTTTGAGTTTTGAATCAAACTCTTAAAGGAGCAATATGTTACAATCACACATCCAAAAATTAGTGCTGCAGCCCAGACAGCGAGTTTTAGCCATAGCCGTTGTATTAAATAGGTTGTAATTGTATATATATACACAGTCTATGGTTGAAGTAAGTTGTTTCCCCTGTCTCCTCTTTCTCAGAAGGAAGCCCCACTGCAGGAGTGCAATACGATTGCTGCATTATAATTTGACAATAACAACTGATGACAAGTCCTACACTGTAACTTGATCAGCTGGTTATCACTGTCAATCGTCTGTCAATGTTAAGTTAAGCCCATTGTCCGGAAAATAAAAGCCCACTCCTCCAGAAATTCACACTCTGGAGTTTGAATTCAGTCACTGTCTGTCTTCTGCCTGTTAAATTCTATTAATATATTGGTCAATTTAACAATTTCAAATGAATTAGCTATTTCTAAAAGATTGTTAATTATTTCTTATGACTCACAAACAGACATTTACTCATTTGGCAAACATTCTGCATTAATGTGAGTAACAGGAAAACAAGTCATTCCAGCCAAGAATGAAAATTTCAAAGGAGGACACTGCGGCTGTAGTGAGTATTTGAGCTTAACATGTTTTCTTGATTTCTGTTGACATATGCTTATTTAATGATTTGTTACAGTAAATATCACCTGTAAGTTTTGAAATAAACTTTTAAAAAATTTTTTGCAAACCTATAATTTTTTCTTCTTTTCTTCTTTAGATAAACGTAAATCTTTGAGTTTAAGAAGCCCAAAAATAATTTTTAAAATTGTTTACAGTGAGCTGTGTGCCTGATGTTTTTTTTTTTTTTTTTTGAAAATTGAAAATTTGAAAATGGTAGGAATTGAAATTTAAATGGTATATTAATATTAATTTGTTAATCACTGATTAAAGACTTTATTCATTTATTGTTAGATTATCATTCACTTCAATGAGTTTACTCACTTTTTGAAATACAGTTTTTTGGGTTTACAAAACTCAAAGATTCAAGTTTACCTAAGGAAGAAGAAGAGTAAAGTAAGTAAATTATTTCAACAAAACATTATTAGTTGGTAAAACTTTTTCAGAGCTTTAAGAGTTTGAGTTAGGCTCAAAACTCAAAAATCCATTAAAATAAGTTGCCTTGACATTTTGAGTTTTCTCCACTTTTTGTTTTTTACAGTGCATGAGATTACCTTCAAAAGGCTTGAGCGCAGACTGTAGATGATGGCCGCATTCATCATGAGAAGTGAGGGTAATTTAGACTTAGAAAAACTCATCCTTACAAGCTTTTGAGGCCATAAATTGATTTCCACATGAGCACATTCCTGTGCTCCTCCTGGAATTTATTACAGTAGAAAAAAGTCTTATTGGAGGACTTTACATTCAAGCCTAATCTTACATAACCCTAACGCAGTCTTATTAAAGAGAAAGTTTGATCTCTGAGAGAGTATTTGGCAGTGGCATGACAATTCTGACACCTCCGGGCCAAATATTGAAAATTTTTTCTCTGTCCTCTCCAAGAATCACATCATCTTCATCTTAAGTTGCGGCAGCTGGTGAGGTTCATTCATTCCATGAGTGTTTTTTTTTATATGCTTCCAGCTTGAAATATTAAGCACTTCTACAACCTCTCAGGGGGTCTAAACTGAGGTTTGACATTCATAGAAGTCACGGCTATTGTGCACTGGTCTTACTTTCTTTCCATTATTTCAAGAGTGGTTTTATTCTGAGGCCTCCACTTAGCTACATAAATACACACAATAGCAATTATTACAGAAATTTAAAATCCACAGGAAGAGGAATATTCAAATCTCATCCCCCGTGCAGTGAAAGCCTGTAACTATACAGCATAATCTCGAGTTATCAGATTTCACTTTTCTTTTCTGGAAAGAAATGTGCATGACCGCAAATTTGGAGATAGCGCCATGTTCCCTGTAATGTCATGTTTTCAAAGAAAATTGCAGAGGAAAAGTGAAGTTGTGCATAACGAGAGGAGCAAGCATGGGAGCAGAGCTCGCTGAGGAAGGATTAGAGGGGTCAAATATTGATCGACTCCCATGTGTGCCTTCTGTGATATTGCTGATGTGTGTGAGTGCAAATCAGCCCCTGTTTGTGTAGCGGACATGTGTTGCGCAGATGTTCTGCCATGCTTGGTGCCATTGGGTGCTCACTAGAAGTTTACATTGTTTTCTGGCCCCACAGATCTGTGCCTGGTTGCATAAACCACCTTAAGCTTTAAACTTATGCTTGTCCATTCATTTAGGAGTGTTGCATAGCTTCTTAGATTTTCTCCTTGCCTAAGTTTAAGTTTAAGGTTTTCACAGTGGTTACTGTCATAATACAGCAAATGTGCACTTCAGTAACACTTCACTCACATCATTCTTTAATTTTACTAGGATAGAGGGCCTTGCCTGGCTCAGGGAAGCATTTTCTCCCATAAGCCACCATCATAAAAGAGATGTCTATGAAACTGTTGACAGGATGTCTTCAACTGCAAACAAGGTCAGTTATAGTCTCTCATAGCCAGACCTCTCTCCACAGAGCTCAGCGCTGGAGAAAGGTCTGGCTCCACATACACACATTCTGCTCTAAGAAAGAAAACACCTCGCCTTGTTTGCATTTCTTTTCGGGCGGCGCTAAGCTGCAAAATTGTGTTGAGGGAGAATTTGTTTTGGTGGAATACATGCATGTCAGGGGGCGTAGTTCTTTGCGTTCGTACCATTAGCATCCCAGATGCTAATTTTGCTGTTTTCAGTTGCTGCTTGCAGGTTGTTGTTATTCCCAGAAACACTGAAAATGTGAATAGTGGATGTTGTGATGGTTTCAGTCAAATAACCAATGGCAGGGTTATACCTGCAATATCCTGCGATGTCCAGTGAGCAACTCTCATTGGACTGAATGGTCAGAATCTTTGTCTGCTGTATATAGTTAATTATAATACATCTGTGGTTATTAGACAGTTATTAGCTAGCTTAGATAACACAAGTAGTTAGCCAACTTACCCAAAATGGACAATAAAAGGAAGAAAAAGAAGATAATAATGTTTTCTATGAATAATATGGAAAGTACAAATACATAATCCAAAGTAAATTTAACCAAGCTGTCAAAACAAATACACAGAAGCAGAAGACATGGCAAGAAGCAAGCTAATAACAAAATCAATATGAGAAATCTGTTGTGGACCATAGATGTAGTAATGAAGAAATATTAAAATATTATTGTGACCATAAGGCAGGAGATGCCAAACATCAGCAGGAGTCAACAAAAACTAGTGAGCCTCAAGAAAAGCAAACATTAATATATGAGATAATATGTATGAGTTTGGCTAACTAGTTACTAAGTTGAGCACATTGCACATTATCTCCTTCTCCTTTTCAATCACCTTAAATTAAACTATTCCACAAACCCTTTCGATTTTAAGGGAGTGTTATGGGTCTCTTAAAATTTTCTGAGGAAAATGGTAAGAAGCTACTGGAAACACATAAGGGAATACTTATAAATTAAAGGGAAACCTTAGCCGAAGTGTTTTTTTGAACCCGGGTACTGGTCGATAACCTTCATACCGTTGCCACTGAGTGTGACAGTGCTGAAGTCAGCACTGGGCTACGAATCCGAACTGTGGGCCTCTGATTTATAACCTGACACACACTCGGAGTGAGGTGATGCATATCTAAAAAGTTTACCAAGGAATCATTGAAATTCTTATGAGATGCAGGAATTCGGATTCAGAGCAGGGATGCTGGGCTGTGCAGCATCCAGCGCTGAGTCATTTGTCTTCAGGTCTTATTGATTTATATTTTGACAGATATTAGAACAAGGCCAATGGTGGGTGTCTTTGGCAGTGTCATCTCTCCCGCTCTTGGATTCATTTGTTGACCAAGAAAGCTTTCAGGGAACTGGAGAGCTGAGGTTTTTCATGGAATATTTGGCCCATCACTCTCGCACCCTTTAAGTTTATCCCATTAGAAGGAGAGGAGTATTCTCTGCAAGACAAACACGTAGGATGATGGATAAGTGTTTTGCATGCTGAGATGTGTTGGTGTTCCTGACAGCACACGGTACTGAACCTGGTGATCATGTGTGGTCAGAGCCATCACCGCCTGCCACTGCTGCATCCTACAAAAACACACACACATGCTTTGATTTACAGAGACAGAAATGGTGGATGACTGTTTATATTTACTCCATTTTTATGGGCTTTGTTTAAAGTTTTGATAAGCCTTTAACCCAAACCTCTTCATTCACTAGCCTGGCCGGGTTATTGTGGGAGTTGCTGGGAACAAATCATTAGTTACATTCGCTCTGTTGGTTGGGTTGACTGAGAAGCACCTTGGCAGGAGGAGATTACAAAGTTGCGGAAACATTGCCAAAACACAGTTATGCTACAGAGCAGACCACCGTGAACTGTATCCACACAGAGAGGTTGAATCTGACAAACAACAATCAAAGTGTAGCAGGGCTCACGTTTGAAGTAACAGTGCACAAGTTTGGCCTCAATGTAAGAGTCTGACATTTTGGGAAGTTGCTTTCTTGCCTGAGTTAGATGAGATCAGTCCTACTATCTGTAGGCTAAATATGAAACTACAGCCAGCAGCTGGTTAGCTTAGCTTAGCATATAGACTGAAAACAGGGAGAGCAGCTAGCCTGGCTTTAATGCAACAAAATCCTCCTACTAGCACCTCTAAAGCTCACTATATATCTTGGGGCGAGACCTTGTCCTTGAGGTCGGTGGGCTGGGTATGGGTGGGGTGGTTTCCACGGACCGCACTGTCAACAGTTTTCATAGGTGCTTTTTCTTCAAGAGAAAGTAGTTCCAATAAAAACTGCAGACATGGATGTGGATTGTCCAGAGTAACAATGGCACTGCTTCTGGAAAGAGATGTATCTTTGCACTGAGGGAACTACAGTAACTATAATAATTTGAGTTAGAAACGTTCCATGTTTGCAGTAATGCCACTACGGCTAATATTAGTGCATTCAAGCAATACAAGAAGAAAAAATATTGTGAGGAAGAGACAATATTTGGACTATTGCTGAATGTAAAAAAAACTTTGTTGGTGCTGGACTCAGGCCTGCTTTGTTCTAATAGAATAAATAGTACTGTACTGTAGCCTTGGGCGCAGATCCTGGTGGAGATGGAGGGGATGAGTCCATGCCCACTTGTGAAAAACACAAAGTTGTCCCACATATAAACATTTTCTGACGATTTTGTTTGTGTGTGTGTGTGTGTGTGTGTGTGTGTGTGTGTGTGTGTGTCCCAGATCCTACTCAGTGATATGAGCTGTGCTGTAGTGCTGAGACAGTCAATATGTGTGCATCTGTGTCAAATAGTTCATAACAGATTAATTAATGATACTGATTAAATTAAATGTGTGCTGATTTTTCCTGTAGATTGAGTGACAGTTTAGTAAAGGTTTTATGGTGAAAAAATATGGCCCTATCATAAAACACCTGTTTTTAGAATGGAGTTTGGTATGACAGTCTATCCATTTGAGAGCCTGACAGGAGAGAGTATTTTAATGTTTTTTTCTTTTACTCCTCTTGCCTTGTAGTGAAACATCATGTAATAAGCACATACTGCAATTGATCGTGCTCTATCTTTCCCCTGTTCCTAGCAGATATCCAGGGCTGAATTTCACCACTGTCTTCCCCAAAGTTATAATGAGATCTTGATTGTAGCGGTCACCATATCTGAATGTGTTTGTTCCCAATGATTTCCCTGTATAAAGTTGTAATCCATGTGCAACAGCTAACCTGTCTGCTATGCAGAGAGGCATTTTTAATAAGGTTAATAAAGATGTCATGAGATCACATCGCCGCATCAGAAGATTTAAATGATGAACCCACTACTGCCCCTTTCCCTATTCTGTGACACACATATCAATCCTTTTGCTGTATTATGGCTTTATCTATTCAATAAACTCAAAGAAAAGGAGTCTACATGAGCCACTGAAGGAGACAGAGGTGAGCTCTGACAGAGTGTGATTTAGATGTCCTGAGCACAGCTCAGGGGAACTCAAAACCACTTGAACCCTTCCTTGATTGTGTAATTCATAATATTAAGTGTAAAAATGTCAAATTGAAGTTTTACAAAGGGTTATTGGCCAAACTATTTCTTGGCCAGGAGCACTGACTTCCTGGAGTGTCTGTTGATCGGTACATTCAAATGCGATCATGTTTACCATGTTTACGAGTCCACATGAATATTGTGAAGTTTTCTGTTTGCTGCAAATTCACGTTTTGTGTCTGACCGTAGAAATTATGAGTTTGCAAGTTCCATGAGAAAGCAGCAAGTGACAAGATTTCAGGAAGTAGTTTCTCACGGCAAAAAATATTCTGGTACTCCTTTTTTATTTTCATACTTTATATGTATGTACTGTAAAAACAATGCTCACTGTTTTCCATTGTTTCAAGTTGTTATGCTAAGCTAGGTTAACCTTATGCTAGCTCCAGTTTAATATTAACTATACAGATATCAAATTGGTCTTGATTTTCTCATTTAAGTCTCCACAAAAATTCAAATAAATGCATTTCCCATGTCAAACTATCCCTTTTAATAATTGTTACTGTTGGTTTGCTATAATCAGTTCTGTCTGTTTCCCTCATCTCAAGATATTACAATAATGTATCCAACAGGAAATTGCCTATCCATCCCCAAAATTGCTTTATTGTTTGTCTCAATCACCCCTTGCCCATTTTCCCAACTCTCTGCAATTCATGGGTTTGGCTTTGCTTTTCTCTAAGGAGATGGATGAGCAGGCTGGCACTGGAGCTTTTAAAAAACATGGGTTGAGAAAAGTTCAGGCAAGGGATGGTTGGTTTGCAAATTTCAATATGCATTCTGACTTCTTTTAGCAAAATAAGAACTGATCAAGCGTTTGTTTTGCGTTAGTTTTGAGCTGAAAAATAAGACAAAATCAACTGAACACGCTGCCCATTCTACAAAAGTGGATGCCTTAAAACAATGAATATTCAGAGATTGAAGTCTAGGTTTGACATGTTTTTGTGATTTCAGCGTGTTATCAGCAAAATAACATTAGTGTGGCGTCAGGAAAGAAAACTGAACAAAATCTGAGGAGAGGAAAGAGAAATCCCCTGCACATGTTTTTCCAAAATACCACCTCCCAAGCATCTTTTTTAAAAAATGAAGACTGGCTGGTTGAAACAAGAGAAACCAAAGCAATTTGGCCTTCATATCAGTGTTTAAAATACATGATTTCTTGTCAGTTTGGATTTAGCTTGTGGTGTTTAACCTATCTGAGAATGCTTATTGGCTTTGCCTGGACCGGTGAAGATCTTTCCCGCTGCTTCCTAATTTAATATTGTGTAATAACAAGTATTATTGCCTGCACATAAAATGCAAGCACACAACTCGCATTACACTGAAAATTGACGATATAGTGCACATGTTTATGTTACATGGAGGAACAATTATTGGGTTGTGATCATTTTGCTCTAAAGTAACGTTGGAAAGAGATAGAGGTTTTTTGGTGAGGGACTATGAAAATTATTGAGGTGGTGAGAGGAGTTGAACCTTAAGTTTAACTTTGTAAAAAAAAAAAAAAACAAGGCCCTCTCTGGGGTTGTTGATGTCTTTTTTTGAACTGTCTAGAATTGTCACAACATGCCGAAATAATATTTGCATATGAAAATATTATATATTCAATTAACTGTGATAAAGTGATCAATCTTTGCTAATAATGTATCCATTAACATGTTACTTAAGCAATATCACACAAGTGGGAGATCTGTTGTACTGAATACTGGCATGGTTGAAATTTGTTTAAAGATAATCACAACCATTTCAATGGAGCCATTTATTAGTTAACAGTCAACACAAAATTATAATTTCTTTCATTGAATCATTTATGTGGCTCTGCCAGCACAAATAGTGCCACATCAGGACTGCTGTCAAGCAGCACATAAAGGTTTTCCTGAACACTATCTTGCTAGTGACTTTGTCAGCATGTCACTGCAGGTCAGTTACTTTGTACCATATACATTTATCTGTATGTTTCCAGTTTAGTGTAACTGGTGAAGTAAGAGTCTGTTGTTAGTCACTTGTACGTTGTCCCATCATTTCTTGCTCTCCATGGATGGTTATACAGTATACGCAATATAAATCAGCATCTCACCTGTGCCCCCTTTAATGTCATGATCTAAGATAGATGTGACTGATACATGAAGTTAAAAGTCCCTGTGCATTTTGGATTCTATATCAGCACCCATGGACTGCCTGCTGCATAAACATTAATATCTTAACAGAAAAATTTGAGCACCATTTATGCAATTATGCAATTCCAAGGAACCTAAGCAAAACATTTCAAGATTCTTGAAGTTATCATCACATCTAAATTGTGAGAGAAAAATGCAAAAAATGTGAACATAGCTCTTTGTCTAGTGTAACATGCCAGGAAACAACAAACCAGTGCTGTGATGGTATCATTTCGTTTCACATATTAAAAGAATTTTGGTTTACATGAGTTGCGAAACACCAGATTATACTGAACATGAAGCATCTTTCAACAGGTAGTTTCAAATTCAACCATATTCCTAACCTTGAAAAGATAACAGTTGAAATTCAGCCTTTTCCAAACTTTCAAGACTTTGTGTGAATCCCGGTTTTTGAACCAAGATGCACATGAAAGTTGTTTTTTAATATAACTATTACCTGAATTGCAAAAAACACACTGACATAAAATATGAATTTATGACACGACATAATAAGGCCCTGCCCTGCTCTTGCAAAAAAGTCAGACCCTACCTTCAGCTAAAAGAAAAATACAATACCTTCCCCATTTTGTTACTCCTCTCTCCCACCCTAATGACTTTCCTAGAGTTCCTAACTTTAAAACTTTGTCAACATAAGTAAGACACATACTGCAAGTGTGGTTCCTGAATGAAAAATAGCAGTTTTGAACATCAAATACCAAGATTATGCAATACACAAAAATTAAACAATGTTTTTAACAATATCAATATTTGAATACTTCAAGAAAATATTGAGCATGAAAAGTCAAGAAAACACGAACATGAAGAAATGCATATATGTATAGTAGCTACTCACATTGAAACCTGTATTTAAAAAAATAGTAACAAAGAAAGTATTTTATTGTGACCTTATAAAGCCAGCTTATAGCGGCCAGACTGGCTGGAGATTTTAATCATTTAAATTAAATTATGAATGATCTAATAGAAACAAATTCCCAGATGATACCTGCCAAACTGACCAAGGTCATACATGCCAGGCTGACCAAATGACTGTAGGGGTGACTGTTTTTACTGCAAAACCTTTCCTGAAACGAAGCAGACAACACAAAGGAGTCTTCAGCAGAGTAAAAAGAGGGTTTTCTCTTTTTTTCATTGAAGCGAGCTGCCACCGAGCCAGAGCTGACTGTGTCAGAAGCACCCAGTAAAACAGCAACTGGCCCTGGTGAGTGGTGTCTGTTTATGACTCATTTCTACCTGCCGTCAGGCGGCAGGGAGAAGTGGGAGTGGAGGAGACAGAGCCCAGTGGTAACAAGGGAAGAATTGTGTGAGGATACAAGACAGTTCCGTGTGGTTGTCGAGAAAACAAGGTACCAGTAAAACCTATTAGAGATGGACCATTTAGTAGCTGATATTGGCTGTTGTCGGCTGGGTATGGTCAACACGTGGGCACCTTTACGAGGCAGCTGCTGAAGGAGGTGAAAGGATGATGGTTCAGATGCACAGTGAAGACATTATAAAAACCTTGTGGAAAAGTCAAATGATTGGATATGATGGGTTGTTTTCATTAAAATTTAGCAGGCTTGCGAGTGGGAGCTCATCATGACTATATTTGCCCTCAAATGGTTTTGGTCCCATGAAGAAGTCATACACAGTCACACACACACACACACACACGGGCTTTTAGGAGAAATATTGGTGGTGTCTGGAGGAAAAAGCCTATGTTTTCAAATACAACAAAACGTTCACTTGGATCCCTCTTTATAAATGAAATGTTTCACTGTATCAACACCACAAGGAAATTATGGGAATTTTGAAAGGTTTACAAGTCACAGTCATGCATCCTTCTGAGAAACCAATGAAGAAAAAAAAGCATACACATTTCTATACGTGAGCAAGAATGACACAGTCAAAATGTAAGTGAAATTTAAGACCCTTTCCCCTCTGCAGGGAGCTATTAACTGTCACTGTAACAAATATACATATATAACACATAATATATAATATATATGGACCTTACAAGATCATGATACTCACATTTTACACTGCTGAACTGATAACTCTAAAAAAATTAACATTTTTGCTTGTCATTGAGGAAAGAATGAAGTCCTGCACACTGCAAAAGCACAAGTGGAACCAGAGAGTGATTTGAAACTATGGAATATCTCTAGCAACTTAAATGTGAACATTTTATGGTTACGTTAATTGAATATCTTTGCGTTGTGGACAAAACAAGACATTTGAGGTTGTCACCTAGGAGTATGGGAAACACTGGCAGACATTTTTCATAATTTCCTTACAATTTATTGACCAAACAACTGATCTAATGAAGATAAATCCAACTGACAATGAAAATACTTGTTAATTGCAGCCCTATATCAGATTGTATGCTGTATTCAGCTGTGCTGCTGCATCATTCCCATCATAATTGTTTGATTTCTGTTAACTTTTGTACATTTGTGAGCTGTCTTGTTTTGGATATTCTCACAAGAAAAACATTTATCAAAATATCAGCATATCAAAAGCAAATAAATTTAAAAGAAAAAATGTGCAATTTTCCTTCTTTCTTTCTTTTAATCTATCAATCTATCTTAACTGCCACAATAGTGCCTTATTATAATTATTTCATTACTGTATAAGTCATTCAATTAAAACACTTAACAATAGCCCTGTCAAATCAGCATCACAAGTCTGATGTATTTCTCATAGAGGATGCTGAGAATGACGTTGATTGGTCCGCCCCTCTGAACAAAGCTGAAACGTGCTTCCACTTCCCTTTCCCCGGAGCAAAGATGGCGGAATACGACCTCACCACCAAAATTGCCCACTTTTTAGACCGTCATCTCGTTTTTCCTCTGTTGGAGTTCCTGTCTGTTAAAGAGGTACGGACTATATTAACATATGAACACTTCGGTTCAGTTTTTTCGTAATTTTAAGAGACTATATACGGCTTTTGAACAGTTTTAAAGACCGTGTGCGCCTAGGAGTTGGTCACATTTTTTGTGGCTGTGTAAAGTAGCTTCATTGAGCCGGAGTGGAGCCGGAGATGTAGGTTCAAGCTTTCAAAATAAAAGCTGTAAAACGCGTCACCTTTGATAGAAATGGGAAAGCGTCGGTTAGAATAGAACGAAAGAAAGCGATTTAATCGATATAGTGAATATACAATGAAACATAATAATTAAATGTGACATGAACTACTGCGCGCCATATTATGACACACGAAAAATTTGGATTGACTTATACATTTGAAATTTAAGCATCGGAAGTCCTGCTCTGAATTGTGACTAGCTTTACACTGGTTAAAAGAGCCACGCGCTTGTTTCAGATTCAGCGGTAGTAGGAGTGCGTGTTTCCACTACTTGGCGCGGTAGGTTGTACAGAGTTGTTGGGCGGTGCAGCCATACACTTTGTATCCTGTAGGTCTGCTGTATTGCCGCCCAGCCGGGATGTGCAGGTCAATGAAACAGTCATCACTGGGCTTTCTGGCGATGCTAACGCTTGGAAGCTAACAAAAGTGGTTATGTTGCAATATTCACCCCAAAGGTTAGAAATGCATATTGAGGCAACAGTTGGGAAGTATCGCTTAACACCTGGAAAATGATTAGTAAGAATGTTAACTACACGTAACACAACTATTAGCAGCTAACGCCCGCCTGGTTCACTGCTAACATAACATTACCCTGCAAGTTAAATAAGAAAGCTAGCTAGCATGAGCCTCAGTTACCCTCATTTTTTCTTTTCCTTTTAGCTGTTTCCTTCTTATAGTGTCATAAACAATAGCCAGCATGCCTTTCTGTCTTGGCCAGTGCAAATTTATATATTTTATAATATTTTTATATATGTATTATATATATGTATATATATATATATATATATATATATATATATATATATATATATATATATATATGTGTGTATATATATATATATATATATATATATATATATATATATATATACATATATGTGTGTATATATATATATATATATATACATATATGTATGTATATATATATATATATATATATGTATATGTGTGTGTGTATGTATGTATGTATGTATATATATATATATATATATATGTATGTGTGTGTGTGGGTATGTATAGTTACGGTAGCTTTAGGCCTGGGCAATATGGCGTGTATATATAATATATTTATATTTTTCAGCTGTTCTGCAATATAACTGGCTACAATATATATCTTGACATACTCATTTTCTGTAATATTTCTAGCCAATATGGAACTCAAGATACCACCAAATACTGAACCTCAATATTGATATTTAGCGTGGTGACAACAATATTTTTTGGATGTTAACTATTTGTGCTTTTACAAAATATTAACACAATTAAAGTTTTGATAATCATCAAATATGTGAATACAATATACTAATTGCTTAAAGGCAAATTATAGAATCGCTAGAACAGTCTGGTGAGTTCAGAAAATTCATTCGTTTTACTGTAATGCATCCTTTAAAAACAGGGAAAGGTTCACTTCTGCTGTATAAAAATGTAACAGTAAAACTAAGACACAATCTAGTTTCATATCAGGATCGTGATAGATATATTGCCCATTCCTATGATATACAGTATAATTTTTTATCTTGGATGAATGAAGAAAAATGGACTTAACTCTTTAAGACTGATAACTAACTAATAACATTACCTCACCTCTGTTTTCTATTATTGTCCCTGTTTCTTAGATCTACAATGAGCAGGAGCTGCTTAATGGAAAACTGGACCTCCTCAGTGACACAAACATGGTGGACTTCGCCATGGATGTGCACAGAAGTCTTTTTCCTGAAAAGGAAATTCCCCATAGTAAGTGTTAATGTTGGTGAATACACACTCCCCATCCCCATTTCTCCAGCAATAACACACACAAAAGCAAGAATGATATTACTTAGTAGAACTCATAAAGTGTTACTGCGCTCCACCACTTAGTCCATTCAGAACTGATACAGCAGTAAACTTTGCTTTACAGTGTTTTCAGTTCTGGAGCGCAGACCATGTCCATGTTGGTTTATGGTGTTGTTGTAGCTAATGACTTTCTTTATCCTCCCTGTGTCAGCTCTAAGGGAGAAGAGGACTGAGGTTGTGGCCCAGCTAAAGCAGCTGCAGTCAGAGACGGAACCCATTGTGAAAATGTTTGAGGATCCGGAGACAACGAGGCAGATGCAGTCCACCAGGTAAAGCGTATTATTTTCTAATCAAGAGTAGTATCTTTTCTCTTTATTTTTATTAATATGATTTTATGTAAGACATGATTAGCCTTAGTGAGGCTGTGAAATTTATTGCTGTTCTTAGTTGCTATGATGCTAGGATTAGTGAAACCTGTTATTTGAAACAGTAGACGGCACAGTAACATTGCAAAGGGATTTTGTAGACCATGGAACTGCATTTGGAATGAAAAATGTATTCAGGCTTTTTAGGGCTTTCACTGAGCAAAGCCAGTAAGGACAGAAGTAAAAGAAGACAGATGCAAGATGCCGTGGTTAACTTTATTAAGACTGTTTTGTTGTCTGCAGTGATTAAAATAGTTTGGTCATATTCAGTCTTTATACTTTCCTTTGTGTCTTGGCGAGGGTGTGCACAGTTAATCAAAAGCATTTTCCATTTTCATTTATTTTCAATTTGTACTGTTTTATTATATTGTTTTAGTTGGACTGTAGACTTTGTTTATTCAAGACACAGAATTGTAGGAACTGTTTTGTGAGATTTGAAGCCTGATAATAGCAACATTGACTTAGCACATGTCTGTGTTGTTGTTAGTTTGCTGTCAATGTGGAGTTAGGAGGAAATCTTCCTTTTGGATGAGGATGTGTGTGTCTGTCTTAAGTTATACTGTTTTTTCTTCATACCATTGGATTTGTGAAACAATAGGAAAATCATCTGGGGTCAATGAAGAATTTGCTCTGAAGCCAAAGGACATGCAACAGTTTTATTCCACCATTATGGACTAAATAATGCTTGTTTTTAACATAATCTCTGGATTAGGGGATCATCCAGTGCTGGAAATGAGAAATGGTTTGATATTTGAACCCCACTGCCCTGTATGTTGGGGTTAATACACACAGATCCACAAAGTACTTTACAGGGTAATAGAACCGATTGGTTTAAGTATTTTTATTGAACAGTTAGGCCTAAATGCCTTACTAGGCTTTATTTGGACAACTTCTGAAGCCAGAAAGCAAGCCCAGCTATCATAGTAAATCATTTTAGGGCCACATTTAAAAAACAATCTGCCATTATTAGACACACTGTGGATTATGACCCTCATTAGGGTGGTCTGTAATTTATGTTCTCGTTTGTTCAGACTTGTTAAAGCTAGGAAAACCACGTTTGGGCTTTTTAAATTAAGATGCTGCCAGTGGCTCCTTGACTTTTTTAGTGCAGAAGGTGGCAGTAATGCTGTGCAGACTTTTTCATGAACAGTTGCCACTTGATTGACTTCTCAGCAGCTGATTCTCATCTAAATCTCATAACAAGTGCAAAGCAAAATATAAGCTGCTTTTTATTACTGTTAAGACAGACACTAAGCAGATAAAAATCTTCTGCTCATTTGATGTCTGTGCAGAGGGATACATCTGCAGTGCTGCTGGACATATGTTTAAAAAATGGAAAGAAAATGCATTTTTCAACTGACATGGATGGTATGGACAGTAGCTCGGATAAATTATCAGGATCTATATTCTCATAATGCACAGCAGGCTGACATTCCACACTCACCCCAGTGCTTATACATATATGTGTATATGTATGTATGTATGTATGTATGTATGTATGTATGTATATATGTGTATACACAAATATATGTATGTATATACACACACACAATCAGCACAGACAACCTGTCCAGAAGCAGTGCAGAATCTGTCTTAGCCTGAATCAACACATATCACACATGTGCCAGCCACTGCACACTAATTTATCCACATTACAGAAGTCAGCATACCCAAGAAACACAGATATTTTCAGTGTGGTGTCCACATAAATACCAAGATTTTAGGTTACAGGCAAAGTTGTAAAATGCAGTTGGGATACAATAGAAGGGCCAGTGCATTCCTTTATTTGACAAAGCCATAGAGACTCGGAGGCACTTTCCTCACCAGACATAATTTGTTAGACATGACTAGCATAGATTTGTAGTAGCCAAACCAAATGTAATAAACAGCCCATCACACTGTTTTAAAAGTGAAATGGTCTTCATTTATGCACAGCTCTTGATTTAGAACAGAAGTGGAAAAATATACCTGAATTAGACTCCAAACACCAGGATGTCAGCCAAACGGCAACTCAAGTTAAATGACCTCTAACTACAGAAACTGTCTTGCTTTTTTTTTTTGCAGAGATGGACGAATGCTCTTTGACTATTTGGCAGAAAAACATAACGTAAGTTGGCCTGATCTGCTGACATCTCACTTCTTCACTGCATTTCCCATGGCTCTTGTGTGAACCCATGGTTGTTTTAGGGGCGAAGTGGGAGGGGCAGGCCGAGCAGGGAAATGCAAAATTACTTCCCAAAACCCTTAACTCATTTTCGGGGTTTGTATGGCTTGCACAAATTCTGCGGACATTTACATTCTGTGGTGAATTGTTAAGAATAAACGGAGTAGCTCGGGACTCGTGGATAGAGCCGCAAGAATGCCGGAGGTTCTATATTTACCGTGATGTTTGGCTTCTTACCCTCCCCTCCATTGGTCACCTCCCACTCCGGTATCCCGCTGACCTGCATGCTGTCCTCAGTGCACCTCCACACAGCCCAGGCTCAGGGCCCCTCAGCAGGCTGTGGGAAAGGCTTGGGCGGCCCGGAGCACCCACTGCCTGTCACAGTTATACTGAATCTAGTGAATGGCCTGACGTCAGTGCACGCTGCTGTGAGATACTGGACAGCAGGAAGGACAGTTAAATATAGGATGACAAGTAGGCTTGAAATGATAGCCCTATATATACATGTGCATTTCTGCATTTAGTTCACATGACCACTTCTCGGCAGATTTGTTACAAAAGTTAAATGTGTCTTGCCGTTCATGGCAAAATACCACTGATATGGTATAGCAGTGTTTACTCTGTATTCATTTAGCAGTGGTGTGCCACCACAGCTGGAAAAAGTAGGTTACCACTAGTTACAAGTAAATATGAAATTAAAATAAGATTTTTCAGTTTAGTTAACAGTGATCTGAAATACATTTGCTGTAGCCCAGATGATTGACAAGTAATATTTTTATTTGGATTATGGATTGATCAATTAATAGCCTGGTCTATTATCAGCCCTGATATGAGGATTAATCAATTATGAATCAGTTATGAAATTAATCACCAACTATTTTGATACTCAATTAAACTGTGAGGGTTTTTGAAAGACAGTAAACTGAATATCTGGTTTGTGGGCAAAACAAGGCTTTTGAGTATGTTATCTTGAGCTTTGTTAGACACTGATCCACATTGTTCATAATTTTTAACATTTCATAGACTAAACAACTAATCAATTAATGGAGAAAATATAACACAATGAAAATAGTCATTAGTTACAGCCTTGTTAGTTGTAGTCTTAGTCACTTATTGTAAATTGTAGTTTAAGTCACATTTTACTCTTTTGTTTCAGTCTAGATTTAGTTGGTGGTCACTTTTAACTTCAGGCTAATTTTAGTGAGTGTTTTAGTCATCATCTTTAGTTTCATGATATTAGAATGGATACTAGAAAGGATATTTCTCCTGATTGTAAAAATTCTAATGATAAATAAACATACCTTGAACTGTGTGTTTAGTCATCCAGGCTAAGAATGTGTTACTGACATATTCTTTCTCTATTAAAATGAATGTAGAAGTCACAATTGATGGATCATTATTAGTTATCAGACACGGATCATATTTATTTCCTGACAACTGACTTTTAATATATTACTGTGGTCCTCTGTTAAATTCAGCATGATGTGTCACTCAGCTGAACGATTTAAGAAATTAGAAAATTACTTTTTAAGAAAAGTAAAAATGTGTAAACTACTTTGTGAAGGCAGATGAGCATGATCTCAGAAACATGCTCATTCACTTCACATGGAGCTAAAACTAATACTGAATTATGTTAAATGTTTACTGAAAGAGTCTGTTAAGGAGTTCTAAAAAAATCCTGAATTATCTTTTAGAAGGAGAAGAGGTTTACTGTAAGCTTCACTCTGTAAACTTAACAACATGTTAATGGAGAAAGGCGATGCACCCTGAATCCACACAGAACTTTGAGCTATACTAACATTAAAATTAGTCCTAAAAGTCCTAACTTCCAATATATTATATATATTATCCAATTTGTCAACTTACATAAGTGATATTTACTTTGGCAGACACCACAGTACAGTGTGTCTTCAGGTGTCTTTTCAAATTGTTTTTTTTTTTTTTTTTTTTTTTTTTTTTTTGGTCCCATACATTTATCCACATGGCACTCTGTCCTCATTGGGAACAGTACACTCAGTCTTTCTTTTAGGCTGAATATAAGAGAAAAGTGTCCATGTGTCACCTGACAGGCCAAGGGCGAAGATGATGAGCACACTTTTTAAACTAGCTAGAGTTATTAGTGCTATGAGATTGTTAATTACCGTGATCTAACTCCAGTTGTTTGCGTGCACAGAGCCAACTATTTCATCTTGCTTTATCTTTACTTGTCAGGGCATAATGAATAGAGGTTTTGTTGTAATTTTTGCTCATTGTCACAATTTAGTCATGAAATGAAAGGATGTCAATGAATACATTTTCTGCTGGGTATTGTAATTTATAAAAAAAAATCCCATAATTGTTCATAGTAGTTGATGTCTATTTTGTATTGATAATCTGAATCTGTATAGTCACTAAAGTTAGCAAATGAAAATAGCCTAGTGGAGTAAAAAGTGTAATATTTGGCTCCAAAATGTAGTGTAGTGAAGTCTAAAGTTGCAGAAAATATTTATTCTAAATTTTGACACTTAGATTTTAATTTTTACTGCAAATGTATATTGTTTCCAAACATCATTTATTTGGAACTAACATTTATTTTCAATGAGTTCTATTAGTTAGTCTGCCAATTACTTTCCCAATGAACTGATTAATCATGTAGTTTATAAAATGTCAAAAATTGTGAAAAATGCTCATCACAAAGTGACATCTTCAAATTGCTTCTTCTCTAACCCAACCAACAGTTAAAAACCCAAATACTCTTCATTTACTATCACAAATGGCAAAGAAAAGCTGCAGATCCTCACATCCAGTAAGCTGTAAGCAGCAAAAGTTTAACATTTGTGCTTGACTGAAACGATTGTTGGCAACTCATTTTCTTTTGATTGATTAATTGACTAATGGTTGCAGCTCTAGTCACCAACCTCTTGATTACTAATAGCCTAACTGGTATTATACAGGGCCAGAAAAAACATATTGGTCAATCCCTAATTAGGGTTACACCTTAACCAGCTGTAGAAAATTACAGAGGGAGAACAATGTTTTATTTGATTTCAAAGTATTGCTTGACTTGGTCTGACAGCGATTCATGTTTTCTCTGTTGGTGATAATGATGCTCTCATATTTCTCTTGAAGTTTCGTCAGGAGTACTTGGACACACTGTACAGATATGCCAAATTCCAGTACGAGTGTGGAAACTACTCCGGTGCTGCAGAATATCTCTACTTCTTCCGTGTCTTGGTAAGTTTTCAACTCTTGCTATTGACTTTCAACAGCAGTTAACATTAGCAGTGATGTTTGCTGATAACTGTACACCTTGCCTCACTTAACAGAGTGTCTGTAGCATTTTACTATCCTCATTTATATACTGGCTTAAGACATTTCTCTGACATATTAAAATTGAACATCACATTATGTTTGCCAGATTGCTTTAATTCCTGAAAAGGCCAATGCTCGCATAAGAGTGGAATAGAACACTTAGAAGTAATTGAATGTGAAAAGCTTACGTCATTGCCTATTCAATTCCCTGCACGTCTTTTGTATTAGGAGGAGACTGCTGCTCTGAGACTTGAGTGGGATCTTTTACTGGGCCAAGTGATCAGTGGCGGACTGCATAATCTGTCTGTAGTCTTCTCACGGGGCAGCCTCGGTAGACAGCTTATTGATTTGAGTGCTGTGGCCAGAGAGTCCCTTGTCACGACTTCTGAGGTTATGGTGTACTTAAGTTATGCAAGGCGTCTCTTAGTTATCATCTAGAGGGTCATACATGTTTTGCAAGGTGTTTTAACAACTTTGTGTGTATGATGGAGGGTGTACTTCTTATGTACTTATTAAGGGCTGTCTTCATCAGACTGCTCTTTCTTTTTCCATCCATTTAAAATGATGAACTGGAAGAAAAAGTCAAATTTATATGAAGAGTTTGATGGAATCATTTTCGAGATTTTTAAAAATCGAATAATGCCAACAAATGCTTTGCAGAGGAAGATAATTACAGTTCAGAGTGTACTGGCAGTGTTCTTGTTAGGGCACATGCACACTCCCTATTTCCTCTATAAACAAAGGGACTTGTTGCCTTGGTTCTGGCATTTGTGGCTTCTCTCCCTTTGCAACCCGACTGCAGGGACTGCTGCCTCTCATTAGACTTAAAAAACCTTTCAGTGGCCTTGGTCAAAAATGAAGTTTGAGTCACCGTAGAGTTTTGCTTGAACCGTGTGAAAGGTGCCACCTAATCTTTTTAGAGTGGTCTTAAAAGTGTTTCAGACTGTCAAACTATACGTTTTGTACTAGGCTATTCTTGAATTATAAAAGAAGAGGTAGCTAGTACAGGTAGATGCATCCTTTCAGTGATCACTACCAGTAGCAGTGGACAAGAGACAGCTACTGGTTGGGTTCAAAGAGCCTTCATATTAACAGCTTTTAGCAGGTGCTGATCTGCTGTTTGCTTGATCCCGTGGCTTGTTTCTAGTCTCTGACCTGTTTTTTTTTTTTATCTGCACTCATTTTGATGCTGTTTCTGTTTGTCTCATATGTCACTCACGCTGTTTGTTGTATCATGTGGAACTCCATGCTGTTTCTCACATGTTAACAGGGCAACTGAAAAACATACCTGTAAAATGATTGGCTGTTCGCATGTAACTGTAGCACCTAGGAATATGACAGGCTGTGTATGAGAGAGATAGGGAGCACAGGTGGTGGTTTTTTAAATGACTGGCTGTTTGTGTGTCACTTATAGCACGCTCCTTTATCAAGGGATTTGACTGTTCATGAGCTGAATGTATTCATTTTTTGCTTGTATTCATTGCAGTTAAGTGAGACTATGAATAGTTTATCAAGCCACTTTCTTATTGCCATTGATGATCCTTCTATCGCAGATAGATATCTCTATTGTTTCATCTATAATGAGATTTCAGTTGTCATCTCTATTTAACATCCAGTAATTAGTCTCTGTAGATCCTCGATGGACTGAGCTACTGAGCTGGAGGAAACACAAAAGCAGAAACACCCAACTATAAGCCATGAGGCCAGAGTTGTGTGTGGCCTATTATTAAGCAATGTGTATTTTTTTCATTTTTTATTTTTTTTTTTTTTTTTATAGAAAAGGTTATACCTTTTTTTTCCTGCTATCACAACCAGTAATTGGGAAGAGAAATCCAAGACCTGGACTTTTCACACATTGACTGTCACAGCCATAGAGATCTATACTATGAAACTACCAAGTGATGTGAGTTATATAGAAATTATGACACCTATATGCAAGGTGATTCTATCGCTTTTTCATCATCAGATATGCAAGTTGTAGCACCTGGATGATGTCAGTTCTTCTCTGAAGCTACCTTCTAGGTCACATGTCTCCTGCCTCCACTCTCCGTGTTGACAGATGTTATTACTCCATTTGAAAGAAGGGTTCACACCCTCTTACACAACGTTCATGTGCCCAGTCGTCTAAACTCTGCTCATATGCACTTCACATCAGCACCAAGGTGTCCAGGTAGAAACTTGGCCGTTTGCTGTCTTTTTACCTGCTGACTCTAAGAATAGTTACCGAATGACATTGCCACCACATGTCTTGTGTTTACAGTTTCTGGACCGGTGGAAAATTTGAACAATCCGTCATCCTCGTATTGGTTTGATCCAGGAGTGAACCCACCCTAGAATGGGAAATTAGCTTTATTTTGTCTCCTTTTGGTGTTATCTTTCATCAAGTGTGAGGAAGTTCAGCTCAACCGAATGTCCTATAATGACCAGAGGAACCAGCCTGCATAGTCAGTGGTTTCCAAGTGTCAGTCACTTGTCCTCTTGCTTTTGTTTGTCTTTGGTTCAGCATTTAACTTTGCGGAAAAGCAAGGACTCGTGCCAAAGCCAGTCCTGAAAGAATGGGCAAGAATAAGATCAACATTTTGTCTTTTCATTAGAGTGAAAAACATTAAGACCATCTTTTGTTCCTTGTCTAATTGGCATTTGATACTGCACTGCGTTGCCTCTTGTCTTTGGGATGTCAGTGACTCTGGCTAGTCATGCACATTCACTATGCTGGAGTGTCCCCTCCTCAAAAACTTGGCAGTGACTCCGAGCAATGATGAACCTTCCTCGCTACAAACAACCCTCTTAACCCAAAGCAGTTGGGTACTTCATTTGATGGGTTTTTCACTGATCCGCTCAAATATGTAGAAGGAAGAGTTGCATCCGAGACAAGATGACGGGTAATTCACCCAAGATTTCCACTTACGCTCGCTGCCAAAAAAATGCATTAAGAAAAGGCTTCAAAAGCTTGTAACGGATATATCCCACTGTTCCAACAACAGTTGTTTATGGCTTTGCAACTCAGTCTAAATAAACCAAAATTGCTCTAATTGAGGTATGTTGTTCGAAGTCCAGCACTGATTTTTTTTTTTTCTTTTTACCCCTCAAATTGTTAGACCCCTCATTTTAAGTTCCAGCCAGATCAGGCTCTGTAACCAGATATCTGTTGCTTACTCTTGACAATGCAAGAAGCTTTTTAGATGGGGAAAAGGTAGAAATGGATTTCATTAGTGGGAGTGTGTATACCACTCTCCCCCCTCTCTGCTTTTCGGTGTTTTGTGGACCTCCCATCCTCACAGGCCCCTCTTCTGTCTCTCCCTCCCCCGTATGGGAGAGGTGAGGCTCCATAAAGTCATTTAACGTGGGAAACCCAGTCAATTAAACGAAGGAGGCCAGCCTTGCAAAATCCATGCCTCAGGTCTTGTTACAGTGTGGCCTAGCCCGAAAAGAGCAACTTATTCATATCATCACTTAATGCAGGGATTGAATGTTAAGAATAAAGATTGAATATCCCGACAGATCCCCAACACAGTAAATTTATTGTTGCTGGTCAGTCAGCGAAAATGTGCCCATTTCACAAACCAATGGAAACTTAAGGTAACTGCTGGAAAAACCCAGGTATTGAAACTTTTCTAGCGTGGCCACTAGTGAAAGCCAGACTGTGTGTGTGTGTAGAAAGCTGCCATAATGACCTGGAGGTCAGCCAAACGTAGCAGGCAGGGACTTCCAAGAGAGGGAAAAAAATAACAAACAAAACAAAACACTTCAACAGATGAAGTGCTGACCTTTATACTGGCAGTGGAGCCATTTTTTTCTGTCACTGTTACAATACCAATCTTTTTTGTGTCTTTCGCACTTAAAAAAAATCATCCATAATGGACCTGGTTCATGCCCTGTGATCAAAGAAAGTAGATGAATGGACACACCATCTCACCATGCTCTCCTTTAGGGGAATACTACAAGAAATTTTCCAAATATTTCCCCTTACCTGCCATCGTCTCATATTATAGCACTCTGCCGAAATGTTATCAGAGGATAATTGGCCTTTGCTAAGTAGAAAGAAAAAAAACCTTTATTCCTGAATAATCTTACCAAATTGTGGGGTTCCAGCGGAAACCTGTTCTTTTTTTAGTGTTTCCTCCATTTGTACTTCTGTCGTGTCTCACAGTCCACTGCAGCGGCTGTCCGACGGTGCACGGGGGTGTGTGGTTAGGATCTAGGTTTCTCTGGCCGCTCAGCAGACACCCACCCTGACTTCCTGCTTGACTCATGTCACTGCGTCTGGTATTTGGTGTTATCGTGAACTACTGTGGCGCAGAGTTTCCCATGAGCCCTAGGGTGTAGTCCAATGTCCACTACAGTGATTGCCTTGCAGAGGTTCAGAGGCATTCTCAACCTGTGTTTCATTACCTGATTTTTTTTTTGTTTGTTTTAGTCTGTTCTGGAAATCAGAAACAGTAGCCTGCAACATTTTGAGAGTGATTATCCTCACAAAGATGTGGCTTGTTAGCGTCAGTTCATATTTCAGCCTAATTACCTTGTGATAACGACAGAGCTGTCCAGAGTTACGGCCATTAATGGATGGAGATTATTGCAATTATCATTCTTATGACTGAAGTGGAGTAAAGCATGCTAAAGATGTTAACAAAGCAATTGTAACTGGTAACATTATTCTGACTTCCATTTAATATTTTACATATGAGGCACTATTATTTGGCGGGTTACTAAATGTCATGTACAGTGCCTGACAACCAGTTCAGGATATTTCTTAAAGTAATTATCAGCTTATATGTGGAATATTTTCACATACAATCATTTGGTGATCAATAAGATAAACTAAATCTATGATGACAAATGCCCGTCACAAGGTCTTACATCCCAAAGTGGTTTCCTCAGAGTGTAATTTATTTGGTCAACAGTCCAAAAGCCCAAAGTTACTCAGTTTACATTGATATGAAATTTGAAAAAGCAACTAAATCTTCTGGTTTGAAATGAGGGAAAACATTTTTTTATGTGGCCATCAGTGACAAACATTTCTGGACAACAACTTTTACAGCTTTTTTTATTAGAGTTTTATAAAGAACTTTACACAAACTTATTGTTTAATAAACTCATAATTTGGCTGGCTGTTTTAGTCTGCCCTATCTCTCTGTGTCCTTGTAGAGTGGGTGATGGTGTTGCATCAACAAAATTAAGGCTTTGAGCAGGGATGATATGTGTTTTTTGGAGCAACATGGAGGGCATAACATTTTAGATTTTTATTAAAAGATAAATATAACAAGGCTACAACATGATAACAGATATTAGGGGCGGTGGAGCTATGTGGGCACTGCAGCATTATGTGTCTCAACTCTCTGTCAGAGAGAGGAAAAAACAAGAAAGTGCTGCTGGCGCTGAAGTATCAATTCTGCGGAAAATTAGTATTTCAAATATTCCGATGATATGTATTGATATTTTTGACAACACTAATATACAGTAGTTCCTAAAACATTCTCCATATAGAATTTGGTCTGGGATTGGTGCAGTCTCCAGCCACTCCTTTATGATATGCTAGGTGTGTCTGCCCCACCAAACACATTAATTCTTGTTCTTTCAGGTTGAGCTCATTTTTCACTGAATTGAAGTTAATGACACAGTTTGGGCTTTTCCAGTTGTGGAATGTTGGAGAACCTAAATATTTGGTTTAGAATATTTTGTGGATGATGTAATTGCATATACTATTTAATACTAATACAGATTAATTTGATGTGTTTCTGTGTCCTGTCTCATACTAGTGAGCCAAGACATCTGAGCCTCTGCTGCAACTATTTGACCATTCTTTGTCTTTGTGTATCCCCCAACTTTAGGGAACCATAATACTAAATTGATGAAATACTCTTCATTGCACACTAGACAAAATAGCATTTGAAAGTACCCTATGACACAGGCGTTGATTACAAGTCCGTGATTGCTCATACACCATTAGATTGATCTGATTTAGAATGATCTTTAGCATTATCCAATCAGGTAAACGCCCCAGAAACCAAAATGTTTTCGTTTAGCAAACTATTCAGACAGCATGGTGACATATGCTCCAAATATTCCTGTACGTATGTACTAATCTGAAAGTATCGAATTGTATGGTCAACTGCAATGCAGTGTTTGTATCTAAAAGTGCAGCAAATTCGTTTTATTAAAAGCTAAACTGTCTTTCATGATCCATTTCTCTTTTTCTGTCAAGCTCCATTCCCTCAGGATGACATAATTTAATCCATTTATCCAGTGTAAATATGAAAAGTGACTGCACTGTGCAGCAGTGCCACTGAAGCCAAGCAAGTAGTGGCAAGCCCAGTCTCAGTGTGTATGGATGCAGATGTTACTGAACAGTCCGCCAGCCTGTATAAAGACACTCTTCACTTGAATTTGCTCTGTCAACTAATCTGGAAAAACTGTTTTTGTATGTTGTAGTGTTTTGTGTGTCAGATTTTAATAGTACACAATGTCTGTTCCAAAGGTCCCATCTACAGACAGGAATGCCCTGAACTCGCTGTGGGGCAAACTGGCCTCTGAGATCCTGATGCAGAACTGGGAGGCAGCCATGGAGGACCTCACCCGCCTGAGAGAGACTATCGATAACAACGTAAATGCCCCACTTCTCAGAATTTGATACCTCATTTAGATTCTCTTACATAGACTCTCATATTGACATTTCACTTTCAGTACAGCTCTGCTGTGGCATTTTATTCCTCGCCCACATGCGCTCATCTGACTACTTAAGAACTTGCATTTGAGTATAAAGTGGTTGTCTGTATTTGATTGATGGCCATGTAAATGATGGCCTGGAATGAACAGTTGAACTTTATTAGTGCCTTAAGGGAGAATAGGGCAGCTTTCATGTGGACAAACATAATTTAAAATTAGATTTTTCTGTTTGTTCTGTTCTTCTTTTTTTAAATTTTACTTACTTTCTCCGGCCTGTATTTCCATCTGTGTCTTGTCCAGTCTGTCACCTCCCCACTCCAGTCTCTCCAGCAAAGGACGTGGCTCATTCACTGGTCTCTCTTTGTCTTCTTCAACCACCCCAAGGGCAGAGATAACATTATTGAGCTCTTTCTGTATCAGCCGCAGTAAGTAACATGTCTAACATTATTTTATTTGGTTTATTGCTTTTACACCCAGGAAATTGCAGAACATTTGTGAATATACTAGGAAGTAGTTGTAAAGATAAGATCCAATTCCACAAAACAGGGGCAATGGGAGAGGCAATGTTTTGAAGCTTGGTTGAGCCTTGGATCTGCTGGCCTATTAAAGTTACATTACAAAAAACAATTTGGAATATTTAGCTGCAAGCTTGTAGCTTTTCTGTGAAATTTGACATTTAAAGTATGCCATTTTGATGATTCCTGAGGAGTCTTTTATTGGGCAAAATGAATTAAATCAATCAATCAATCATTCAGACTTTATTTATATAGCACTTTCTGTGCAAACAGTATGCAACACAAAGTGCTTCAGACAATAAAAACAAAAAACAATACCACACATACACGCACACAAATTTTATCTGATTATGTTTACAGTGGAAATAAAATAGTATAGAAAGTAGTTCACACTTTCACTACTGTAGCTTGGTGTGGCCCAGCAGCAGTGCCAACACACTGAAGGAGTCTGTTGCAAAGCATTAGGTTTGTCCCTTTTCTCACAAGTGTCACCTTTTTCATCCCACAGGTTTTCTTCATAATTAATGTTTTGGTAAAGTCAGCCAAAAGATGCCACGTTATACTTCAGAGAGACTGTATAGCAAGTCAGACACGCTCACTGTGTATTTTGATAATGGTTATTTCTGACAAATGTTTCATTTCTCCAGTTGTGTTGTTATATTATGGCCATTGGTTAAAATGTTACTGACTGGTTTTGTGATAAGTATGTGTGTAGGTCCATATTAAAGTATACCGGGTCGAATTTAACATATGTTTGGTCCAATTGAAACTTGGGTTAGAGATTTGGAGAAAAGATCAGTCATTTTATAGAATTAACTTGATTTAGAGAAAACAACTTGCTTAAATAACACATTTTTGGGTGGTGGGCTTCTTCATGAACCCCGCTGGTATTTTTCAAGTGGTTTCAGAAGTGTGTGTTTTTGCGTGGTCTGTTTACTCTCCAAGTCGAGAATGAGGCCATGTGTATCGCAGATCGGAAACTTTATACTCTGTGTTAAAATTTGCACACCACCTATTTTGATGTCTTTGCTCCCTCCCCCTGTTCTGATTGCAGGCTTGTATAATTGTACAGATGATTGGGCTCCACAGACAGTATGACAGGCGACCACAACACAGCACACTCAAATGTCTGGTTCCCTGAATTTTACTCAGTTTTTAATTTTATTGTGGATGATTAAGGAGGCCTGCCCAATAATTACTCCTGAAAAGCTCACCCAACCATCTGTGTGGACAAACTGAGGTAGTTTTGTGTGCTTTGCAGTTTCACAGTCGAGAAACCTCATGTTTTCCCCACTGAGGCTTGGCTCTCATTTCCCATCTCTTGACCAGTACTTCCTTTGGCTGAAGTTGGTGACCAGTGGCTGGCCTTCAGCTGCACATATGACCTCCGTTACCCCTGCAGTCAGCACATCTTGTGCCAAAGCCTTGTTTGTGTACTATTGACAGTCTAGGAATCAATGCTTAGTAACAAAGTATGATACAGGTGCAAACTGGGCGAATACGACAGCAGTAATGTATCCCGAGTCACTTGATTGTCTATATCACTCGTTCAATTGTTCAACATGATTTCCTTTTCCAGACGAGCCGTGAAATGGAACCTTGTTACCCTGTCCCTCTTCTGCGTTCTCCCACAGCCCTCTCCCCCTGAAAGGAGAAAATTTGAACTCACACTTGATTTCTTGGCTGCATGCCTCAGTAGCATCTTCAGCAAACCAGTGCAGCGACGCTTGTTGTCTCAAAACTTAAAAAAAGAGAGAAAAAGATGAAGTCCCCTAAGTGGGGTAGGGTGAATGCCCCCCAGATATGGTACAGTGACTCATGCAAGATTGCTTGCCATTGGAGCCCCCCCTGGAGAGTGAGTAGGTGTAAGTTAATCAGGAGCACAGCACAGAGCGTTGCGGTCTTCCACGGGAGTCAAGCAACTACAAAGGGAGGGAGGGAAGGGGAAGGAGAGAGCTCTCCTGAAACCAGGTGAACGATAGCTTTGCCAAGAAGCCCACTGCTGTTTTTAGACTCAACATCACTACTGCCACAGGTTCCCTATCCCTTTAATTGTATCAGCTAATTAAACTGATGTCGGCACTCTCTCTCTGAACACCATGTGGCCTTCACTATAGGAGACCTGAAGGGGCCCCACTCCACTTCCACTCTTCAGATTTAATTTGGTCAGTTGTAGGTTGAGTGGAGGCTGAGGTTCAAAGATACATTTTTAGAAACTAGGGATGTAGAGAGGAAAGAAAAGGAGAAGAAACTCCTGTACACTGTCACTTACTTGCAGTAAACTTTATTAGGGATGCCACATTTCAGGTAAAACAGTTATTGCTGTTTTACCTGATGAAGGTCTAACGACCGAAACATTGTGTCTCTAATAAAGTTTATTGCAAGTAAAGGACAGTGCCCAGGAGTTGTCTCTTCTCTTGCCCATGAACGTTCCTCCTCTGTGAATGTCCACAAGAAACTGAAGGTGTGCATGAGCCTTTTAATTCTATTTTAGAACCTACAGATGTAACAATACCAAACCCAACTCAATGTAAATTCCACAAAAAGTCCACACCACAGCATTTACTGCAGTATTAAACAACAAAGAAAAATGACCAACTGAGAAAATGTCCTTCATTTAATGATAAAACTGTGTATAGAAATTTTTTGAAAAAAATTGATTTTTCTTAAAGTGCTTCTGCTTTCCTTCTTCAAAAAAAATTGCATGAATTGTCTTTGGTACTGTCACAGTCTGTTACAGTATCAATGATATTAAGTTAGTTACTGAGTATTGACAACGCCATCATTCGACACCAAATTTCAGTACTTAAAGGGTTTTGACACTTATTTATATATATATATTTAATTTAACACTGTACCGAGTAAGTGTGGAGTAAATGGTTTCTCCAGCTGTTCCTTGGTCTATGAAAAGCTTATTCCTTTAAAGGGAGTAAACCTACTGAAGCATGTAATGTAATTTTCTTTTTGTTAAAATGGATTTGCTATTGATAAAAGTATCATTCAGAAACTGGTATCAAAGCCAAGGTGTCAGTACTGGAACCAAGTATCAAAAAATTTTGAATTACACCCAGCCCTGTATTCGGTATATTGTTACATTCCTATTAGAAAACAATAAGAAATTTTACTGATACAGTCAATGTCGATTGATTACCATCTTGACAAAGTGTGTGCTTGTGTGTGCAGACCTTACATGTTACAGAACACTGTCTCCAGAGCTGGTGTGGGATTAGAGTCAGCCCGTAACAGCGTCCTGTCTCTTGTGTTCAGCCCTTAGCCGGTTGACCTGTGGTTGAAACATCAGTCCCTGATGGATTGGGTTTCAGCTACTGGGCAGGTCCCTGCTCACTGATCTATATCTTCTTGCCAGGGTTTCCTTTTCCTCCTCCCCTCTCACAGGACACTAATGAAAGAGACGGCTTAAAGCTGGGACCCATGTCCAGGAGTGAGGGTCCTGTTAGGACATTTATCTGTTTTAGCTGCAAAGGCTTTTTCTCGATCCTAAATGCCAGGAGCCCAACAGGCAGCCAAAATGTTCTATTATGTGTCCTTGTAAAGATCATGTCTTTAATCACTCTGATGAGTGATTGCCTTTATCCTCCCTCATTCCAGATACCTCAATGCTATCCAGACCATGTGCCCGCACATCTTGCGTTACCTAACCACAGCGGTCATTACAAACAAGGATGTCCGCAAGCGTCGGCAGGTTCTGAAGGATTTGGTGAAAGTCATTCAGCAGGTACTAGATCTGTTTATTTGTTTACAAAGTCCACACACTTAGCAGGTCATTGCTTATAGACCATACAGGTTTTACAGGATGAGTAACCGATCATGAAAGCCTACAGCATTGCTCACACTCCCTTTTAAACATAGGGAGTGCTTTGAACCCAATACTTCTGATGAGTGGTAGTAAAGTGACCAACTGTAGTGGCTTCTCCATTAATGACAGCATCTACTTCAGAGATTTAAGTACTGTCTTGGTGGATTGTTGATAATCACTAAAATGTGTGCTCAGTGCTCTCTGCTCTGTGGCCTCAGGTCAGGTTGGGACTGTGTCTCTAAGCATGCTTCGGACCAATTCAGAGTTCAGAATGTGTTTTCACTCAAGTCCTTGTAAATTGTTATGTTTACTTAGGCCTAGCTATTGTACCCAGCAGGTGGTTATTTTCACTACATAGTCATTATTGTTAATAACTTGAACCAAACCAGGATTTACGATTTTATTTTTTCAGTGTATGCAGCTGATAGTGATTTTCTATTTGATTAAAAAAATAATTACAATTACATATTAATGTCTAAGTATATGTCTGTTTTATTCTATTCATTTAACATTGACTTGATAAATAAAAGATGTCATTTTCATTTTTCAGGAATCTTACACCTACAAAGATCCAATCACAGAGTTTGTGGAGTGCCTGTATGTGAACTTTGACTTTGACAGTGCTCAGAAGAAACTGAGGGAGTGCGAGTCGGTGAGTAAACACTTACTCACCGTAACCTCACCAACATTTACTTCAACCTTTGTGGCCAGACCATGAGAAGCAGTTGGTCTTGGTTTATTGTGCCTCTCCGTGACAATACAGATCTACTGAGGAGCTCTGATTTGCGGGTCAAGCTCCTGAACTTTCACATGGAGTATCGTAGTAAACATCGTTAGTAACTCTGTCTGACCTTCTCTCTGTTCACACAGAGTTTCTGTTTGCTGGACATGTGCGTGGGTCCAGTGCAGACAGAACAGTGATAGTCTGTGCTTTGTATCATACTGTCAAATATAGAGGTCCTCTTGGACACTGTATGACTCAGGCTTCTGTCAGATTTTACTATGGCCTGTAATTGACCCATCAGGCTAGTAGTTAACAGTAAAAGCTTTATAAGCAAAAGTCTCCTTAGAGGCGTGCAGACACTCATTTAGGGGGGAGATATGTCATAGCAGCACCACCATTTAGAGCATTTATTTCAATTTTGGTTTGTAATGTTTGAATGCAACTGTAGTTTGTGATGTGAGAATAGAATATGAGAGGTACTGTATACTCTAAACGTTGTTTTTGTGTCTCGACTACAAAGCTGAACCCACAGTGAACACTGATTTGACTTGATAAGTTAAACTGACCTCAAATGAGATGATATCTACAGATCAGTGGGGAAAGAAAGCATGTCAAACTTGGGATCATGTCAGGAAACCTTCTTGTTAAGGTCTGTGTGTCCAGTGTGTTCTAAAAATACTGTTTTGTTTTTTTTATTTGACTTAGCATATATTAAAAAACATAGAACATCATAAATAATAACAAGAATATGCAATGGAGACTTGAAGCCTACAAGGCTTATCATGGGTTTCCCCCAGTTATAATTTGAAGCAGTCAATCAAAGGATGTTGTTGATAGGCCTTAGAACTTTAATTAGAAAGTTAATGTTACTTTTATAAAGTCTTAACTAAACTTTAATTTACTTCAGTCGTGTTTATAAATGTCTTTTTGGGAAAAATTATATTGATCACAGTGTAATGACCATGAAATGAAAACAAAATTGAACCAGTAAACACTTATGTAAACTGTGCTTGCACTTTTTTGCCAGTATGGATGTGAAATAGGTATTAGATTACAGTCACGTTGGTCTTTAAAGGTCTTACATTTAATTTGTTGAAACCTGCAGAAATCCATTTTATAGTTTAGCTGTAACCTATATACCAAACTGTCTCTTAATATTTTGTCCACACAATTTATATAATTGGTTTCTCATTGTAATGGAATACAATTCAACTCAATACAATACAACAATACAATTCACAAACTATAGAAATTACAATAAAGGAAAATACAGCAGAAATTTTTGAAAGGCCTTATACTTCAGTGCATTTAAGCACAACACCACAAACTGCAACCTTAAAAATGGCAACAGTTGAATTAATATATCCAATGTAGTACTAAAAAGTAAAAAATATTATAGGTTTTCAATCAAGAAGCATTGGATTGTCTGAGACCATTTGACCATCTAAAGATAAATCTTCATTTTGCATGATAGGGTCAGTGTCATTAAAATTTTAGAGCGGGGGTGCCATTACAACAAACACATACATACAATATTTTTGTTGTAATTTTGCCACTGCATTTGCTGTGTGGCTTTTTACTTGAGATAGTGCAGTGTAAGTGTTGCAATTTCATTCAGTTGTATACAGTGGGTGGACACTTACACAGGAATGCCTGTACAATAAGATGATAAGTTCAGTTTTGCAATGAAGGCACAAGCCCAGTAGACCCTGTGTTCAGTGCACAGTAATCAGATTTAGAGAGAGAGCAGGTGTCCTAACTGGTGTTGTTATATGTATATTTTACGTAACTTGATCTTTGTTCATTCCTTGTGTACACACTGTAATTTTGTATTCCCAGATGACTTAGTAATTTGGACCTGCAGAGGAATAAAAGGCAAAACTTGGGGTTATTTGGCCCCTTTTTCATCTTTTGCCTCTTGACGATAAACCCTCAAAATGAAAAACATCTGGCCTGATCAAATGGCTCTTTCCCAGGAGTCAATGTTTATAAATCATGTCAGCGGTTTACTGACAGTTCCATTTTCATTTTAACCTTTTTTAACGCTAATATAAAGAATCTTCAGCTTCCCAAATTACTATTTAACAAATGAGGAAGTTATAACCAAACTCACTTGGACAGATTTGTTTTTACTCAGTTAAACCCTCAGTAAAACTGTGCATGGCCATAAAAAATCCAAAGCATGTTCCAGGAGAAAATTAGATTTTTCCTGTGCAGATGCCTCCAGGGGCCATCTCCAAATGATGACATGTACTATCAACAATATTAGAGCTGTATGATGTTTCAGCTAAGAGATGACACGCCCTCAATCACCGACCTTGTTAAAGACTTGCACGCACTTCTTTAGGAAATCTCTGGGTTGGTCTTGACCTCCCCTCATGGGGTTTTATTTACAGAGACTTTCCTGTGGTTGAAACAGATGCTCAATCCCAACTACCTCTCAGGTCAGAGCCCAAGTTATTCCAGGTGCTTTTAGCAGTGGTCCTCCCCATCAGTCTTATCAGAGCATGTCCAGTAGACACAAAAGCCCTCTATTGACCCTGTTCAGTTCATAGGCAGGTCTAGCGAGGTGGGTGGTTCCAAAAATGTTTAACGGCACCTTTAATGCATTACCTGTGATGGTCTGCAAACATTTTCCCAAAACGCTCTTGTTTGAAGTCGGTAATGCAGCATTTTTCCCTGCAGAAATTCACACGCAAACTTTTAAGAACAACATTATTTCAGAGGTAAAGGGATGTTTCACAGACCGTGGAGTGATTGAGGTAAACGGATACCCCGGTGGGATGGGCGCTTGTCTTGATGAGCATTTGTAATGCATCAATTTTGAGCCATTGAGAAGTGGCACCCGTCTATTTACTGATTGCTGTAATAGCAAGATATGGGTATTGTTTTCAGCTCTCCTGTCTTCAGTTCACTGTACCCTGTATAATAGTTTGAGCCAAGTGCTTTCAAATGGGGGGTTTAGCTTGGTTCAAATTGTCCTGTTCATGCTGTACAGATTTTTTTTTGTTTCTTTCCCACCCCTCCCAAATCTGGAATCACTGTCAGATGTTAGCTTGCATGTCAAAGAATGAAAAGTATAGGACTACCTATAGTCAGGCCTTCAGATTGCGCATAAAAGCCCCTTCAAGCCCCTTTCAGAATTTGTTTAAGCATTGTGGTCTGAATCCCAGATGACAGTAATTAGGGCACTTAACTGTTCAAAGTTTATCAGCCTTAGATAAGCGTTGTCTTTGCTGAAATGTGCGTTGCCTGATAGCGCCATGTAGTTGGGATTTCTTCAACCAGAACTCTGTGCAGATAGCAGCTTTCTATGCTTAAACAAACAAAGGGCTGGTAATTCTTGGAGAACTTTTGAAGATGGAGGTCTGTGATGTGAAATAGCGCTCAGTGGAGAGGTGGAATGCAGCGAGCACTGAGAAATGGGAGCATTTCACACAGTGGTACCTCTGGGTCACGAACATTTAAAGTAGATGATTCGGCCATATGCAGTAGTGTCAAAGAGTCCAAGCGAGGCTGTATATCTTACTGTAACAAGACACAGGTGATATTGTATATGGATGGCTGAAAAGACTTGCTCTCATCTGTGAGTTTATTTGGACTGGCCATGCTACAGTTGTTGGAAGACTGTGGCTGTGAAATTTGGCGATCCTGCACAGCGGGGTTGACACTAGACCAACAGACCAGATGACTGGAGATAGGTCACAGACAATGTGGTCATCTCTGTGGTTGGCTCTATTCTTACTACATTGTCTCATGTGGTGTTTGTAGAATTTGAAGATTTGTGGGTGATTTGAAGCACCTTGCAGGGCCTGGGATTACTTATACTTTATAAAGGAACTTTCATCTTTTAAAACTTTTGCCAAAACAAAACCTTTGTAATGTAAATGTCCCTAGTATGGCCCTCCCTTCCATGTTTACTCAAAAATGATTTGTGGTTTCGGTGAATTGATTTATTTTTCCTTAATTTAATAAGAAATGAATGCATGAATTCCCAGAAGCAGATGGATTGAAATTTGTAATGCTATAGTCATGACTCCCATTGCTCATTAATCTAAAGGTCCCAGCTTTTTAGTCCTAATGAGTTGAAGAAAAGATCTAATTTCTGTGCACTTTTAACTGTTTTGCCTTACTCAACCCTTAAAGCCTCTGGAATTTGGTTTGAAATGGTAAAATGCATTTATGATAACAATGTTGAGTGGAAATAAACTTTCTTGAAACTAGTTTAAAAAGTGCTCATTTTGCCGTTTAGACCATTTCTCAAGACTGGGTAGGCATGTCTGATCACATTATGACTGACAGCTCCCTCAGTAGTACTGGCATGAAAGCTAAGCAGTGCACTGCTGTGGACAGGCTCAAAAAAAAGTATTATCAGTTTAGGGATATGTTATAGTTAGAATATTTTCACTGCTTCACTCAGCTTTTTTGGACGGCTGCCATCCATTCTCTTCAAATCCACCAAATTCAAAGAGGCTCAGAGTGAGAGAAGTTTTGTTGCACCAGTTTGGTGGGACAACTGATTTTTTTTATTTCCAGAATTAATTGTAGAATTTTTGTAATAAATATCTGAACATAATCACATGTCACAATCGCATGTCATTTACATGAAACATTAATTCATGAAGCACAGTTAAAAAACAACAATAATAAACCAGTAAATCGAGCTCAAAACAGCCGCTCGTGGCTGCCCGTCCATATTCACCAAACAGCTCAAAATAATGACAAATAGGCTACAATTACTGTCATTTCCAGGCTAACAAGACAGACCAAACCAAATTGTGAGAAAACCTATGAGCTCCAGAGAATCAGTGGTTATTACATTTTCAATCGATGAAATTGTTAAAGTGGTTATTTGATTGATAGATAATCATTGACATCCCTAATTAGAAGGATATTTTGGATTTGAGTTTTAAATTAGAAAGTTTAAGGTAGGCAGAAATAACTGTTTGTATAATATTTACACTGCGTATATGTAAGATGCTGTCTGTCTTTAGGTTCTTGTGAATGACTTCTTCCTGGTTGCTTGCCTGGAGGATTTCATTGAGAACGCCCGCCTCTTCATTTTTGAGACCTTCTGCAGGATTCACCAATGCATCAGCATCAGGTAAGTCACTCAGTACAGTCCAAACTAGGGGAAACCACCACTAAACAAGCTGGACTTGTGATAGGCGATGCTGTACTGGGACATTGTAGTTTCTTTACAATGGTGACCATGTTGCGACATCTCTTAAAACTAACAGGAAGTCCTGTTTGCTGTCACTACGCTTTGTAAAGCACTCAGTATACAGGAAGTAAGAACATGGGCTTAAAGATTAGTAGGATTTTCCTCACAGATAAGTGTTTATTACCCCTTCCACACACAGCCATGCTGACCCCACACATCTTGAGGATTAAGCATTGTGAGCTTTAACTGCTTCCAGGTCTCCACAGGTTGCTCTACTCACTAAACTTTTAAGACCACCTGTCCAAGACCAATTCACAGACAGTTTTCTCTTAGACAGAGGTCAGGGCTTAGACAGCTTGAGATGTCCCCAGCTGCTGTAACAGACAGGAACCTTTCAGCTCCTTTTCCTTGGGTGAATGAAGGTCAGGGGGTTTTGTAGTTCAAAATCAGTTTAGCTGCATTAAAATAAAATTGACCTTGGATGCCTCCCCAAAACCAAGAAATTTAGTCAATGCTAATTATAGTGAGCATTAGTGGAGAGAAAATAAAAGATTATAGTAATTGTGTGCAATTAAGAGAGATTATGGGATTTGGCTGCCTCTTTACATCAATTTTAGAGAGCGACATAGATAAAGAAGGAGCGTTCACCCTTCTCAGTCAGTAATTTTCATCTTTGTAATGGTGGATTTGTGCTTGTTGCTGTATCTAAACTCTGATATTAGGTAATGCATATTTGTTAATCCAGTTCCTCACTAATTTACAGTACAAATTTCCCCTCAGAGAGCTATATTCATTGCACACTGCCCCTCAGGCATATTGGGGAATGCTGACAATTTGAAGGAAGGTCTGCATTTCAAATATGATCCACAAACACATGATGCCCAGTGGAAAGAGGGAATGAATTACTTCTGTTGACACGAAAATGATTGCATTGACTGTTATATAGAGCCGTGGAGGTCTGTAGTCAAGGTTGAACCGTGGAACATGATCGGGCCCTGTCGAAATCTCCAGTTGCAGATTGTCTGGAATTGATTAGGAGTCCTGGTTCTTTTTTGGCAGACTTACTGCAATTGGATCCATTTACTTGTTAAAGACCACAAAGGTTAGTGGTAACACTGAAAGAGGAAGTCGAACGGTGATTTTTCTACTTTTCACCTTTTTTCTGTGTCTTGGGTTCTCGGTTTGCTGAGGTCTCTGAAGCAGGAACACACATCAGGAGCAGTTTCAGGGATTTCCGTGTTTATTTTTGGTGGCATTGTGACGATGGACAGAACATGCCTATTTTTGAAAGACACCCAAATTCCAAGTCATTAGTCCTTTACCCAGAAGCCCTCTTGCACCCAAGCGTGGACTCAAATGAATTTGATGGCTGTTTTTAATGAGGACATTTTTACAGCTGTTGGCCATGATGGTTTCACAGATATTTAGCTCGCCTTTTGCCCACAGCTTGGGACACAAAAGTAGAGCAGAAGTTGGCGTAATTGAGTTATTTTATGCAATAAAGGCTTATGTAAAACGTACTGCTAGGCAGTGAAAATGTGATTCAGCCTGCTCTTGTAATTGCATACACACACATCCTTTTGTCTAGACTTTTCAGTGTCCCGAGTGTGTGTTTCCAATTTAGCTTTGTTTTCCTTGTTTGATTTACAGGGTTTATTTCCTTAGTCCTTCCATGACTTGTTTCAGTGGCGAGACCCCGCATTGACCTCAAAATGCACACTTGTCCTTTGACATTTTGAGTAAATGCTTCAGACACATGATCATTTGGGCAGTTCTTTCCCCCTCATCATGAGATTGTATTTGTACACAACAGCTCCTTGGTAGTTGGAAGGAGTGTCTTGTGTATTTGGATGTAACACTGAAGATCTTTCCACCTCACAATTGAGTCATTAAAAAGACCACACGATCATTTCGGTTTCCCCGAAAAATCAATTTTACCCCGAGCCGAAAGCGAGGTTTGCTCCAAATGGCTTGGAGTCTCCCAAATGCTATCATATGTTAGTGTTTAACAATGCATTCATTTTAGACCAGCCATGTTAAGAAGGGGGCTACTTTTGAGAGGGATCTCCCCCCTCCTAACAGAGTTAGACCCCAATGCCTGACCCCTCTCTTCAAGTGTGAGGTAGGTATTGAGACCCAAAGGAGTCCCCTAGCCTGAAGTCGAAAGCTCAGGAGCCGCCGTGAGTAAGGGGTCGAAATGAAAGTGATCCCCTCTCCCCCAAGGAACAGGATCATGATTGTGTAAAATAAAACCAGTCATGGAGGCGGTCTGCTTGGCTTTAGGGCCAAAGGATGTCAATAGTGTAGGTTGTATAAGTGTGACCCAGTCCCTGCTCCCTCTCATATCCTCCCTCCTTTTCTCTTTTTTTCCTCCCCATTTTTCTTATTTTCACTCTGAGCTTTAAGTAATGGTAGCTGCTATACAGCTCTGAGAGACAATGAGATAAAGTAACCCTCCTCTGATATACAAATGTCCTTCCTGGGAGGAAAACATTGCCAGACTTTCTTTTATAAATTAGATTAGAGGGCTTTGGCCGGTCCAGGCCGAGGCCCTGGGCCTTTTGGGGGCACTCTGTGTTCCTGTGTTATGCTGCACAGATCACGTTTAGAGGGGTTAGGGGTTAGCTTAACTCCCTGGTGAGGAAACCAGATCGTGTTTGTTTTGATCATCATATCTGACCTGGACTTGACTGACATGTGCCCCCACTTTGCTGAATTGCCAAACAAAACACCCAGTACCGCTGCACGGCAATCACTTAATCACACTGGTAAAATAGGAACCAATAACAAATTTCATTCAGATTTGCCTGAGATTACTTGATTGTAGGGTAAATAAGTAAAGGGTGTTTGTAAATGTCAGTGAGTGTGCTCTTAACAGGTGTTGACTATTTTTCTTATACACTGTTGAAGTCAAAAATTTGTTTGCTCTCTCGCTTACCGCACACAAAGAGGGGCATTAACAGGGTGTTCTAGCAGCACCACACATTACATATATGTTGACAAAACTGGTGAGTTATGTTCATTAAAGAAAGTTGATTTGAAAAAAAGACTGAGTTAATCTGATGAATCACTTGATTGAAATTGCAGATTTTTGAAAATATTTTAGGGTGATGGCATCATAAAATTTGATGACAGGCATTCAAAGCTTCATTTGAAAACCACAATAGAAGCTTCAAAGGGAAAAAAAAGACATTTGGTCCAGCCCTAGTTGTAGAGCAAGATACTGGGGTGGACATAATAACACAAACACTCAGATATTGCTGCTTTGATATATGTATATATACATACTTTGTAAAGCTTATAGTAGCCAGTGTTTGACTGTCAGATGGGCATTAATTTTTAATCCAACTTTGTAGTAATTTCCAATGCAGTAGTTTATGTTGCATTGCATGTTGTATTACATTTTTAATCCAAAATCTATTATTGATTAGGCTATCAACATGAGCAATAGCTGTTATTCCATGTGCCATTTGCTCTACATTAGCTACATGTAGGCTTGCAGTCTAAAATCCTTGATTTTAATACCGTCGGTCTGTGATCGCTGACATGTGTTATCCATCACAACCTAAAGTTACGTCATTAGACAGTTGACACTTTTCCAAACTTGTTAAGTTCCCAATAATGATCCATAGGAGCAATTTAATTGTCAAGCATCATTTTCTCCAGGTTTTGATGACCTGAAGTGTAATCAGCTGTCCAGCAGAGCTGTGTTAGCAGTTTGTTGGTGTGATTGAGTGACGGGTTGATCAGTGAGTCTCTCTGTACTCCCTTTTCCAGCCTTTGAGCTGCTAAGATACACATGAATCAACTGACAACTGGTGCTTTTCTGTCTCGTTATCCACCTCCTCCATCACTTCACTGTGGTGAAAGTGTTGAGAGATATGCACTGTCACTTGGAGACCAAACCCTATTTTGCTCATTATGCTGAGGTAATGCTTTTATTTGTTGTTTATGCTTTTAATGCCCCATCCAGACACTGACATCATGCCACTTCCCTTCTTTATGTGGTTTTGCCACCATTTGACCAACATTCGTGGGTTAGAAAGTGGTAGTCTCTTTTTCGTTTTCTTTTTGAACCTTGAGGTAAGACAGATATTATCACAAATCCAAATAAGATTACTCTCCACCAAAAGAATGTCTTAAATAAGTCTGAGTCTGAGAGCGACAGCTGAAATCAGTAATAGTGGTGGTAGGATGTGTGTTTGCAGAGCCATGGCGTGAGAAGTGGTGTGGTCTGGGCACATTTTAGCTTTACTCACTTGAAGGAGTCTCAGAAAGTGTGATGAATGGATCAGGAAGTGATAATTAGTAGAGTAAATTGTTTTTATATAGGCCTTATAACCCTGATTATTTTGTGCAAACACACAATGACAAATTTGTACCTACAGTATTTCATTATGTGTTAGTAAGATTTTTTTCAGGGGTGGGAGGAGTCGGGGTCTTGCTTTTGAAAAGAGAGGTAGGGTTGCTGTAGTAATTGTGGGCAGTGCACACAGAGCGGTTGAGGATATTTATTGGGGCCCTTATATGAAATGTGGTAGGCGTGGGGGGTGGTGGGGGTCAGACAGAAGGAAGGGGGCAGGAAATGTGAGGGGGAAGGGGGTCTAGATGGGGGTATCTGGGGGGGGGTCTAGTTATTTTGAAAGCCACAAGGGAAGCCAGCTGCACTGGGGAAAGCTTTGGATCAAAGAATGCCAGCCACCCTCATACCTCCCCTCCCTCCGCTGTGACACATCCATGCCTCGCTGTATCAAAGAGCAGGCTGGCCTCCAACCTGGCTCTCATTTTAAGGGACAGTCACCGTTTGGACCTGTGTGTCATGACAAGCCTGAGTAGCCAGGTGGGGAGACAGTGTGACTTAGACAGAGGTATATAAAATAAAAGGATAAGTAACCACAGAGGCTCACAACATGGGGTAGTCACTGCACTTCTAATTGAGTTATTCATACAAGTCCGTAAATCAAGGTCCCATTAGTAGAGGACCATTAGAAGTGTTTTTGAGGCATGTTTCTTGTTGTGCACCTTTTGCCTGGAGACAATATGTTGGCCATTTATTAACACTGTCAAATGAAAATAGCAATTTGGCACCTAATGTGCAATATCCATCATAATGAAATATAGTGTTGCGTAAGAGTTATATGGTGCCATTACATATTTCATATATGCATCAACATGTTCAAACAGCAGCCCTATTTAATTGTAGTCAGTGTTCGCAGAGGCTAATCTTACAAAGGAAATAACCAACTGCAGAGATGCCTGTGCCCATTAGCCACATATTTTAGTAAAGACATGGGTGCTTCAGTAATCCTAACAACAGTAATTACACGTATAGTTTGTTTATGGAATGAAAGTACTTCTTTTTCATGCATCCAATTTTTGTTGTTTTGACAAGACAGTGCTGCTCCATGTCAGGATATTAAAATGCTTACAATGACAAAGCCAGCTAGCATGCTAACTAGGGCTGGGCATCATGTCAGTATCGTGATATGAGACTAGTTATTGTTTAGATTTTGGATGTCATTATATCCTGATAATATAAGTTGTCTTTTCCTGGTTCTACGGGCTGTATTACTGTAAAATTACTTGGTTTTCTAAACTTACCATTGTTCATCATTGCTTATGATTATTTATCAAAAATCCCCTTGTGTTTATTTTGTGAAAGCACCAATAATCATCCCTACAGTATTGTTGTAATATCGATTTTTAGGTATTTGTTCAAAAATATTAGGATTCTGATCCAGCCATAATACTAACAAATGCTTATTAGCACTGAATGCCATTCAGTTCAGACTGATTGGTTTTGCAGTAAATGGCCATAAACCAAAGCGTAAGTGTGATTTGAAATTTTTACTTTGGTTTAAGAGAAAAGGTTGAAGGACTATCAGATGGATTAGGACAATCATTTTGTACAGACATACACGATTCCAAGACGACGTGACCTTCTGACTTTGATGAATGTTCAGTCTCAACTAAAATAGTAGAATGACTAAGAGGCTAACATTACTATCCATAGAGCTTTGCTGCTGTCATGGCAAAAAAATTACGATAATATAGGGGTTTTAATGAAAGGTCGGTAAAAACGTCAGGTTTTGATTTGCTGAATCGGTATATCTCATATCCAAAGCACCAATGATTTAGGTGAATTTCATTATCCCTCAAGAGATAATTTGAAGGGGCAATACATTAATTATTGGGATCCTTACATATGGTAATATTAGTCCCACGCTAGTAGTTCTACAGACCTTGGCCAGCACCATCCTTGGGTATTCTCTTCATTTTCAGGACAATCTGCCCAGCACTGAGACATTTCCTACCCTTTCCATTGCCTTATACTCAGGTTAAAGCTTCATGTCTGTTTCCTCAACAGCATGCTGGCAGACAAACTGAACATGTCGCCTGAGGAAGCTGAGAGATGGATCGTCAACCTTATCCGCAACGCCAGGCTGGATGCAAAGATTGACTCCAAACTGGTGAGGCCTTCTGTCTTCTTCCTTTAACTGTCAGCTTAGTGCTTAACTAATTAATCAAAACTATTAATTAGGGGATGGTTCTGACAGTCATAGCCCTTTTAGGTGTTCCCATGTCTGATACAGAGGCTTATTTCTGTCCTGATTTTGTAATTGAAGGGTAAACTGTAGGACATTGTAACCTTAATATCTCACCCTTGTTGGTTCCCCTTCGTGAGGCTCCATGTTGAACTTGCATGTTTTGGCATACACATCACAACAGTTCTCTGTAATCAGCAAATCACAGCCCAGTCCTCCAGAATGACATAGAATTATCTAGATGTGCCTACAGTAGATGTGAATGGGAGCTGAGCAGCTGCCGGATGGTGTGTCTGCAAGACTGTATGTGATTGGCTTATTGGTTTTTATTGTGAATCTGTCGTCCAATTCTGTTTGTATTTCTAGGGCCATGTGGTCATGGGGAACAACGCCATCTCACCTTACCAACAGGTGATTGAGAAGACCAAGAGCCTCTCATTCCGCAGCCAAATGCTGGCCATGAACATTGAGAAAAAGCAGGCCCAGAGCACCAAGAGTGAGGTAAGTTAACACACGTACTGTACATCCAAAATGCACACAAACCACCACTTCTAAGCGCGTTGCTGAAGGCAGCCATCCCTCCTTTAACCGATCGGATTGCTAGAAGGTCAGCACGAACCTGGGGCAGTTCAAAGCGTCTCAAATGATCAGCTCAGGAACAACGAGGCTGAAGAATGTTGATGAACAACCATCAACAAAAGCTCTCTTTACACGAAATAAGCCAGTAAGAGCAAGTTTAACAGAGGTAACGCTTTCATCCCTCCATTGCTCTTCAAAGGCCTAATGACAAGGTAGATTCCAAACAACCATAAAACGATGCCTGAGCGCCGTGACTCAGCTCAGCAACGTAAATAAGGTGGACCCTCACACTGGCTTTTGGTGAACATTACTCAAAGCCTGGAGTTCCCTGCACTTAGGACCTGTTGCAGATGTCTGGCTCAGGGTCCAGTCATCCCATTTAAGTGTGTTTTTGATGTTGACCTTGTGCGTTTTTAGTGGTATGTAGACTGTTCAAGTACACAGACTGTCATAATCACGCACATACTCGCCGAGTTGGAGCTGTGAGCTGTTGCTTCACACGACTCCTCGAGGACATGCACGTGTGTCAGACCAGATTGATGGGCTGGTTCCCTCAGCCGACACCTGACAGCACCAAGGCCACGGAGTTACAACAGACATGTTAAATGTTCACTTTTTAACTGTGAGTGGCTGTCTTTTGATGTGCTCAATTACCCTCCTCCCCATTGTTTGAATATCTGCGGCAGGAGTGCAGCCGTAATCCTGTCCTGTAAAAAAGCAAAGACCCCCTCTCCTCCCCACCCCCGCCCCACTCATTAAGGAGTTTTTGTAATTTGACAAAAGAGGCTGCAAACAACTCACAGAGCACCATTACATCCTGCTGTCCTCAAGGCTACAAATCACTTACATATAGAGAGCATTTACTGCTCACCATCTGGGCCGGCTGCTGAGGGTCCCTGTCAACCCTCACAGCCACCCAGCCGCTCACCAACAGAACACACACATTACACACAACGTCAACACTTAAGTGCTTGCACATGTATGTTGCTTTTTCACAATTCCCACAATCAACAACAAAAATTTTGTTTTGATCTGTCTACAAATGGTCTAATTTTCCGTTTTATTCACGCTTTTCTTTTTTTATCTTCCAGACGCCAAACTGGGCAGGTCAGGAAACCGGATTTTAGCGTCACGGTGAAGATGGAACCATCCTACTCATTGTGTTACATCTTTTTTCCACACTTGACTCTCAAGGAGCACAGTACTGTTTTGCACTTGGTTCAAGTCATCACCAATTCAATAAAAGTGACCAACAAAACCATTTTCACCCATGATTGCCTTATTTCTGGACATTACAAACTGAGACTGAGGTTTGAGTGGTCAGACTTTTTTCTATCGGTAATACTTGATGAAGTTTTAATGTGTGCATTGAGTCACCGAGTGGGACAGTTACGACTGCTGCGTGTGACGCGGCTCATGTGTGCGCAGTAATGATGAATGGCTGTTTAGTCTGTTGGTTTTATGGTGTTTTAGTGGTTCGCTTCACCGTGGCATGCAGTCTCGTTGAGTGGGACGTCAGCTGAAGGGGGCAAACAGAGGTGATGTACAGTTACCAGTGGTCACACTCTCTGCCAGTCATCCTGCCCATCTGAGGACATGAGGGAGCCATAAAGAACCATTAGCCAGACGGACACAATCTTTTTAATGTCCCACCCCACCCCCGCTTTCCTCTGCTTTTGACCTTCTCATAACTCAGTCCTCTGCCTCTCCTTCTTTATCACAGTCGCGCACAAACAGGGTTCTCATTCCTTCACTTCACTCTCCTTTTAATTTTCCTCTTCTTACATATAATTTAACTACTAAACAGGGATTTTATGTGAGAATACACCTGCTTTATTAGGCTAAATCAAAAGTCTGGAAAGTGCAAAGAGTGTCTCATCACCTGCATGCACACCTAAACCACACAAAGTGATGTATCAGACTCTACAAACAGCCTCTTTAAAGGGATAGTGTGCAATGTTTGAAGTAGTCTTGTATAAGGTGGTGTATTACCTTCAGAAGATGTTGGCATGCCAGCAGGTTGGAGAAGCAGAGGGGAGCACCTGCACAGAAGCTAAGCAATGACCTACTTTGCATAAGGTCAGCAACAAAAGGTCCACCTAAAGAAAAAATCAACATCAGTTTAAGTGTACGCTATATTTAGTGTAATTTCACAGCTTTACTTTGCTGTCAAACCTTTTCCAATGTGAAACTGCAGTTATAAAATCCAAAAATCGCTCCCTTCAAACCAGCTAAACTCCACTGGCAAAGGAACTCATTTTACCTTGCAGAACATGGAGGTTGCTGATCTGTTGCTGCCTCGATCTGTTAATTTATTTCTTTTATTATGTGACTTTGGTTAATCTGAACTAATCCTTTAAAATACTGAAGTCGCACAATAACACAAACTAACAGATCAAGGCAGCGGTACACAAGCAGCTCCTGTGGTCTGCGAGGAAAAGTTACTGAGTTCGCTCATGGAGTCTGGCTGGTTTGAAGAAGTCGATATTTGGCTCATAAAACAGTGGTTTGTCAGCATACAAGCCTGTCTGACAGCAAAGTAAAGAATAACCCTGCATCAAATAATTTGAATCATGCCTTTAATTGAAGCAGAGTTTGTTTTATTTGGAGAACAAGAAACGGGACGATAAGCGTGACATGCTTTTTGTTTGCGTGCTCGTGAGATGGTCCTGAAGAGTTTTCAGCCCTTAAACAGAACCAACTACAAGATAAATCAGTACATCGTGACCAGAGAGGCTGTGCAAAACTGGCTATAAACATCTTTTAAGAGTGAAATGAAGCTGCACTGCTTTATGTCAGTCAGTACAGTTTCACGTACAGATGAATTTATGCACCCAGTCAGGATCCACGGACGGAAAGCATGGAGCTCCTTCGTTCAGCACTGCTCAGTTTTGGTTTCCATCTGTTTTGTTTTTACCTACAATCAGTCGTTCCTCCCTGCCAACTGCAGAGCTTCAAGGTGGTAACTGCTACGTGTCTGAATGGTGGAGCTCACACACTGTGTTTTTAAAAAAAAAACATCAGGTTTTTCATTAGATTAATATGACCAAGGTATTGCTTGTAAGCCCTAGAAAACTAATATTACTCAGAGCGATAGTAAATAAACTCTCAAAGTTAAAGTTCAGAAGAAAAAACATGTCATGATATTATTTATAAATAGTATTATTTATTAATAGATTAAACATCAGGAGTCGGCAGAGCAATGCATGAGTAAGCACTTTAGGTGGAGTGCTGTCTTTCTAATTTTTGAGGATTCAGCACCCGTCTTGACATACTGTGGTTAAGAGTGTTGATTCATTGTCTTAAAGTTCGACTCCGCTCCAAAACTTCACCGTGCAGAGTGATGTATGTGCAGGCTTTGATACCGGCAGGATGTTTTCACCTTCATCTGCTGAGAGTGGAAAGTTTCTGTGTGCTTTTTGAATATCTCATTTTCAGGGGCGGGTCCGCAAAAAAACTGATGTGGAAACTTAAAGCCTCCAGCACACATACCCTGAGAATTGACTTCACAGTGAAGTAGGAAACACCTGTTGTCCAGGAGTTTAAAGGGATAGTTTGAGGTATTTTAAGTGGGGTTGTGTAAGGCTCTTGTCGATAGCCAGAGTATTAGCTACAGTAGATGCTGGTTGGCACGCCCCCAGCAAAGCAATGTACTGCTATGTACCAGGTCAACAACAAAAGGTATTTTAGCCACTTAAAAGGAACTCCACCTGTAAAAAATCAATATCAGTGTAAGAGTGCTCTATATTTAGAATATTTTTATCACTTAACTTTGCCAGCAGACAGCTTTTTCTGACGGGAAACCACCGTTATATAAGCCAAATATTGTTCTCTCCAAACCAACCAAACTGCATATTCGAAATGAATAATTTTATCTCACAGAACACAGTAGTTACTGGTCTACCACTGCCTCGATGTGTTCGTCTGTTTGTGTTATTGTGGTACTGTGGTGTTTAAAAAGGATTGTTCGGAATCACCAAAGTCACACTAGCTCCTAGCTACTTTTGTCAGAAACTGACTCAAAATAACCAACACACTTTGTGAACGAAGCCTAGATGTGGCACAACAGATAAACATCAGCCACCACCAATAGGCTGATTGTGGTCAAGAAGGTGAATATCAGGGGATGCTGATGATGATTTGGCTGAAAAATCGAGGCATCCTGATTCAAAAGACAGATTTTGGGTAGATTTGAACAATTATTTACTAGAATTCATAGTTGAGGGTCTTCGTAGAAGTGTCAGTAAAAACTTGCAGCAGGTCCTGTTATAGAATTGACAAATTACGTGGTATTCAATCTGTGCATGAACTCACATAATCGCTGAAACCTGTACCAGCATTTTAGGCAGTATGAAAGGCATTTTCAGGTACTTCTGATACTGCCTAATATCTGAGGCATTTTCAGATACTGATATTGGAACAACCCTAGTAAAAGTAGTAATCCCTAAACTTAGATTAAAGAACAGCCTCACCTTCACGGTCTGTTTACCATAATAACTGTTTTGGAGAATTTGATCCTTATCAACAGATAGAGATTTACTCTTGTCTTGGAATTGCAGATGTTATAAATTTCTACTTTTTTTCAATTCGTGCCCAGGAACAGCTACCAAATGCACCTGGAGGTGAGATAGTTTTGTCAGCCTGATTTATGGAGGCTATAAAATTGCATTTGTACATGTGGACTGTAAAGTTTCAGCTTTGTTTGCAAATGTCACGTCAGATTATTTCTGGACACTGGAGTTTGCTTCTTTCCAGCTACAAACATGGAACGTTGCTAAGTATAACTTGAACTTTTCTCAGCTTGCCTCACTCTCATCCTCTCCTTGACATTTTCGAGATTCTGACTCGGATGACCACTGTGGCTTGGAACTTTTTTTTGTTTTTTTCTTTTTACCTAGCAAACCGTGACATCAGCCCACGCTGAGGACCGTCCGGTCTGGATCTGTTGATGAACAGGGTGTACGGCAGCTCCCCTCATTGCTGTTATGGCACTGAGGGCTCCGAGCCAGACCATCCAAATGCTGACGTCACCTCCACTTATGTGCACTGCAACGAGGAGGAGGAGGGAGTGAAGGAGAGGAGGGATGGAGAGAGAATAAAGTGATTGGTTTACCGGCCCCCCTTCTCCATGACACATCATGAAAATAAAAGTGCCCGAGGCCTAAATTATCACATTCACCTTAACCGTGCACTCTCAGATGTTGTTTTAGAGAGGAATCCAAACCAGGGGCACTGCCTGCGGCTAACAGCCCTCCTCACCACAATGTCTGTCACTGCTCTCTGGATAAATAAATAAACAAAGCCAGGACAAAGGTCACTATAGGTTTTGGCAAGGAAACAACCATGATTCCTCTTTTTTTTTAACATATTGTTAGAGGTTTTCCCCCACACGTGTGTTTTTCGATCAGTTCTAGTGACGATATGGAAACTTGCACTTCGAGCGAGTGTATGTTTTACTGCCTCGAGGTAGAAATCTGCCCCCCGGGTTCCTCTGGTGTTTAAAGTGTAAAACCAGCGTGTAAATGACATTTTGTGATGTTCAGATGGGAGGTCTGTATGACCTCTGTGAGGGCAACCCAGACTTAAGGTAAAAACAGGTTGATTTAATTTTATTTTTTAGACTGGAAACTTTTTGGATTCCTGTTGGCTTCCCCAAAGTGATCGCTGGTCTTCCTGGGGTTCACACAAACACAATAAAACAATAAAAAGTATTTAGAATTGTGAGATGTGTGCCTTCTCTCCACCATAATGGAGCTAGATAGCACTCAGCTTGTAGTGCTTAAAGTGCTAAAAATAGGTTTGAAAAATTCAAAACCAGTGTCTCCAAAAATTATGGTCTGGTTACTCAAGATAATCCACAGACCTTGTTACGAGCATTTTTATGTAGAAATTACTTTCTTTCTAATAGGATGAAATCTAACTTATCTTGAGTAAATGGATCAAGATTTTTGGAATTTTTCAAATGTATTTTTTAAAAATGTTTTTAGCACCACAAGCCAAGTGCCATTTAGTCCCATTATATTAAACAGAAGGCAGACATCTCTGCAGCCAATATGTCAAAAACTTTGCAACTCTGACAAAAATAATCTAGATGGATGAATAGCACTACAGGCCAGGGGGAAAAATATGCATTTTTGATTTTGGGGTGAACTTTCACTTTAAGATCAGAAAATAAGTAAAATGACCCTACACATGAAACAATAAGAAGCACTCACCTTAAATAAAAAACAAAACAAAAATAAAACTCACAATACACACAAATAAAACTAAGAAGAATTTTAGAGAAAATCTGATGTTGGAGAGCATATCCCATGCAGAAGAACCTCTGTAGGCTAAAGAACAGTTCTCATTATACAATTTGTTGATGCACTTGTTACCTCCAGAAGATCAGTACTCACTTTACATGTCACATACTCATGACATAAACCACTATGTATTTGTTTGTCACTAAAGAATGTCAAGCAGCAGTCTGTTAAATCTTTTCATCCTCACACGCTGTATAATCATGATATTTTCAGTCAGATGAGAGGCTGTGTATTTGTCCTCACTTTATTCACACTAGTTTGACCGACGTAGAATCACTGACATGGGCAATATGGCTCTCACATGAAAATAATTTCCTGAAATAAATAAAAGATTAAGTGCCACACCTAGTGGCAGAAGGGGGTAGAGCATTCACAGCTTGTATTCCAATCAGCTGCTGAGGGTGATAAACTAGTACCAGAGATGCCCTCTGTGATAGAGCACTGTTTCTTTAGTTGTTCATGTGTACATCTTTTCCCAGGACCCTCTATCACTGACTTTACTGCTGTCACATTTATGTGATTCACTGACGAGCAGCCAGCCTTTGAATGTCACTGAGGAGTGGATGGATGCCAGCCAGCCCGTCATGTGTCTCCCCCACAAGGTAAGTTAGTTCTTCCTGAAGGTGAACCTCTGCCTCCGCTGACCATCTCACATGTCTCCTTTGATGGGATCACATGGGTCAGTGTGAAAGACTCAGGCCTATAATTTATTAGGGCTGCAACTAATCACTATTCTCTGAATTGAATAATCTGTTGGTCAATTTCTTGATTAATCAATTGGTTGTTTGGTCCAGAAAATGGTGAAAAATATCAATTGCTGTTTCCCAAAGACCTGGGTGGCCTCCTCAAATGTCTTGTTTTGTCCACAAAGTAAAGATATTCAATCGACAGCCCGAGAGGAGTAAAGAAACAAGAAATTATTCACATTTTAGGAGCTGAAATCAGCTCCTGGACTTTTTTCCTGTGAAAATGACTGTAAACAATGAATCAATTATCAAAATAGTTTGCAATTAATTTAAGAGTTGACAGCTAATCATTGCAGCTCTAGATGTTATTGAGAACTTACTCAGTCGATTTATTTATGCTCCACAATTTCATCTTTCCAAAGGATTATCATGTGCAGACATGATGAGATGGTCCCAGCTTACACAGAACATTCCTAGAACTTTCCTTGCAGGTCTCAACATCTAACATCTTCATACAAATATTGAGCAAATTTTTTGTTTTGCAATATAACAATATAACATATAACAATATAACAGTCCCAAAATGTTGTAATAACCATGTGAGGTAATGTTTTTTAGGGGTAATTTTACTTTCATTCTCTTGAGGTTCCATGGTGTTAGCTTTGGTAACCCTTTCAGATGTTCAAAGAACGCTGTACAAATGTTCAAAATGTTGGATAATAACCAAAAAATACATGTTGCAACATGTAAGGAACATTAAGCGGAACATTTAATAAACCTGCTTAGATTGTTCTGCAAATGTAGCCACAATGTTGGTTTTTACATCAGAAAAAGGGAATCCAGAGAATGTTAACTGGAAACATTCAATAAACTTCCTGGAAGATTCAACTAACTTTCCCAGAAAGCTCTGGAAACGTAACCATTACGTTAGTTTTTCGTAAAGCAAACATACAATTACAACTCTGAGGCAGCATTAAGGGGAAATATTCAAGTAACTCTCCTGGAACATTCAGTTAACCTCCCAAGAATGGTCTAATTGCGTAACAATAATGTTAGTTTAACGTCAGAAAATTTTGCAGGTTTTAGTATCTAGGGACCATTAAGGGGATACATTCAAGTAACCTTCCTGAAACATTCAAACAGAATTCCCAGAACGTTCTGGAAATGTATCAATATTTTCAAGTAGGAAAAACTTGACATTTTAGGGAACATTAAAGGGTTACGTTCCACCAACGTTTGTTTTATACCAGAAAACTCACTATTTAAACATTCATTGAAGGTTGGATGTTCAATCAACATTGCCAGAACCAAAAAGGAACATTCCCAGAACATTCTGTTTAACAAATTTTGCTAGCTGGTGTTGATTTGTAGGCTTCCTCATTACGCAGCTAAATGCTTTTTTTGAAGACCTTCTTATTATTAAATAGTGCTTTTGTCGACTGTGTCACAATTATTCAGCTCGTTTTGGATCTCCAGTTGAAATAGGTCATAAAAATTTATTATGAAATCTACTTGAAAACATCAAGGAGGGAAAAAGTAGTGAAATTTAGAGATGGCATCATGATCCCCACTGGAACATTCAAGAAATATTCTGGATTTTGAAATAGGATATAGTAAAGTCTATATCCAATATCAGGATATGTGGTGTTATCAACCATGAATATATAGTCAATTATTTTAATGTGTTATTTTCATTTATCTTATAAAAGCACTCCAACTGACTGCTGCATTATTTTGCAAATGTTTAGATCATCGCTGGCTGTTTTTATGTTATTTAATTAAAGACGGAAAGCAGAAAACTTTAAGTTCAAAGGAAAAACAAATGTTATAAAAACAAAAAATACTGTACAAATCATATGTATTATTTAACAACGGACGTTTTTGTTGTAATCGATTTTATTTCTGTTAAATATTGTGATAAACATCGTATCATGGACTTTTTTATCGTTGTATTAACATATCGTGAGTTTCTGGCATCGTTACAACCCCTATAAAGTCACTACTGCTCGCCGCAGACACGCTGCAGTCTCATACCCTCTAACAAAACTTTTTCTCAGTGGGATGTTTCCAGCTCTTTACGCTCACTAGGACCCAGCGGCAGCCTCGTACCGGCCAGTGTGGGTGAGTGCGGGCTGAGGTGGGGGGAGACTCCACTAAATGTCATCTTCAACATCTTAAATAAGAAGAAACACAAACGTAGAGATCTCCACACGTGACAGCGGCGCGGCTCTATATGAGCAAAACGGCAGCAAGCATCAGGACCAGTCAGAGCTCAACCTCAGCAGCAGCAGCGCGCGACACGCGCACACACACACTCTCACACACTCACCGGCTCTCGTTTTCCGCTTTAACAGAAAGCAACCCATGTGAGTTTGTTTCTGCAGGACTCGGACGGGACGAGGAAACGCAGGTAAACGGAATCTAAGCTTTTACAGAGAGGAGGAAAGGAAATCCCCCTCCTCCTCCTCCTTTCACCGCGACCACCTTTTTCCTCCTCCTCGGACCTCTTCTTCTGTTCTCTTCTGGAGACACAAGTTTCACACACACTCAGAGGGATGCTGCATGTTCCCGAGCCGCACTTGCACTCAGAGGGAACCTAAAAGTGGACCGAAGCGGGATTACTCTCCATCTGATGCCAGGTATCCACCGACGGAGCGACTATTACGCACGGCCGCGCTTATTTTTTGGAAAGGGGCGTTTGAGCAGTACGCATTTACCTTCGCATCTGTGATTGTTCCAGCTACATTAACACACAGAAGAGCTGCTCGTTTTTGTTTTAATCCCCCTCTTATCTCATTCACGCATCACTGTTTAGGAAGGTGTTGATTTCATTACAGTTATCACAGTAACCTCCTCTGTCGTTCTCCCCGCAGCGCACCAGAACGGACACTTTCAGTGACTCTGAAGGATCAGCGCGCTTCAGAAAATGAACCCAACCGGCGGCGTGATAACATGTCGCATCTCGTCTGATGTTTGACACATTTGAGGAACGACTAAAAGAAACTGGAGGAGGACATTGCAGAGTCAAGAGAATCCATCCCCGAGCCCCCGCCGGCACCTTTTTACTGGAGTCCGAACAAACAGATCGCCGTCCAGATGCAGTTTCGACTCTTCTCCTTTGCCTTGATCGTATTGAACTGTATGGAGTACAGCAACTGTCAGGCGCCGTCGAACCGCTGGAGGAGAAACAAAAGAGGTAAGACGGGCAGGTCTTTGACGGCAGCATCCGGGAAGAGAGTTTAACAGATGGCTGATGAGTTTGTGTGGGTCACGGGAGGCGACGGTTCTAAACAAGGCTGCTAACACATGCTGCTGAAGTCCGTCTCCTTCATATACTTCTTACTATACATTCTCTGTGGGTTTCCATAGAGCTCAGTGCGCAGAGAACAGGGAGAAATTACACCAAATATTGATAACTGCCCCGGTTGAGCTTTAAAACGCACAGGTGAGACCACAGGTTATAATTCCAGAACATTTCAGAAAGCAAAGAAAAGAAGAGAAAAGAAAAGAAAAGAGAGAAAACCCCTTAATCTAATCCACAAATCAGTCCTTGATCATTTGATGTAATTTAGTAACCCCCTGAAACAAGATTTTCTACATTATGTAACGCTTTCAGAGCCGGTAGCTAATGCGTAAAATGTGCGCAAAATTGGCCACGCGTGTCCAGAATTAACATTAAAACATGTTGCGTCAGTGGATTTCCTCTCCGCGGTGTCAGACGGACTATTAACGCTACTTCGCAGCGTCCCAACAAAGCGTTGCCTATTTTATTTACATGTGAAACTGCTAAAAAGCTGCTGGTGCGGATCGTTCTATAGAGAGTCGGCGGCTTATAGCCGAGGAGGGGGTCGTTATTTAATGAATAGACACGGAATCCCCTTCCTCCTGACTTATGAATTGCACATCTCCACTCCAGCTCCCCTCTAAGCTGGTTTTAATTGATCTCATAACCACTTTGAACAGTTGGTAGGAAACCCGCAGAACAATCGCTCAGCGGAGGCGCGGGAGCTGAGGAGGGGGATCAGCCCCTTTGTAAATAACTGCTCCATACTCTGAATGAATGAGGAGACAGTGGGATTAGGAAAGTGGCCCCCGCCGAGCACCTTCTCAGCAGAAACTGTGACATAACACCGAGATCCGCAGGGTGACCAGAAGAGGTTGTCAGATTTACGCACGGAAAGCCATGTAGCGGACTTTTTGGGTGTGTGGTGGTACAGTAGAAAAAAGTCATTTAAAGTCAGAGGAGGAGGGGGGGGTCTTGTAAATTGTGAGGCAATCACAGATTTAATCATATGCGCTGCGTGCCAGGGGGAACCTCCACACTCTGCGAGCCCTCCACTGCCCATCTGCAAATAATCAGGCAATCACTGCGGGGTACTGGCACACACACGTTTTTCAGCTCCTCTGTGTGTTTCTTTCTCCAAGGACTGTGTGATCTTAGATAGTACAGAGGAGATAGAGTGCGGTTTTCCTAGTATGATCATTCTTTTTTTATGGAATAGCTTAAATCAGGATGGTCAAGCAGCAAATCCAGTCCTAAAGTCATGATATGAAAGATTTTCCCTTAAAAAACAATGTATAGACTCATATAAATGTACCCCTAAATCACCACCTATGACCCTCTAGAAGTGTATGCCTTCCCTCTGCCTGTATTTCCTTATTTTCTTGTTATTTTTCTTCTTTAACAACCCAAAATGTCAGTATTTGACATCCCGGCAATGAGACTTGCTTTCTGGTGCGTTTACAAACAGCTCAGACAAATTGTACTGACTCTACCTTTAAATCTGGAGGGTATCTTGGATGGTCAAGCAGGAAACCCAGTCTTAAAGACATAATATACAACATGTCCAGCCAAAAATATATAGACTCTGCCTTTCATTACTTGTGACCCACTAGAAGGGTGTTGTGGTGGCTGTATCTGCAGAGACCCTGTCCTCTGGCTGTATTTCTTTATTTCCTCATTATTTTTGCTGTGTTTGGGATGCTTGACCGACTTAAAATGTCAGTATTTGATGTCCTGGCAATGAGACTCAGCTATCTTTGTGCTGTGTTTACAAACAGCTACTGATTCAACCTTTAACGTTCGTCTGTGGCTGCCTCTTTATCTGTGTGGTGTGTGTGTGAGAAAGAGTGGAAAGGAAATAGAGAAAGGGAGAGGTGGTGGTGGGCTAACCAGTGGGGATGAGATCAAGAGGTTAACTTACACATTTGACCTCAAGAACAGCTTTAGGCTGAGCTCTATAAGCTACACATTGTTGCCGCTGCAGCTCTTTCAACGGATGTTACACTTGTCAAACTAATCCCATGCAAATATGTACAGGTTTTACAGTATTGCTCAAAGTGTACGTGTGTGTGCGTGTGTGTCTTTGGGGGGGAAACAGCACTTTGGGCCAAAAGTGCCATTCTAGCAGGCGGTGGCAGCCGGCCAAGCGTTCGGTATTTGCTTCCTTCCTTTATTTATCACGGTTATATTGAAAGAAGCATGTGTAAGAGATCATTGTCCAATAAGGCCCAGAAATGCTTGAATATTTTTCTAGCCCTCAAGGTTCCTGTGACAGCTTTATACACAGGCTGTCTGGCATGCACCGAGAGCTATCCAAACCGTTCAGGAGTGTTGAGACCCAGACACGTTCGAAAAACTCAAATTTGGCCACGATGCGCTCCCCAGGCGCGACTGTTTTATGCGTAACAAAACACATAATCTAAGAAATGTCTTTTTCATTTCATACATGCATGAAGAAGTTGCACCGTTAGCAGCCTGTGCTGCGCCGCACGCCTGTGACCACATGACCGAGTGAGGTGTAAGGGATTGAGATGCCAGTATAATTAGGGGATGTCAAGGAGAAAAACAACCATTGCGTATGACTGGAGTCAAGATTGGGATCTTTCTGTGGTTTCTGGGCTGATCTTGTCTTGCTCCCTCACTGCATGGCATGGCCCAGCCTCCCATTTGACTGCGGTAACTCTACATATACATGTTTTTATGTCATGTAAAACAGATGACAAAACATATTAAATTTACACCTCCTTACCCCCTATCCTGCCCATTAGAGGCAGGGAAATGATGCCAATGAGCCCTTCTATGATATCATGGCTCGACACAAGGGTATTACTTTTCATTTTTATTCTCTGGCTAATGATGCCACCTGCTGACTACATAAAAATCAGGCTCGAGTACCAGCGCTGCCTGGAGGAACAGACACACACACACAGAGTGAGGCCCTGAGACGTTTAAACAGGTAATGAATAGGTAATGGCAGTGGAGAGTGGTGAAAAGTTGCCATGTGATACGTGTTAACCCTTCCGCATCCATCCCAGAAACCCCAAATTTGAACTCCCAGCAGGCCGCAGCATGTTTCAGATCATATTCAACTGTGTAATCTCTTACTTTAACAGCGTTCCCAGATGTTTTGAAGGACAAATGTGATTAGATGAAGGCAGTGCAGCCTCGCAGGGCGGAGGGGGTGAGGTCAGAGATACATGACATTTTGTACAGCTGATGACAGTCAGCAACAAGGGCGTGTTTGGTGAGTTTTAGATGCCAAAAAAGTCATGATTTGCGGCTGAAATCAGCAAAGAATCTCATAAAGAGTGTGTGTAAACTTGATACTCTCAGGTATTTGGCTCTTGTGGTTTTAGTTTGTTGATAATATAGCAGAAAAGAACATGACATGAACATTATTTTAAGTCAAATGGAGTTTTTGGCTGTTTAAATATAAATATTGTAGCAGATAAGCAGTTCAAACACTGCGGCCTGTCTGTCTAAGCCCTAGGAAATCAGGCCTCAGTGTGCTGAAAGCTCACACAAAGTCCCAGGTTTGTGGGTGTAAGTGTTAATGTTGGAACCCAGCACTTCAGCGCAATATAATACGTTGATTAAGTGCCTAACGGGGAGGAGGAGGAGGAGGAGAGGGAACGCTCCAAGAGGCTGCTTTTATACCAGCCTTGCCACTCTTGGAAAAAGTGAAAAAGCCTTGCAGATGGCATGTCTGTTAACAAGGCTTTCTCACATGATGCCACTCTAATCCAGGTGATGTGAGCCCTGCATCCTGACTGTTTTATTCCATAAAACACAAGCAGTCTGTTTATTTTATTCATTTTTAAGCGCCAGATTGATCACTTAAAGGAAATACTGAAAGGTGAGCTGAGATCTGACAGCACGGAGTGGCAGCGGCCCTCCTTCCTCCTCCTCATCCTCCTGGTTAAGGAGCGGTGGGGGCTTTTTAGGGGATGAGGAAGGCGCATTTAAGCAGATCAGCTGGAAACGGCTGAATGTGAACAGCATCACCTGAGAGGGATTACAGCGAGCCGAGTCTTGACCTGAGCCGGAGCTCCGGCGTCAGGGAACAGAGCTCTGTCTTTTCTCTCCCAGGCCCCATCAGCCAAGGCTCCATAAGTGTAAATCTGTGTGTGTGTGTGTGTGTGTGTGTGCTCAGAGGTGTGTGTGTGTGTATGTATGTGACAGAAAAACAGTACAAGGAGATACATGGACATCCTGCAGGTGCATGTTCCTGATGCTCTAATCAAGACGTCAAGTCCAGGACAGCACGTACACCTCCAACTCCTCGACCAATCGCGTCCGCGCTCTGTCTCGGGGATTATCATGGCCATTAAGGACAATGATTCACTTATGCACCGTATTGATAAATCACATTAGTCTGACCCAGCCTCCGAACTCTGTCGAAAGACTAGCTCCTTGTTTGACCTACTAACCCATGCATGTCGATCCTGGCCTGTAGCGCAGCTCCTGCTCCGAGTCACAGCGGTATCAGATGAAGCCGGTGAAAGGCTCCTCAGTGCGCTCATGCCATGCTACACTGCCGAAAACCCCAGCAGAAGAAAAAACATGCAGTGGCATGAACTTTCTGCTGGAGAGGGAGGCACAGAGAGAGATTCTTTCAGGCACCACGTGACAAAGTGGGGATGATCTGTTTCACTTTGTCTTTGTTTTCCCAGAGAAAAACAATAACTACTTGAAAACTTAATTTAAAGCTACATGATGTAACATTTCCGCAATACAGGTGCTAGAACTGTCATTTATTTTGTTGAGTCATGTACATACATCATATTAAATGATTCCAACAATAGTCAAACCCATAAAAAAAATCATAATTTATTCAAGCTAACGGTGCTTCTCCTACTAGCTGCTAGTTGCTATAACTTCCTGGAAAACAGACATGTCAGCAACTAAGGAAGTGAGCGAACATGTCTAAATGTAACGTGAATAAAACATTACTTAATACATTACCTTGTCCGTGAACATGATTTCTGCCTGAGTCATGTCAGATTTTTATCTGCAGTGGTGGTTGCTTAACAATTAAGACTACAATTCCCATGATCCTACGCTACTTCACGTCATCAAACTGTCTTTTTGGAGAAATCTGTAATATATTTCCAGTTATAAATCATAACATGACCATAATATGTCATCAGAGATTAAGGAAACATGTTAAGTTGAAATACTCGCTGCTCTGACAATAACATTACAGACAGTGTCCTCTTGAAATTTCTGTTCTGGCCTGTTTTCCTCTTTCACATTAATTAGAGTTCAAATTAATGTCAAATGTTTGCTGAACAAGTAAGAGTCTGTTAATGAGTTGTAAGAAATCATTAATTATCTTTTTAGAAGGAGTAGGTGTTTATAAAGGTTAAATTGAGCAATTTGTTAATGGGGTCTGGCAGACAGTGAGAAAGGCAGCCACTTAACTCAAACTCTAGGGTGTGTATTTTCAGAGCAGTGGGCTTTTGTTTGCAGGATAACGGGTTTAGCTTTAATGACAGACAAGTTGACAGTTATGAACGGCTGATCAACTTACAGTGGAGGGCCTATCATTGCTTATTATTACCAAATTACAATGTTGCACTTGTCTTCTGCATGCCTGCCTGAGCGTCCTTGAGTCTGGGGGGTGGGGGTTAAATTTGTTTTAACCATAGACTGTATATTAAATAGTATTTCAGCCTATTTAATATATGGTCTTTGGCTCAATCTCACTATTTGGACTACTGCTGATTTTGGGACACATAATTGTTACATATTGCTCCTTTAAATCAGCATAATCATCCATTATACTGTGTTTATGTTGAAGGAACTAAGTGAAGCAGGAAGGTGGGATGAGAGTTTCATATATTCATCTATCAGTTCTTTGGGTTTTGCTCCATGTATCCATTTCACATGGATGACAAAGCTTTTTGTGTAACACTCCTGCACACTTCCATCTATCACATCACAGCAGAAAACATGCATTGTGAGCAGATTTTTGCCCCTCCTTTTTCTTTTTTGAAATTTTTCATCGGGTGGGGGGGATACACGAGGGGATCTTTCACCCTCAATCATTGTCATCAGAGGATCCCATATGCTGGCAAAGCTAAATGCCGAACAGATGGTTTTATTTCAGGCTACATTTTACCACACTGTAAAAGTTCATTTTTTCGGAAATGTGAAATAAAATGAACTTATTATATAAAATCTTATAATATGCTCCATATTTCCTCACAGTGATCGGAAACTCCCGAGCAGCAGACAAAAACTGCAGTGTCCCTCCAGAGCGCAAGGCCGATTTTGTAACCCTCACCTATGCCCGTTCCCTCCCCCGAAGCACCTTAATACGTTTCCTTATAAAGCTACTAAATATGACCAGCCAATTTGGTCCGATTCTCTCAAGTTTATTGGGCCATAAAAATTCTAATGTGGGAATCATTTCGAAGTGCCACACATAAAACAACAACACAAAAGGAGCATTTTTTGAAAAAATGACTCATACAAGGGCTTCACAGGTAGGAGAGCTGCCCAGAGCCGGAGATGGAGCCCCTCAGGCGTACACTGAAATGCACTTCCAGACTACTTACCTCTCACATTACTAATACACACCTCTAAAGAATTCAGTGAAGAGCTGTTTAGAGGTAATGATGTGGACACAATAGGCATCCATTGTGTTTTTTCCCTAATGAATTTGTTCACGGGAACTGTTAAAAATAACCAATTTCCCCTTTGCTGTTTACTAAATAACAAAATTACACTTGAACATAAAGGGCGACTCCATCTGCGTTTTTTTTTTGTTTTTTGTTTTTTTTTGCAGGTTTTTCAAATGGAAACTGCCACTCAGCTGTTAGCTGCGAACTAAAAGCTCCCTCAACCTGGGAAGTGTATATGTTGCAACGGCATCGTGCAGAAACCTCAGTCAGGTCATGTGGGAAAATGTTTTTATGAAGGCTTTTGAAAACAGCATTTACACACAAAAATGTATGCTACAGAATGATATAAAACCACAACAAAACAAAACTGTCCCACCCTTCAAACATAGACATTTTTGTAAATACACATACTTTGTTTTTAGTTAGATGAGAAGATCAAAACCAAGCTAGTTAGCTTAGCATGCAGACTGAAAGCAGGGGAAAACAGCAAACTTGGCTCTGTCTGTGGTCGCTCTAAAATTCACTAATTAACCATTATAGCTTCTAAGTGTAATGCTCTCAAAACTGTGGTGCAAACAGCACAATTCGTCATTTTGCTATTTCTTGACGAAGAGCAGTTGCAACAACTGGAGACTACAAGAAGTTGCTAGTCCTCAGGCAATCACAGCCTTTTATTTAAAATTCTAAACAATAATTACAGAGGAGTGTCATCGGTCCAGATTTGAAAATGTGTCACACATTGCTGTCGCTCATCTGACTAGTTGCTGGTCTATCCAGTTGCGTCTAGACATCAGATACATCCAGCGCACTGTAGGCTCAGGATTTAACTATCAAACTAGACAGTGCTGGTCAAATATAGATCAAAATTCTGTTAGTACATTTCCTTCTCCCCTCAAATGTTTCTGAAACATATTTTAGCATACAGTTTAGCTCTAATACAAGAAACAGACCGCAAGGCTGACATTTTGTGTCAGGGTTGAAAATAGACCAAGCACCGCTAGATCACAGGTGTCATTGCTCTGATTGGTTGCAGGTCTCGTTTTGTTGCTCTGACTGGTTGAAGGTTAAGTTTTGCTGCTCTGATTGGTTGCAGGTCTATCATGTTATGTCCAGAAGCATTTTTGTTTGTGCACATTGATAATGGGGTGGTCGCAGCATTTTGTTTCTCTTTGCATGAAGCCATGCAAGCTGTTTCCCCCAGCTTCCAGTCTTTATGCTAAGCTAACCGGCTGCTGGTGGTATTTACCATACAGACGTGAGAGTGGTATCGATTCTCTCATGTAACTCTCGGCAACAAATTAAATAAGTGTTTTCATTTCCCTTGAATTACTTTTTGGCATGTGACTTGGTAGCCAAGCCTATTTGACAGACCGTAAATTTGATTTCCCACCTGCCCTAAATGTGCAGAAGAGCTGTGCAGATTTCAGGATGCAAGAGGCCTTAAAAGGATACTCTAATATTTCTAGAAAAGGCCACACTCTGCATCTGCTCTTGTTTGCCATGTCAGTGTGCGTGCTGCCTAGTACCTACTTTGCATCGATCTGCAAAGCCTGGAAATCTGAAACTAAAGTAGGCCCCTTGAGAAAATACACCATGTGCAGAAACAAACACACATACTGACTCTAGTTTGGCGCTAAAGGCTGTTTGCATCAATGCCTGTTCAACTGGCTGTCGCTCTAACAGTGGCGAGGGAAGGGGCTCTGATCGCTACCCCCATGCCCACCCCTTAACACTCGACAGATGGACAAGACTCCTTTTTTTCCCCCTCTCCCAGCTTTTATGGGACCTCTAATTATGCTTACACGCCACATCAAAATAAAGCTCAGCATGCAATGCCTTTGGTATGGAGAGGAAGTGAGCTGGTCAGATGCAATAAAGGGTCTCTGCAGAGCTCGCCTGTAATTTGGCGGCCCAAGTATGGACAAGGAGAGGTAAAGGTAAAGGTGCAGCTGCCCCCACTGCCGCCTGCCGCCTGTCTGCAGCAAACAAACCTGTGACACTGATTTGCTGCAGTACTTCATAGATGAAGGATCTGAGCTTTTCTCATAATTTCCTGCCAATATGATGATGAAGTAGTGTGAAAGATAATCCCAACACACTTTAAAAGACGTGCAAATGCGTGACATGATATTTTGGTCCCACCCTTGATGTATCCAAGCCAGGGACTGGTTTTGGCTGAGGTTGGAGTTAATATTGGTAATTGGGCACCCTTAGACTAAATGAAGACTTGCCCGTGGAATAGGCTTGGACTAGTCGGGACAAGAGCTTTTGAGTGCTCCAGTGTGTAAGGCTTATACTGTTTTTTTTTTTTTATTATTTTCTTGGGCATGGAGCTGTGTTGGGGCTGGCTTGTGCTTCTATCTCCTCGCTCTCAGGCCTTGTGGTGTGAGGAGGGGAAGGCCTCATGGCTGCCTGCGGAGTGCAGAAGCACCCGATGTGTTTTTAATCACGAACAAGGCTGGGAGTCATTACTGAACCTCGATGTTGAGCTCATTGTCTCTCTGACTCCCTCTGTGGAGAGAGACAAGCACAGAGAGTGAGGGGTGGGGGGGCAGAGAGGGCAACGTAGCGTGCATGTCAGATGTAAAGAGGTCTTAGGGGGTCATCCCCTGAAGGTTTATGTGGTCAGAATAGAGGGAGCAAAGAGGACGAAAGTGACGGGAGGAGAGGATGCACAGAGCAGCGGAGGACTGATTCAATGAGACATGCATCTGTCTGTCATCAGAGCCAAGGAATAAGATTGCAGATCAATCATGTAATGGAAGCTACATATTTTTCCTCAAGGCAGCAGAGTGTCTTGCTTGTTCTGCCATAGTTGTTTAAGCTCACAACCCAATAATTGTCATTCGTCTTGTTAAGCTGTGTGATGTCTACGTCTGTCTGTCTTCATACAACCTCTGGCTAACTGGCTAGCCTCTTAGCTGTCAAGTACTAAGCACATTAGCCTTGTCTCAGCTCTGTCTCCTTACTGAACATGGACAAAAATGCAGGTGTTCTGTAGTTTTGTATTTACTGTCCCCATTGTTACTGCTGTGACTTCCCTAACAGCTTCATCTTACGGCTAACACCTGGTGAGAGGATGCTTTTTTTTACCCTCAACTGAGTGTTTATACTTGCATCAAGTCTCAATACCAGGCAGTCTGAGATCTCGCCACCTTCCGATTGTTGATTTCAAAATGCAAAGTAGTTGCAACAACAGCAACTAGCAAATCTATGGCCCCGTACATTTTCTCACGGACTCGCCTTACCAGAAATGATGCTCTGCTTCCACTCTGTAGTAAATAGACAACCGCCCCTGTGGGAAGGGACACCCAAACAACTTTGGATTGGTTCGGCAATGGAGGTTTTCTTTAAACTCTCTAGTTGTTTTCACCCACTTTTAGAAACCAAAGCTTATTTGAGATTGTCCTCAGTTTCTATTGAACAAAGCCTTTAGAGAACGACTAGTGAGCGTAAGCATCGATTAATTTCTGAACCACTTGGGGGAGGCAAAGTTGTTTGCAAAGTTGCTTATTACAAATCCAGCAGATACATAGCAACATTTCATTCAGAGTTGTGACAAATGTAAGTCCAACATTCACTTTCTTTAGCTGTGGTCCTGTCACAACCGAGTCCTGAGAGAAACATGTAGCACTTTAGCTAAAAAGTCCGCTATGTTCACTTGTTAATTGCTAATGTTGTGTGTTTTTGGTGCTGGACAGGAGCGTACAGCAGGAATAGCTAAGTTGTTTTGCAAAAACAACTTGCTGAGTTTAGAAATGGCAGAGTGCGAACATTAAGACTGAACCAAAATAGTAAAATTGAAAAATCCAAAACAATCAGCTGAATGACACTACAAATGCAGTCGAGCTGTGGGAACCTTGAATAATTTGCAGATTTTTCAGGGTTTAACCATTCTTGGAAACATTTGAGATAATATAAGTACACAACTCAACAAAATAAATAATGTCTAGTGTTTTTACACATTTTAATGCAGAAATGTTACATATAATAGTTTAAGCAAAAAATATTTCTTAGAGCAGCTTTAAGGTTAGAATTGTCGTGTTAGTCTGCATATTCTACAAAGGAAGGTTGGATTTTCACACAGTCTGAGTACAGCCAGACTGAATGGCGTCCCTGCTGACGCCTCTCACAATCAGCCCTTTGTGGGCGGATACAACATCTTGTCAATCCAATTACAGTTTACAGTTTGCTTCCATGGTCGTTGCAGTTGGGCTGTATAAGTGAAATACAGATGGGTGACAAATTAAAAGAACTGAATGAAGGAGTGAAGCTTCAAAAAAGCGAATCAATGTGAATCAAAAGCTTTGCACTGCAAAAACATCATATCTCAGTCCCCTCACCAAGACACTTGGGCACACTGGATGATGCTTTCCACTGACCTGTCACTGAAGGCATATGAGATGTAACTTGCTCTCTTAGGCCAAGATGTTTCTTGCACCACTGGGCCCAATATCCAAGAGAATGTGTCCAGCCTGGTTCACTGTAGTACAGTGCAAGTCTGACCCAGTTGTTGTGCGGTTGCGGTCTTTGTTGTTGTTTGCCTTGTAGTTTTCTGTGTTGATTTAAACCCGTGTATGGTTTTGCGCTTCGCTCTGGCTGCACGCCACGCAAGCTTGGGACACAGATCCACACATACACACATACTGTAAAAAAAGCATGGAAGTTTGGGAGAAATTTGTAAGCTGTGCTCTGATTTTAACACAGCACATTTTTATGTTGCACTTTGTCAAAGAGGACATCAATTGTGGTAACTTTTCTTTCTCCATCAGGGTTTCTCACTAATCTTATTTTAGGGTCCAGACAATGAAACAAGGCTGTGGTAGAGACAAATGCTAGACGGAAAAGTATAAAGATTTAACAGAAAAAGAAGTCCATTAACATTTCTCAGATTCCTTCGCTCTCCCCCCTCTAGTTATGCACTTGTATTACATCTTGGCTGACTTCTCCTTAACTGGATATTATTTTATTTGGACTGGGGCCAGGGCTCAGGAGCGGGGCCTTAGCTGTGTAAACAGCTGTCACCAGCAGGAGTCATAACTAATAGGTGTGTGTAGGCAGGGGTCACATGTAGTTTACATGTTTACCAGCTAATGGCTTCAGAGATGGTACTGCCTTGGTGCAGTACAGGGCAGTAGTGAAGTGTAATGGACAATGTGGGGCTGGTTATCATCATCAGGCATGAGGGCACACATGCATATGCATACAGTATTAGTAGCTGGAAGAGTATATTCTTAAAAAGAGCGTACATACCTTGAAAGGTCGAGGGTGAGAGATTGCATCTAAGACATTTTTTTCTGACTGTTTAGAGAAGAGGAGACAACCCCTGTGGTTGAGTTATTGCATAGCTCTTTGGCACATCCAGTGCTTTGTTGTAACAGCAGCCAATACATGACAACCCGATTTGCCACTCATTTGTAGCAGTAAACACTGTGGCGTGTAGGCACAAGACAGGTACAGCTCCACGCATCTGTTGTAATGATACATGACCTCACGCCACCCAGAGATTTTGGATGCAAGTCTCTGTTTCTTCATCCAAAAGTTCCTTTTATCGCAACATCTAACACCTTCTTTAGATTCTAGCTCACCTGCATACCAATGCTCACTTTCTCTGAGGCAACAGATTACATTTCCACACTAGAGTTTACGCTAGACTTTATAAGGCTGTTAATATTCCAGAATTTCAGCCATATAATTTAGAACAACTACCAGACGTATGCTTTAAATAGCCATTTAATAGTAGAGGTGTATGATATTTGTTTAAGTACTTTAGCACACACACATGTATTCATATGCATGCTGTAAATGTGGCTTATTTAAGGTAGTACAACCACTGGTTCTACTATATCTGGCCACACAATCAAATGCTAGACTGAGTGTATGAACAGTTTCACCATGTTGAGAATATTACGTGGTGGTCAGTCCACTTGAGCGCGCTCTCTCTCTGCTGTGACTGCGAGTCTGCATCACACTTTTTCATCAAAGCAACTGGAAAAAGCCAAAACTGTGCTCTGTCTGTCTGATCAGGTCCATACACTTTCGTGAGGAGTGCTAAAAAATATCTGATTATGCTAACTGAATATTATGTTTCCTCATTTGAAGTGTCATTCAGGCACTTTTCAGCAACACTACAGCTATGAAGTTCATTTTTTGTTCTTTTCTCATCCGGACACAAAGGGGATGTGATCATGTATAACACAATGTTAAAAGCAATGGCAGATGCTGCGTGCACCCAGGTTGAAATAGCTAATGGGGCTATGTACACTTGAGTGTATATAGCCTAGCATAGCAGAGACAAGCACCCAGGTGTCCATAGCCAGCAATGCTATTTGCCAAGTACACGTGACATCAGCAAAAAGCCAGCATGTCCCAGCTAACGTAAACCCTGCTGCACACCCAGAAGCACATATAGTTCTTTTACTGAAAGGAAATGATCTTTACACCACAGTCGTCGTTTTCATTTTGCTTTATGTGCACCGTTTTTTGGCCGGTGTAGTCCACTCATCCTTCATGCTTTATGAAAGCATTTATTCCAAAGGGCACTGTGGAGAATAAATGTGTGCTTCTGAGGGCTGAGTGTGGCTTTTTAGAGCCAACTCAAGCCGGCTCCTGTTAAGAAGCCCGGGCAGCGCCAGCCATTCAGGTGCAGTTTTGTGGTGGTGTGAGGACCTGACGCCAGATGTAACGCAGACACCTGCTGGAGCAGAAGGCGGCCGCTCTCATCTGGATACAGTATACCTGTCTAAACAAACTGCATATCACAGGCCAGTGAAATACCTCAGATGAACTTCACTTTAAAATCTTTGTGCAAGTGAGTGCCTGCACATTTTGGATAATCCTCAAGTTATTGATCAAGACATAAACAACACTGGAACAACAGATAAACGGCTGGAAAAAAATATGAGTATTATTCCAATATTCAACCCACAATGATCAAAAGATGGTGTGGCTATTCCTTTACTAGGAAACAGACTTAAGTTAGGCGAGAAAACAAGCAAAGTTTTCTCTCTTCCTGTGAGAGACCTGATGCAGATATTGGATCCAGCCTAGTTTTTGTACGGGAGAATAAGTCTTTGATGTTTAGGGTTTTTTGTGTGTTTTTTTTGTGGCAGGCACCATGTGTGAAAGTGAGACCAGGTCTTTGCCATCTGTCCCCTGCGGTGCACTCCACTTTTGACCCTGGCGATCAGCTCACATCTTCCCCTTGGGCCCGGTGGGCGAGGAGGGGTGTGAGGTTGTATCTTGTTAAAGGGTTAATGAGGTAGAACTTTGTAGCAGACGTTCAAGTCGTTGCTCCTGGAGATCGGCATGTGCTGCCGTCAGTTAGTCAGCACAGAGGCTACTTTCTTTTCCTTTTTGAGTGTTTTGCCTCCAAAGGCTAAGAGCTTTGTACTTCTCATAGATCACATGATCACATGTCAGTCAAACAGTATGACGTCTTCCTCCCATTCTGGTCTGATGACGAGACTTTGCTCACCAACTACCTGGTTCTTCTTATTCTTGTAAAGACGTGTAAAACGTGCGTCAGAGGATTTTTGTCCACATGAAAGAATCATCAGACAAATGTAAAAGCTTTTATTACCTGCCACCTACAAACTAAATCACGTGTATTTTAGCAATCAGCAATCAGTGATTGAATGTAACTAAGTGCATTTATTGCAGTACAATTTTGAGGTACCTGTACTTTCCTTAAGTATCTCCTTTTTTCAGATACTTTATATTTCTACTAAACTACATTTCTCTACATTCATTTAATAGCTATGTTAGTTACTTTACAGAAGATTTTCCATACAAAACATATGATCGGCTGTATAAAATATGATGCAGTGTTACTGTATACATGAAACTATCCAACAGTATATAAAGTAGTTAAAAGTAGCTCCTCCTTGACCAATAACAATATTATGCATCAGTAATATTCATAATTATTAATCTCTTTATGGTCCTTATTGTGTTGCATAATATTTTTACTTTTTATTCTTAAAATATATTTTGCTGTGATGATGATGCACTTTTACCTTAGTTAGATGTTGAATGCAGGGCTTTTACATGTAATTGAGTATTATTTAACAGTAGTATTACTACTGTCTTAACGATACTACCAGAAACTTTCATATTGTAGTGATTTTGGAGGCCAAAAGCAGCAGTTTACCCGTAACCACAAAATATAACATCAAAAATATAAATGGTCTAAATAAAAATTAAGTGGCTAACATACTACTCACTGGAAAATGTAACATAAACTTGTTTAATCTGATCTAAGAACAGTTATACAGAAATATTAGATCTTCTCATCAGGCATCAGTATTAAAATGGTTAAAAACTCCTTGTAGTAGCTTTAAGTATAGTATCTGAATACTTCCACTATTGTACACAGTATCAGAGAGTAATTCAAAACTTTTACAGAAGTCATTTAGAATTCTGAGTCATGTTTAAAGAAATAGTGCCGTAGGGATGCCATTAAGTAAATTTTCCTGCTAGTTGATAAAACTGTGACAACACCAGAGATTTTGCAAGAAAAGATATGTGTGATGACGGTCAATATCTGTAATGTTGGAGCACTTACTTTGACCTTTAACATTAGCTCTTTCAATCTTCCTCTTACTTTTAACAAAACTGAGTGCTTCAAAAGTTAGTTAATTTATTAAGTTGAGTTGAGTTGGTAAGTCCATCAAACATCCCGCACACAGACCCGGTCAAGACTCGGTTGCAATACTAGCTCCATGTCAAGACTTGCTTGGCCAAGGTAGCCTTAGTTTTGACAAATTAACACCACTTAATGGCTTCATGATAAATTACTGAACAACAGAATAATTTTATTACTTGGCCAGTTCCAGGTAGCTGTTTCCCCGTTTCCAGTCTTTGTGCTAAGCTAAATGGCTAGTAGTGTCATATTTAGCATGCAGAAATTTGAGTATTTCAATAAAGTACTTAACTCCACTAACTCAAATATATTATGTTATTGTTTAATGAGTTTTAATCAGTTTTATTGCAGGATTTTCAAATTAACTGATTTGATTCAGAAGGCATTATAGGCAATGTTTGCTGCAGCAGGTCTAAAAACACCTACCAAAACATTAAAAACATATAATCTAACATAAGGCAGTTGACAAAAACACTTGCACAGTAAGCTAGCTCCTCTGGAGCAGGCTCTGAGTGTCCACTATAACCCCACAGGGCCTATAAATATAATGAACATTGAATATTGTCACTATCACCTAGCAACATAACCATTATCACTGTAAAATACATCACCATTGATTCATCCAGATTTTCTACTTCTACATAAGTGGTGCATTTGGTTTCTTTTTCCAGCACCATCACTAAATGACTGGAAGTATTAAAAGACTGTTTTTTCATGCTAGCCTCTTTTATATTTTAAGTATACAATCTGTTTTTGCGGGACACTTTAAGATGAGTATCTCCCATCTGGATTTGCAGCTACAGTATGTTGCTGGCTGGCAAGTATGAAAAATCCACATCCAGCTCTTGTGTTTTTCAGATGTGTGAGCTGGAGGTTGGGATGAGTTTAGTCAAGGTGATGACAAATGGGGAGCAGGGAGTGAGCACGGTTGAGGGTGGGAGAGACAGCGCAATGCTACATGGGGTGCAAATATGCCAGGCATGCCTGCTGAATTCACTGATCCTCGCCTGTGATGTCCTCCTTCTCCTCCCGTGCCGAGGGAAACCCACGGCCAGATCCCACTCAGCAGTGTGTGTGTGTGTGTGTGTGGGAGGTGTGGGTGTGTGTGTGTGTGTGAGTGAGTGAATTACTAGACTTCCAGCACGTTGAGCTACAGGTGTGAAAATTAGGTGTGAGGTTTATGTGTGATAAATTACCAACATGTGGGCTAATCTGAGCCACTCCACCTTTTCTCTTTTCCCCTTCTCTTCTTTCCACCGGTGGAAAAAAAAAGTTTTTCCCACAGCTTGAGTGGATTTTAGGTAGTGTAAATATTGAAGTATTGAAAGTAAAAGTTTTCCCTTTGTGTTGTGGCTCATTTCTGACTCTGCACTGCTTGTATTTCATCTGTGGTTTGCATTTGGTTGCTGTCAAAGACTTCTGAACTGTGGAAAAAAAAATTGAGTATTTCAGGCACCTGAACAGATTTAAATGAGATCTAACAAATAGTAATCACAACGTTTAAATCCAGATTTATTATCTGTCTTTTGCCCCTTTAGGATGAGGCACACTTTCCCCACAGATTAAAATTCTTGGGATGAAATACTTAATACATGATATTGTGAATATTTAGATATTTCACCATGAAGTACTTTTTTTTTTTTTTTTGCTAAATTTCACAGAGTCATCATAACACTACCTCCATAGTTTCCTGCGGGTTTAGAAGTAATGTTTGTTGTCAAAAACTTTTTGTTTAGGCTTACGATAAGGCCATGTTTAGGGTTACCATGACTGTGTTACATTAGGCTTACAACTTTAAAGACTGTTGGTTTCACATGGGACACAAACCTCAGTCCCCTGGGTAAAAGTCCTGAGACCAGGCTGGTCAGAGTGAGACAGGAAGTCAGCACATGTGATTAAATGTTAATAAAACTTTTATATATATATATATATATATATTTTTATATTTTTATATTTATATTTATATATGTATAACATGATTTCTGCCTGAATCATTTCGAATAGATTTTCATCAACTATAGGTGGTTTGTTTAAAAGTGAAGAGAACAACTCCCATGATCCCATGCTACTTAATGACATCGTCAAATTATGTCTTTTGTTATTGTTTTAATGTGAGAGACCCTAGTAGCAAAAGTTATATATATTGTGTGTTCAATTGTTTAGTCAATAACATTAAAAAGTGTGAAAAATACTAACAACATTTTCCCAGAGCCCAAAGTGACGTCTTCAGATTTCTTTTTTATGCAACTACCAGTACAAAACCCAAAGACTCTTCATTAACTATCATAAATGACAAAGAAAAACAGCAAATCCTTACAGTCAGAACCAGCAAATGTTTGACATTTTTGCTTGAAAAGTGACTGAAATGATTGATAGATTCATAAAATAGCTGGAAATTAGCTTTCCTTCAGTCAGCTAATTGAATAATGGAGTAATCATTGCAGCTCTTCTTTCCTGTTACAGTTTGATTGGGATCCTTTCGTTTTGATGCTTGGTCAGTGCAAAAAAAAAAAACATCAGGAGAAAACACTATGGTTTCTGATTGCACCTGGTTTCTTGTGGATTTTCCTCCTGAAAGTCAACAGATTATAGAAACCTTAAGGGCCACCATAGCAAAATAGCCTAGATAAGTTAAAACTGCTTGTTATAGAAACAGATTTCTGATTTTTATTCATTTTTGGACACAAACTCCATCGGCCGTACATAGCACCTTTCATTTTTGCCATGTTGGATTTCCAGATATCTCTGATAATTTGAATTTCTGAGTGTATTTTGCAAACACCTCCTGGACAGTTGAACTAATCATTTCCAAATGTGGCGTGCATCATCTCTGGACTCTCACGGATAAAACCTATAAAACTATTTATTATACTCCATATAGTTTTGCAGCTAAAGGCCGATGTGTTTTTGGCTCACGTTTGCAACAGGCCACAATTTATCAAGTATAATCTTCAGAAATCCTACGAATGTTAAAATGTCAAGTTTTATATTGAGCAAATCTGCAAAGTCAAAGTGCTTAAGTTTATCCGAAGTTGCCATGGTGCTTGGAACCCGCAGCTGTATTTAAATGCTAAAATACTGATCGTACATCATGTTGCATCCATGGAACAGCACTGTAGGTATATGGTATGAGTTGCTGAGAAATGGTGGAGATGAGCAGAAAATTACTGGGGCGTTCCACGAGAACATTAACCTTTCTCTCTGAAAGAGTGAATAAAGATGGGCGCAAGAAGAAGAGCTGGCAAGAAACGTAAACCACATGCTCGTCTTCTATAGTGCCTGCCCAGAGAGTGATAAAGTCCATCCTCATGAGTCATCGATGAACTCCCATAGTGCTTCCATTCCTGAGTGTCATAAAGTCCTTTTACACCTGCGCTGATCAACCGTGGTGTATGAAGCGAGTATCACCGTCAGGAGAATCAAAGGCAGATGCTGAGCGGTGATCCATGTCAGCAGAAAGTGCCAGCTTTGATTTAAGATAAAAAACCAGAAAAGATGATGACGAGAGAGGATTGGTTTTAGTCTTTTTGTATGTGTAGAGTTTTATCCATCTTGATTTTTTTGCTTTGAGTTACAGAGTTATCAGCCGTAGAGATGTCTGCCTTCTCTCCAGTATAATGGAACTAGATGGCCCTCAGCTTGTGGTGTTCAAAGCACCAAAACATTTATTTAAATATTTAAAAACCAGTGTCCCTTTCCAAAACTCATGACCTAACCCGGGATTTCCACCAGATGCGGCTTTGTAACGTCGCATGTGTGCTGCGGTTTTGTTCCGTCATACAAGCAACTGCAATTTCCACCAGCGGCATTTCAGAAGCTTGGTGTGTATTCTCCATGGAGCGGAGCGCTGCAGCACTTCTGGTGGAAATACAAGAATTGTCTAGAATGGCTGTGAATTGGCTCAAGTCCTGCGGCGCAGCCGTGACACTACACTGCCGCACCTGTGGGACATTAGGGGTTAGTCAATATAAGATATCCGCAGACTTTGTTGAGAGCAGTTTCATGTAGGGACTACTTTCATTCAACTAGAAAGAAAGTAGTTCCAGTATTTTCTACTGCAGAAAGAAAGTAGTTCCTGTATGAAACTGTTCACAACAAGGTCAGTGCATTATCTTGATTAAACTGGTCATGATTTTTGAAAAGAGACACTGGTTTTGAATTTCTCAAATGTATTTTTTGGTGCTTTGAGCAAAACAGGTCAAGTGCCATTTATACTCATTATATTGGAGAGAAGACAGACATCTCTGCAGCTGATAGCTATCATGAATAGATGAATAAATAGCACTGCAGATGAGGGGAAAAGTCTGCATTTTTGATTTTGGTGTGAATTGTCCCTTTCAGGGAAAATCCCACTCAGTGTGTGATGTTTCATTCATTATGTTGTGATGAAGTGCTGCAATTTATTATTATCTATTTTTTAGTGTAACTACTTTACAGCTGTGGCGTTAATATATAAACTACACCACCAAAAATAAAGCATTCCTATAAATGCAGCTAACCAACAGCTATTTTTAAATGTGTGGATTTTTCCCTCCCTGGAACAAACGTTTAACCTGATTAGAGGTTTGCATAGTTTTAGTGCATTGTTGAAGCTATGTTGACAATGACTGCGAACAGATATTCCGTTGTTTTCAAAGCCCGACTGAGCTGTAAAACATTTTATGGGACCGCAAGCCGCAGTGAAGAGGCAATGCCGTTGCTTGACCACCACATCAAGGTCATTCTCTCTGTTTTGTTCCTCCTATGTGACCATACAGCTTTCCATGGCGGTCACATGTCTGCTGTGGTCAAGGGTTTTAAAGCATCCATCAATGTGGCAGAAAGTGTTAAAAGACTGCAGCACATGCCGTGAGATTAGGTCAGCCGGGGCACCTTTTATTTCTAATTTTCCTCAAACAGGAATTATGAGGTCTCTTTCACATCAGGGGATCCAGATGTGGGATTTGACCCAGGACATGGGATTTAAGTCATAATCCATCATAAAGATGTTAATAAGGAAGTGAACTAACCTAGGGTCTTCATATAGAGTTTGGAAAGAGCGCCGGGGCGAGAGGCACGTTGAGTTCAGCTGGACAGATGGGTGAAAGGTGTTGACAGCGTTTCCAGATTGACTCAAGAAACGCTGTCAGTGTCTCTATTTGACTGACTGCAGGTTCAGAACACAGAAACAGAAAGTATCAATACACACTGTGCAGTTTACATTTACATTTTCTTCAGCTATGTAATTTCATCAAATAAGCTGTTTGAACAGATTACACTTTTTTTATTTTACAGAAATTTAATGTGGGCTAAACTAAGACAGAGTTAGTGGCAACTTTGACCCTAACGAGCAAAGCCATCCACTTGAAAAGAGATGATCTTTTTCATAAGTAATAACACAGTCTGCGTCTTCTTACCAAGTAGAGTTATTGAACAACAGCTTGCTGTCACAGCCTTAATTGGTCTGGTGGGACCAGTAGATAATGGTGGTTATGTTAGCTGTCATTAACAAATTTCAGGTTAATATTGTTGTCAAATAAACATGATTAAGTTCTTTAACTTCTTAAGTTGTCTAATTTTGCTACTTTTACAATAGCTAGTAACAAATGTAGGCTACTAAACAGTAATGTAGCAATTAGCCAGATGTCATGATTCACCAGTGGTAGCCGTTAAGCAAAAGTTACAATTATGGTTTTAAGGAATAGTTTGACATTTTGGGAAATATGCTTATTCAGTTTCTTGCTGAGAGTTAGATTAGAAGAACAATACCACTCTCACATCTGCACTGTGCTGGTGCCCACAGCCAGTTAGCTTAGCTTAGCATAAAGAATAAACTGAGCAAAATTCCTAGTCTGGCTTTTTCCAAATTGCAAACAAGATCCGCCTCTGATTGTCTCTGACTAACCCTTTCTATCTTGTTTGTTCAAGATTTATATAAAACTAAATTTAAGAATCGATAATTAGTCGTTTAATGGGGGACAGTGCTGCTTTCTGATGGAACTCATGAACTCGTGGTTACGACATGGAACGTTTTGTACATGATATGCTTGGCATTCAAGCGCTTAAGTCATGAGAAGACTGCAGCTAGGCAACAGCAACATGGACGGCAAAACTGTCGGCGTCAAAAAAGCCATTGAGGCTAACTATTTAGCAAGCTAATAGCAGATAACATAATACTGGAAATGCAAAAACACAAGGAAAAGATGAAGCTGTTCCATCTACCAAAAAATTTATTTCCATGGTGTCCACAATTTCTGAAAACGACTTGAATGCAGCATTAGTGCTAGGCTACTTCTTGTCTGGGAGCAGTTTCCAGGCAACCAGCGGAGACTCCATTAAGTTACTGCTCCTACCATATAGAGGTGAGGATGGTCTTAATCTTCTCATTGAACTCATCACAAAAAGAAAACCAACAAGTGTAGCCTATTTCCCAAAATGTCGACATATTTATTTAATAAAAAGCACTTTGTATGATGGTGATGTGATCACTCACTGAGTCAAATGTATGGTTTTCTCACCTGCATGTGACTGTGGCTCAACCTGTTGAATCACACCAAAGTAAATTACCTCGAGCTTCTGTTTTATTGTTGCACTAAAAAGTGAAGCTTTAAATTGGCCTCCCATTTTCCAGTTTCCCGTTTGAACCGTGGCTGCCTGTTTTACCCATTCACTATATAAACCGCCACCCTTTCAAGTGAAGGTTCAAATCTATGCGCTGCCCGCCGCCTCGCCTGGTGGATCTGTGTCACAGGAACACTTTGGCCGAGCTAATACATCTGACAGCAAATGTGTTTGCTCAGTCTCATGCTGCAAAATCATTATAAGCAGCAGGACTGTCCTAAATTATAAACATGTGCTTACAGTATGATCTGTTAAAGTAAACTGGGGAAAAAAACGTAGATCCTAAAACCTGACTATTTCCAGCTGGAATAGAGTCAGAGGCAACATATTTTCTGCTAAATTGGAACAGAAATGTGCCTTCAGCGCACAGGCCTGAAGTACCCCCCCTCTTACCCTTTCTGTTTTTTCTCCGCAATCTTTGAGCTAAGTGCAACTTCCAGCTCCATGACAAATAAAGTCACGGGCCTGAAAAGCGGGTGGCTTGATGTCATTTTTCCGTGAACCAGCTTTTTAACAAGCTTGAAGAATGTTGAGACGGTGCAGCGGCTGGTGAACTCTGAGCAGGAGGGTTGACACTGTTGGCTCTCCTGCCTTTTACTGCTACAGAGTGTAAGCCCGGGTAGTTACGTGGTTTCGACACAGAGCCAGAAAGCGGCTGTTCGCTTCTTATGGTTCGGTCCGCCGCCCGCCGGCTGGTGGCTGCAGTGCTGCTCTGTCCCGTATCTGCCCTTTCTCCTTCTCTCCCAAGCTTTCTCTTTTCCCTCTAAAGTGGAGCAGCAGTAAGCTTATACCATCATTTAGGGGGAACAAGGGAGGTGGACAATAAACAATAATTGTCTCAGTGCCACGAGGAAAGCGTATAATTCTGTTGGTGAATGTGATGCTTTCCACATGAGAGCACAAATCTTCCTGACCTGCTGCTGCTATGTAACTCCAAATCTTGAGGTTTGCCATCGCTGCCTCTTCACCATATGACATTTATAGTTACAATTATAGATGTAGTGAATAAATGAATAACTTTTTTGTTTTATTTCTCGATGACACCACACTTTCTCACATAGGCTGTACTGTAAAGTGTCTTTTCTAAACAATGGACAGTGTGGCTGCTGGTTAGTTGCATTCACAGTCTGTATTATTAGATTTACATACCAGGGCCCCTTGGAGAAATGGAGGAGAGTTGTGAGAATAGAAACAGTTGTGTTTTAATATAAGCTCTTGTCTTCCATACGCTGGGTTTTGGAGTTCACTGCTGCGTTATGATATTGCCTCAGCAGTCCACCAGCTGGTATTCTGTGATATCGTCCTTATCCATTTACAATGATACGTGACAAGATAAACCAGAGTTTAATCAAAACAACCATCTCACAAGCCTCCGTTATATGCCTCTGCGCCCAGTATCATCTACTAATGTGGATAAATTTCACTTTATGTATCACTCTTCGAAATAAGGGTTCCAAGATTCTGCCTTAAAGGCTAAGGTTCTGCCAAGAACCATTTACTTCTGAAGAAGCCTTTATGAAAATGGGTTTGTCAAGAGTTCCATCAAGCAACATTTTCATCCAAAGAGCCCTCTTTGAAAGAAAGAGTTGTTTAAGGATTGTTGAAATCCTAGAAAAATGACTTCGTTAAGAGTCTTTGTACTGTAATATAAAAGAGGTTCTCAGTAAAAACCCCCGGGTGTGTTCTAGATAAAACCTTTGGAATATAAAAAGGTTCTCGTTCCATATAAAACCCTTGGAATATAAAATGGATGGGTTGGATGTAAAAACCCTGGGTGGGTTCTAGATAAAACCCTTGGGATATAAAAAGTTTCTAGGTAGAACCCCTTGGATGGGTTCTACATAAAACCCTTGGAATATAAAAATGCTTGCAGCAGAACCTACTGGGTGGGTTCCTGTTAGCACCAATAGAAGGTGGAAGGGTTTTGGATGGAAAAGAACGTTTTTTTTTTGGAAGTAAGTGTTCTTCAAGGATTGTGAAATCTTTGAGGGACTCTCTCATCAAGGGTTCTTTGTACAATAATATAAAAAGGTTCTCAGAAGAACAGTGGATTCATAAAAACCTTGAAATATAAAAGGTAGAACCCCTTGGGTGGGTTCTTGATATAAAAATGAATATAAGGAATATAAAAAAAGGTCAGTAGAAACTGCTGGCTGAGTTCTTGTTAGCAGCCTTAGAAAGTGGAAAGGTTCTGGATAGGTCTCCCAGAGGTGTTTTGGGTAGAACCATTACACAACAGGAGGATTTGCTGCAGAACGTCTTATAGGTGAAATCTCTCACAGATAGTTCTAGGCATATCCTTTTATGTTGGGTTCTCCGTAGAAAGCTCTGAGTGGAATCTTTATAAAAGGTTCTACCAGAGAGAAAAAATGTTTCCCCTGTTGGGACAAGCCAAAGAACCTTGTGGTTCTATTAAACATTTGTATGAGTGACCCACTATTTGAGTTTTTTACAGGGGAAAAATATCAATAGTGTCATAAAAGTAGTGGCAGCAGGTTAAAGAGGAGATGACTGGATGGAGTTTGGTCTTAAAGAAAAAATCCTCTGTACTCACAGACGCTCCTGTGACTGACGTGAGCAGCTGAGAGGTGACAAAGAGGCATGTAACTGCTTTTTTTTTATACCTTTTTCAGATATGGCAGACCACAAAAAAATCCAGATCTGATGGCAATGTACATGAATAGGCACGTTTTGCCATTACTTAATCCCATTTTGTCCATAAAACATGAAACATGCTACTAAAAGCTGAAGGATTTGATGCAACTTTTATTAAAAATCAGACATGGTCCGGTACTGTTTATATTATACTATATGCCTAATACCATAATGCATTTTCTTTACGTTATTTTTTTAGCATTATAATAAAATTGTCAAATTTAAAGACCTGAAAATGGTTACAAAGTATCAGTTTTCAGCAGCCCTGGTCCTTAAAACGTTTTTTTTTGGTTTGCAAGAGCCCACATCAGTGAAACCCTATGTAAGAATGTCTTCTGGTTCTCAATGTTAAGTTCGGGGCTCTAAAAGAAACACAAAAATTATGTGCAATTTGCCTTGTTAGGGTTTCGGGTTGCAGAGAGTTGGAATGGGTCAATGTGAATGATTTCATGGGTAACGGTAGGTGAGTGGAAGGCAGGAAGTTAGCCGGCCGTGGGTGGAACCCCCTTGTATATGTGGAGGTTTTTGGCAGCCCCGAGAGCAGTCTGTCACGCTTGCTTTGGACTCATAAAAACGTACCTGAGACAGAGTTTGGGTTTCTGCTGGATCTCACTGCAGCCCTAATTGCTCTTGAGCGGCTTCAGAGCAAACCTCCCAGCAAGCCCATGGCTGCAGAGTGAAAGTGCTGCGCTCCAAACATGCCGTCATCCTTCATGTTGTGAGCCGTGTGACTGTTTCGCATGAATGAAAGAGCAAAACTTCACCTGAACATGCTAGATATTTATCAATGAACATCTGCAAGGCCATTCCACTGTGTATTGTTGATTTTATCATCTAAATTATGATTTTTTTTTTTTTTAAATGTCAAATAGTTTAAAAAAATGATGATGGACAAAAATGACATTTTGGGAGTATACATATCAACTTCTTTGGCAAGAGATAGATGAAAAGATTAATATCACTATCACATTTGTACAATGAATATACCTGAAGGTAGCAGGTGTTTAGCTTAACATAAAAATTGGGGGAAACAGATAGCTTGGCTCTCTGCTATATAATATATATAACATTATGTAATATATATAATATAAGAACATCCACTACCCAGCACCAGTAAAGCTCATGAAACACATTTTATATAATTTGTGTCATCTGTAGGTTACAGAAAAACAACATGAAAATCTGTAATTTTTTTTGTATGGACCCAAGCTAGTTATTTTTCCCCATTTCTGGATGTTTTGCTGAGCTAAGCTAAAAGACTACTTGCTGTAGCTTCATATTTACAGGGGAAACTAAATTGAGTTGCAGGATGTGCATACCCAGTATATCTTGTTGGAAGACCCACCTTTACTCTGTTCTGACTGCTCACACCCCTACAAACATTCCAGCTTTCTGCTAAACGCTAACGTGTACCAAGTTATGATGCTTACTGGCGCTATGAAGTAGTTAGGGTTAAGGATAGGTTTGGAATGCAGTTATGGTAAGGGGTAACGTGGAACAAAAACAATAGCTGCCATAGCTAAGCTGCTCTCTTCCCAATCCTGGCAGTTTGTGTGGTCAGTTAGTGTTGTAACAAAGTAAATGGGGCAGGGTAGGGACAGGTCTTCCTGCAAGGCATGCTGGATCTGCCATCCAGTAGGTTGGTTTAGTCCCTCCCTAATATTTACACACAGACATAAGAGAGACTCTCAAAGAAAGCAAAGAAGCTTATTTTCCAAAATTTCAAAATATACTTAAGTGTGGAGGATTTAGTGGAATGTAGCAACGAGGCCGTAGATTGCAAACAACTGAATACTGCTTGCCAAAAATGTGAAAAGCCCTCGTATGAAAAGCCAGTGTATGGTTTGTCCGTCCTGTAGAAACAAGGCAGTTCAACATGGCGGCCTCTGTGGAAGGGGACCCACACCCCCTAAATATATAAACATCTCCATTTAAGGTAATGAAAACACAACAATTCTTATTTTCATGTGGTTATACGCACATAAAACTATACTTGTGAATATAATATTCCATTTCTGCCATGTTCTGCCAATAGATTCCCCTAAATTTTACACACTGGACCTTTAAAACACACACATTCGGCATTTCCCTTTGTAAATGCAAATTAATAAAGTGATTCCCCTTGCATTCAAACTGTATTTTTGTGTATACATAAAACCATCCTATGTCTAACTGTCACAATATGTTGTTGATGGTTGAGGATATATGATGGGTCCTTCATGTGGTTCGTGTACAAGAGCAGCAGCTTTCTAGCAGCCCCTCTGCCTTGCAGACATGACACATTGAGGCACTTATTAAGTCTTTGTATTAAAAGGTCTTTGCAGAGGCTTCCTCAGTGATGTTCATATGGACCCTGGCTTTTGTAAATAAAATCCTCAAGGCTCAGAGGGATCTTCAGATAGCTGTCAGAAGTGGGAACTGCGGATTTGTTTTGTTTCACGCAATATGTTGTCTGTGGTTGAAACCGTAAACGCCGTTGGTTTTATCGTGTGAGGGGAGTGGCACTTCAGATGGCGTGGAGCCTCCCCTCCTCGTCTCGAAAAACATGCGTGGTAAAACCTGGTATGCATAATCTCACAATGAGTGGCTTTTCTGTACGTCTGGGTCACTTCAGTTTCAAAGTGATTGACAGAAGAAACGCTAGACGAGCCAAGGCATTACATGATCTGTGGGGAAAGATGAAGCCATAGAGGGCAGTTGAGCATGTGTCAAAACATGACGCATAGCGTATTTTGTAGCAATGGGGTGGATTGGGTGGGTTTCAGTGTGTCTGCTGTTTGAGGAGAGGGGAAAGACACAATATGCAAAACAAAAACCACATCCATAACTCGGAACACATCCCCCAGCACACTAAACATACAGCTTTATGTTCCTGCCAAATTAGGTTAAGCTGCAATGATCTATAGAGACTCCAGAACTAACACTTAACCCATTTCCCTTTGATTTTCTCTTCTTTAGTGCCACTTTAAAACATGGCTGCTACATGCTTTGGCAAACTGCTTTCAATTTTCATGCCAATAAAGCACGCTGAAGTACACTTTTTTACTCACAAGCCTCTTCTAAATACTCTTTTCAGTGGTTTCACTTATGCTCTAAAGGAGCTACTCTTGAAAACATTCCATCGAATTGATGCCTGTTCCATCTCCAGGACATGCATAAATATGCATGAAAAGTCTATAGATAATGTAATAATAATAATAATAAAAATAATGATAATGATAATCTAATAATAGAAAAAGTTATATTATCAAGGAGCATGTCCTGTACTTTGTGAAACCATAATAAAACCTACTTACAACTCTGAAAAAATAGAATGACCCTGTCTCCACTCTTTCATGCAGTCCTGCTACCCTGACACATTCCCTCCTTTGAAAATGTGGGACATTATACAAGTCGCTTGATCAACAACAAGTAGCATCATTTGAGTCTCCTGAAAGTCATGGGAAGACCAAAAGAAAATGCTAAAAAATTCTGTGCAATCCAATTCTGTGTCTATGTTTGGTCATATTTTAAGTGTGACAGGGAAAGTTAATCTCAATGTTCAGTTGTGTTACCTAAATTATTTTTTTTAGATGTTATGCATAATTTTTAAAAGATAATTTTACTAAACGACTTGAAGGTGTTAAGACTTCTTAGGTAATTAGTCCCTCCAGGAAGTTGTATTATTGCAATCCAAACAGTTTAAGTAAATTCAACTTATCTCTGTGAATTCTGCACAATCTTGCAATTTTGTCCAATCAATGCAACTTTTCCACAAATATGATCAATCATCATAGCTTCCTGCAAGCTCCATCAATCATAGCAGTGCCCTGCACAAACATCATACATTCACATGCCTCAATGAACTAACTCAATGATCTATTATTTAGTATTTTCTTGTATTTTATTTTTTTTTAATTGTGACACAAACACAAGGTTTATTGACATTGTTATTAGTTTAGTTTTAGTTTATTACTTTATTTTTCAGGTAGAGCACATATTAATAACATTTCTGAAAATATGAATTAGCCAGAAAGGCTCATTTTTATTTTCATATATCAATATCCACCTTTTTTGTGCAAAAAAAAAAAAAATGGCAACATTGTTTTGCACTTTTCACCTTCTCCTGCATTTGCAAAAAGCACCTTGAACACTGCGACACGTGTTACAACTTTTTAGAAAAGCTGCCGTGAAATCAAATATTTTGGGCTAAGAAAATCCCTAAAAAAGCCAGCTAAATCCTAGATGGCCTGACTGATGCAATGTGTTTTGCTAATGCTATACTAAAAAAACAGTCCTGTTATGAAAAATGCATGATCGTCATTTAGAAACCATGTAAAATATAAATAAAACGGCTTGAGATTGACCGTGACACATTTTGAATAGTTAAATATGTGTTATAAGATACAGTGCTGAAAAAAGATAAATTATTAAGTGTAATTTTGAAATGTTACAACATTCAAATGGCACTGATTCAGTGGAATGGCCTTCTTATATTTCCTCTACTCTCAAAAATCTGATTCAGATGAATGAGTGTTTTCTTTAAGAATGGCTAAAACCTGCTGGCAGCCGACAGATTGATGTAAAGTGCGCTAGACATTGTGCCGGTAGTGTAGGACGTGAGTTGGACAGCGCTGCTCCAGACGCTGTGAATTGTGGCCTCCTTCCTGACATACCTGTGGCCTGAACCCCCAAACCTTTCCACAGACACACACAAGCTAATCTCCCAAGATCAGCACCAAAAGACTTTCTCTCTCCACCCTGCACAGCCTCTCCTCCCCCCCCCTTTTTTCCCCACCAAATCTTACGCTAATTCCAGGATGTGGGATCTGCTGCATTCGACGGGCGTGTGATTATGTTATCCTCAATCAGCGTGCATTGCGAGATTAGCAACCAGCAAAACAAAAGTTTGACAACAAAGAGTGAGCAGGACTCATGAGCCAGAGTCATGAAGAGGTTTTTCAGTGACTGTAATTTTGCCGCTGATTGACTGGCCGGTGATCTAAGACGACCACAGGCCCTGATTTTATTTTTCTATTATTGTTGGGATAGTATTGTTAGCACACTGTTAATAGTTATAGAGTCGAGCTGGAGAAATAAGCTTTCCAGCCTCACAGTTCTTGACTTTTGCCAATTTGGCTTTCCCCTTCTGTCAGTGTTGTGTTCGAGTTTGGCGAGGGGCAGAGGGAGCGAATGTGACCAAGTTAATGTGAATGTCAGTTTGCTGTAAACACATCCAGACTGTATATTCTACAGAAATATATGGTTAAGAATGAGGTTTGGGCTAATGATGCACTTTAGTTTTACTGAATGGAAGGATTGACAGGATGAAATACGAGATATATTTGAGAAATTATGTTTGTGGTGTAACTTTTAATACAGCTGTAACATTTTTAATAAAAGTGACATTTACTGTTTTAGCATGTTTTAATTTAAGTATTTTTATAAGAAAATATAAAAAAATATGAGCATGTAGTGGAAACCTCTTAAAGTGATGGTGTCTGTCCAGGTCATTTTTTTCTTTATGTCTCATGCAGATTACCTTCTAAATGACATTTGTATATTTATTGCATGAATATAAAGCGATAAAACTGACAGCTTCACTATAGTGAAATGTATATAGATATGTATACCAAATTTTATTGACTGTTTCAAAATACAGTACGGCTGTTTCAAACGCTTTTTAAATTACAGTAAAAATTAAATTACTGTAGGGGAGAGCGGGGCATCTTGTTACATGGGCAAGTTGGCAGACTGGTTATATCTACAACCAAGGGGTGCTATCTAAAAGAATCTAACATTTTTATGTACAACTCCCTGTTCTGAAGTCATTTTGCTCTTAACATGCAGTATATGTCACTGTAATCTAAGGTGAGAACTATTTTCTTTTTTTTTACCCATAAAAGTAAAAAAAGAAACCTAAACCACACTATTTATATAATAAATCTTTGATATATAAGTGTGTTCATTTGCACTAATTTTGGAAAGAGTAGAGATGAGAAAAGGTGCCTTTTGATACCTATACCAAAGTCCTGTACTAAAGCTACCTTGTGGTATAGCTTGCAATAGCACACACGTCTCTCTGGGGCACGTTGCTTCAGTGCTTTTTGGGGCAAATTTTCACATGTGATGATTTGCAATATGTATTACTCAACTGCAGCCCTGAAGAAGCTGACTTTGCTCACTACTAAAGTTGGTGGTTGCTATGCAGCATGTAAATAGCAGTGTGCGTGTGTTGATGTACTGCCTCACACAGTATGAGCAGTAGTAATTAAATTGTCAAATGATGTGGCCACATGGTAGAAAAATGGTAGAAATACACAAGAGGGTGCATAACGATGAAATAGACAAAATATGATAAAATGTGTTTTGGTAGGAATACGGACATATGAATAGAAGGAAAATAAACAAGTAAGAACAGACAAAAGGAAGCCTGTTAAAATGGTTTGAAATTAGGAACAAAAGGCTAACAATGCAGCACACCACTCTACATAATGCTAAGGGCATGTGGCAAGTACAGCTGGAAAGTATTAATAATATGCAAAACATCTATCTGAATAAATTAGACTTTTACATGTAGAAATTTGGTAGAAAGCTTATACTATTATTCATGTTCTTATTTGCTGAAAAATATGTGACAGTTGACCTTTTTACACATGCACATATTGTACTTAACTATTTATAACTGTATCTTAGAGTGAGGAGTACAGATCTAGAGATTATACATTTATGCACAATAATTTATGATATAAAGTAAAATAGAAAATGAGTGACTGTATTGTACTGAGACCAAGAAAATATAATGAAAGCAAAAAATGTGACAAAATGCCCTTGTTTCCCCTATTGTATATAGTTAAAATAATACAGTACAGTTCTGTATACAATATATATATATATATATATATATATATATATATATATATATATATATATATATATATATATATATATATAATATTTTTTTTTTTTTTTTTGTAGTTTGTCATAAGCTTCAAGGAGAGTAGATTTTTTTAATGAGAGAATCTTTGTTTTTCCTGTCATGATTTCATTGTGCACGTAGCAGCTGGCTCAGGTAAATAAAATAGAAATACCATAGTTGAAACTGTTTTTCATATGTATGAAAAGACCTAATATGAGCACTGTAAGTGGACTTCCAGATTACTATATATATTAATTATTTAAACATTATTTCCATTGGATTGATTCTATCTCAAGCTTTTTGATCCACAAAGGCAGTTTATCACTGCAACCATCATCACTATAAGCAGTTTCCACTCTATATCAAGATATACTGTGCCTGCAGATTATTTTAGCAATTTCTGAAAGGCTCACATTTTAAATCAGAAAGACTCAGAAAACAGCTGTACATGTGTACTGTAGCCAGTTGATAAACAGCACCTGCGTCCAACAAGTAGAGCCAGCTGACTCCAAACACTCAGCTGTATTGAATTGAGAGACAACCTGCACTGGCACAACTGAAATAAGAAATAATAATATCTTTGACACTGGATTGACAGTTAAACATAGGACACATTTTTCCATCTGAGCACTGGAAGAGCCGAAACCAGTCATAATTGGGGGTTTTCATTTCTCCTTTTATGTCTTACCGAGCGAGTGCTGACTGGAGATGAACAATCACCAGTCTGCGTGATGAATAGGCTCGGAGCGCACACCCCAGCGCTGCCGTGATCGATGGGGTGTCGCTGTAAGCCTCATCCCTAAAGACCATCAGAGACACATTCTGATTAGCACTTAATCTTACTTCCATCCACCCCTGGCTTCAGGAGAATGAGTGTAGTTTGGCAGAAGCAGCACACCTCTCTGAAGACCGTCTCCCAGCACTCCAACAAAAGAAATGAAAAAAGATGCGTCTGACATCCGCTGACTGATTTTCACATGATTACAAACCGATGCTTGCACTGGGCCCACTTAGCGCTCACTTTCGTCTGGGTGAATCTGTTCAGAGAAATCTAATATGCGGATCCACGGCCAGTAACGCAGGCATGCTCTGCTCTGTCTCTCAGGGTTTGTCCAGTTTGCTGCACAGTGTTTTATTAAGCGTTGTGGTAGGTCGCTCAGTTTGAGCGCCGCCGTTTTCGGTCCCTGCTTGTGATATTTAAGACTTGGCTTACATCAATTGAAGTGTCTCTCGTTTGGAGAGATTGTATTCGCCCAAGGACATTTTCCTGTAAACGGGACGCTAAGGAGTTTACACTGAAAGTCACTTATGGTGGAATGGACTGTCTTTTTACTGGCTCCTTTGTCTTCCGCAGGCAACTCGAGCCGAGGCCAGAGCCACTGCGGTTTTGGGGGCTTTCATCGGCTGTCTCAACACAATCGTTCAGGAGGCCAGCTCTGACCAGAATTAATGCAATATTCACATTCATAACCAATCAGCATTCGGACGGCAAGAGGGGAGCCAGAGTTTGCATGAATGACAAATTGTTGAATTGAACATATTTACTATGAATTAGAGAATATCCTGCTGATATATCTATTATGGTTGTTTTGGTTTTATTCTTGTACTTGGGTTGTCTTCTGCTGGTCAGCCCTCCCACAGTTGAGTCTGTTGCCTCAAGTTCACCCTGTCCTTGTCGCCGGGTGAAGTCCGGGTCATCCACAGTTGAGTGATGATACAACAGTCTCAAATAATTTCTTTTCAGTTACTACAACAGAATAAACAGCTTTCTGACCTGCCATACTAGATGCATCTTAGTGCAGCTGGAACAAAAACAATAGTACTGACTTCATATTTAAACAGTGATGCATTCTCATAAGATGATTCAGACAGACAGTGGCGTAGATTTTTGCCTTCTGATACTTATGCAAGCGCGTTTATTTCCCCCAAACAGCCAAGCCAAACTGAGTAGGTACTGGCTGTGTGTGTGTTCATGTTTGTGTTCAGTTAAACCAGTGACTGAAACATTCAGGAGGCCAAGAGGCTGGGTGTTTATTCCTTCAAAAGTTCCCGCTCTGCCCTCGACTCTCTCCTCCAAAGCTCTTGGCACTCGACCTCTGAGTGAACTCAACACTCACCAGAGTTCTTTCTGTTATTTTCCTGAAGTAACACCGAGTAACGTTTTTCCTCCAGCCAGCAATTAACATGGACAAAGACTGAGAAGATAAAGATGATAAATCCACTTATTAATCCCATAAGTTAAAAAATTTAACCTTCCTCCCACTGATAACCAGGTCTGTATCAGAGCACAGTCCAGGTTGACTCAGGGTGTTTATTCCCTCACAAGCTCTGTCTCTGCCCTCAGCGCTCTCCTCCAAAGCTCCCAACTCTCAGCAGCTGTCTGCCAACAACCAGCGGCTCTGTGTCACCGGATGATCCTCCCATGATACATGCAAATTTTTCACTCAAGTTGAATATTTTTGACTTCCTTTGGAAGTCAGAGCTGGGAATGATGTCATACTTGAGTTGACTGCACTCTGGCACAAGTCTGAAAAAAAAAAACGTTTTTGTGCTTGCTAACAATGCATTACATGGTATTTTGCACATACAAACACAATAGCACCATGTCCACAAATATAAGTATATTACCACATCTTTCACTACTTTTGTTGTGCAGAGCAGCCATCTTGGATTTTGAGGCCAGGGTTAGTGAGGTTCCTCCGACTTTCCAAGTTGATAATTTAACTTTAGGGGGTGTTCCAGTTGAATTTTCCAACTGGGAACGCAGAAGTTCTCCGAGTTCAATTGTAATGCACCATTATTTGCACACATTTTGCGTCTATTCGTGTTTTGCATTGGCTTTGTGTATAATCTAACCGCTCTGCTTTCTGTCTGAACACACCTTAAGACCCTCTACACATGGTGAGCTCAACCCTAACCTGAATCATCATCATGCAGCTGGTAGCAGGATACTTCCAGGAAGTTACACATACTCACCATATCCACATTGTAAATTATGATATATATACAAAATTAACAGAAGCAGTTGTGTGAAGCACGAAGAAAAGATGGCTTGGATTTTCAAATTCAGAAAATTACCAAAATTGTCCGTAAACTCATGTAAGAAAGTGTGTGGTGTTTCAGATACTGTTTGACCATCAAAGCACTTCTGTTGAACTATACTGACATCTTTATGTATTTCAAACCATTTTGTTAATCACCTTTGTTGTTTACTCCTCTGTGTTTCTCTTACAGCTAGCTATGGAGCGCACCCCATCTGTAAAGGCTGCTCGGTGTGCTCCAGAGACAACGGCTGTGTAAACTGCCAGCCCAAACTCTTCCTGTTTTTGCGGAGGGAAAGGATGAGGCAGTATGGGGAATGTCTTCACGACTGTCCAGCCGGATACTACGGCATGCGCAGCCCTGAACTCAACATGTGCTCCAGTAAGTCCTCTGAAGCTTAATCAACCCAGCCTTTCCCACCTCTACCCCTCCATCTCTCACACCACTGACTTTCCCCTCCTTTTCGCAACACCCCTATCACCCCATTTTCCCCAGGCGCACATACACATTCCCCCCAACTTCCCATTTTCCCACAACACATGATTTATTGTCAACTATCCAGAGGAGACACACATACCTCGCAATTTGAACGGCTCATCTGTTCACACAGGTGGATGTAAGTAGTGAAGCCTCGTCTTAGCAGTGTCTCCCTTGGGATTTAACAGTGAACTACAGCAAGGATGAGCACTGCTTCTCTTTAACACTCCCTTTACACTTCACCAGGATGTTTGAAAGCATGAAACCCAGGTGCAAATGCAACCAAGATGCACCAGAGGTTCGGCCATACCTACTCCAGAGACTCATATCATCACATTCAGAGCAACACGTAAAAACCAGCACTTTTGGCCATGTCATTCAATATTATTTGAACTACAAAGATGATTATTAGCATTAGGGCATGAAACTAACTTCTTTTGTTGACTGTCTGCAGCGGCTTGTGGATTGAGACTTTCACCAGACGGTGTAATTTCCTGGCAGCCAAAGTAGTTTTGACTTTGAACAGAAAGCCAGTTGCAACTGAAGTGTCCAGATCCTCCACTAACGACTGGATGTTCATTGAAATTTGATAAGGAAAAACAAGGCATTAAGAGCAGCAGAGAATGAATTAAAGGGATAGTTCAGATTATTTGAAGTAGGTTGTGTGGGGTATTTATACATAGTCAGTGTACTACTTACAGAAGATGGCGATTGACACACCCCCAGTTTGGAGAGACAGACAGGGGCACCAGTATGGAAGCTAAGCAATGTACTGCTGTGGACAGGGTCAAAAGCAAAACATTAGCCGTTTAAAAGAAGGTCCACCTAAAAAAATCAATATCAGTTAAGTGTATGCTATATTTATATTATCACTGCTTTACCTTGCTATTAGACAGGCTTTTCCAGCAGGAAACTGCTGTTATATAAGCCAAATATGACTCTCTCCAAAACCAACCAAACTCCATTGATGAAATCAGTAATTTTACGATGGAAAACACAGGAGTTGATGCCTTGACCTGTTTGTGTGTTTGTGTGACTTCGGTGAATCTGAGATATCCTTTTATAACTCTAAAGTCACACACTAACACAAACAAACTAACAGATGAAGGCAGCTTTAGATCAGCAACCCATGTGTTTTCTTAGGTAAAAATGATTGATTTCACCCATGGAGTTTGGAGACAGCAAAATTTGCCTTGTATAAAAGCCAGAAAATGCTGTCTGATGACAAAGTTAAGGTATGGAAATATTCTAAATATAGCATAACTTGAACTGATGTTAATTTTTTTTAGGTGGCTAAAATACACTTTGCTGCTGATGCTGTCCACAGCAGGACATTTCTTAGCTTCCTACACTGTGACTCCTGCTGCTCTCCAAACTGGGGGTGTGGCAACCGCCATCTGCTGTGAATAATATGCTGACTATCGGTGCAACCCCACCTCAAATAATCTGAACTATCCCTTTAACCCTAAAGATTAGCAGTGTATTAATAACGAAGGCTCACTGCTAATTGTGGTTTCAGTGATAGTCATATCAGATATTTTGCTAATAGTCACCTCATTGTTACACGTTACTCTTGTGGACTGCAGGAAATGTTTTCTTTCACTATACTATTTTGTGGAAAACATTGTTTTGCTTTAATAACTTGAAACAGACCACACCTTCAGTCTCACGCACTCTGAATTATGTTTTACTATTAAAAAAGAAGTCCAACAATAACAGTGAAAATTGAAATGTCCTCATGATTCTTGTTAAAGAATAACTCTAAAATCCAATTAATGAAATGTCTCCCTCTACTCCTTATGTAGTACCCCGATCTCATAACCTTATTTTAACATGGAATATACTCTGAGAGAGAGAGAGACTTTATAGGTTTACATGGAGCCTGAGGTGTTGGCTGAGTGTTTCATATGAAAACAGAGAGGAACTTGAACTCATTTGGTTCCCTGAGCCAAACTCCTGACAGATGCACTAAAATGAAGCCCCAGAGGAGGGTGTCGGGACCTTTAGGCCCAATAATACGAGCCTGTAGCAACCACAGGAAGAAGAAAAAAAACATTCTGCTTACCCAATCCCTGCCGACCTAGGTGCAAGTACATCCATGGACTCCATTTGATCATGAAAATAAAAAGGCATGTCAAAGCTGCGCCATATGACTTTGGATGTTAGTACCCCAAAATGGTTTAGAATTTCCAAACTTCAGTACCCAGAAATTTGACAATTTAACCTCAGAGCTTGATCGTGTTGACCCATCCAAGTTGTGATTCTTTATCACTGTTGGGTAGTAATTACCTTCATGAGATCAACAAGATCACCCTTCTTTCCAGGCTTCATGTTGTGTTCTTGTAGCCACACCACAGTGATTCTGACCAGTCGGTGTTCTATGAGGAACTACTGACAGCTGTGGGTGTGTCTTAAAACATGATGGCTCGTAAAAAGTGTAGATGCTGCTATACCATCAGGTATGTCAGAACTGAGAGTATTTCTTTATAGAGGAGCAAAGAACGGCACTGAAGGGTTTTCTCAGTGTAAAAGATTTTTTCAGTCTTCTCCCATGTAATTTCATCAGAAGTGCGTGCATGTCATATTTGTTTGTTGATATGATTTATTTAAGTTGGGCTGTGATAGATGGTGAGTATAGATGATGAGTGATGGTTCATCCATTCACCTGCCAAATATTTTTTAAAGGGTCCTCCCTTTTCCAAACTGTTTTTAAGGATGCTTCTGAGATGGATCAAGTATAACAAAGCATCTGTCAGGTTAGGGTAGAAATGAGCATTAATTAGAAATATGTTTCAGTTTTTCCACTTAGAAATAGTAGTTGGAAGCTTCAAAAATATGCCTACCCACTAACTCCAAAGTTGCCTTATTTAACAATTATAAGATCTGAATCTAACATGGTCTGAATGAAAAGAAAGAAGAGACAAACAGGATTTTATTCTTGTTTCTTACATGTGAACATCAAAATTCCATTTTTAGCAAATAAAGTCAGTCTACATGACAGGATTTTTTTTTCTCTGTTGCAGTATCTCTGTCATTTACACAAATGTGATCAAAGAAGTTTTACAGAAAAATCTTGTCTCCTGCAGTTTTAACCAGTACCAGTCATTTCACCCTAATTCATGAGTCAGAGAAAATTGGAGGAGAAAGACATCTTGTTCTCTGGTGAAGAGTCTTTTTATTTTTTTTTTTTCTTTAACCCTGCTATCCTAACCGCTGTATCTCCATGCTGGGTGAAGTTTGACTTTAACCGATCCTGATGCGTGGCAAGTTAATCTGAATCCCTCTCCATACAAACTTCTCATAGAACAACATCTTGTATTGTCACATAGCATCACATCTCCGAGTGAGACCTACTTTGATGTGATCGCTGCTTCAGTCATGGCTCTCTAATCCAGTTTCCTATTTGACCTTCATTCTCAGCTGTGCTCTGCATGTCATTTTCACTAAAAAGTTCATGTACGACCTCCATAAACAGACATTTTATTGGGTTGGAAGCTAATTGTCGGGTCAGTGAATAGTACTTGTGAGTTGACACAGGCAACTGGTATGCAAAAGTTTGAAGGTACAGTGGACAAATGACGGTGAGGGGTTCTCCGCCAGCGTGGTCAGGGCTGCCGTGTGCTCCTGGTTTCCAAAGAGGCCTGGAACGTGGCATTACGTCTCTGTTATCATGAGCTTTTTTAAACACAGTCTCTGAAATCACTTAGGGAGCAGCTGCTTATTATTACACAAGAGTTTGTCTGTGTGATCTTATCTCATTCAAGAATTTTTTTGTGGACTGCCTGGGTAAAGGAAAACAAGAGCTAGACAAGCAAGAGGCTTATACACTCAGCCACTTGCTGGCTGAAACCTCACTCTCAGTTTTTCTGAAGGGGCCCGGCTCCTGAGGCATGTGACAGGGAAAGCTATGGGTGGAGAGAAGGGATGGATACGCTCGCAATATACCGAGTTCACAGCAGATGCAGTCTGATGCAAAGGAAAGGTACACAGATAGTTTGCCCAATTAGGAAAATTCAGGCAGACGATAGACAGCAGATGGACAACACTTTCTTGATGGCATGGAAAAACAAACAGTATTGACGGAATTGCAGGATCAGATCAGCCATTTTTTCCTTTTTGTGTGAATAACATCCAGTTGTATTTAACATTGCGGAAAATGGCAGAAAAATTAAAATTAAAATATTTGCTGGGTAATTTTACTGTTCTGCTCTTTAAACTGAAACAATCACTTTGTGAAATTATAGATCATTATAGGTCAACCTTTTGGTCATAAAGTAAACTTTATGACTTTGTCAGTTGAAGACTATCTGAATGCACCATTGGTTTTGTTCTCTGTTGAAGTAGACTGTTTTATTTGGGGAGAAAGAGCATGTTCAGCATGACTCAATAGGGACACATATCAGGCACACCTAGCAGCAGTTTACTATAGACTTTCTACTTAGGGTTAGGGCTGGATATCAGTTCCAAAATAACCAACCCATCTTCTCTAAATGTTATTCATCATTGGATTCTTTTTGTACCCCGATTTGGGTCAGGGGCCTGATCCGAATACGCTCAAGCCCAAGATTCAGTTTGCTTGATTGGTGTGAACACTGTGTACCGCGCACCGTTGATCCGTGCCCAGATCCACCTGAAAAGGTGGTCTCGAGTACAGTAAATGTGTATTTGCATACAGTTCACATCAGATGTAAAAACTCAATACAAGGAAGATGACTGCTGGGGTCTTGCAACTGGCTGGCTTTAAAAGACCATAGCATAAACAAATGTTGTGTGGGTGATGATGCAAGTATACTCGGGTACAGAACAACATTACTTATGTTGAAGATGACTGGCGGGGTGTGGAGAGTTGGGGCAATCATATTCAGGTACGGTATTAAACAACTGTAATGTGAAAACACTCTTAGAAGAAAAAGACTGTTGGTATGGTATTGATCGCAGCCAATGACCGCAAGAGTTTTTCACTTTAATGCAATGTGTGATTGGCCACCACCGCAGCAGCTTAGAACTCATACAGTGTGTGGTGTGGTGAAGTCAAGTGTGGTGCATTTGAAGGAGTTGGCAGTTCAGCCTGCTGAGATGCCACAGACATTCAAAAGTATGGCTATACAGCACGCCTGTGGCATCTGATAAAAATAAATGCATATAATTGCAGAGGTATTATTTCAGGAATATTTCCATTTACATGATGGGTATGACATGAAGTAGAAAAAATGAATAAAATACTCTGTTGGTTTTGGTATCACTTTAATGGTACTGGTATGGGTACTGGTAGGTTACTGTAATTTTTTATACAATACCCAGCTCTAATGGGTGCAAACAGAATGAACATAGAAAGTCCGGACACAAAAGGCCAGAGGTGCATTCAAATTCAGCAGTCAGCTGACAGCAGTATCTCAATATCGCTCAGTATCTCAAGTTAGACTCATATTATTGCCAGACTGTATGTATTCCATTGCAGGTACTATGGATTATTTTATTTTCTTACAAGATATAACGCAATATAAGAGAAAAATGAAAAATACAATTATTTTCAGTTCTGCAGTTTGCCAGTATACAAAGAAATCTGCATTCATTTCTGTTTTTTGAGACTTTAGGGGAACCACATAATGCTGTATTCCCAACACTTCATAAAAGACTGGAAACAGCCCAGTATACCCTAATTTATCCTAATTTATTGGCCTTACCCTACATAACCTACACATTTATCAGGACTTCTTGAGAAATTGCCTTACTTGATGAATTTTAAATTTAAGGCTCTGTACTGTTCTGGGGTTTTCCCTACACTGCAGAGAAAATAACACCATAATTAGAGCCAAAAACAATGGGAACAAGCTATACTTTCCGCAATATAACATAACTGGAAGCCCATTTACAGCTACACTTCAGCTAGATTCCAAAGAGGCCTGAGACATGGGAGCCACGGTGTTAACTACCATCACTGAGATGTAGCTGGTTCGTTAGCAATGCCTCGTTGTTGCATAATACCTTCCTGTATGTCCAGGATATTTTGTTCAGCTTTGCAAGAACTCCTTTCAGCAGCTAATGGACAGCTTGATATGAGCCATAAACCATATGCAGTAACTCCAGTGTTATCCACAGGGGTTCTTATCAGCTGCCCAGAAGAGGCCCCACACCAGTGTCTGTGGGTGTCAGCCCACTGCTCTGCAGGGAAGATTTGTAGCAACGGTCACACAGTGTGCTGCTTTATGTACAGCCAAATCTGTGTGAATGCGGTGCAGTCATGCTCTCGCCTCAGTCACATTTCATAATACCTCGGTTTTAACATACATTCCCAAGCCAAAGCATATTCTGTCATTTTGTATCACAAGCAAGCTCTCTGGCTGAAAGAATTATGAGCTGAAAGGCGACTATCAGAGCTGTCTTTTTAAGGGGAGAGAGTGTTGAGAGGGTCAGCATGGGAGCAGGGCTGCATTCAAAACTTCCTCCCTCCGGGTGTATTACGGACCCCCCACTGCTACACACACATACACACACTCTAGCCACCAACCCAGTTGCCTTACCCCGCTGCAGCAGGCTTTAAAACACAAAACAGAAACCCCAGCTGTGCTCGCTGCCAACCAACAACCAGCCTGATCAAGGCCTGAGATTGCCAATATCCTGGAAGCGTGGTTTAAATATCACAGCTCATTCAGTGCCATGTGCCACTAGAGACTCCTCTGTCAGAGGTAATTTTTTAAATTGCCAATTGTGATTTCTTTTTCACTGCATTTGTCAGACTGAAGGAATCTGTTACCAAGTCCCATTGTTTTATTTCTCACTGCTTTGTCATGTCAAATTAGGGCTGGAAGTAGAAGGTGATTGGATTGGATTTTCCAAGACTGTTTTATTTAAAAGTACATCATGGGCATTTGTTGGACATGGACAAGAGCCATGCATCATGGGCCAATCGGGTACGAAGGCTGTGTAAAGGCATTAACGTGAGTTTTGCAACCTTCAGTTGGCAGCGATGGCAGCCTGCTCTGCCTCTCCGTGTCTCTCATTCAAGCCCTCTCTTTCTCGCTCTAATTCTGAGCTTGTGGGTATTTCCATTGCACAGTCTAACCAACAAAAAGACCAGTTGCTTTTGGCCTTTGAGCTTCACCAAGGGACATTTAATCATCACAGCTTTACTAACTGCACTTTCACATTTGCCAGACAATACAATAGACCCACCAAACCAAGCCCTGCTCCCAGGACTTTACAGCCAGACGCAGAGTTGAATTGGGTTTTTCCTCAAAACACTGTGTAATTGTGCATGCTATAGTGTGAGTGGAAGGGCTGTCTGTGCTTGACCACCGTCTGAAGCTTCAGCGGTCTGTGTGTGTGTGTGTGCTGGAGTAGGTTGAGCAGATACAGGAGCGGATCCTGGTATATCACAGACTGTGTTCCTTGGATTGAAAAAGCCGAGAGGACCGCTGACACATCTGTCATCCCGCTTCCCTCTCTGGGAGATGCTGATTGACAGGAACACCACCTTCGCTTCACCTAGCTCCACACCGGCATGTGTGGGGAGCACCCATGTGGAAAGAACAGCATGGAGAGAGCTGGGAAGAACATGGCAGCTCTGGCCTTTGCCATGAACTCCTGCCATCCGCAGCCCCGCACGACATGGCTGGGTGGCAGCGAGCAAGCCAGAGCTTCCATGTCAGCCAAACCCGGGGCCTAGAGAGTAGGTCAGAGCTGTTCGACTCAGCTTGGAGGCGAAGGATGGAAAAATAGGGCTTGTTTTCCCCCTCACACTGCCAGGCCTTTTTACGACATGGACACTCCTGCTGCGCAACATCGGGCCTGGTTAGCTTTGTGGAGGAGTCTGAGACTCTCTCGGTAGACGACCCACCTCCAGCTCAGATAACATAAAAGACCCCGTCTGGAGAGATTCATCAGTCCTCACAGAATGATTTAGCGCCTTTTTCTTCACACAGTGAATATTCATGTAAATAAATAGAGTGATTACACATGGTGGTGTCAGCAGCACTTGACATGAGGCTTTGAGTGTCCATGATAAAATCGGTGGGTTTCTTATCCAGACCACAGCAGAGGGACCAACTTCTGCCAAGCATGCACCATTAGATCACATGTAACGCTCTGTGACTCATCTCTCAACTTCAAATGCACTTGACATGCAAACCACATAAAATTGAAGTGCAAGATCAAGCAAACAACAAGAAAAAGTGCATCAACGATGCATGGAACTGGTGCAGCGCTGATCTCTTCAAACCCTCGGCCACTTTGCTGGCAGCTTTTGAAATTCCTCTCCCGGCTGAAACACAAGGCTTCTCCTCCTCCCGTGTTCATAATATAACTCACGGCCAGAACCAGGCTGGGAGATAATGATGATAATACGTTTAAGTCCCGGGAACACTGGGCCTTCAATGGGATCTGATGACCTCATTATTTCTCATTAGTTTCCCTGAGGCACCTCGATGAAGACTTTAAAGGTGGTCCAGAGGTTAATCCCACAGGGAGAATGAACCCACTCCCCTGTATCTGTTTCTGGAGCTGCAAGACAAGCTGCCCGACTCTGGTCGGTGATCGGTGTGGGAGCATCTCCAGTGTCACAGATAGCCCTCGCTGTCCCGGATAGCCTTTTTCCAGATAACTGGACAGAGGGATAAAGGTCTGTCATAGTGATCTCTTCCGACCCACCTCGTTCTCTGATGACCTCTGACCTCTCCAGCTTTGCCTCCCTGCATTCTTACTCCCATGGAGCCACATTGATATGTCATCCACCTCATCCATCTCTCAGAGTGACGCTATTACTTATCTTCTATTTAGAAAACAGGATTTCCCAGCATTCAAACCATCGACTTCCCACATCTGTAACTAAAACCATCAGTGATGTTTTAATCAAAAATCTTGTTGAGGGATACTACTGCTACAAGGATACAGTATTTCGAACATCTGCATTGCTCGTATTTACTGTCAATAACTGAGGATTGCACAACAACCCCAGTGCTCGAGAGCATTGCCAGATGTTCTTGTTCCCTTCCCTTGTACTCTTTTATTTTTTTTGTTTGGGAGCTAAAAGTCTCTCAGGTGATGACAGGCCTGGGAAGTGTGAAGGCTAAAAGACAGCTTTGTGCTTTCCAATTAGCTCTGTGATTTATTAGCATGCTCCCGGAATTGGGCTTGTTTTGTATCAAACCCAAGCCAGGCTTATGCAGTCGCACCCAGAAAAAAGTGAATGAGAGGCAGAGAGCTAAATAAATGGACAGAAAAATATATACCTCCCTTCAGGGCTGCAACTAATGATTATTTTCATCGTGGACTAATCTTTCATTATTTTCTTTGTTAGTTGTTTGGTCTAGTAAGAGTAAAAATGTCCATCAGTGTGTACAAAAGCCCAAGATGATGTCCTGAAATGTCTTGTTTTACAGAAAATATTCAGTTTACTGTCAGAGGAGTAAAGATACCAGAAAATATTCACATTTAACTCTTTAGACCCCATTAGAATTTTACAATGTTGCTGTTGCTATTCACTTAAAAACACAGCTATGTTATCAGAAGACCAAACAACAGTAGTAGTAGACAGTGTTTTTGCCAACTTATATGAGAAAAATCACTGAATTTACACCTGGAAAAGTCATGACCCAGTCCTCCCAAACGACCCTTCATCGCGCCTCCCCCAGAAAACAGTTTCAATTTTGCCGGCGAGAGTCGAGTACGTCCCGCTGTTTACTGATGGTGATCATTTGATGTTATTTCAAACAAAAAACTGATAATGTCTTTGCCGTTTTCCACAATAGGTACTTGTATGAGAAAAAACGTTGAATTTATATGTAGAAAAGCCATGACCTGGTCAGTGGTCTCTGCTAACTCTTCTTTCAGAGGTTGCGCTGTTAGTAAACACACACACACACACAAAAAAAACACAGATCTTATTGTTACGATGTATATTTTTTCAGACCTGGTTATTGATGACAACTTTTCCTGTGTTTTAATTTACTGGGAATTAATTTAAAAGTCTTAGGTGCTATTCTGAAAAATAGAACGGGTGCTATGGGGTCTAGAGGGTTAAAAACTGGAATTAGAGAATTTTGAAAATTTTTCTTAAAAATTCCTCAAACTAATTAATCCATTATCAAAATAGTTAGTGACTAATTGATTAGTTAACAACTAACAACAACTAGTTAACAACTAGTTAACAACTAATCAATTAATCATTGCAGTTCTACTTCCCTTATACTCCAAAATAACTCTAGAGATCCAAGACAGATGTTGAGATACAAGATAAAATGGATGAAATGTAATTCCTAGACTAGATAAGCTAAATAATATCATATGATTGAATTAATGACATGAATATGATATGGGAACACAGGAAATTACCATACAGACATACCACACCGGTGATTTATGGTCAGAATGTGCAGTACAGCTTCACTCCAGAGCGGGTCTATCTCCAGCCGTATCTGATTGGTATGTATGTGTGTGTTTTTGTGCATATGTGTGTGTGTGTGTGTGTGTGTGTGTGTGTGTCCATGGTTTGTTTAGACTGGTCGGGAAAGCGTGAGACCAGAGTGAGTGGGCAGAGGCCATACTTTAGGGTTCAAAGTGAAGCGGGGAGGGACCCCCTCGTTTTGGAGGAATGTCGAGGAGGAGGCCTGATGGTTAGCTGGAGATGGTGTAATTAAGGGGTGTGATTGTGAGAACCTTCCCTTCCCCGGGCCCTGCAAGGGTCACAGATAAAAGAGCAGCCCTCAGCCTCCGTCGCTGGAAAATCACAGTAACACAGTAACGCATTAACACACGCGCTAATGCACGGTTGCGTCCCCCGTGCGAGACACAATCAGAGGAGCAGATGACACCCCACCTGTGAAGCCCCCTTGCAGAGCGGGAGGAGATGGCGGCTGCAGGTTATGGATTGCGGTTCCCCGACACTGGAAGCCTATAAGACAACACAGAGCCTGTGAGGAACATCATAAATTAGACAGCTCTGGGAGGCTCCTTCTAATCATGTGGGCCTGTGTTGGTGTGGTTGTTGTAATTTGGCCCTGCCTGACGTGCTATTTGCAGAGAAAGAGCTTGATGACACATCGCCGTGCCTTTCTTTGCGAGCGCGGCGCTGTGTGTCATGCGCAGCGGCAGGGTGTGGCGTGGGAGGATGAAGTGTGCTGTTGTGTTTGCTGACTAAATGCATCAGCATTTTTCTGGAAAGGCGGCGCAAAATGTTGCTGCACCCCGAATGCCTCTCCCTTCCTAACTCACCTTGCTCTTTTCTTGTATCGTGGCCAAAAACTTAAAGGAAAATTTGTCACTTTTCATGTGGATATTCAGTGATGTAGTTGGTGTTGAGGAAGAAATACAGGCTATTACAGCTTGGATTTCCAGCCTCTGGGTAGATGAGTATTTTTTAGGGCCCGACCAATATTGAATTTAGTAAAACAATACTGATATCAGGATATGGGCTGATATTTTTTGTACAGAATATAGAATAAATACATAAACACAGACTTTTGCAATGATCCTTCAAAAGCAGTTAACACATGTAATTAAAGCAGGATATTTTACAGTTCAACAATAAACTTCTTGGTCCAAAATGACATCAGGGCAGTAAAACAGTCATCTTTCACTAATACTTTTAATAATTACAAATAACTATCAATTAAAAAAAAACACACACACACACAAAAACACAGCAAAATATATATTAAATCTGAATTTTAAAAAGTGGATCAAATATACAAAATGCTGCCTATAAAACTAACAAACACAACATGCATTACATTCTTTCAAAAAAAGAAGACTTTCATCACATATGCCAATAGCAATATAGCTGTGATGTTGGCAGATATTGTCCCAATAAATGAGTCGACCAATATATCAGTCAAGCTCTAGTATTTTTGTCACCTTACTCTATGTTATGGCCAACAAAGTGACACAAAGTGTAGGCCGGGGTGTTGATACACTATGGCTCTGTGCATAGGAGAACTCTGCAATCCTCAGTTATGGAAATATTGGATCAGTGCAGACTGATAAGATAGCATGTTAAGGAAAGTATTCAGAGGCCTAATGGGATGTATTCTTCCTGTTGCAGCACACCATTAGTTGAAAACACGTGAGCTTATGTATTTGTGTCCAGGCCGTTGGATGTCGGTACAATCTGTTGAAAGAGGTCAGCGTGACATAATTTCTCACCGTCTCCGCCGTTGTGTTTTCGCACTGTTGGTATTTACTCACTCTAAACAAGAACAGGAAGATGAAAGAAAAATCTCAGTCAGGCAAAACAAGCTCTCTGAAATACACTTGAGCCCCGGAGAGAAATAATTCACAGGGCATCGATGGCTTTTTTTATTTTTTATTTTTTTTGCGGGAGAGACAGTATAATCCTTTCAAGGACCCCCTTCCCCAAACCCCTTAGCTTTCAATCAACTCCAGATGAGAGGGTTGCTCAGACCCTGATGAGTCTCCTCTTTCTCTGCTTCTTCCTCCAGGGTGCAGGATAGAGAACTGCGAGTCCTGCTTCAGCAAAGACTTCTGCACCAAGTGCAAGTCAGGTTTTTACCTACACAAAGGGCGCTGCTTTGACAAGTGCCCCGAGGGCTTTGCCCCGCTGGAGGACACCATGGAGTGTGGAGGTACGTGAGATAACACAGACACGTACAAAAAGTTTCAAGAGAGTCAACAACCTTGTCTTGTACACCTTTACAGTATTCTATGGTTTCTCATTATTTCTCTTGGCCCTAGGATTTTGTGTTGCACTATATGACAGATAACTATTAGGGCTGTCATGATTTCATTTCTAAATTGAGAACTGATTGAGATGAGCTGGACTGAAAATGGATTGAAATCAAAAGCAGGATCTGCTTTTTTTTTCTCTCCACCCCCACCTACCTGTGCATGTCCAGCGTGCGTGTCCAAAGAAAAAACACAAACAAACCAACACTTCAAAGATGACACAGCACAACTCGCTTTTCAGTTTGAAGAAGCTGAGAGCGGCACCAGTACGTAAGCTAAGAAATGACCTGTTATGGACAAAGGTCAGCAACAAAAGGTATTTTGGCCACTTAAAAAAGGTCCACATAAAAAAATCAATATCAGTCTCAAGGTACACTATATTTAGAATGGTTTCACTGCTTTACTTTGCCTTCAGACAGCCTTTTATGACAGGAAACTGCCTTTATATAAGCCAGATATTGCCTTCTCCAAACTCCACAGGCAAAATCAATGATTTTACCTCACAGAACACGAGAGTTGCTGCTCTACTGTTACCTTGTTCTATTACTTTGTTTATGGGTTTTTGTGTGACTTCAGTAAATCCAAACTATAACTTGAAAACACAGAAGTCACACAATAACCCAAACAGACTAAAAGACTGAGGCAGTGGTAGACTATGCTCTGTGAGGTAAAATTGCTGATTTCACCCCCACTCTTTGGAGAGAGCAATATTTGGCTTATATAACAGCACTTTCCTGTCAGACAAGGCTCTCTGCTGGCATAGTTGTGACAATATTCTTTTTTTGTAAATTATATTTATTTATATTATTTAACATGACAGTAATTGCACACAGCAACCAGCAGACCGAGTAAATACACAACAACATTAAGATTTACATATCCTAAAATAATAAACTTTAAAAAAAAACAAAAAACAAAGAATCTCACATCACACCCATAAAATGTCACAGTGATAAAGTATAGAAAAAGACAAAATGGCTCACATGGTTGTAGTGAGAATATTCTAAATGTAGTGTATGCTTAAATTGATAATGTGGACTTTTTTTAAGTGGCTAAAATACCTTTTATTGCTGACTGATAGTGTGTCGACCAGCATCGACTGTAGGCCAGATGCACTATTGATAAGTACTTCAAGTACCCGCTTCAAATAATCCAGATTGTCCCTTTAAAAGTTAATATATTGTTTGATTTCAAATTTAAATTTGCCTGCACAAAGAAAAAACACTAATGCATTCATTTTGTGCTTCCTTTACCTGTACCATTTTTAAATTATTGTTTAAGCACCAGTATTGAAAAAACAATACCCGACCCTAGTAGGCCTGTTTATTTAAAACGTATAAACAAGCAGTTCAGCTGGGACCACACACAAAGAGGTTACTGCACCTCAGTAAAGCTCCTTCCCCTTGTATTAAAGCTTGACCCAGGGTCTTTGCGTTACCTCTAAATTGCACTCTTCTGTGGTTTAACTGCACATCACTGTTCCCGTGTGTCTCTGCAGAGGGCTGCGAGGTGGGTCAGTGGAGCGAATGGGGAGCCTGCACCAGGAGAAACAAAACCTGTGGCTATAAGTGGGGTCTGGAGACCCGGACGCGGCACATTGTAAAGAAACCACCCAAAGACACAATACCCTGTCCCACCATCGCTGAGTCCAGGATGTGCAAAATGGCCATGAGGCACTGCAGGAGAGGTAAGGATGTCATGCAGCCATATGTTGATGCTTATGAGAAAAATATTCTGTCAGTCAGTCCCCAATCCATCCACGTTCACTTTACACTACTCTGGTGAATATTAAAGAAAACAGCCCACTCATCCCATAGGAGAACCCTTTCCCCCACTCTCAGAGTTCCACCTGTTTCATGTAACCCCTTGTACCTTGCACTCAGCCTTGTTTTTTCACTGTCTGCGTTTTTGAGGCGCACAGTGGCGTTTCCGTGCATGAAATATCAGTATTTTTCCATGGCGGGCTTGTTCGAGCCAGCGTTTTTTCTGAGGTATATTTTTCCCCCCATCTCCCTTCCTCTCCTCCGCAGAATTCTTACGAACTGCAGGTTTCCTCAATGGCTGTCTCTGTTTCCTCCCGTCAGCTCGAGAGATATTTGTGGTGCACACAGCATGTATGTCAGGCCATTAAATGAGAAGTCAAATCTGGAATTTCTCCGTGTGTGAATACTGCTAAGGGAAATATTTCTTTTTTCGAAAAGTAAACCATTTCTCTCAGACGGTCCAAACACACCATTTGGGGGTGATGGCCTCAGTTAGCAGTACTTTTAAAATAAATGTCTTTTCCCTTAATGTACTTCTACATCTCTCATAAACTTTGGATTAGGATAGGCCAAGTGTAAATATTTAATTCACCAAATAAGGAAGCAATTACGGTGGCAGATATCATTCAGGCTGTCAAAAAAAGAAAAACATTGTTTAACAGAAAGAGGAAAATATTCTAACCTCGAGGATTTTTCTCCATTTTTGGCCTGGAGTGTTGAATGGGAGGACCATTTAGTGAAGTGGTGAAAGAGTAAATAAACTTGAAATAAACCCTGATAGTTTCTCATATTTCAGCACTACTGAGGCAGTCGCTGCTCTCTGGGTTGGAAACTGTGATTGCATGGCACATTTAGTTCCTGAAGCCTCGTCCTGTTTGTCAGGCAAATTCTCCCCAACCCCCACCCACCTCTTCGTGACTTTGCCGTGCCTGCTTGACCTTTTCCAACAAACTTTATGACCTTCTTTAATTAAAATTTGGCATTGTTGCGCATGGTTACTGCCGTCAATTATCTCAAGCATGAAGTCACTGATGGGAAATTGTCATGAAGTCTAAACTGAGTGCATGGCAGGACCATTTTTCTTCAGACCTTTAGAAACCGACACGTCCGTCTTACTTAAAGCTATTCTTCCCTGGTGATGCTGCCATTGCAAACCTCCCAGAACAGTCCCCCATTCAATGACTGAGTTACGTCTCTGTGGAAGATCAGTGGCCTCAGCTGTGTGGTTAGGAGCTGTGTGTAAAAGTGTCACAGTGTGTGTGCATCTTAGGGCTCTCCGGGCTCGTGAAGTGCTGCGGTGGCCCATTTAATAAAGGTAAATTTCAGACTCAGGCATGTGTTGTTAATTCCCCGCTGCTCGACCGCTCCCCACTTGGCCAAAGCCAGTGAAACGCAACACTCTTCAGTTCAAATAAATACAATGTAAAAATGTAAGCGGCTGAAGTCGAGCGGGAGGAGATCCAGGGCCGTCGCATGGGAGCTCGACCGACTGACATTGTAAAATAATCACTTCCCGTGACTGATAATAAAGCGTACTCCGATGGGACCCTCTGAAATGCAGGTGATCAGGAAGTGTAGGTTCACGTAAGGGCTGCCAATATGGCACGAATTTATGGAAGCCCTGAAAGGCAAGAGAGAAAAAGAACTCTGGTAATCCCTCTTCTGTCTAATCTCTCTCTGTCTGATCTAAACTGTTTTCAGAATAAGCTTTCTAAATTCCTTAATTTTTCTTCATCTGTGAAAACAGGTGGGAAAAATTTTTGGCTTGTAATTTTTTTTCATAGTTTTTGTGTTTGTTATAACACTAACAAGCCATAACAAGCAGATGTCGATTCTTGACGCTAATTAAAATACATTTCTAGCCAAAAGAAAGATCTGACAGTAATAGGGATGTTCCTGGTGACTGATTTCCACCAGCAGTCTGCTCTCCTTGCAAGTAAACATCCACAAGCCTGTGCAGAATGTGTTTACGCATTGCTTCGGTCAAGTGGTTATATGCCAGGTTATTCTGACACAGCCTACATGCAACCTTATTTTAATTTTTTAGATTAAAGTTACTTAGAACCTTTGGCCTTTTGTGGCCAAAGTGAGTATAACCAAAAAAAAAGATCTTAATATATTTTTTCACCTGCCAAAACTTTTTTGAAAATATAATCTGCCAAAACATTTTTAAAATGAAATAAAAAAGGAACTTTCAAAAATTATCCAGGAAAACTTTTTGTTCCACCTGTTCCTTAGTCATAAACACAGAAGAACTCAGACTTAGAAAGTGGATCATCAGTTGTGTTTTTTCTCACTTGTCTCTCAGGGTTTCCATGTAAAATGCCTGGCTGGATGACCTTTTAAATTAAAGCAATTGCAAGAACTTTGCAAGCCAAAGATCCCACATACTTACTGAAAAAAAAGGCTTTGCATTCAATATGAGTTTGAATCTGAATTTAATCTTTAAATGGATATTAGAAAGCTGTAACCTCAATGTATGGATTTTGTATTCAGAAGTAAATATAAATATAAGAAGTGCTTATAATGATCACTTGTAACTCAAGACAATCTAAAAATGAACATTTTTATCAGCTCCTCTCTCCGGACACCAGACACCAATGTTTAGGATAAGCATGGGATTATATAACCGCAGACCGTAAAGATGCTGTGGATTAAACGGAGACAGAGGAAGCAGCATGTAGGTATACACTATTTATGGAAATGCTTATCTGATCACCCTGGCTTGCATTTCTACATTTCTACGTATTGAAATTACACTGGACGTCATTGACAGATCCCTGTCTCCCAGCTTAGCCACGGCGCACAAGGATAGCACGAGTGATCTTCTTCTTTTCCCTCTGTGTCGGCAAAGATCTAATCCCTGTGTAAAACATACACAGGCAGAAGAGAAAGTAAAGCCCAGATGATGTCAAGAGGAGAGGCATTTTCACAGCAAACATGACGAGTTGTGTAAACCGTGTCTGATGCGTTCCGTACAAGTTGCTGATCAGTGTAAACACCGTATATCATTCGCACTGCTGGGATTCATTTGCTGTTCTCAGCCGGAGTTTGCCGGAACAGCAGTGTCCTGATAACACACTCACGAAAACGGCAGGGAGAGATTGTGTGGAGCACACGCACAGACAAAATATGTCACAAGCACTATTTCCATCCAACTGTCAAGATAATTTTAAGCAAACATTTGAAGTTCCGGTAAAATAAAATGGGAGTTTGGTAGGTTTCCACCAGGAAATTAATAGATTCATGGTACACTAAATAACAGATTTTGAACCGTTGGGGTTGGAAGAAGGTGTCAAATATTTTAAAGTCAAAAGGCTCAAGTCCAAGTGAAGTCCAAGTGGAGTTGCAAGTCTTTTTGGATTTTGTTGGGTCTGAAGTCATTCAAATTTGTGACTCAAGTCTACACCTCTCAAATTCTGCCATTTTTACCCAGCTGTTTAAATCGTGGCGCATATAATCCAAATAATGCTTGAATGGAAAATGTGCAGCACAATCTCGAGAGAAATAAGAAAGTCTCATGACTGCTCGGCTGGCGTGCGTGCCAGCCGTTTGCATTGTACCCCCGAGACGGTAAAATGCTCTTCTATCCTGCAGATCCCTGGAGTGGTGCTCTGGACAGGCTATAAACAATAAAGAGACTTTATTAATAGCTGCTTCGGTGCTATCAGCATTGACAGCCTGGGTTACCCCCTTCTCCGTCTTGTGAGCTGACGGGAGGAGAGGAGAGGAAAGGTGAGGAGACTGATAACACTGCAGCACCCGGCTGCTCCATATTGATGCCATTAAGGAATTCCCTACAGAGATTTCCCAGCAACCCCTGTCATCAGATTCACTGGTTTACAAACAGATGCGTGTGACAAGTTCAATTCCTCTCCCTCTGCTTCTTTTTTTCTGCTGCCTTGTGTCGCCGATCAATCCATCTGCGTACTTTCCTTTATTCCACTCCTGCCCACCCACTCTACTATAATCTTTGAACAACAGCTGCTTCTGCTATGCCAGTGACATTAGATGTTGAGTAAACAACTTAAAATGTTAAAGCTCTCAAAACTCCCACTCTTACTGTAATCCCTGAGATTTGTGATTTAAGAGGGAGTAAAGTCCAACACAAACAGACCAGTGCAACTCAGGCTAATTTCCAACAGTTCTACAAATCGGCTTTCAGATTCTCAGACAGCACGAAAGTCTTTGTGGGAGCAGGCCAGAGTGACATTTGTGCAGCTCCGCTTGAGACTTTGTAGGTAAAAAAGTAGATTCAACGGGCCTCATGCCTCAGATTTGTTCTTAAGTGGTGTGTACGAATGATTTAGGAGAACTTGTCACATTCACCAATTTTCTCGGGATTTGAATTTTCACTTGTTAATTTACAAGTGGTCTGGACCTGTCATACGACTCGTGTGCAGTTAGTCTGCTGTTGTCCAACTATGACTTCACTAATAACTGTATATTTCATTTGTTTGAAGACACTTCATAATTTTGTTGACATTATCATGTTTGATTGCATTTCAAATTATGATATAATTCTTTTTATAAAGCCAGTCAACATTAGTTACCTACTGTCAGGCCATTGCAACAGTACAACATTGTCTATCATGGCACATATTCTGTTCCTGTGACAAAGACTGCAGTCGTCTATCACCTTGCCATGGCAAGATGTGTTTTTGAAGCCATTTTCATGTTAAACTTCCTCTTTATTTCAGCGTTTTTCCCGTTTTTTTGGCTTTAGGAGGTTCAATAATTCCACTGCTGAAGCTGTCAAAATTTCCTTTATTGATCTCTGGTAGCAGGAATTAATTCTCTAAACTCGTAATGTTCTTTTTGTTCTTTAATTCCATTTTCATGACCCAGGAAGTGTAGCCTCATGCATGACGTAAGTCATATGCACATACGCTCAACTAACTAACTGAAGGATGAGAAAATGTTCTTGCACAAAGCCCATTGGTTGCATATTTGTAGTGCAGGAGGCGTCCAAGCCCAGAGTTAACCCAGATGAGAACAGAAGTTTTACACTGTGAAGTTATAGAACATTAAAAATTCATAGCTTCATAACAAATTTTAGAACTGATAACAGAAACATATTTAAATTCTGTTTTTTTTTTTCAGAACATTGCAGCACAATTTAAATTCTAAATGTTTATGTGACTGCCTCTACAAGTCCATGAAGACTCCCAGCCACCCTGCTGACCTCATGGAAAGAAAATATAAAGAAAGCAGTAAGAGGCAGAGAGAAAAAGAATAAGCAAAAAGGAACATATAATGATTATCTTTGGCCATTGGATTATGTACCTGTACTTGGAGAGCTGCAAGCCTTTGTGGGAGTATTGATCTCCCGTGTGTGTAACCAGAGACACCCTTTCTGCTGTAGGGCTCGAGCGAGGCCAAGCCCTCCATCCCATCAGTCATGCAAGTGCTCAGATCCAGCCACCACTAATACTGTCTGTCAAAACTTCTGTGTGCAGTTTGTGTTTATTCTGTAACTGTGATAACCACGTCTCACAGCCATGATGCCCAGTCTGTTCCCCCGCCATCAATTTGAAACCTTGGATAAACAAGTTTTGTTACACGTTCTGCAGAAGGGTGTAGAAGAGAATAAACCCACCTCATCACTCCTCCACAGTGTGACATCTGCAAGGTCTTTGCATTTAAGGCCATTGGACTTAACAAATAGGCGGGCAGTTCTTTAATTTACCCCAAAAGCACCTACAGTCTAGTGCAGAGGACCAAAGTGAATCCAGATCCGCCCCAGATCGACCAAACCCATGAGGATTTGGTTGGCTGGTGGGATTAACGCCAGGTTCTGTCTGTCTGAAGCCAGTCTGGTTCTGCGGTGAATCCGCAGTGGTGTGGACCTCCTGGTCTTCACCGTCTGCGAACCATCTGCTCCAAACTCTCTGCTCCTGTAAACCGATGCACAGAGCAATGGTGATTGCCTCAAATCCGCTCTGGAGGAAGCTCAACCGCCTTGTCTGTTGCGCATGACGTTTGAGACACCAAACAATTCCGGTTACTGGCAGTCTTTGCGTACCAGCAAGCAGTTAATGCGCGTGCATGCTTATGAGCGTGTGACACACAATTTTGCTGTTTATACTTGCCGAGCCAGGAGGTTTAAGCTCTGGCGAAAGATGCCATTCACTTCTGAGCATTTTAGTTACGCACTCAGCATGATCACATCTGAGTCTGGCCTGTGTTTGGCTTGGAAACCTGACATCCAAACACATTTCTGCATGTGTTTTTGTCAGATGTAGCCTTCTGCCATCAGGCCGGCTTTTTTCTAAAACAGACACACGCTTTCAACTTGAGGCTAATTGATCGAACGTGTTCCTCATGTCTCAGCAGAAGAGCTCATGGTGCAGTTTGTCCAAGCCAAACAACAATCAAGCTCTGCTCGAGCCACCACTCTCAAGTACTTGAGAACAGAGGTTTGCACTTCTGTTCCTTCATGTACTTATCTCATTACTCCAATTAATGTTCCCTGGGTGTGCTCTACGGGAAGTCAGGACTTTTGGAAAGGAGAGCTGGTGCACAGATGACGATTCCCGCTCTGATTTCTGCCACAGTGGAATGACGGGTGATTAACGGCGATCTCTGGTCTGGGTAATATCACGGACAATCCGGATCAGTTCTTCCCGCCAGCGGGAGCAGAGTGAGGAGCGTTTTCCCAGGACAGAAGGAGGGCTCTAATTGGCAGCCACCCTGTCATACTGGCTATGTGTGCCTCACACCGCAACCTGTTGTGACTGGGGGAGCCATGGCTTAATCTTCATTTAATAAGGCCGCTCCGTAGGGGCTGACACAGTAGCTGGTGAGAAGGCCTCAGAATTGCCTCCTTTTGGACAGCATGGATGGCCTGGCTTTGGACACAGGGCCAGGGTTGGTGTCTGACATGGACAATCCCCCCGCCGACACCACCACCCACTGCACAAGCTTGCATTGCTCATTTATTTAATTAACTGCTGCGGAAATCTGGTTGTTGAGACGAAGAAAAAAAAACTCAAACAGAAGCATAATGATGATTTCCTGATGCTGCACACATGACTGCGAAGCTGTAAAGCTGAGATGACAGAGAGTATTTTGGAAGCTTTGCACGGTGCTGTAGTGAATACGAGTATGGGTAAGGAGGAAAGACACATCAACCTGTCACTGACTTGGCCAGGTCTCCAGCATCCCAATGCCAATGGCAGTTATGGTCACTGCTGCGGTCACAGTCACAAATTAACACAAGTTCTGTTTCAGCTATCCCATATTTGAAAATCTCCACCGTAGATTAATCTTTTTTCCCCCCATCTCTGCACTTATGTTTCATATCTCCTCCTAACCAGATGAAAACTGATTATCTAGGCCCACGTCTGGACAGGCAATCAACACTTGCTTTATGCCGGTGTCCTCAAACCAAATCTTTGGGTTTATTTTTCTGCCTGTCATGCAGTTCAGTGGTGTTAAATCTTCCACCGGAGGAGAAAGTCATTACCAGTAGTCTCTGAGACTTCTCTGCCCTGGGTACATTCCTCATTGGGGGGGACGATGCTGGAAGCCGAGGGGGAGATGGAGGAGGGTCACGTCTCTGATTAACTTCCCACTAAGTGCCCCTGCTCTCTGACCAAAATAAATATGGCTGCCGTCATTTTGTCAGCAACTGTCTTCGGAGAGCAATATTTGAAACACCCCATGATCCTGCTGGCTTTTATATGGAGAATCCATCGTCATACCACAGGCATGAGCCATAAACATGTGGAGGCCTTTCAAAGACCAGGGGGTGGAGGGATGGATGGAAGGAGGGAGGTGGAAGAGGAGGGGTCAGCAGCAGCGCTCGCTGGGGCTCCATACTCCACATTATTGTCATCTGGTCTTTTCCAAGCAGGAAGAAAGAGGAGGGGGTGTGAGTGAGGATTTTTTTTCACACTCTTTGGCCTAGTTGAGTTGTGGTTTTGCTGAACTGCCTTTTGTAGACTCATGTACACACATTAGATGCAGCAGGACTCTTATTTGTTTGACTCACTTTATTGTGAAGTGTGCATTGGGAGCAATGCTCTGCCAATAAAAGCTATCAGATATCTTTCTAGAATACTTTGAATAGATTTGACAGCCAAGACATCATCAAAGGTTGATGTTTATATGACAATCTGCACAGTTTCATGAAATCATGACCTAAATGGATCATTTGAATGCTTGAAACCTGGATATCCCTGCACTATGGCTTTGTCAAAGAGGGGGAACATTGGTTGGGAGGCTTCCGTTGTCGTCTTCTGGCAGAAGAAATGAGGCATATGGGCCGACATCAACAGCCCCATCAAAAACAGACGTACGCAAACAAACAAAGTGGTAGCAAGCTGGAGGGGGGAAAGGAGAAGGAGGAGGAGGAGGAGGTGGAGGAGAAGGGGGCGATACAGTACAGAAGTGGAATGTTTTCATGTTCTCATGCTCCACAAACGGGAGCTATTTCCCCCCGCTGAGCAGTATATGGGCTGATATTGCCCATGACACGGTCGGGGCCGTAAAGCGCACCTTCAGTGAACGTTCCCTTGATGGGCAGTTTGTGCTGTTACACCCTGTGATTTTTTACAGCAGTCGAGACAGGGTCTGCGTCTTTATAGGGATGGATGGCAGCATCTTTGAAGTTGAGTTCAACTCATATACGGGGCTCTTTTTTTGGTATTTTATCAAATATCTGATGGATACCAGCCAAAGATGTGCAGTAAAGATATGATGGAGGTTTGCTCCTGACCGCAGTTGCCTGAATTTTTCCTCATTTTATATCAGAAGGCTGACCACAGAAATCGATACAGTGAGGTGTTAAAGGATTTTATAGAACATCTTCAGGGGTGGCAATCTGTAAAACCTGTAATGAAACCTGCTCACCCTGCTATAAAAAAATTTCATTAGTATGGATTTGGAGTGTGCTATGATGGTCCAAATGTAGTATTAGAGGCTTCTCCACCCTGACAGGCGCACAACTCTACACTGTAAAAAAAAATCATACAGGAATTTAATAGAGTCAGTTAATCTGTTCTCATTAATTTAATGTAAATAAACAAGTTGCATTTATTCATGATAAAATTTCTGGTGTTTCTTTTCAGACCACTTCAGAATTTATAAACAGGAGTTCTAACTTGAACTGATGAGATTAATGAATGTACTGTACAGAGTTCGATCAACTCATTAGATTAAGTTTCTAAAGAAACACGATCAGCATATTAGCAGACTTCCCAGCATGCATCATGTGAGAGTTAAAACTCTCCTGAGAAACTTCTTTTTCTAGTTTGAAGAAAACATATATGATGAAAACTTGCTGTGTGTCATACATTTTACGATGCGTCATGGTTTATTCACAATAATGGAAACACTGCAAAACATGAGGAAGGTTAGAACTGAATTCTTCAAATTTCACTAAAAGTCACATGATGTCAGAGTCATATGTTGTCTTTATAGCACCAACAGGAACAACTGCAAATTTTTTTAAGTTATAGGGACGATTTATCCCAAAATCAAAAGTTCATATGTTTGAATATGAATCTTACCTGTAGTGCTATTTATCCATCTAGATAGTTTTGGTCTGAGTTGCCAAATTTTGGAAATATCAGCTATAGAGGTGTCTGTCTTCTCTCGATTACAATTGCAACTAGATGGCACTCAGCTTGTGGTGCTCAAAGCGCCAGAAATACATTTGAAAAACTCAACAGCAATGTCTGTTTCCAGAAATAGTAACCCAGTTACTCAAGATAATCCACAGACCGTGTTGTTAGCAGTTTCATTTAGGATCTGGAAAGTAGTTCTGGTAGATTCTACTGCAGAAAGAACGTAGTTCCTATATCAAACTATTCACAACAAGGTCTGTGGATTATCTTGAGTAACCAGGTCATGATTTCTGGAAAGAGACACTGGCGTTGACCATTTAAAATGGTATTCTTTTGGTGCTTCGAGCACCAGAAGCCATTTAGTGCCATTTAGCCCCATTATATTCTAGAGATGGCAGACATCTTTATGGCTGTATCTCCAAAACTCAGCAACTCACACCAAAACTATCTAGATGGATACATAACAGTAAAGGTAAGAGGAAAATATATATTTTTTATTTTGAGCTGAACTGTCCATTCAAAACAAATAGTTTGTGTTTTACAGTGTAGAAAAACACTGAATTTTGTCCTTTAATGCAATTTTTGGAAATTTATCAAATACAGATATGCAAAATATCATCTGTTTCTTCTTCAGTCAAAAACCTACATCAGTGTGACCATGCTGAGGTCGGCCCCTGTGTCCAGGGTTCTCACCTCATATTTAGATAACCCGAGCTGGTGGGATGTGTTTGATCGTGCCGCATCCCTGCACCTCTCCTCTCTGTCTGCCAGACCTCCAGTCCAGCATGGCTGCCAGCTCTCCTGTGGGCCGCAAACGCTTTCATCTCCACATCTCCACCACACCAGGCAGGATGAGGATGCATACACACATACACTCACAGACACGCACATTCACGATGCCAGAGTGTGTGAGACACAAGTAATAGACACCGACAAACAATAAAAAAGACCTCACAGGCAGAACAAGTCACCACATTATCTACTCTTTTCCTCGTCGCTGTTTCCATTCTCTCTTTCCTGTCTCACACTCAAATGACACGCTCCCACTCATGTATCACATATCACAGCGAGGAACGACGTGCATGCCACAGAGGAGGATGTGTTCGCGTGGCGCACATTGTTCGAGGCAGCAGAGTTCTCCCTCTCCAGTGGTCTGGCTGGAGGAGAAAAGAAGGAAGGCGAGGAGCCGAACAGGGGAGCCTGAAAACATCTGGTGCACAGTTGCACTGGCTCAGCCACCAGAAGCCCCTCTCCTCTCCTCTCCACTCCACTCCTCTCCTCGTCTTTCCCCCCTCCGTCCCTCTCTTTCTCCATCTCTGGTGGCTGTCTTCATAGAGACATCACAGCTTTTAATTACAGCTGGTGATTCAGAGAGAGGCTGTGGCTTCTGACCCACTCATGTCCATGAGCGTGGACCCAGCACACAGACATGCAGACACAACAAAGCAGCAAGTATAGGCCTGCCGGCCTTTGGCTGTGTGTATGTCTGTGTGTCTGGGTGTTTTTCTGTGTGTGTGAGCTAACAGTGACAAATACAGGGGGGATGCAGACTAAAAGTACCACCATTATAGTGGTAAGTAGAGGCCAGGGCCCTCTTACCAAAGCTCTACAGTCCCATCAACATCAAAAGCAACTAAGGTGATGTCACAGGTTAGTAATTTCACCTTAACGGAGCAGATACTAGCACACATTATTTACCTTAAAGGGACAGTTCTCCCCAAAATCAAAAATGCATATTTTTCCTCTTGACTGTAGTGCTATTTATTCATCCATACTGTTTTGGTTGCTGAGTTTTGGAGATATCAGCCATAGAGATTTCTGCCTTCTCATTATGGAACTAAATGGCACTAATCCTGTGGCGTTCAAAGCCCCAAAAAATACATTCCAAAAATTCATCACCAGTGTCTCTCTCCCTAAATCATGACTCAGTTACTCATGATAATCCACAGACTTTGTTGTGTGCAGTTTCATGTAGGAACTTCTTTTTTTCTAGTAGAAAATTGATATCACCAAAACTTGACATCTCACAACAAAACAATCTAGATGGAAAAAATAGCGCTACATACCAGAGAAAAAATATGTATTTTTGATTTGGGGGAAATTAAATGAAAGTCAGTAACTAGGCAACTAAGTTAAAAAAAACAACAACACTGGCATATGATCCCCTTGTAAAGTTGATATGGCACCAACTCCTGAAGAAAATATCTGGATCTGTAGCTGCTAAATGCTCCACTGTGTTCAGCAGCTGGCCACTAAGTTTGGGCTTTTGTTTCAGTGAAAACAACTGTCTGATGCCACTGAAAATGATACTGATGAGAGACGTGAAGAGTGAAACAAACCAGTAAAGTTTGTAAAACCAAAATAATATTTTTAAAGGCACAAGTGCGAAATCAGGTGATAACTCTCTGTGGGTTTGTCACTTTCCACGTTAAACTTTGTCATCTGACTCATTACTAATACAGAAACATTTCATTAGCACACACACACATGTTCTTTACAATAACCATATAACACCTCTGGCTGCCACTATCACTCTTTAAACTCTTTTTTATCTGTTTTGCAACTTCATGCTTTTCACTGTCTTCAAAAAAACTCATGCATTTTCCCTGTTGCAGAAAATATTTATTAGTATTAAAGATGCCCCGTATTGGACTTTTGCTGATATACAATATTTTCAACTCATTTTGGCCGATTACTGATGCTGGTATCGATATATGCAAATTCTTTTGCACCTAATTGCAGAGAAGATCAAGTCTCTCCTGTAGTGGAATTAACATATTATTATGTGGACTCTTAAAGTGATCGCCCACTGGCAGATACAGACAGAGTACAATGCTTTTCAAAATGTACACATTCACCAGGCAAAATCAAAAAAGTACTGCTGACATTTTTCTGTTTGTTCTTCACCAATTCATCAGAATGATCGGGATGTCAGCTCTTAAATTAATGAAATGTGTAATTTGTAGGAGCAAGCATCGCAAATAGAGACTTTGCTATCCCTTTTGGACACTCTAAAAACCCTCCACACTGCAGACATACTTTTGCTGTGTGCGCATAATTAAAGTGTTATCTTGTCAGCTTGTCATATTGACATAAATGCTGATTTTGGGCTGATTCGATATTTCTTTTTAAAGCCTTTATTGGCCGATACCGATTATGTGCATCCCTAATTGACATACAACATTCATCAACATTTGCAGAGGGAGAACAGATTGTGAAATTAGAGAAAAAACAGGCTAATGTCAAAATTCCAGACATTCTGTAAGTCAAAGTCATGGGGAATTTACTACAAATATGTTAAAATAAAGATATGCACAACAGTAAATTAAATGATAAAAAAGATGTTGCACATTATATACTAAAAATAAATACAATGTGTCTGAATCTTAACATTTTTAACAAGGGTAGGGTAATTTGGGATCCTCACATTTGGCAAGTGTTTTACCCATTTTTCCATGTGATGCTTCTTCTACCTCAAAAACTCAAAAAATGTATCTCAGGATTTTGAGTGTTCTGTCATGTGAGAAACAGCCGTTATATTGCCATGTCAGGGGAGATGACATGACGGCTCTCTGAGGAAAATCTCAAGACATGATTGAGTGGTCGGTGTCATGAAACTCAACCCATTCCAGGTACCATATCCAATCCCTTCAAACGTAAATGCTCCTTCCCGCTGGGTGGCAGGGTTCAGGACCGTGATCCCGACAGGCCTTGAGACATTTCTTTCAGATTAGTGGGAGCTTAAGTCTCCCTTTGATTTGATTCGTTCCTCCTTCGACTGCTGCATCCCTGACAGATGCTGCAGCCTTCTGGAGTACACAAACCTTTCCTCTGCAGCGAGGTGAGACCCTGAAATGACCGTTGAAATTGCACTGTAATCATACACAGCTAAAAACAACAAGAAAATGTCTGCCATATGCCTCAGAGCCCTCTGTTTGTGTTTTAGTGAGTCGGAGGTGGATTATTGACAAGAGTTGGAGCATGGTGCCTGGATAGAGGACTCTTATTGCCTGTGTCTGTGATCAGATCTGTCAGAGCCACTCAGCTGTCTGTCTGCCTGCTGTTTGACAAGTGTTTGATGCAGCGCAGGCCTTAGAGAGGATCAAGCCCTTCCTGAATTGGCTTTACCTCTCTCCCCTGTGCAACAAGAGCTCTGCGAATACATCAAACACATCACCCCCACCCGACCCCCTCTTCCGCTGTGAACTAATGAACTATTTTTATCAAAAAATATGTCCAGTCTATTGGATCATCACAGGAGACTGAATGAACAACAGCGCCCTTTGAGAGCTAGCTGAACAATCAAAGAAAACAAAAAGCACCAGTCAGACTCGAGTCCCTCATCACTGGCCATTGCATGGGGATTGCGGCGTGATCCTGATGGCCCCTGTCTCTGTTTTACTGTCTAAGCCCGCCTGACTTAGCTTGGCTCCCCTCTCGTTAGGGTCTGGTCCTGTTTTGGGACAGTTGTGCTCCACGTCCAAACATGTGAGGGATTTCCTCCTGGGGTTTCCCAGTAGAGAGGAGTAGGGATAAAAGGACTTGTGCAGAAATGAGATATAAAGAGGGAATCATGCCGGACAATTTCCTCCTATATCCGCCCCCGTTCCCTTACGGCCCCACAGAGGCCAGGAGGATGCAGACCAGGTGGAATTAGAGAGCACGTGAACATACTAAAAAAAACACTCATGCACGAACACACATTGTTGCATGCACGCACGGTGGAGCTGATGACTGTGTGGATCACACATGGTCACTTTGTTCTGGCTTAATATGGCTCTGCCTGGAGAAAGGTAGTTGACTATTGAGTCTCATTCCTTGGTTGTCAAATACCAACATTTTGGGGATCTCCATCCGCATGATTCTAACTGGTCATTCAGGTGCAGTGGAGTCTTGCAAATGTCATTAGGAGCACTAGGAGGAGCCAGAGAAACCTGATTTTTTCATATATTATCTGTTACATGTACTTCTGTCAGGATATAGTGACAGTTTCAGCAAATATGACAAAAAGATGTTTTTATAAAGGTTATCTACTGAACCATTAGAGTGATAAAGTGATACTGGCTTTTTTCTTTTTTTGAAACAATGTGCTCTTGGTTTCAGAAAGGGGTAGAAAAAAACAGGCTTTTCATTTCTAGCCAGTGACTATTAATTTTCTTGCCTGAAATTACAGCTGTCACAGGCAAATTTTATCAGCTGTAGCTATCTAGCTAATATTAGTTTGATTATTTATCATTATAAATCAGAATCCTTACTCTGCCTGGGTATTGTTAAAAAAATATTACAATACCAGGACCAATAATAGTACCATTAAAGTGATACAGATACCAATAGATTACCTTACTCACTCCCATCATGTGAATGGAAGCATTCCTGAAATAATCCTTCCAGGTTTCATGCATTTATTTTTATCAGATGCCACAGGCGTTTAAAATAGTTTCAAATGTTTTGCTGATATCAAAGCGTGCTGAACTGCCAACTCTGTCAAAGACACCACCCTTTACTTTACCACAGAACACATTGTATGGTTTGTAGCCGCTGCAGTAGTGGGCCAATCACATGTCACATTAAATAGAAGAATGTTTGCTGTGATTGGCAAAAATCATAGAAATGGTGTTTTTTTTTCTAGATCTGAGTACAGTGAGGATTGAACGCAGGTATCGTTTGACTGGAGACGTTCCGATACTACTTGGTAGTGTGTTATTTCTGTTGATACCTTAAAGGTATTGAGTGTCCGCACCCAACCCTAATCCTCACCAGCTGATCCGTGTAGAAGAAACAGCATTGTTAACTGAAAATCAGACTTTTATTGCTTTCCAACATAACCATTTGGCAGCTTAGCTTTATCCACTCATTCATATTTTCAAACAGCATGTTTTCAATTTTACATTACAACAGAAAAGGCTTTTAGGGTTAGGACTAGCCGATATTTGGCAAATGTAAGACTATCTCGGGTAATGAGTTTGGCTGAGGTTTGATCCAATAAAGAGTGAGACAGAGCTGCTAATTAAATTAAACTAATTAAACTCTGATAGCATCCAGGACTGGCTTCCATAAAGGGGAGGAATACTACACAGTGGATATGATACTCATGAACAGAGTTTTTAGGGGTGCTGAGAGCCCCCTTCTCTTAGCGCACCTTATTGCGTGCCCCCTAATGGCTGTGTTAACAACCGTTTTATTCCTCTCCATAAAGTGAGGTGGGGTGCTGTAATGCAGAGGGATTGCTGGTGAAGACCTAGGGGGTTGAGCCAGGTAAATCTCCAAGCCAGGGCCCCCACGTTGGGGGTAAGGCCCAGACTTATATTATACTCCTGGAAATGCAGATTCACCTCCTCAGATAAATAATAAGCGTTCCAAATATTTGTTTAATCGTGGTGTGAAGAGGTCACCTCCGTTGCAGAATGTGCTTTTCCTGCCTTGATCCATTGTTGGTATGAGGGTGCTTTTAACAGCGCACAGTTAATCCTGGTAGGGCGCTGGTTTACACAGAGAGAAGATCGGTGAGGGCCTTCATAGGGAGCATGTTTCATTGTATTAGTTAAAGGATGCCAAGCCTGATTTGCTGTAAAAAGGAGAAGGTAGAGTGTGTAAAAGTACACTAAATTGAACTGCCAAGTCCAGCTTTTATTAGCTTTTACTTCTTAATGGCACAGCAAAGATAATGAAGTATACTGAGCTACAGTGCATCAGTGCAGGGACATGGAAGTGTAGATGACAGTTATATCGGAGCAGCTTGAGAGCAGCTTGTTATCAAAGATTGAATAGAGCAAATAAATCCACGATGGATTTCATGTCTGTTGAAAATGATTGATTTCATCAGCTCCATGCAATACACTTATCGGAAACGCAGATGAATGACTATCATAACTCTGCGAGACACTTCCTGCTTTATGTCACAGCTTGTGGGGATTATAGGATGGATCAAAGCCTTTGTAGCGATTTCATCTTGATATAGAAAAGACACTGGAATCTAAGTGGAGTGCTTTCTATCTGCTAGAAAAGACAAACAGAGTTCACATCTGTAGTAATTTCCCAGCTCGAATGATGAATTTGCTACTGTATATCCCAGCAGGTTTCCTGATCTGTGCATCTGCGGTCACATTTGAAACCACTCCCTCATTTGCTGCTGCTATCTTCAGCTCACTGTAGCTGCCTCGCCCCCGTGCACACAACAAAATGCAAAAACAAACAGACCCACACCAGCGGCAAGCCTGCAGGAACTCCCTTTGATAAGTGCTGAGCTTTATATTTTTCTCATCAGAAATGAAACACAACATTAAGCCATTCATTAAAGTCAACTAAAGCTAATTATCCCTCATTTACCCAAGTAGCCGTGGGGCAGGAGAGCCCCATATACTTAGGCCCAGATGTGTCGATGAGTCAGTTGGGGAGATAGCAGACCGCAGAGGGGGTTGCTCACTTCTCTCTGAGTCCTGCGGTTTCGAGGCGCATCAGGCTCAGCGGGCCAGTCGTGATGCCTGTTCTCTGCCTGGCTGCTGACGTTACCCTCATGACACCATCGGCTGTGTGAAGCCACTGCAATACCATCCATTTAGTGGAAAAAAAGTCGATAATGATCAGTTATATGCCTTAACTCAAAACTGAAAAATGAGGAGAGAGTATTGTACCTCACTAGTTGGCAGATTTTCTAAGTTTTGCAGCGGCTGAGTCACACAAACACCAGGCATCCATTCAGATTAGCCCTCAGTGCTGCAGGGGGCGACAGCATGCGCGCAGAGTTCTGCTTTCAAGCTAAACTGCACGTCTTTACATTTTGGCAGCTTCGAGTGGAAGTGGGAAAACCGTAACAGTTGGCAGGATGTCAGAGCCCAGAAACCATATAACGTCATGTGATTTTACTCATCAGATCTAATTTCTTCTTCCCTGTGTCTGGTGCCCCCACCAGACGTTTAGAAATAATGGCTGAACCACTTTACCACTGGGATGACGGAATCGTGCCCCTGTTGCTGAGTCCAGTTGTCTTGGGATAAGGCATCTGCTCATTGCAGTTTAGGAGAGACATTTTCTGTGTATGGTGAATGAAGCTGTTACTAGAATTTAATTTGGGCAAAAAAGGGTATAATAAGAGCGATAGGATGCTGTTCCCTGTTGGATCCTTGTTTTTCAATTTAGGCTGAAAAGCCAGGTGTATTTTTCCATATAAATCTTCCTCAGTGCAGCTTTAAACTAATAAACGTTACATGGATTGGTAAGAAACCATCTGGTCCTGTGTGGGGCCCTTCTTAACTTCCCCCAGTCAGGAGAGTCAGTGCTGCAGTGGTCATGTAAGAAACTGGTGACAGTGCAGAAAAACAGTGTCCAGAAAAATTAATACAGTTCACAGCTTTTTAAAGCTGTTATAAAAGTGAAATACTTTATGAAAATCAATTTAAAAAGAGCTACATGTAAACACCGATGGCATTTGTTAACACAGTCAGCCACCCCTTTTGTATTTCTGTTCAAAGTCAGAGGCTGTAAATTTGTTCTACAGACGTTCTAAAGTTTCAGAGTTACTGCGGCTGTAGAGGTTATAAAAACTTCTTGTCTGTTGCAATGCTGCAGCATGGGAAAACCTGTGAAGAAACATGGAGCCTCCTGAGATTTTCTTAGAGTGATATAAAATTCTGTTCTGTGTGCAACAGCCACTGTTGTATTTTTTTGGCTAGTTAGCATAGCAAGCTAACAACTAAAAGTGCAACTTAAAATGTAAATTTTGAATTAAAAGCAATTTGCCACATCAGTGCTGGGCAGTAAAGTATTTACTCCCAATGCATGACAGTAATGCGATTACTTTTTGTAGTAATATTGTGTCTGAAAAGATGTACCTCCTGAGAATTTAAGTTCTCATATGTGTTGTGTCTTTGTGGCTGCTAGTTAGCTACTGGGCGTATTTACGTCATATCATTAAAACGGTAACTAAGAGGAGCCAAGCGGGAAAAAAACATTCACGTTAGCTTCCGACTTGTAATTCTGAGTTTAAGATATCAGGAATTACTGACATCAACGATGTCTCCCACTTGATAAAAACACCTACGACAAGCTTTAGCAGAATGGCTTCAAATTCACAATTAGATCTAATATTAACATTAATACAATCACTAAAACTAATACAAAAGCAATTTCATAGGAGACATAACCTGTTTGTATCTGGTTTCATGTGGTAATGAACTGCTACAAACACAGTACATAACAACAAATGTAGCTAATTAAGGCCTTTTATCTAGTGTAAATACAAGTTTAGCATGGGGGTTAACTACCATAGAATGTGATAGTAAGCGAGAAGTATTATAAAACATTACTGTCATTGTTAATGAATTAGTAATGCAATTACTTTTTCAATGAGTAATTACTTGTATCAATTATCTTGCTAAACACTGGCACAGATGTTTTTAGCCTACTTTATATGAACCTTAGTAGTAGTATTTTAAGGATTTCAGTGCCATGTTGGCATTCCAGCATCAAAGTATGACTCAGAAACCTGAGAAATTGTTCCCCAAGTTTCCAACTTGGAAATCTGACCTAAGGGATTATTCTATTAAATTTTTCCTAGTACAGTAGGAAAAGGTAATTCCCAACTTTCCAACATCTCTGAAAACACAGTAGAAGTGTTTAAGTGACAACGTAGTAGAGGAAATAGCTGTGGAAAGCCAGCTCTTACTTTTTGAGCTCTTTGGACATTGGCCTAATTTACCATCGCTCATGGAAGGTTTCTACTTGATAACCTATGTTTGAACACTCAACCCAGAGGGGGTAACCCGAACAGCACAGGGGTAACAGTCCGCACATTGGGACATGCAGCAGAGCGTGACTTTGAACTCTGAGAGGAGTGATGGGGAGGAACTTTAATGCGCAGGGTCATCATCTGTTCTGTAGCCTTGCTGGGCAGGTTGCGGCTGCTTCATGCTGGTACGATCGACCTTCTCCAGAGGGGAAAAAAACACGCTGTCTGCACTGACCATCAGGCATATTAATCACCGTGTCAGTCATGCATGTTTTGCCGGGACTTCTCCGCTTAGAGACGTTAATCTCCGAGTCGGGTTTTCGCTTTAACTTATTGTCAGTGAAACGAAGCTTCAAAGAGCCGAGCGGTGAGCTAACCTGCTTTTTTAATCTCTGCGCAGATCCTCCGCCGGGTCATAGATGAGAAAATAATGACCGACCTAATCCCAACATTAGCTTTTTAAATCGGAATGCGTATGTTTTAAATCATTCTCGCCTCGCAGCGTGGTGATAGTAAGCAGAGCATGGGGGGAAAGGGAACGAAAGAATGAAAGAGTGAATGAAAGAGTGTGATCCAGAGTAACCTTGTTAGGGCTAAGTGACGTTGTGCAGAGAGCCTCTTGTCAGTTGGTTGGCAAGATGAGCTTCTTGTAAATGATTGTCCTCTCTGTCAAAAGGCTGATTTCTTTTTTCCTACATCTGACGTCTGTGTCTCTGCCGCAGTCTTTCCCAGTAGTGTTCCTCCCAAATATTGTAGCTTTTTCACTTCATCCAGGCCTGTATTTCCTGCAAATTTTTACACTTTTCGTCTGTATCATGTTCCCCGTCTGCCTCAAATGTCAAATCAGCCTTCTACAGCAGTTCCCTGCAGGCGGACAACAGCACAAAGTCCCATTAAAAGTTTTGGCCCACCTCTGGCCTACGCCTTAATGAACTATGGGTCACTTGAGGTCATACCACTGCGTCCCACCTATAAATCAGCTGAAAACTTAAGTTCAGCAGCAGTATAGTGTCCGTAACCTTTTCCCAGACAGAGGAGTTGTCGGTGTGTGAGTAAAGAGAGCACTGGTTGGCTACAGATCCTTTCCCCTTCACAGCATTATAAATGTATGTGTGAGGAGGCCCTTAATGGCTGCTAATCCAATTTCTGCCACTGAAATCAAATCTCACTGGCGCCAGTAGTTCTCTCCTTCCCTCACAAATAATGGCCTCCGCTTTGGCCTGTTTATGAAAAAGACGAGCCGCCAAAAATTCCGGCTTTACCTTCCTTAAGTCCACCCGAATCTTCTTCAAAATTGTTTGGATTTTTTTTCTTCTTCTGTCTCCCCCCCAACCCCCCCCCCCTCCGTGTCCTATGAAAGTTATTAATTGACCGTCTGCGTCGAGTGGAGGGATGGGGTAACAGGAGAGCGGGGGAGAGTTTTCAGCAGTATAGGATCCCATTTACCGTATGTCTTAATGCCTTCTCGAGGTCAGCCATCGATTTTTCTCAAACCACAAGCAATGGAGATAAGATTAGGCCTTCGATTCCTGCACTGCCGCCGGAGCCGTGAGTGGATGAAATCACTTGGCCTGTGCCGACAGTCGGTACATTGCTCTTTTTTAGCAGGTCATGGCCTCTGTGATTATAGGGTAACATATAGATACCCCCACAGTAGCCTCAGGCCCAGCAAAGAAACAGAGATATCGTCCAAAGTAAGCTCAGTGACATAAAGGTAAATAAATGGCTGGTTTCAGAGGAATATGAAACTGCTGCACACTCTGAGAAAGAAGGGTTCCAAAAGGGTTCTGCCTGAAGGGCCAAGGTTCTACCCAGAACTAATCTAGTTAGTCAAGGGTTGTATGAAAACTAGGTATAATCCTTTATATTGGGTTCTAGGTTGTGCTCAGCGATTCTTTGTACCATAATACAAAGTGGGTTCTTGCTAACAGCCCAATCCCTCAGAGAGGATTCTGGGGGGAACCAGCACACCATAGAAGAGTTCTGCCTTAGAACCCTCTATAGGGGGATCTGGGTGAAGGTTTTCACAGGTGGTTCTAGGCATCAACCTTCATGTTGGGCTGTAAGTAGTGCTCAAGGGTTCTTTGTACCATAATTTAAAAGGGTTCTCAGTAGAACCTCTTGGGTGGATCCCAGATAAAAACCCTTGCTAACCCTGGTTAGCACCATTAGAAGACAGAAAGAACCATAGAACCCCATAGAGAGTGGAACCATTGCACTATTGAAGGGTTCTCCTTTAGAACCTCTAATAGGGAGTGCTGGGTGAAACCTTTCACAGGTGGTTCTAGGTATAACCCTTTATGTTATGTTATAAAAGATTCTACCAGGAACCAAAAAGGCTTCTCCTATGAGGACAAGAACCCTTTATGGTTCTAGTTAGCACCTTTATTTCAAAGAGTGCATAATGCAGACTTTTCTTTCTGTAATGTAAACTTATGCATTTTCTTGAGTTTGGTCCCCTTTTCCAAAACAAAGATATTAGCTTTGACACAGATGAAGGGAGCTTTGGCTTTGGCTCTCTTCCCCCTGGATATGGATTTGACTGATTATCTTTCAGTGCATCAGTTGGACAAGTAGTCATATTGCCATTCCGCAAGGAGATATTATTCTGGAGTGCGAGCCTAATAATATGATACATCTAATAGCGCTTAACTCTTAGTTGGATCTTCACCATGCCGTCGTCTCGATTATTGCTGAGAGCCTCAAATAGCATCACAGGGACACGGAGAGAGGAGGAAAGGGAGAGAGGGGGAACGATGTGGAAGAAAAAGCAGAAACCAGTGGATCCCGGCCGGCTTTGAGAGGTTATTGAGGAACGTCCACCACAGTGCGTGCAGAGGAGTTTAATATTTCTTCGCTCACTGGTTTGGCAGCTGAAACGATTGGAAATGACACTAAGTATTTCTCAAGCTCACATAGGTGATACAGAAGCTCCCAATCACTGACGCACAGGCATAAAGGGCATGTATATCACTCACGAATACATAAAAGAATTCTGCAAAGGTCAATTTTGACAGCGGTAAACAACCATCCCACCGCAGGCTCTGCTTCTGATTCAGCAATACAAAACATTTTGATTTGCTCTTGAGATTTTTGTTTGTTTGTTTGATTAACTTTTCATTTCCAACTCGAGCACAAACGTCAAGCTGGCAGAGGAAGATCGTATCTCTGAGGGAAAACTAAACATTGGCGAAATTATGGTTTGCTTTAGTGATAGTAAATGCAGCCAGAACGGAAAGAAAAGTATAAAGAGGGATTATAATTTTCTGATAAAAAACATATACTCTTTGATTTGATCATCACTGTGCCAGTTACAGTGCAAAACAAAGACAGAAAATGATTCGAAACCTACTATGCCTTCCAAGACAAAATTATCTTTACATGCTGTAAGATTTATGAATTTGTTCTTGGTTTTGAAAGCAATTGAGATGACTTAATCATTTCTTTCCAGGCAAATTAAACTGTTTCCTCTGTGAACCCTGGTAATCAGCTTAAGTGATTACATCGGTCGTAAATATGAGATGATGAAAGCTCAGTGTTCAGAGTGCATGTGCCCTGAGGAAAGGCTAAATGGGAGTTCTTGGGGAGATATGATAGACCATCTCACTGAGACTGTATCAGAAGCTGGGGGAAGGGGCTTTTGTGGGGATTGGTTGCCCTCTAGCTGTCAGCGTTGAGATTGGGTTATGAAATATGGTCTGAAATAGTGTAGGGGAAGTGTCATCAGTTAGTTTGGGGAGTTTGAACTGAGGCTTGAAACACACTGATAACACTGGTGGTGAGAAGTCTGACTGGATTCAGTTTCTGCAGAGATACTGTTGGCTCATGAAAGTCAATTACCTCTAAACAAACAAAATTAAGCCTTCAGGTTGGACAAAAGTGCAGTCATGGGTAAAGTTTTCTGTATAGTAAAGCTACAGTAAAGAGTGGATCCATCTCACCCTTTAGCACAGTATCCTTTCAGTATCCAGAGTCTGGTGATTTATAAGGGTACAATTTAAAGTGATGACTGGAAATCATCAGGCGTCAGCTGAGTAGGTTCCTGCTGTAAAGATTTCCATAACTTTTTCTTTTTTCTTTTTCTTCGAATGATACTTTGTATGGTTTCTTGACGGCTGTCATCAACTTGCTAAAACCAAAGTCACTACATAAGAACAAGGGAAAAAGCCTTGGAAACCACTGCTCTACAAAGACAGACAGCTTCATTTTATACTCCTTTTGATTGTTATTTTACCCCAAAATAATTATTGGTTCAGAACCAGAACATAATGCCTACAAAAATACTGACTGTTACTTTAATCCTTATGGGATGTGTGAAAATGCAGTATCTAGCAACAAAATGTGTCCTCTGTTCTTTCTTGTCCATTTTAATTAGCTCAGGATTAAATGTTTGCTAGGTTTGCATCAATCTATCTAGTATATTTTTAGTATAATTACTAAAATAGATTAATTAATAACTTAATACATTTGAATATATAATTTAAAGGTAGTTTAATTATACCAAGTCCAAAGCTGAGATGGCAGCTAATGAAATCAAAATGTGCTAATTAAGTTTTTTCATCATGACTGGATGTAGTTAAGAGCCTTTTGTAGAAAAACAAGATACTGGCTCATAAAAATGGACATTTATAATTTCTATTAACAACTACAGGTTTTATAGTTAGCTAAGGTCTACCTGTAGGCTGTAAGCCTTGCTTTTGCTTTAGTGTAGGGGTTCTTAAGCCGTTGTAATTTAAGTGCCAGTATCTTTGCATCCCATGGTATGGCACTCTAGGGCCTATCAGTGGCCCCCCACTGAATGGCTGCTTTTGCTGATAGTTAGTTGTCTTTCTTTAGCAAAGCGTGACATCAGCTTGAAGAGTTATACCTCAGTTTTGCATTTACTGCAAATTCAAAAAGCTGTCATAGATTTCAGTGGTGTGATATACAGTAAAGCCTAATTCTTTGTATAGTAGAGGAGATTTCAAAAAGTCTGATTAAGTCTTAACTCAATTTTGGACAAATATGTTTATGGTAGTTATTGAATTTTACCTGATATGCATTTTGTAGCTTGTTATAGTTATAAGCAGCGTGTAGAAAGAGTGAAGTGGTACGATTTGCCCAAATTTGATAACAAAGCTGTAAAAAGTTGCCTTTACAATGTCAGATGAGTGGTTCAGTAGCTGAGTCTGCATGTGCAGCTGCCGAATTTGTTTCTTTCCTGCAGTTTTGTGTGTGTGTGTGTGTATAAGTGTATAAGCTGTTGCAGAGAGCGTAAAACTCTTTGGATTACAGATCTCCTGCCCAGTCCTGAACTAGCCAGGAAACTACTTTTTAACTCAACTCTCACATAAGTATTTGTGTTTCAAGCAATTGCTGTAAATGCAGGCCTTTTCAGTTTAAATGTAGCCTTGGGTCCAAGGAATGGTCCACAAAGGCTTTGCCCATTACAGAGGGAGTTTAATGCTGCACCATGTACTTTATTGCCATCAAATGTAATTCATCTTGAGTTGATTGCACTGAAAGCCGTGTTTATCAGGCACCTAGCAACACTGTTTTGAATGAAAATTACCTCTTTAAAGAGCAATTAGGAAAATGAACCTATAGGCCAAATGCCTTAAAGCTTCAGATTTACTTTAGCAAACATTATCATACTGTAAGTCATGCAAAAAATCTAAAGTGGCATCAGCTAAGCAAGTGTACAAAGTCCTCTGGTAACATATTTCAATTGGAGGGCAAGCCGTTTTGATGGAGGAGATGTGAAAGCTGTTCTCAAAGGGTGATTTTAACTCGGAGCTGTGTGCGAGAAACTTTATTGCCATGGCTCAGATTGGCAATGTGAGTCAAAATAACAAGATTAGATTAATTGCAGGAAATAGTTCTGAGATGGTTTGATGTTTGCATGCATCTGTATTATTCATTGGGAGACCCTATTAGCAGAGCAATATCTTGCTTTCTCATGCGTGTCGGCTTAAATGAGTGAATATTTTCAAATCTACCTCACAGTGTAGCCCTGAGAAAGGGAAATAGGTCTTTTGTAAGGGTGCTTAAAAGGCCGCCGCAATGCCAGCACATATGAGAAGGCAATTAGAGATAATGCTGCATTTTACACACCGTTACCTATTTTTCGTGAGAGAAAAGGCTCGAACAAGTGCAGTAATAAGACCCAGAATCAGGCAACTAAACAACGAGACTTGTTTTTCTGTAGCCTTTTCCTGTGCTTCCCCCCTCAGCGAACCATAGCGTGGCTTGTTTCTTTGTGTTCTAGATCAGGATCCAGATAGCGTCCCATCATCCAAGCCTTACTCCACTTTTCCCCCCATTAGATTTTCTTTTCCCTTAAATTCCCTCACACTCACTCCTCCTCGCACACATACATCTCGCACACACACCTCGTTATCTTATTTGTGGCCTTGGCAGCCAGATTGTTGCCTTGCGGTTCGGTAGCCAGAGTTTTCTCTGTCACAGAGCGCCGTGGGTGCAGAACCTCCACCACACAAGCTTCCATGAGAGCAGGAAGTCAGTTCCCAGCATGCCTTGCCCATCCCAGTGAAACCTGGGATGTATTAACCTTGGGCTGGAGTACCTTTCCAACTTGGAACAAGAGTTATGCAACATCCCATACTTATCTCCTCTATCTATTGCAGTGACAGTGAAAAGTGTTGGGCTGAGCAGACGTTTAAAACTGAGGTTCAGTCCTGAGGGTTGGAGCAAACAAAGACCTGATAGGTGATGTTCTCTCATATAAGGGTCAAAAGTTATGCAAAAGTTGCATAACTTGTAAGACATCACTTAAAGGGCTTTTTTGGAATCTTCATGAGCCATCAGTACTCAAAGCACACTTTGATTCTTTTAAGAAGCTTCTAGTTATAATCAAAATTTCATTCCAAGTGGTTTTTGTCCTATTCCAACACCTTTTTCAAATTTAACCAAGTCTTGGACAGAGTAATCAAATCCAAGTCCCAAATCCTGAGCTCTCCAGCCCAAAATAAGCAGGTTGAGTTCACGTAATCCATTCCACAGCAGTCTGTTTGCATGACTGTGCTTTTATGTACTGCTGTTTTAAAGTAAAATCAATAGAAGTGGAACTCACAGGTCATTGATCTGTTGCTGGAAAAGCAATCCTTTGCAGCCATCAACATGTTGAATCATCCCATCAGTGTTTGTTTTGTAAGACATATTCTGACCAGATGATCAGGTACAAATTTAGCATAACATTGAAAAACAGTCCCAATTTTGAGTTTGACTGATTGTGTGCAGTCATAGTAAGGCTACTACAGCGCTGCCTCTGGTGCGCTATGAGCAAATATGCTTAGTACAGCACCACACGGTTGCCAACAATCTATTTATAGTCAGGCCAGGTCAATGAGGTTAGTGTGGATCTTTTCACCCTGCACATGCCTGATAAATGCTGAGATTCTGGGTTATTTTTTCTGATGTAGGCCTCAGAAATCTTAATCAGTCTCCTTATAAGGACTTTGCATACAGTCAAACACACTTTCATTAAAAAACAGAATTCTGACACAGGGCCCCCTCTGTGAGACAGGGTATTTACAGTCCTTTTTAGGTTTCAAACTGATTTACAATTAATCAAGCTACCACAAAGCAATGGCCACAGCTGTATGCCACCAAATAAGCACTCGTTCTTGAATCAATTTCATTCAAGTTTCCTTGGAACCTTGGTGCTTTCTAGTGAACCATCTTGTATTTCCACAAGTTTTGAGTGGAACCATTGTAATCAAGGATGTTGTTGACAGAGGGTGTTGCACGATGCACGGCAATTTGTAGAATATACATGCCCACTTTGGTTCCCAAAGAAAAACCTGCTATTTTTTGGTTCCAGCTTGGAACAAACATTTTAGGTCCAAAAACCAGTGGATGTCAGCAGCCATAGCTCTTGAGTGGCTGAGGCTAAGCAAGTGTGGGCTTCTTTGTACCAGGATGGGAGACCTAAGTTGCTGCTGGAGGTGATGATGATGGGCCCGTAGGGGGCAGTCTTCTCTCTGGTCTTAATTTCAGCTCTCATGGCTTTCCACCTCAAGCTGATCTGGTGCAAAAATGGCTGCTATGCATCACCCAGGTGGGTGCAACACATTGGTGGTGGTTGAGTTGCCCCCCATCACCATGAAGTGCTTTGAGTGTATATGATAAAGCACAATATAAATGTAATCCCTTATTATTTTATTTTTGGTGGAAATGCTGATAGGCCTGACAGATGATCTTTGGCTTCCTGAGCCCCTGTGGGTCTGGGGCCCCTGTGCAATTGCCTGCTTTTCTCAGCTGGTAGTATCGCAATACCAAACAATCTGAGATTTTGCCAATACTGATCTGGGAAACAGCCCCAATATGAAGGTCCACCCTAAAGACTTTGCATGGGTTTGGCAATGGACGAAACATTTAGGGACTGACTTGTGCATCTATTAAGCTCATAATCCTCCCATGGTTACCATGCAACATTTGCTAAACAAAACATCCATCTATTCCATCCATCCATTTTCTTCTGCTTATCTGGGGTCAGGTCACAGTGGTATCAAGCAGGGTATTGCAGACATCCATCTCTATAGCCAAGCCAGCCCCAGGCAAGAAAGAAACAGACCCCATCATTTTGAGCAAAAGGACATGAGGTTGTTGGCAACACAAGATGGTCATTACTTGTTGAGTCTAACAAGTATGGGTAGTGCTGATTAAGGGGATAACCATTTCTCTCTTTTTTTGTCTTTCTCCCCAGGTGGCTCAGGGAAGCACCGATCCAAAGAACCAAAGAAGAAGAACAAGCAGAGGCTGCGGTTTCGGGCCCAGAACCAGCACAGTGACCACTTGGCCTCTGCGCGCACCAGCCAGTGAGGACTGAAAACTACGGACTTCCCATTGAACAAAGAACCAACGCAAAGCTGCTAGCCGCTGCTGCACCCATATTCTCACCGACGACTATCCCGAACCCCACCACCTCCCCACCTGCTTCCCAGCCCAACCCCACCTCCACCTCCCCCAGCTGCCCTCCAGGACACAACCATGACTCACAAGTCCGTCACTAAAAAAAATATATGTCTAATATCGGTATCAACACATTAAACATGTGCTTCATGCCTCTGCCTCCCGCTGTTTCCCTCCCCACCCCCCGCTGCAGAGACCAGCCAGGTGACTCTGTCCTCTCAGCCCCACCCCCTTGCCTTGCCTTGTGGACCTTTACAGTTGACATTACTGAACTCATTTCCCGTCATTAACAATGTCATTAACCGTGCAGGGTGATGGAAGACGAAGGGGCAACCAGAGACTGTGGAGGCGGGAGAGCTGAATGAAGGGGAGGTGGATAGAAGGGAGGTGGCAAGCTAGACTGCTCACGGAAAGGTGTGGAGGGGGTGTGGTTGAACCAGGGAGGATGAAAAAAAAGAGTATGACGAGACAAAAGAGATTCGGCTGAAGCAAAATGATGCTGATGGACAAGAAAATGGCATCTTGAACTGAAAGAGACTGTTTTTTTGTTCCTATATTTATGTCAAAACAACCCTCACCTTCCCCATCGAAATGGAGACGGAGTGTTCCCATGTGTGGCCTTTATGTTATGTACATTTTTGAGAGTAATATTAAAGAAATTACCATGCATAGTTGCAAAGTATTTTATTCTCAGCACAAACTGTTTACGTTCAGACCGCTTTATGCTCTAACTGTATAGTGTGGATAAAAAAAGAAGAAATTTAGTTGTTCGACTAGCATGGCAACAGACTCATGTGTACATAGTTTATCTAATTATAAAATCTTATTACTGTATTTTCAGTATTGACTCATTCACCGTTCTAAATGTTTTAGAGATAAAAAGGTTGTAATACCAAGCTACAGATTAAAATGTTTAAAAACAAATAATAAACATAGCCGCCACATAGCTATTTCATTTATATGGTATATATTTGATTTATTTATTAATTCTATTTTGTACTTTTTTGTTCAGTGAGATTTTTTTTTTGCCTCATACTGTTACTCTTATATGCTGAAATATTCTTTGAGTTGCTTATAACTGCATATCTTTAACACGTGGAAAAGGTTTTTGTCTGATGTCACGCAAAGTGTTGTATTGCATTCATTTGACCTCATCTACTGATTTCAATGTTTTAAAGAAGAAGAAAAAAGACAAATAAACTATGCTTTGACATATTCTAGGTTTAAAAATTAGGATACAGCAAATGTATGGTCATAGGACTGCATATGTGTACATTGTGTTTTATTAAAATACACTTCATGTGACTGTATGATGAAGCCTTTCATTATTGTCTATGGCTATAATATATGTGGCTAAACTCCGAAACTGCTGTTTCCTTGTTTCACTTCAGTGTACAATTATGTGATTTCAAAAACATTTGTGAAATCCATCATGTCGCGCTGCATGACACAAGTGCTACCTCAAGCCAAAGGATTGGATATGGTCGATTGAGCCTTAACAGCATGACGGCACTGTTAAGGGTTTGTAATTCACTATGACGTATCCTCATGAATGGTACAAATCCAGTGCATGTCTTTGGTGGCTCATTCATTCCCAGCATCATACTGTAATGCCTAACAACATGCATTTGGCCGTGGCACTTGTCTTTCATCACGCACACACATTCGATCACCTCTTTATGTGATGTACATCCCAGTCATTCACTTTTATGGTCCTCAAAACATCAAATAAACACATATAAAAGTCTTCTACAGGCTAAACTGGCCTGGTATATGAGCAAAGAGAAATGTTTTAAGGCAGGTCACGGCTAATTTAGCCCAAGATCCACACTGTATAATCATTGTCCCAAAAGAGAAAAAAAAGCTGAATCTGCCAGACAGCTTACGGATGCACAGTAGCAGATGAATCACATTGTGTCACATATATATCACCCTGGAAGACACAGACCACAGTCTTCCTGCTCTGGTTAACCCCCCTGAAATCACACATGATATTTCCATAGGGAGGCTGACGGTGTTGAAATATCTGACTCTTTATATGCTCCATGTCCATCTCGAGGCCTCGTACACAGAAATTTTAAGTGCCTGAACATCTTTCACAGGTGTTCAAAGTGGCGCTGCATATTTTACACAGGAGACTATTCATTTTCACAGCTCGACACTTCCACTGAGTGACATTGTGCTACGGAAAATACAAAAGGTTATTAGTCAGAAAATATCCCTGAATGCATTATAAAATGAATAATAATAAGCAACATAGCTAAAGATAACTTTCATCATTAATCTACACTAGCCAGTGCACATAATGTTAAACATATATTCCTATTTCATACTGTAGCAGCATCATTCTATCCACTCCAGTAGCAGTAGCTAAGGCTTTTCAGCCAGCAAGATATATGACATTATGAAAGACATTGAGACATTAAATCACACACATCCACAAAATATCAAGAATGAGTCCATAAAGTCCTAGACTGCCATTGTAATGCTTGATGAGGACAAGAGAGACACGTACATCAAGATAAACATAATGGGTACCATTTTATAGTAAGACTACCCTTATAAATGATTTATAAGTGGTTTATAATTAGGTTGCAGACACTGTATAAATATTTAATAAACAATTATAAACAAGTTATAACAGTTTTAATATATATCAATGTGGGACCACTATTTTGTAAGATCCAGTTACCAATTACTACTAATTAATATTACTAACAAGTTACTAACGTGTATAACTGACAAAAGGTAGCATAATTGTAAAGTGTTCAACAGTGCATGCTGAAAATGTCAAGGTAAACCTTGTATAACTTTAGCATATGAATCTGGTAATTAGATATGTTAATTAAATATGCCAAAAGGAACTTTTTGACTATTGAGATATGCTGACGGCGCTTGCAACTTATTAACAAATATATGATGAAACTGAAGGCATAAATGGTGCTGATGGAGAAGACAAAGTAAGCTAAGTAAGCAATGAGATCTGAGGCTTGACAGTGCAGAGGCTCACAATTTGAATACAACAGTCACTGTTCATATTTTTCATCTCATGTGTTGTAACATTTTTTTAATGATTTATGAACTATTAACAATGTAATTAATATCCCAATTATAAACCCTTTATGAATCATTTATAAGGGTAGTCTTATTGTAAAGTGGCACCAGATAAGGTTATGTTTGAAGCATAGTGTTTGTGAACCTGTTTTTGCATTAGCTTGCTGGATAAACTTGTAGTGTAGTTTTATGATAAAAGTTAGCTTCTGCTAAATAGCTAGCACAGTGTGTAGTAGTGTTTTTAGAAAGGGTAGCTAACCACTTTGTTCTCTCAAAAGCTAGCTAGTTGCTCTAACTTCTGGGGAAACACGGGATACATCAGATATGTCAGAGAGTGAAGAAGGCAGCTGGTGAAAGTGACTAAATATAACATGAAAAAAACTTTAATATTACCTTATTGTCATGAACATGATTTCTGTCTGAGTCATGTCAGATAGATTTTCATCTGTTATGGCAACATCACACCTCCCTCATGCCACTTCACAGCAGTATGAAACCACGTCTTTTGTTGTCTCATTATCACATATGTATAAAGGATGCTGAGGAAAAGAACATGCTCTGCAAAATGATAACTGTCTAGACCAAAATATTTGGAAAATAAATGAAAAAAAAAAGGAGCTAATGAAAAATAGATAGAAAAGCAAGAAAATCAACAAATTGACTTAAGATAAAGGAGGCAAACAACTTGACTTGTCTGATAGCCTTTTCTCACATCTTGACACTCAGGGCTCCATATTACTCCACATTAGAGCCATACAATTGCATATTCTTTTTAAATAATCCTTTATAACGTCGCACAAATCTTCATTGTCATAAAATTGTACTCTCCGAAGTGAGATCAATAAATGGTTCGATGTATTCAGTCGTGTACGCCAGTGAATGAAGTAAAGTAAAAATGACTGTTGCAGGGAGCGAAATAAGGCGTAGATGTAGCGAGTTGTTTTTAAAGACATCTGCTGCTGGTTACAAGTTAATGAACGATTCACAGATGTCATCCCCTGGGCCAGACTATCACTGCTCCAGACTGGGGGATTAAACCTAAAGGCTTACGGAGAGGAACTGCACTGAAGTGGATTCATTAAGCACAAGACCACCACTACACACATTACAGCGTCCACAATGGAAAAAAAAAAAGAAGGGTACAAAGAGAATCACATCGCACATTTTGGAGGAACGGGTCTCTTCACTTCCCCTCACCTTTTCCCTTTGACATCAATCCACTCGGATTTTTCTCTGCTGCTGGAAGAAACAGGACACTGATGGCATTCTCAGTGTTGTTAAGAGGGTTAGCAGTCATCCACACATCAGAGGGAATGGTCCTCCCTGTGTAAACCACTTCTGTAAACTGTGTGAGTGTGTGTATGTGTGCATGCGTGCCTGTGTGTGTGTGTGTTTTAATGTTTGTGCTGAATGTGGTTAGGTGGCTGAGACTGAAGCTCCCTTTTAATCTGACAGAGAGCATTTTCATTAGTTCTGTTGGGTCCTATTATTAAAGCCTGCTTCAAAGGCACAACAAGTGAAACCACTGACAGGAAATGACCCAGTGGTCTCTATGCTGTATAGATCAGTGATAGAAATCTGTGCATTTAAAGCAGGTTATGGCATGTAAATGCATTTATTGTATTGTAAGAGGGATACTCAACTTGCTTTACCAGTTGACCACTTTTGCCAAAAAAACAAACAATATTTATTAGATTAAATGAATGATAAATTACGTATTAATTGAACTAATTAACTAAATTAATTTGGTAGCAGGACAGTGAGGCTACATGTCACACATACAGTATATCCTCATACATCACTTTACAGGATCATACAGTCACAAAGTAAGTTCATAGTTCATAGGCCTATCTTCCATTTTGATATGAGTCCATAACCGGTTCCAAGGAGATACTCCTTCCTCCTGATCGCCGTTATTAGACGGTTATTAGACCGACAGTAATAACAAAAAATGCACACGTTGCACATTTGGTATTTGGGACTGGTCCCCCAGTAAACACAATTTTGGACTTAAAGGGATTTCTGAACCAAATGAACTACTTAAACTAAATTTCCAATAATCTAATCCAGAGTGGTCTGACCGAACTGCAGCGCCATATGCAGTTATTTCATTTTAGTTGTAATTGCTTTGGTTACATTTGAAACATCATTTGTAGCCTGACCAGTACTGATTTTTTGGGGACTGATGCTGATAATAGGGAGTGGAAAAAATCTGATATCAATATATTGGCCATTATTTTCTGTAAAAATATATCAAACAACTTATACAGCCATATATACATGGATAATATATCTGTCTGGCTCTAGTAGGATTAAGCACGGCTCCCTCCTCAATTGTGCAGTCACTCAAATGTTGGATTTATAAACATGAATATAAATTGATCCTACCAGCGACAGAAACTCCTTTAGTGTGTATTGGCTGATATGCAACTTTCCAACAGCCAAGGGACAATACTGAACATTATGAAAGTATAACAAACAAAAACAATCCAAGCGTGAATCAGTTTATTTTCACTGTGAATAAAAAATGATTTGAGGGCCACCCAGCATCCTTTTGAGTGCCAGATTAGGCCCGCAGGCTGCATGTTGAGTATCACTGGTATACACTCTACAAGACAGTGAGAGGATAAGGGGAGGGGCCGCAGGGACCTCTGCTCTACATTCACATACTGTGGCCTCGTGTGCAGTTGTGGCACATGTGACACATTCGTTCCAATGCAGATGGCAGAGATGGAAGTTATGACATTGGTGGGGCAAAATAAGATTGCCCGGGATAATAAATGTTGTAATAATTTGCTCTTTTTAATAACTGTATAATGAGCCATCACTTGCCCTTCGAGTTGAGGGAAATCTGGAACCATTAATCTTCATATGGGTTAGCCGTGGTGTTTGGCACGGGCCGAAACAGCAACGAGTAGGAACATAGTGGTGTCAAAGGACAAGCTGATCTTAATATTTCGAACAAGTTTGCCATATGTTAGCCATCATGGTGTGTACAAGCCCGCTAAATGGTGGCATTAATGGGTGACTTTTATTACTAAACTCGGCCCTAATTGCAAAAATCCAATCCAAAGTCAACTCTCGATGCAGATTTTGGCTTCATTCGGAGTTGCTAGGTAACAAGTTAATCCCAAAAATAAATATGTTCACCAATAAAAGCTAATTGTCTGTGACAGCTTTTTGCTTTGCTGCAGAGACGTTTGAAATGGGGAAACTGTAAAAAGCCTCTGAGCTCCGCTGGAAGTATCACAGTTATTTAGCCTCTCCACATCTGCCTCACCTGCTAGACAGAAACTGGAAAAGATTCATGTTCTTAAAGGAGAAAACTGTAATATATTTACTGTAATAAATCATAAAAAGACCATGATATGTCATCAGAGATTAAGGAAACATGCTAAATTGAATTTGAGTTATTATTTGCCAGGGTCACCTTAATTAGAGTTCAAATTAATGCAGAATGTCTGCATTGGTGTCAGTTTATGAGTCATAAGAAATCATTAATAATCTTTTAGAAGGAGCAGATGTTTATAACAGTTAAATTGAGCAATATGTTAATAGAGTCTGGCAGGCAGTGAGAAAGGCAGCCACTGAACTTCAACTCCAGAGTGTGTGGGCTTTTCAGGATAATGAGCTTAGCTTTACATTGAGAGACAAATGACATAGGGGGGCATAGATTTCTATGTAAGATTTAGTATGATATGATATCGATATCTATGGATCCTGCTCTCTTTTTGGGCACATTATTGGACGTGCAAGTGTTACACATTGCTCCTTGCGCAATAATATTACCGCTGTTCTTCATTCTTGAACGACAAATGGGGGAATATTTATGAGTCACTTGCTGTGGTAGTGTTCCTGCAGCTATGGCTTCATAACAGCAGGTGCAGCAGGGGTACATGGGACTTTTTTATCACCATCCATTACGCGGAACAGACAGGCGTTTCTATACCGACCCGGTGTGGTGTTTCCTATGGGTGCTGTAAGCATTTTTTGGCTTATTTAACCCCACGCTCCTCTGAAATGTCTGGCTCTTTCTTTCACATTTGGATCCAAACACAACACGCAGCCATTGTCCCTGCTCACCTGAGGGGAATATAGGCAGAGCGGCTCTGTCCTCCCTCTCAGGATATGACACGCAAAGGGCTTTATGACTTGAACTGAATTACACTGCGCACCTTAAACACATTACAGACCGGGCAAATATTTCCTCTTACTGGTGCTCTGAGAGCCATGGGCACAACCATTATATTGGGCTCAAGAGCCAGCTGGTGAGGACAAATCCACAAGGATTCCTATTTTCCCCTCCTGACTCTCTGGCAGCCCCGCTCCATTCATTCAATTTTTATATGTGCCTAGTAGCCGTGTTACTACCGGTTTCAAGGGAGAATTAATCGAAAACAGGTCTTATTAAAGTATATTAAGACCAGTTGAATTGGATATAATGTGCTCAGCAAGGGCCCAGAAGGGTTGTATCTGAGCCATAGCTGACACTTGTGGCTTCTAGGAGTGGGGCTGTGTTATTCTGTAGTGGCACTGCACCGGTTCCAGGGGGGCTATTCACTTGAGCCAAGTGTTGCATTGTGGGTAAGCAGATTTTAAGTGGGTATGAGCGCAGCAGGGGGTAAAAGGAAGGTCTCATTGTCCAGGAATGTTTATCTTCCCCCCCGCCTTCATTCAGGGACGGATTATGCAGCGCCATGGTTCAGAAGCAACCTTTGCCCCCACTTGGAGGGTCTGTGGAGGAAATATTCATTCATACATATACACATGTACAAACAGGCTTTATCCAACTAATAAGAAGCCAGGTTGATTGCTCCCCCGAGGTATGGCGAGTAGGTGGAAGCGGAGCCGCTGCAGGCAGCAGGGTGTTGTACCTCGCTGGTCTCGCTGGCTGGGCTGGGTTGGGCTCTCTGAGAAGGCTGGAGCCAGTGATGCTCCCAGTGAGTGCAACACAGTCATCATCCTCAGCACAGCACATTTTATTGGGCAGTGTGTGGGTTGTAGAAACGTGTTTAATCAACTCAGCTGTAGGGGAGGTCTTGACCTCATGTCAGTGGTTCCCAGCCTTGATTGTGTGTGTGTGTGTGTGTGTGTGTGTGTGTGTGTGTGTGTGTGTGTGTGTGTGTGTGTATGTGTGAATGGCTCCCAGCCTTTGCTGTGGAGTGTGACCTGCGGTGGAGACTCTGGTTCACACTCTGCTCTCTGCTGTTGCTGGTTTAAGTGATTAACTGGAGAAAGTGATGACTAATCTGTTGGTTGAAAGTCTGAAACAATTGCAGTCGAATGAGATATTACAGGCAGCGTTGTGTGTAATGTAGCCCTCTGGATCCAATCAAGGGGAATATTAATAGAAAGCAATTCCAAAGTTCTACTCCACAGTGTTAGGTAGTCATTTTAAAAAGTATTACTCACAATTCATTATTCCCAGTAGAGAAATTAGTCTGTAAAATGGTTTGTCTTTTGCCAGTAGAGTTAACTAATATGCTTTGACAGGAAAATTTTGTCCATTCAATCATATGTTGTTAGTTTAACATTGAAGTTTGATTCCATCAATCATTTTTGAATGGCAGCGTGAGTTTGTTGGTTGTTTATTTGGTCAGTCAGTTGGTCATTTTGTTCCAGACTGAAATATCTTAACAACTAACTGATGGATTGCCAAGAAATTTTGTCCAGCCATTCATGCACCCCAGATGATGACACCCACTGTACAAACAATGGTCATCCCTGATTTTTCCTGTTTAAACTCATCCAGCAAAATATCAAATATCTATACAAAAGTTTGTACAGAAATGGATGGTTCCCAGATGGGGAACTTGTTTTGGTGGAACATTTGCACAACAGGAGGCGAGCTCTGGCATTAAAATGACTTCATCACTGCAAAAGAAAAGTTAACAGCTGTTAGCTTGTTTTACCATTAGCATCCCAGGGGCTTATTTGCCGTTTTCATCGTGTAGGTTGCAACTTGGAGGCGTGCAATACATACAGAGTTTGTAATACATACAATTGTATAGGACAAGACTGTGAGTCCATGTCCATGTTCAACAACATGTCTCCACCATGGAGAAATCACATACAAACACCATGAAGCCTAAACTCCATTCAAAATCCGTGAGATGACTGTTGTTTTCGCCGCAACGCCTGATTCTGTCTGAATGTGGCCGTGTTAAGCTGACAGTAGCATTAAACAACACACAGCTCTGTCCTTCATTTGAATGGAACCAGTCCATAAATGATGTGGGGTGGCAGCGCAAAGGGCTGCAACAAAACAATGTGGCAAATTAAGTTCAACCTAGTTATGATCGGTTCTCAAAGTTTTCTTGAATGAGTGCCAATTTAGCAAGCTTGAGGGCTGCACACGAAAATCCAAGAACTTGTCATACAATTTGTGACTGGTCTGATAATGGAGTTTAACAATGACTTCCTTGAGTACCACACTCACAGACTGCAGATCAGGCAGATCACTTTATTCGTTAATTAATTTAATTTAATTTAATTTTTTTTAAATATCTTCGTTACATTTTTCACAAACAACATGACAAGAATGAATGAAAAAATAAAATACATCACCCACCACAGAAACAGAATGCATAAGTGAGTCAACAGATAGCGAGGTTGCGCTGGTTACACAGTAGATGATGTACCGGGTCAGGCTAGGCTGAGTTAATCCATTTAACAGCAGTAGCAGTGATTACAGAACATAATTCCTGCAGCACTCACAAGGTTGCACAAGTTGTCATGCAATCAGCTGACAAAAGATAAAATAGAGAGAGAAATAGAGCTTTTTAGAGCTGTAAAATCTTGACTGTGACTATTACAAATCATTGTGTGGTGGTCATTTAGCTCAAAACAACAGCACCTTTAAGTATAGTCTCATAAAGCAGCTAGTGTAACCCTTTTGAAAATAGAAAAAAAGCAAATAAAGTGGATTCATGTGTTTATCTTCCCATCAGTCTCGTGGCTGATCTATCAGCAAAAGGAAAGATAGTAAACCTGTTGTACACCGTAGATTACAATTTTGTGGCGCGAGGCTATGATTTTCATAAGCCTGTGTTTCAAGTCAGGAGCGTCTACTAATCAAATGACCAACAACAGAAACATCCTGTGAACTCCTCGGCTTACCACCCGAGCCCTTCTGTTTGTACACTTTAAAAACTCTAGCTTGAAGATCTATAGAGCTAGTATACTGTAGTTCACCGATGAACAGGCCCCTTAATTGCTGCCTGCCTGCCTGCATTGTGTTTTGTGTGTGTGTATGTGGGCATGAGTCAGATAAAATAAACCACATGGTGTGTGCGTGTGTGTGTGAGGAAGCTGAACAGAACCCTCTGCTCTCATTTACTATCTCCTTGTGTGGTTTGGCAGCGGCTCTGTTGGTATGGGGGCGTGCAACGGGCATCCGTCTGGGCGCGAGGCAGGCCTGGCATGCCGCTCAGCCCCCTGCAAGGCTGCATGAGGGTGGGATCAGAGCAGGAGTCCGCCAGGCTCCAGACTGGTAGTCTGTGCATGTGTGAGTGTGAGCATATGTGTGTGTTTTGGCGTGTACATGAATTTCTGTGTGTGTGTGGGTAATTAAATCGTAATCACACAGGTTTAAATAGCAACCACAGGTCTGCTATTGTTCTGCTTGTCACTTGCAATATGTTGACCTCTCTGTATGTTGTTTCACCATTCAGACCTCTATCACAGACTCTATCTGAGTGTGTGTGTTCCCCGTTTCTGCACTGAATTAACACCAGAACATTTATTTGACCTTTGTGGTCATTATAATTGTGAGGTGCAATCCAGCCATGCTGAAAGTAACACAATAGCATGCATACCACCATGGCTACACGCCATACCTCCCCTCTCTGAGCTGCATAACAAGCAGAGAAGAGCTGTGCTGGGCCTAGTTAGCACTTGGACAGCAGACCACCCTTGGAAAATGAAGTTGCCTCTGGAAGTGTTGTTTGTTAGAGGCCAGTGGAGGACTGTACTTCCTTCACACCCCAGTATTTGGTATTAAGTGTTGTACGCAACGTATCACCCAATGTGTTATACCGTTTCTACACCAAAATTAGCGGGTATACAGTACCAGCCAAAAGTCTGGACACATTTTTTTCCCCTTATTTTTATTATTTTTCTATATTGTGTATATATTGTGCTTTACACATTTAGATCCCTAATGTTAGGACTAAATGTTTAGCTCCTTTGCATTTTACTTTTTTCAATCTGGCCATTTCAAAATGTAATTGAGCAGACCTGGTTTGGATTACATTTGGTGATTATACACAAATGAAAATACTCTTTTTTCCCCTAAGTTTTAAGGTACATGCCATTGTGTCACTTGACTCAAGTGACAAATTAGTGTCGGTAGCTGACAAGCTGGGATGAGAGCGGGTTGGATGCTCAGAGAGTCTTACAGCACAGTGAACAAGTTGTTATTAGAGTGAATGGACAGCTCGGTGTACCTCATACAAGGATACCGTGTGTAGGAGATACTGAAGAGACGTTGAAGAGTCAGTGTTTGACGAGTAGGGATGAGGACGGCTTGAAATCTTGCACACTGGACTGTTAATAGAAATTACAGCAGGACCAAATCCACTGACTTGTACCACAGACCGCAGACATCGAGAACACACGACTATGTGCATTGCATTAAAACTCAGCATGTGTAATTTTCTCTTGCTGCACTTCAGTTTGAAAAATGCAAAAATTGTCCCTCATTAAACTGAGGACATTACCTCATGTGGCTTCAGTGATTGGTAAGACTGTGCATGCATTTTTTTTTAACATAAATAACATACTTTTCTGTTGTCTGTTTTCTTTCTGTCTAAACACTGCTGCCACATTTTTGGTATGTGATGGTACAATTGTACTGGAGTGAAAATGTAGAGAATGTTTTCAGAGTTGCAATTTGACAAAAATTTGTATACTTTTACACATGACATTATAGAACTGTGAGACTTTATTGATCAAACACTTTATGAAGATATTTAGCAAAATATGAGGATGATACAGTCAAATCGCTGAGCACACATTAGGTGCATCATGACCAAACACAGAAACATCCTTAAATTAAACGTCATATAAATACAGTTCCAAAGGTTAAATTTACTTTAAGACAAAAAGTGTTCGTTGGAGCAGGAATCCTCAGAACCTGCAGCAGACGCCACATCCCCTCATGTTAGGACAGCAACCACAGCAAAAGCGACAGCGAGCGGGGCTGCGCTTCTGTCTGCTGCTATACGGCATCTGTGTGAAAGACAAGAGACATGAATAAGATGTTCATCTCCAGCAGCATCATGGTATTTGACCTCATTCATTCAGTTATCTGAACGTACCGTCCACGACTCCACTGGTATCTCTTGATATTCATAGTTCACTGGCTCCTCCAGCTCTTGCTCCTGTAAATTAATTTTGTACATTTAGGAACAACATCTTAGTATTTTGACAGAAAACTCACAGCTAATAAGCAAATGAAATGACTGAAGTGAAGTTCTTACTTCAGTAAGTGGGACAGCAGAGCTCTCCTGAAGACAAATAAAGGTGAGCACGACGGCCACTGCAACTGCAACACTGAATGTCTTCATCTTAGGAGGCTTTGACTGGATTCACTTCTTCAGTCCTTTGACTCTTTTGGTGACTGTTGTTGCTTCTTTGAGTTGCTCTCCTGTCTGATGGTTGAGTTTGTAAAACATGCTGGTATTTATACTCACTGAGGACACTGTTGCTACATCACGGGCAGCACTTACTGTACAGGAGCTGCTTTCAGGGACAGGCTTACATCACTGTCTGAGGGATGCTGGGAAGGAGAATGGGAAATTCCTCAGCAATGGGAACTGGGAATTCTCTATTTTTGTTTGTCTGTTCCACATGTCAATCATTAACGTTTTTGTCTTTTATTGGTTTGCTCAAAAGTACAGTTATACCATAGTGTTTGTGTATACTATAACACTTTGAACATGAATGTGCTACATGAATGATAAAGACAATGATATTGTAATTGACTGTCAACAACCTGATATTTAAAAAACAAAATTATTAGTTATTATAGACACTGTTTTTTTTTCCATATATGTTGTGCAATAACCAAAATCCACCACTTATCTCCTTTATTGATAACCCTGCTGGCATGCAGGCTTTCTTCACATGGCCAAAATAACAAAACAAATATGATAATGTAGTAGTTATCTGATCTTTAATATTCAGCTCGATCCAAAGCAGGTTATATTTGGAGCTCAAGATGAAATTAGCTGTAAGAGGCATCACTTTTTAACTAATTCTTTCTGAGAGATATAGATTCTCAAGTGAGGGAAGACATTACACACGCAAAGTTGCTGCGCTGTAGTGATGCTACCAAAGGAAGCTATATAACATAGTACGCAAGACCTGTATGCATCATGTTGCCATGGGAGCCACTGCGCAGAAATGATTATTTTTCACCATGTGCTTCAGGTCATATTAACACCTTAAATGTTACACAGCATCTCAATCATACACTAAAAGAATAAGGAAGCAACTACAGACACTTTGGAGGATGTTGTAAAGCTTGATCCCAGTTTGATGCCAATTCCATTTTACACAGCAGAAATTACAGCTCAGAACACAGATTAGTCTACAGTTAACATTCAATTAATAAAATCTGTTTCATTTTGATATGGGCAAAAACTAAAGTGATTTCCACATCTCGTTCATTATGGGCCAGTGCCAAACCTAAATCATGTTGAAATATGCTGTATAGGATATATTTCTGCAAGCATCACTCTCTTGCCTATCTTAAGGCAACAGTGTTGGTTTTTCCTGTAATATACATGTTTTTTTTGTTTTGTTTTTTTTTTTGTTTTTTTTTCAGCACTCCCTTATAAAAGCTTGTCTGTTTTGACTGAAGTGGGCAGAATGCAATTGCTCAATGTGCAAAAGAGTCAAATGACACGTCAAACACCCCTTTTTATACAGATTACCTGGATTAACAAATAAAGTTGATGCAGAGTGTCACTCAATATTTCCAGCTGGGGTTTTAGAGCTATTATCTAATCACTATTATGTTCATGTATGAAGAGATTATATTAAGAACAGCCATATGCAAATTGTTCATGTTCATTAATACAGTAAAACAACACTGTTACGCAGATATATTAGTAAAAAACGTTTATTGTGATGACACACTGTGTGCAGATACATATCATGATATTAGAGCTGAGCACACATTAACTCCAGCGTGACCAAATCTTTAAAAATGTAAAACCATAAATACAATTGAAGTGGATAAATAGCTTTAAGATGTGAAAGAGAGCAAATTAGTATTCAGTGTTTGCTGTAGAAATCTCAGGCTGGTACATCAATCTTATGTATCCGCAGCAGACATCATCACTGACTGCACTCACTTGGGGTGGGCTGGCATCACTCCCTGGGTGATGCTGGGAATGGTTGTTGGAAATTCCTGAGGAATGGGAATGTGCTGTTCTCTCTGTTTGATTGTAGGATTCTAGGGTTAGGGTACAGTAACCAACTATAAACTATTATTTCCCACAGACAGAACACATGAAGAAGTTGCCGCGCATGTTTTAAAGTATACGATATGGGAGCAAAAATGTCCTCTAATCTTAATCATCCTACAAATGAAAAAGTTGCTGCACATGTTTTAAAATTATTTTTTTAAAGATTATTTTTTAAAAATGTATCATGTGTAATACACTGTATGTTCATATTTATACTGTGCAACCATCCCATGCAATAATATTTATTCTTACTGTGAATCAATCCTGTGAATTTGCTGCTTTTATCCTGTGCAACCAAATCTCTGTATCTCTGAGCAATTATCTTTTTAAAATGCAACATTATTTACATATTTTTCTCGATACAATGCTACACACCATGTGTTTATATATTATATTCTATTTTAATTCTTAGTTTATTTGTATTTCTATTCATTGCTCACTCTTGCACCTGTATTTCAATCCTTGAACTCTTGTAAATGTCCCCAGCGGAGGATAAATAAGGTTTATCTTATTTTCATTAAAGTACAAGGTGGCGGTTTTTTATTTCTTATTGAGCAATGCTGCAGAAATCATGATGCTGATGTTTGTCATTTGATACTAACTGGTAATGTATCAATGTCATATACTGCACACTTTAAACACTGACATTAACCACAGTGATATGTGAATAATCTGAATTGTCAACAAAAATATTCAACTAATGATTATTAGAGGTAAATACGTTTTCTCTTTACTCAACAGTTCATGAGTCTATCTGATAGTTTAAAAAGGGCTTTTCAAACAACAAAAAGTAAACATGAAGTCATCGCTGTGTGCAGTTCACACTGATAAAGTCAGAGTACATTTGAATGTGCAGTAACTTCAGTCCTTGTTACACAATAACCAAAATCCTTCACTTCATGTCACCTCTGTGTCAACAAACAGTAGCATGAATGGATCCACACCTGCTGGAACACACTACACTAACTACCCATTTCTTTAAATACCTATTTTGTTCATATCACACAGAACATCACTTTAACCATTTGATTATCCAGTCATAATAAACATGTCATCATGTTTTAAGGAAATCCTTTAATCATATGTGCTCCTCATGCCTGTTATCTATTTGTTATCAAACCCAAATTATAGCTGCTAGTAAGCACTCTTTTGATCATGGATTTTCGACTTTATTTTCTCCTAAATAGAAACAGACTCAGCTGCCATCAACAAGAGAAAAACAGAGTTGTTTCCATTTTCTCTGTACATTTATTTGAAAAGAAAACATATCAGTGTAAGACTCTGCACGCATGACTTAGTAATTGGTACTAAAAACCAAATGTGTGTAATTTTCTTTTGTAGATGTAAACTGCACTTGTTTGCTAAATGCCCAAATTAACTCCCATTAAACCGAGGACTTCAACTTGTGTGGCCTCAGTGGTCGGTAAAACCCTTCATTCAGATCAGTGGTGTTTTCACTGTGGTGAATAGTGTGTATGAACAATGCAACTGCAATACTGACAACAGAACTGCAGCAGTTTTTGTCTGTTAACAAAAAAATCTTTTCCCACCAAAACTGTTATGCAAGTCTATGCTTATGTGTGTTCTGTATTTGAAATAATATATCAATTCCATAAAATAAAGAACAGACATAACATACAATATTCAAAAAAAACCCAGCAGATTCTGTAAACATTTTTTTATGATAACTTTAGCACAATCTTCTTACTTATGTACAGGCATATGTTACCAATTATATATATCAATGTCATACACACATAAACACAATAAAACATTTTTGTGTTACATGAATAATGGTTGAGATGATATTGTAATAATAATCAGATTGGAGCCATTAGAATTTTAGGCAATTTTGTTTTTACCAAATATATTGTGTAATAACCACTATCCCCTATACTGCACTCAATTACTGATACAGTTTTGTTGAGTGTGTTGATAATGTACATTTATTCATAGACTAAGGACACCATAGATAATAATCAAGTTCACCTCATCAGCAATTAAAGTTACACAGGTTTTCTATCAGTCCTGCAGGAAAAATAAAAAATCATTTCATGAGCTCCAGATGATTTTACAAGATTAAAACAAACAAAACTCAGGCATACGACAATGCTTTCATGGACTGGCTACTATTGGATCACTATTATGTAACTGGGGGCATTGGACCATTAAATTAAGAGAAAATATCAAAACCAGCAATGTGCAGATTCTTCATATTCCTTTATAAAACAAAACAGTTACACATGACATCTCAGTAACATTAAAGTTAATTGAGATGATACACTGTAGAATTTGCAGATACTTAACATAACATGTGATATGATGTTGTGACACCACTGATTAATTACAAACATTAACTCCCACTTGACCAAAATTCTTAATTGTGTACAACCATAAATACAATTCAAAGTGTATAAATTGTTTTAAGACATAAAACAGAAGAAATTAATTTTTAGTGGTTGTTGTATAAATCTCAGACTGGAGCAGGAATCCTCAGAACCTGCAGCAGACGCCACATCCCCTCATGTTAGGACAGCAACCACAGCAAAAGCGACAGCGAGCGGGGCTGCGCTTCTGTCTGCTGCTATACGGCATCTGTGTGAAAGACAAGAGACATGAGCAAGATGTTCATCTCCAGCATCGTCTCTCACTCTGTTTATTTTCTCTCCTGCTCTCAGAGTTATCTGAACGTACCGTCCACGACTCCACTGGTATCTCTTGATATTCATAGTTCACTGGCTCCTTCAGCTCTTGCTCCTGTTAATGAATTTTGTACATTTAGGAACAACATCTTAGTATTTTGACAGAAAACTCACAGCTAATAAGCAAATGAAATGATTGAAGTCAAGTTCTTACTTCAGTAAGTGGGACAGCAGAGCTCTCCTGAAGACAAATAAAGGTGAGCACGGCGGCCACTGCAACTGCAACACTGAATGTCTTCATCTTAGGAGGGTTTGACTGGATTCACTTCTTCAGTCCTTTGACTCTTTTGGTGACTGTTGTCGCTTCTTTGAGTTGCTCTCCTGTCTGATGGTTGAATGTGTAAAACATGCTGGTATTTATACTCACTGAGGACACTGTCACCTCATCATCACTGACTGCACTCACTTGGGATGGGTTGGCATCACTCCCTGGGTGATGCTGGGAATGGCTGTTGGAAATTCCTGAGGAATGGGAATGCGCTGTTCTCTATGTTTGATTGTAGGATTCTAGGGTCAGGACCCAGCGTCTGTCACAACATGAACCATGAACTATTATTTTCTACAGACAGAAGACAGTATTCTGTGCTTATGTACATTTATGTGAGTTATAATTTTTAATAAGTATCTTATGCAATATACTGTATATTCATATTTATACTGTGCAACCATTGCATGCAGTAATATCTCTTTATACTGTGACACCCTCTTTAAATTTGCTGTTTTTATCTCCTTTGCAAACAAATCTCTGAGCAATTATCATTTTACAAGAAAACATTATTTATATATTTTTCTCAGTATGATGCTATAAGTCATGTGTGTATTACAACATGTGTGCAATTATCCTGTAGACTACAGTTATCCAGTGAAATATGTAAAGTGTAGCCTATATAGTTTGTGTGTATCATTTTCATTTTTATATATTTTTATTCCATTTTTTATCATTATTGTTTTATTTGTGTTTATATTTGTCACTCACTGTACTTTCAGTCCTTGAGCTGCTGTAACACGTGAATTTCCCCAATGTGGGATCAATAAAGTTTATCTTATCTTCAGCAAGGTGCAAGATTGCATGGTGCACCTTTACTGAAAGCTTTGTTTACTTATTTAACATTATTGCAATAATAATTTAACAATAACAATAATTTGATACCAATATATCAATGACAATACAAACACTCATGAATTCTAAACAAAAGTTATAATGACATCATGACACCATTTTTTCCTCTTCACCTAAACATCATAAGAATATCTGATAGTGTAAAACATTTAATCAAACAAAATAAATAAATAAATAAATGAATAAGAAGAAGTCAGTGTGTTCAGTAAACACTGATGAAGTCAGAAGACATGTTACCAATTATTAATAGATCAATGTCATATACACAACACAGTGAAACATTTAAAAAAATGTTACATGACTGATAGTAAAGACAATTATATTATGATAAAGTGCTAATAAAACCATGCTTTAAAAACAAAACTATCAAACAGGCAACTTGAGGTTTCAACAATTTCAGTCTTTTCAGATGCATTGTGCATTAAACAATATCTCCTACTCTATTATTGATACAAGTTTGTTGACCCCAAGAGTGTTGATAGTGTATCTTTATGTCACTTGTAGTTAATAATCAAGTTGATCTCACCACCAGTTCAAGTTAGGCAGGTTTTATATCACTACTGCAAGAAATATTAAAAATCACTTCATGATCACTAGATGATTTTCCAAGATTAAAGGAAACAAAAATCAGGTATATGTCAATGCTTTCATGAACTGGCTACTACTGGATCACTGTCATGTAACTGGGGGTAAAGGTTTAATAAATAAAGAGAATATATTGAGAAAAGTGATTTGCAAATTCTTCATATTCATTTCTAAAAAACACACACAGTTACACATGACATATGAGTAACATTAAAGTTTATTGAGATGATACACAGTAGTATTTACAGATACTTAACATAACAGGTGGATGATCACACTGCTGATACACTACAAACATTAAAGCCAGTTTGACCAAAATCCTTAAACATGTACAACCATAACTACAATTCAAAGTGCATAAATTGTTTTAAAACATTAAAACAGAAGAAATTAATTTTTAGTGGTTGTTGTAGAAATCTCAGACTGGAGCAGGAATCCTCAGAACCTGCAGCAGAGACCACATCCCCACATGTTGGGACAGCAATTACAGCAAATGCGACAGCGAGCGGGGCTGCGCTTCTGTGTCTTGCTATACGGCATCTGTGTGAAAGACAAGAGACATGAGCAAGATGTTCATCTCCAGCATCACCCCTCTCAATTTATTCTCGCTCCTGCTCGGATGATTTCTTCTAGAGAGAGCATCAGAGTATTTTGCATTAGAACTGGCCCAAGGTAGCTCAGTTCATTCACTTATCTGAACGTACCTTCCATGTGTCCACTGGTATCTCTTGATATTCATAGTTCACTGGCTCCTCCAGCTCTTGCTCCTGTTAATGAATTTTGTACATTTAGGATCAACATCTTAGTATTTTGACAGAAAACTCACAGTTAATAAGCAAATAAAATGACTGAAGTCAAGTTCTTACTTCAGTAAGTGGGACAGCAGAGCTCTCCTGAAGACAAATAAAGGTGAGCACGACGGCCACTGCAACTGCAACACTGAATGTCTTCATCTTAGGAGGCTTTGACTGGATTCACTTCTTCAGTCCTTTGACTCTTTTGGTGACTGTTGTCGCTTCTTTGAGTTGCTCTCCTGTCTGATGGTTGAATGTGTAAAACATGCTGGTATTTATACTCACTGAGTACACTGTCACCTCATCATCACTGACTGCACTCACGTGCCTCCAGGAATGGACCGGCATCACTTCCTGGGTGATGCTGGGAGTGGTTGTAAGAAATTCCTGAGGAATGGGAATGTGCTCTTCTCTATGTTTATTTTCTACAGACAGAACATAGCATTCTGTGCTTATGAACATTTATGTGAGTTATAATTTTTCATAAGCATCTTATGCAATACACTGTATATTCACATTTATACTGTGCAACCATTGCATGCAGTAATATCTCTTCATACTGTGACACCCTCCTTGAATTTACTGTTTATGTCCTATGCAACCAAATCTCTGTATCTCTGAGCAATTATCATTTTACAAGAAAACATTATTTATATATTTCTCTCAGTATAATGCTATAAGTCATGTGTGTATTACAACATGTGTGCAATTATCCTGTAGACTACAGTTATCCAGTGAAATATGTAAAGTGTAGCCTATATAGTTTGTGGGTATCATTTTCATTTTTATATATTTTATTCCATTTTTTATCATTATTGTTTTATTTGTGTTTATATTTGTCACTCACTGTACTTTCAGTCCTTGAGCTGCTGAAACACGTGAATTTCCCCAATGTGGGATCAATAAAGTTTATCTTATCTTCAGCAAGGTGCAAGATCGTATGGTGCACCTTTACTGAAAGCTTTGTTTCCTTGTTTAAGATTATTGCAATAATAATCCTGATATCTTTGAATTTGTTCCATACAATGAAGAACACAACAATAGTAAAATAACAGCAGATTCTGTAAATACTTTTATTTTCTTATTGATTTACTGCAATTATACTCCTGATGTCCTGGAATATGTTACCAATTATTAATAGATCGATGTCATATACAAAACACAGTGAAACATTTTAAACAGTGTTACATGAATAATAGTAAAGACAATTATATTATGATAAAATGCTAATAAAAACCATGCTTTAAAAACAATGCATTGTGCATTAAACAATATCTCCTACTCTATTATTGATACAAGTTTGTTGACCCCAAGAGTGTTGATAGTGTATCTTTATGTCACTTGTAGTTAATAATCAAGTTGATCTCACCACCAGTTCAAGTTAGGCAGGTTTTATATCACTACTGCAAGAAATATTAAAAATCACTTCATGATCACTAGATGATTTTCCAAGATTAAAGGAAACAAAAATCAGGTATATGTCAATGCTTTCATGAACTGGTTTCTACTGGATCACTGTCATGTAACTGGGGGTAAAGGTTTAATAAATAAAGAGAATATATTGAGAAAAGTGATTTGCAAATTCTTCATATTCATTTCTAAAAAACACACACAGTTACACATGACATATGAGTAACATTAAAGTTTATTGAGATGATACACAGTAGTATTTACAGATACTTAACATAACAGGTGGATGATCACACTGCTGATACACTACAAACATTAAAGCCAGTTTGACCAAAATCCTTAAAAATGTACAACCATAAATACAATTCAAAGAAATTAATTTTTAGTGGTTGTTGTATAAATCTCAGACTGGAGCAGGAATCCTCAGAACCTGCAGCAGACGCCACATCCCCTCATGTTAGGACAGCAACCACAGCAAAAGCGACAGCGAGCGGGGCTGCGCTTCTGTCTGCTGCTATACGGCATCTGTGTGAAAGACAAGAGACATGAGCAAGATGTTCATCTCCAGCATCGTCTCTCACTCTGTTTATTTTCTCTCCTGCTCTCAGAGTTATCTGAACGTACCGTCCACGACTCCACTGGTATCTCTTGATATTCATAGTTCACTGGCTCCTTCAGCTCTTGCTCCTGTTAATGAATTTTGTACATTTAGGAACAACATCTTAGTATTTTGACAGAAAACTCACAGCTAATAAGCAAATGAAATGATTGAAGTCAAGTTCTTACTTCCGTAAGTGGGACAGCAGAGCTCTCCTGAAGACAAATAAAGGTGAGCACGACGGCCACTGCAACTGCAACACTGAATGTCTTCATCTTAGGAGGCTTTGACTGGATTCACTTCTTCAGTCCTTTGACTCTTTTGGTGACTCTTGTCACTTCTTTGAGTTGCTCTCCTGTCTGATGGTTGAATGTGTAAAACATGCTGGTATTTATACTCACTGAGGACACTGTCACCTCATCATCACTGACTGCACTCACTTGGGATGGGTTGGCATCACTCCCTGGGTGATGCTGGGAATGGCTGTTGGAAATTCCTGAGGAATGGGAATGTGCTGTTCTCTCTGTTTGATTGTAGGATTCTAGGGTCAGGACCCAGCGTCTGTCACAATATGAACCATGAACTATTATTTTCTACAGACAGAACACAGTATTCTGTGCTCATGTAAACTTATGTGAGTTATAATTTTTAATAAGTATCTTATGCAATATACTGTATATTCATATTTATACTGTGCAACCATTGCATGCAGTAATATCTCTTCATACTGTGACACCCTCTTTGAATTTACTGTTTATGTCCTATGCAACCAAATCTCTGTATCTCTGAGCAATTATCATTTTACAAGAAAACATTATTTATATATTTCTCTCAGTATAATGCTATAAGTTATGTGTGTATTACGACATGTGTGCAATTATCCTGTAGACTACAGTTATCCAGTGAAATATGTAAAGTGTAGCCTATATAGTTTGTGTGTATTGCTTTTATTTTATATAGTTTACTCTATTTATTATTATTATTGTTTTATTTGTGTTTATATTTGTCACTCACTGTACTTTCAGTCCTTGAGCTGCTGTAACACGTGAATTTCCCCAATGTGGGATCAATAAAGTTTATCTTATCTTCAGCAAGGTGCAAGATTGCATGGTGCACCTTTACTGAAAGCTTTGTTTACTTATTTAACATTATTGCAATAATAATTTAACAATAACAATTATTTGATACCAATATATCAATGACAATACAAACACTCATGAATTCTAAACAAAAGTTATAATGACATCATGACACCATTTTTTCCTCTTCACCTAAACATCATAAGAATATCTGATAGTGTAAAACATTTAATCAAACAAAATAAATAAATAAATAAATAAATAAATGAATAAGAAGAAGTCAGTGTGTTCAGTAAACACTGATGAAGTCAGAAGACATGTTACCAATTATTAATAGATCAATGTCATATACACAACACAGTGAAACATTTAAAAAAATGTTACATGACTGATAGTAAAGACAATTATATTATGATAAAGTGCTAATAAAACCATGCTTTAAAAACAAAACTATCAAACAGGCAACTTGAGGTTTCAACAATTTCAGTCTTTCCAGATGCATTGTGCATTAAACAATATCTCCTACTCTATTATTGATACAAGTTTGTTGACCCCAAGAGTGTTGATAGTGTATCTTTATGTCACTTGTAGTTAATAATCAAGTTGATCTCACCACCAGTTCAAGTTAGGCAGGTTTTATATCACTACTGCAAGAAATATTAAAAATCACTTCATGATCACTAGATGATTTTCCAAGATTAAAGGAAACAAAAATCAGGTATATGTCAATGCTTTCATGAACTGGTTTCTACTGGATCACTGTCATGTAACTGGGGGTAAAGGTTTAATAAATAAAGAGAATATATTGAGAAAAGTGATTTGCAAATTCATTTCTAAAAAACACACACAGTTACACATGACATATGAGTAACATTAAAGTTTATTGAGATGATACACAGTAGTATTTACAGATACTTAACATAACAGGTGGATGATCACACTGCTGATACACTACAAACATTAAAGCCAGTTTGACCAAAATCCTTAAACATGTACAACCATAAATACAGTTCAAAGTGCATAAATTGTTTTAAAACATTAAAACAGAAGAAATTAATTTTTAGTGGTTGTTGTAGAAATCTCAGACTGGAGCAGGAATCCTCAGAACCTGCAGCAGAGACCACATCCCCACATGTTGGGACAGCAATTACAGCAAATGCGACAGCGAGCAGGGCTGCGCTTCTGTGTCTTGCTATACGGCATCTGTGTGAAAGACAAGAGACATGAGCAAGATGTTCATCTCCAGCATCACCCCTCTCAATTTATTCTCGCTCCTGCTCGGATGATTTCTTCTAGAGAGAGCATCAGAGTATTTTGCATTAGAACTGGCCCAAGGTAGCTCAGTTCATTCACTTATCTGAACGTACCTTCCATGTGTCCACTGGTATCTCTTGATATTCATAGTTCACTGGCTCCTTCAGCTCTTGCTCCTGTTAATGAATTTTGTACATTTAGGATCAACATCTTAGTATTTTGACAGAAAACTCACAGTTAATAAGCAAATGAAATGATTGAATTCAAGTTCTTACTTCAGTAAGTGGGACAGCAGAGCTCTCCTGAAGACAAATAAAGGTGAGCACGACGGCCACTGCAACTGCAACACTGAATGTCTTCATCTTAGGAGGCTTTGACTGGATTCACTTCTTCAGTCCTTTGACTCTTTTGGTGACTGTTGTCGCTTCTTTGAGTTGCTCTCCTGTCTGATGGTTGAATGTGTAAAACATGCTGGTATTTATACTCACTGAGTACACTGTCACCTCATCATCACTGACTGCACTCACGTGCCTCCAGGAATGGACCGGCATCACTTCCTGGGTGATGCTGGGAGTGGTTGTAAGAAATTCCTGAGGAATGGGAATGTGCTCTTCTCTATGTTTATTTTCTACAGACAGAACATAGCATTCTGTGCTTATGAACATTTATGTGAGTTATAATTTTTCATAAGCATCTTATGCAATACACTGTATATTCACATTTATACTGTGCAACCATTGCATGCAGTAATATCTCTTCATACTGTGACACCCTCCTTGAATTTACTGTTTATGTCCTATGCAACCAAATCTCTGTATCTCTGAGCAATTATCATTTTACAAGAAAACATTATTTATATATTTCTCTCAGTATAATGCTATAAGTCATGTGTGTATTACAACATGTGTGCAATTATCCTGTAGACTACAGTTATCCAGTGAAATATGTAAAGTGTAGCCTATATAGTTTGTGGGTATCATTTTCATTTTTATATATTTTATTCCATTTTTTATCATTATTGTTTTATTTGTGTTTATATTTGTCACTCACTGTACTTTCAGTCCTTGAGCTGCTGAAACACGTGAATTTCCCCAATGTGGGATCAATAAAGTTTATCTTATCTTCAGCAAGGTGCAAGATCGTATGGTGCACCTTTACTGAAAGCTTTGTTTCCTTGTTTAAGATTATTGCAATAATAATCCTGATATCTTTGAATTTGTTCCATACAATGAAGAACACAACAATAGTAAAATAACAGCAGATTCTGTAAATACTTTTATTTTCTTATTGATTTACTGCAATTATACTCCTGATGTCCTGGAATATGTTACCAATTATTAATAGATCGATGTCATATACAAAACACAGTGAAACATTTTAAACAGTGTTACATGAATAATAGTAAAGACAATTATATTATGATAAAATGCTAATAAAAACCATGCTTTAAAAACAATGCATTGTGCATTAAACAATATCTCCTACTCTATTATTGATACAAGTTTGTTGACCCCAAGAGTGTTGATAGTGTATCTTTATGTCACTTGTAGTTAATAATCAAGTTGATCTCACCACCAGTTCAAGTTAGGCAGGTTTTATATCACTACTGCAAGAAATATTAAAAATCACTTCATGATCACTAGATGATTTTCCAAGATTAAAGGAAACAAAAATCAGGTATATGTCAATGCTTTCATGAACTGGTTTCTACTGGATCACTGTCATGTAACTGGGGGTAAAGGTTTAATAAATAAAGAGAATATATTGAGAAAAGTGATTTGCAAATTCTTCATATTCATTTCTAAAAAACACACACAGTTACACATGACATATGAGTAACATTAAAGTTTATTGAGATGATACACAGTAGTATTTACAGATACTTAACATAACAGGTGGATGATCACACTGCTGATACACTACAAACATTAAAGCCAGTTTGACCAAAATCCTTAAAAATGTACAACCATAAATACAATTCAAAGAAATTAATTTTTAGTGGTTGTTGTATAAATCTCAGACTGGAGCAGGAATCCTCAGAACCTGCAGCAGACGCCACATCCCCTCATGTTAGGACAGCAACCACAGCAAAAGCGACAGCGAGCGGGACTGCGCTTCTGTCTGCTGCTATACGGCATCTGTGTGAAAGACAAGAGACATGAGCAAGATGTTCATCTCCAGCATCGTCTCTCACTCTGTTTATTTTCTCTCCTGCTCTCAGAGTTATCTGAACGTACCGTCCACGACTCCACTGGTATCTCTTGATATTCATAGTTCACTGGCTCCTCCAGCTCTTGCTCCTGTTAATGAATTTTGTACATTTAGGAACAACATCTTAGTATTTTGACAGAAAACTCACAGCTAATAAGCAAATGAAATGATTGAAGTCAAGTTCTTACTTCCGTAAGTGGGACAGCAGAGCTCTCCTGAAGACAAATAAAGGTGAGCACGACGGCCACTGCAACTGCAACACTGAATGTCTTCATCTTAGGAGGCTTTGACTGGATTCACTTCTTCAGTCCTTTGACTCTTTTGGTGACTCTTGTCACTTCTTTGAGTTGCTCTCCTGTCTGATGGTTGAATGTGTAAAACATGCTGGTATTTATACTCACTGAGGACACTGTCACCTCATCATCACTGACTGCACTCACTTGGGATGGGTTGGCATCACTCCCTGGGTGATGCTGGGAATGGCTGTTGGAAATTCCTGAGGAATGGGAATGCGCTGTTCTCTATGTTTGATTGTAGGATTCTAGGGTCAGGACCCAGCGTCTGTCACAATATGAACCATGAACTATTATTTTCTACAGACAGAACACAGTATTCTGTGCTCATGTAAACTTATGTGAGTTATAATTTTTAATAAGTATCTTATGCAATATACTGTATATTCATATTTATACTGTGCAACCATTGCATGCAGTAATATCTCTTCATACTGTGACACCCTCTTTGAATTTGCTGTGTATGTCCTATGCAACCAAATCTCTGTATCTCTGAGCAATTATCATTTTACAAGAAAACATTATTTATATATTTCTCTCAGTATAATGCTATAAGTTATGTGTGTATTACGACATGTGTGCAATTATCCTGTAGACTACAGTTATCCAGTGAAATATGTAAAGTGTAGCCTATATAGTTTGTGTGTATTGCTTTTATTTTATATAGTTTACTCTATTTATTATTATTATTGTTTTATTTGTGTTTATATTTGTCACTCACTGTACTTTCAGTCCTTGAGCTGCTGTAACACGTGAATTTCCCCAATGTGGGATCAATAAAGTTTATCTTATCTTCAGCAAGGTGCAAGATTGCATGGTGCACCTTTACTGAAAGCTTTGTTTACTTATTTAACATTATTGCAATAATAATTTAACAATAACAATTATTTGATACCAATATATCAATGACAATACAAACACTCATGAATTCTAAACAAAAGTTATAATGACATCATGACACCATTTTTTCCTCTTCACCTAAACATCATAAGAATATCTGATAGTGTAAAACATTTAATCAAACAAAATAAATAAATAAATAAATAAATAAATAAATAAGAAGAAGTCAGTGTGTTCAGTAAACACTGATGAAGTCAGAAGACATGTTACCAATTATTAATAGATCAATGTCATATACACAACACAGTGAAACATTTAAAAAAATGTTACATGACTGATAGTAAAGACAATTATATTATGATAAAGTGCTAATAAAACCATGCTTTAAAAACAAAACTATCAAACAGGCAACTTGAGGTTTCAACAATTTCAGTCTTTCCAGATGCATTGTGCATTAAACAATATCTCCTACTCTATTATTGATACAAGTTTGTTGACCCCAAGAGTGTTGATAGTGTATCTTTATGTCACTTGTAGTTAATAATCAAGTTGATCTCACCACCAGTTCAAGTTAGGCAGGTTTTATATCACTACTGCAAGAAATATTAAAAATCACTTCATGATCACTAGATGATTTTCCAAGATTAAAGGAAACAAAAATCAGGTATATGTCAATGCTTTCATGAACTGGCTACTACTGGATCACTGTCATGTAACTGGGGGTAAAGGTTTAATAAATAAAGAGAATATATTGAGAAAAGTGATTTGCAAATTCATTTCTAAAAAACACACACAGTTACACATGACATATGAGTAACATTAAAGTTTATTGAGATGATACACAGTAGTATTTACAGATACTTAACATAACAGGTGGATGATCACACTGCTGATACACTACAAACATTAAAGCCAGTTTGACCAAAATCCTTAAACATGTACAACCATAAATACAGTTCAAAGTGCATAAATTGTTTTAAAACATTAAAACAGAAGAAATTAATTTTTAGTGGTTGTTGTAGAAATCTCAGACTGGAGCAGGAATCCTCAGAACCTGCAGCAGAGACCACATCCCCACATGTTGGGACAGCAATTACAGCAAATGCGACAGCGAGCAGGGCTGCGCTTCTGTGTCTTGCTATACGGCATCTGTGTGAAAGACAAGAGACATGAGCAAGATGTTCATCTCCAGCATCACCCCTCTCAATTTATTCTCGCTCCTGCTCGGATGATTTCTTCTAGAGAGAGCATCAGAGTATTTTGCATTAGAACTGGCCCAAGGTAGCTCAGTTCATTCACTTATCTGAACGTACCTTCCATGTGTCCACTGGTATCTCTTGATATTCATAGTTCACTGGCTCCTTCAGCTCTTGCTCCTGTTAATGAATTTTGTACATTTAGGATCAACATCTTAGTATTTTGACAGAAAACTCACAGTTAATAAGCAAATGAAATGATTGAATTCAAGTTCTTACTTCAGTAAGTGGGACAGCAGAGCTCTCCTGAAGACAAATAAAGGTGAGCACGACGGCCACTGCAACTGCAACACTGAATGTCTTCATCTTAGGAGGCTTTGACTGGATTCACTTCTTCAGTCCTTTGACTCTTTTGGTGACTGTTGTCGCTTCTTTGAGTTGCTCTCCTGTCTGATGGTTGAATGTGTAAAACATGCTGGTATTTATACTCACTGAGTACACTGTCACCTCATCATCACTGACTGCACTCACGTGCCTCCAGGAATGGACCGGCATCACTTCCTGGGTGATGCTGGGAGTGGTTGTAAGAAATTCCTGAGGAATGGGAATGTGCTCTTCTCTATGTTTATTTTCTACAGACAGAACATAGCATTCTGTGCTTATGAACATTTATGTGAGTTATAATTTTTCATAAGCATCTTATGCAATACACTGTATATTCACATTTATACTGTGCAACCATTGCATGCAGTAATATCTCTTCATACTGTGACACCCTCCTTGAATTTACTGTTTATGTCCTATGCAACCAAATCTCTGTATCTCTGAGCAATTATCATTTTACAAGAAAACATTATTTATATATTTCTCTCAGTATGATGCTATAAGTCATGTGTGTATTACAACATGTGTGCAATTATCCTGTAGACTACAGTTATCCAGTGAAATATGTAAAGTGTAGCCTATATAGTTTGTGGGTATCATTTTCATTTTTATATATTTTATTCAATTTTTTATCATTATTGTTTTATTTGTGTTTATATTTGTCACTCACTGTACTTTCAGTCCTTGAGCTGCTGAAACACGTGAATTTCCCCAATGTGGGATCAATAAAGTTTATCTTATCTTCAGCAAGGTGCAAGATCGTATGGTGCACCTTTACTGAAAGCTTTGTTTCCTTGTTTAAGATTATTGCAATAATAATCCTGATATCTTTGAATTTGTTCCATACAATGAAGAACACAACAATAGTAAAATAACAGCAGATTCTGTAAATACTTTTATTTTCTTATTGATTTACTGCAATTATACTCCTGATGTCCTGGAATATGTTACCAATTATTAATAGATCGATGTCATATACAAAACACAGTGAAACATTTTAAACAGTGTTACATGAATAATAGTAAAGACAATTATATTATGATAAAATGCTAATAAAAACCATGCTTTAAAAACAATGCATTGTGCATTAAACAATATCTCCTACTCTATTATTGATACAAGTTTGTTGAGAGAGTGTTGATAGTGTATCTTTATGTCACTTGTAGTTAATAATCAAGTTGATCTCACCACCAGTTCAAGTTAGGCAGGTTTTATATCACTACTGCAAGAAATATTAAAAATCACTTCATGATCACTAGATGATTTTCCAAGATTAAAGGAAACAAAAATCAGGTATATGTCAATGCTTTCATGAACTGGCTACTACTGGATCACTGTCATGTAACTGGGGGTAAAGGTTTAATAAATAAAGAGAATATATTGAGAAAAGTGATTTGCAAATTCTTCATATTCATTTCTAAAAAACACACACAGTTACACATGACATATGAGTAACATTAAAGTTTATTGAGATGATACACAGTAGTATTTACAGATACTTAACATAACAGGTGGATGATCACACTGCTGATACACTACAAACATTAAAGCCAGTTTGACCAAAATCCTTAAAAATGTACAACCATAAATACAATTCAAAGAAATTAATTTTTAGTGGTTGTTGTATAAATCTCAGACTGGAGCAGGAATCCTCAGAACCTGCAGCAGACGCCACATCCCCTCATGTTAGGACAGCAACCACAGCAAAAGCGACAGCGAGCGGGGCTGCGCTTCTGTCTGCTGCTATACGGCATCTGTGTGAAAGACAAGAGACATGAGCAAGATGTTCATCTCCAGCATCGTCTCTCACTCTGTTTATTTTCTCTCCTGCTCTCAGAGTTATCTGAACGTACCGTCCACGACTCCACTGGTATCTCTTGATATTCATAGTTCACTGGCTCCTCCAGCTCTTGCTCCTGTTAATGAATTTTGTACATTTAGGAACAACATCTTAGTATTTTGACAGAAAACTCACAGCTAATAAGCAAATGAAATGATTGAAGTCAAGTTCTTACTTCCGTAAGTGGGACAGCAGAGCTCTCCTGAAGACGTCCTCCAGCGTCTGTCACAATATGAACCATGAACTATTATTTTCTACAGACAGAACACAGTATTCTGTGCTCATGTAAACTTATGTGAGTTATAATTTTTAATAAGTATCTTATGCAATATACTGTATATTCATATTTATACTGTGCAACCATTGCATGCAGTAATATCTCTTCATACTGTGACACCCTCTTTGAATTTGCTGTGTATGTCCTATGCAACCAAATCTCTGTATCTCTGAGCAATTATCATTTTACAAGAAAACATTATTTATATATTTCTCTCAGTATAATGCTATAAGTTATGTGTGTATTACGACATGTGTGCAATTATCCTGTAGACTACAGTTATCCAGTGAAATATGTAAAGTGTAGCCTATATAGTTTGTGTGTATTGCTTTTATTTTATATAGTTTACTCTATTTATTATTATTATTGTTTTATTTGTGTTTATATTTGTCACTCACTGTACTTTCAGTCCTTGAGCTGCTGTAACACGTGAATTTCCCCAATGTGGGATCAATAAAGTTTATCTTATCTTCAGCAAGGTGCAAGATTGCATGGTGCACCTTTACTGAAAGCTTTGTTTACTTATTTAACATTATTGCAATAATAATTTAACAATAACAATTATTTGATACCAATATATCAATGACAATACAAACACTCATGAATTCTAAACAAAAGTTATAATGACATCATGACACCATTTTTTCCTCTTCACCTAAACATCATAAGAATATCTGATAGTGTAAAACATTTAATCAAACAAAATAAATAAATAAATAAATAAATAAATGAATAAGAAGAAGTCAGTGTGTTCAGTAAACACTGATGAAGTCAGAAGACATGTTACCAATTATTAATAGATCAATGTCATATACACAACACAGTGAAACATTTAAAAAAATGTTACATGACTGATAGTAAAGACAATTATATTATGATAAAGTGCTAATAAAACCATGCTTTAAAAACAAAACTATCAAACAGGCAACTTGAGGTTTCAACAATTTCAGTCTTTTCAGATGCATTGTGCATTAAACAATATCTCCTACTCTATTATTGATACAAGTTTGTTGACCCCAAGAGTGTTGATAGTGTATCTTTATGTCACTTGTAGTTAATAATCAAGTTGATCTCACCACCAGTTCAAGTTAGGCAGGTTTTATATCACTACTGCAAGAAATATTAAAAATCACTTCATGATCACTAGATGATTTTCCAAGATTAAAGGAAACAAAAATCAGGTATATGTCAATGCTTTCATGAACTGGCTACTACTGGATCACTGTCATGTAACTGGGGGTAAAGGTTTAATAAATAAAGAGAATATATTGAGAAAAGTGATTTGCAAATTCTTCATATTCATTTCTAAAAAACACACACAGTTACACATGACATATGAGTAACATTAAAGTTTATTGAGATGATACACAGTAGTATTTACAGATACTTAACATAACAGGTGGATGATCACACTGCTGATACACTACAAACATTAAAGCCAGTTTGACCAAAATCCTTAAACATGTACAACCATAAATACAATTCAAAGTGCATAAATTGTTTTAAAACATTAAAACAGAAGAAATTAATTTTTAGTGGTTGTTGTAGAAATCTCAGACTGGAGCAGGAATCCTCAGAACCTGCAGCAGAGACCACATCCCCACATGTTGGGACAGCAATTACAGCAAATGCGACAGCGAGCGGGGCTGCGCTTCTGTGTCTTGCTATACGGCATCTGTGTGAAAGACAAGAGACATGAGCAAGATGTTCATCTCCAGCATCACCCCTCTCAATTTATTCTCGCTCCTGCTCGGATGATTTCTTCTAGAGAGAGCATCAGAGTATTTTACATTAGAACTGGCCCAAGGTAGCTCAGTTCATTCACTTATCTGAACGTACCTTCCATGTGTCCACTGGTATCTCTTGATATTCATAGTTCACTGGCTCCTCCAGCTCTTGCTCCTGTTAATGAATTTTGTACATTTAGGATCAACATCTTAGTATTTTGACAGAAAACTCACAGTTAATAAGCAAATAAAATGACTGAAGTCAAGTTCTTACTTCAGTAAGTGGGACAGCAGAGCTCTCCTGAAGACAAATAAAGGTGAGCACGACGGCCACTGCAACTGCAACACTGAATGTCTTCATCTTAGGAGGCTTTGACTGGATTCACTTCTTCAGTCCTTTGACTCTTTTGGTGACTGTTGTCGCTTCTTTGAGTTGCTCTCCTGTCTGATGGTTGAATGTGTAAAACATGCTGGTATTTATACTCACTGAGTACACTGTCACCTCATCATCACTGACTGCACTCACGTGCCTCCAGGAATGGACCGGCATCACTTCCTGGGTGATGCTGGGAGTGGTTGTAAGAAATTCCTGAGGAATGGGAATGTGCTCTTCTCTATGTTTATTTTCTACAGACAGAACATAGCATTCTGTGCTTATGAACATTTATGTGAGTTATAATTTTTCATAAGCATCTTATGCAATACACTGTATATTCACATTTATACTGTGCAACCATTGCATGCAGTAATATCTCTTCATACTGTGACACCCTCCTTGAATTTACTGTTTATGTCCTATGCAACCAAATCTCTGTATCTCTGAGCAATTATCATTTTACAAGAAATCATTATTTATATATTTCTCTCAGTATAATGCTATAAGTCATGTGTGTATTACAACATGTGTGCAATTATCCTGTAGACTACAGTTATCCAGTGAAATATGTAAAGTGTAGCCTATATAGTTTGTGGGTATCATTTTCATTTTTATATATTTTATTCCATTTTTTATCATTATTGTTTTATTTGTGTTTATATTTGTCACTCACTGTACTTTCAGTCCTTGAGCTGCTGTAACACGTGAATTTCCCCAATGTGGGATCAATAAAGTTTATCTTATCTTCAGCAAGGTGCAAGATCGTATGGTGCACCTTTACTGAAAGCTTTGTTTACTTATTTAACATTATTGCAATAATAATCCTGATATCTTTGAATTTGTTCCATACAATGAAGAACACACACAATATTAAAATAACAGCAGATTCTGTAAATACTTTTATTTTCTTATTGATTTACTGCAATTATACTCCTGATGTCCTGGAATATGTTACCAATTATTAATAGATCGATGTCATATACAAAACACAGTGAAACATTTTAAACAGTGTTACATGAATAATAGTAAAGACAATTATATTATGATAAAATGCTAATAAAAACCATGCTTTAAAAACAATGCATTGTGCATTAAACAATATCTCCTACTCTATTATTGATACAAGTTTGTTGACCCCAAGAGTGTTGATAGTGTATCTTTATGTCACTTGTAGTTAATAATCAAGTTGATCTCACCACCAGTTCAAGTTAGGCAGGTTTTATATCACTACTGCAAGAAATATTAAAAATCACTTCATGATCACTAGATGATTTTCCAAGATTAAAGGAAACAAAAATCAGGTATATGTCAATGCTTTCATGAACTGGTTTCTACTGGATCACTGTCATGTAACTGGGGGTAAAGGTTTAATAAATAAAGAGAATATATTGAGAAAAGTGATTTGCAAATTCTTCATATTCATTTCTAAAAAACACACACAGTTACACATGACATATGAGTAACATTAAAGTTTATTGAGATGATACACAGTAGTATTTACAGATACTTAACATAACAGGTTGATGATCACACTGCTGATACACTACAAACATTAAAGCCAGTTTGACCAAAATCCTTAAACATGTACAACCATAAATACAATTCACTCACTGTACTTTCAGTCCTTGAGCTGCTGTAACACGTGAATTTCACCAATGTGGGATCAATAAAGTTTATCTTATCTTCAGCAAGGTGCAAGATCGTATGGTGCACCTTTACTGGAAGCTTTATTTACTTATTTAACATTATTGCAATAATAATCCTGATGTCTTTGAATTTGACATCATTGAAATTTTAACTTCCAGACTTTAAAATTCATCTTAAGCCTAAATGATACACAATATGCAAACATGTTATAACATTTCTTGTCTGCTGTAATTTTGTGTTCACCAGGTTTTAGGTGACATCAACTCTTAAACAAAGGTTCTATTTTATGATTTTAGAAAATGTTTAGAAAAATCTGTATAGTCATTTGAACAGAAAACATCTGTTTAAGTCCCTGCACACATGATTTTGTAGGCTACTTGACGCTAAAAAGTCAACATGTGTAATTTTCTGTTGTAGATGTAAATGTTTGCAAAATGCCCAAATTAAGCCTCATTAAACTGAGAACATCAGCTTGTGTGGCCTCTGTGGTTTGTAAAATCCTGCGTGCAGATCAGTGGAGTTTTGATTTAATTCATTTTCATTGTGAATGGTGAAAAACAAACATTACTGCAACATTAACAACACAACTGCAACATTTATTTTTGGATGTGAAAATAAAACTTTTGTAAAGCTACACTATGTGCTTACATGTATGTTGTACTTCAAACAATATATCAGTTCCATGCAATGGAGAACACACATACAATATTAAAATAACAGCAGATTTTGTAAATACTTTTATTTGCTTATTAATTTACTGCAGTTATACTACTGATTTTCCAGATATCCAGATTTTCCAGATGATTTTCCAAGATTAAAGGAAACAAAAATCAGGTATATGTCAGTGCTTTCATGAACTGGCTACTACTGGATCACTGTCATGTAACTGGGGGTAAAGGTTTAATAAATAAAGAGAATATATTGAGAAAAGTGATTTGCAAATTCTTCATATTCATTTCTAAAAAACACACACAGTTACACATGACATATGAGTAACATTAAAGTTTATTGAGATGATACACAGTAGTATTTACAGATACTTAACATAACATGTTGATGATCACACTGCTGATACACTACAAACATTAAAGCCAGTTTGAACAAAATTCTTAAACATGTACAACCATGAATACAATTCAAAGAAATTAATTTTTAGTGGTTGTTGTATAAATCTCAGACTGGAGCAGGAATCCTCAGAACCTGCAGCAGACGCCACATCCCCTCATGTTAGGACAGCAACCACAGCAAAAGCGACAGCGAGCGGGGCTGCGCTTCTGTCTGCTGCTATACGGCATCTGTGTGAAAGACAAGAGACATGAGCAAGATGTTCATCTCCAGCATCGTCTCTCACTCTGTTTATTTTCTCTCCTGCTCTCAGAGTTATCTGAACGTACCGTCCACGACTCCACTGGTATCTCTTGATATTCATAGTTCACTGGCTCCTCCAGCTCTTGCTCCTGTTAATGAATTTTGTACATTTAGGAACAACATCTTAGTATTTTGACAGAAAACTCACAGCTAATAAACAAATGAAATGATTGAAGTCAAGTTCTTACTTCAGTAAGTGGGACAGCAGAGCTCTCCTGAAGACAAATAAAGGTGAGCACGACGGCCACTGCAACTGCAACACTGAATGTCTTCATCTTAGGAGGCTTTGACTGGATTCACTTCTTCAGTCCTTTGACTCTTTTGGTGACTCTTGTCACTTCTTTGAGTTGCTCTCCTGTCTGATGGTTGAATGTGTAAAACATGCTGGTATTTATACTCACTGAGGACACTGTCACCTCATCATCACTGACTGCACCTGCAGTACAGGAGCTGCTTTCAGGCACAGGCTTGCATCACTCTCTGAAAGATGCTGGGAATGAGACTGGGAAATTCATCAGCAATGGTAATTGGGATTTCTCTGTGCTTGTTTGTCAGTCCAACATATCAATCATTAACATTTTAACCTCTTATTGAGGCTACTGTTTTATCATGTGCTTATCAATAGATCAGTGCCATATACACAGCAAACTGAAACATTTTAAACTGTTTTAAATGAATATTGTTAGTAATTATAGGGACAATTTCCAGCAGCTTTACTGAGAATCATGTTTTTGCGTTACATGTGGCATTTATCTGTTATCAAACCCAGAAGTCCAATACAAATAATGCACCCATGATGACAGTCTTTACTGTAGTCTGAACTAAAGTACAGTATTGAGAGCACTTTAAAACAAGGCATGAAGTTGTGTTTGCAGTGCACTATTGTTTGGCTTTACATCTATATAATAAGTAATTTTTTTGTGTTTATCAAATCCATAATCATTAGAGTGGTAACTAGCTTTGCAGACTTACTGGCTAACATTAAGGAAAAACTAATAAAACTGGAGGTCTGACTTCTGTTCCATCAGCACTTCCATCCAGCCACTCTGGTTAAAACATAGTGTTTCTCTTATGAGCATAATTTGGGTTCAATAACAAATGGTATGAAACAAATTTGCAAAGACAGTGCAAGCTGCTGCAGCAGCTGGTAGCTCCCTCAAACTTCACTACTTTTCTCTTTCAGAAATAATATTTAATTAATTAACATTAGTCAATGCTTAATAAGGATTAACTCACAGTTAATTAATCATTAACTAATGTGACTAATAACAGTTTACTAATGGTGCTCATGTTAACTATGGCATTAATTCATACAACAGTTGCATTAACTCAGAGTTAATGTCTAGTAAATCATTACTGATGGTGCTCATGTTAACTATATGTTCATTTAAAACATGCAGAAACTTCTTCATGTGTTCTGTCTGTAGAAAATAATAGTTCATGGTTCATGTTGTGACAGACGCTGGGTCCTGACCCTAGAATCCTAGAATCAGGATTATTATTGCAATAATCTTAAACAAGGAAACAAATCTTCCAGTAAAGGTGCACCATACGATCTTGCACCTTGCTGAAGATAAGATAAACTTTATTGATCCCACATTGGGGAAATTCACGTGTTACAGCAGCTCAAGGACTGAAAGTACAGTGAGTGACAAATATAAACACAAATAAAACAATAATGATAAAAAATGGAATAAAATATATAAAAATGAAAATGATACCCACAAACTATATAGGCTACACTTTACATATTTCACTGGATAACTGTAGTCTACAGGATAATTGCACACATGTTGTAATACACACATGACTTATAGCATCATACTGAGAGAAATATATAAATAATGTTTTCTTGTAAAATGATAATTGCTCAGAGATACAGAGATTTGGTTGCAAAGGAGATAAAAACAGCAAATTCAAGGAGGGTGTCACAGTATGAAGAGATATTACTGCATGCAATGGTTGCACAGTATAAATATGAATATACAGTATATTGCATAAGATGCTTATGAAAAATTATAACTCACATAAATGTTCATAAGCACAGAATGCTATGTTCTGTCTGTAGAAAATAAACATAGAGAAGAGCACATTCCCATTCCTCAGGAATTTCTTACAACCACTCCCAGCATCACCCAGGAAGTGATGCCGGTCCATTCCTGGAGGCACGTGAGTGCAGTCAGTGATGATGAGGTGACAGTGTACTCAGTGAGTATAAATACCAGCATGTTTTACACATTCAACCATCAGACAGGAGAGCAACTCAAGGAAGCGACAACAGTCACCAAAAGAGTCAAAGGACTGAAGAAGTGAATCCAGTCAAAGCCTCCTAAGATGAAGACATTCAGTGTTGCAGTTGCAGTGGCCGTCATGCTCACCTTTATTTGTCTTCAGGAGAGCTCTGCTGTCCCACTTACTGAAGTAAGAACTTGACTTCAATCATTTCATTTGCTTATTAGCTGTGAGTATTCTGTCAAAATACTAAGATATTGATCCTAAATGTACAAAATTCATTAACAGGAGCAAGAGCTGAAGGAGCCAGTGAACTATGAATATCAAGAGATACCAGTGGACACATGGAAGGTACGTTCAGATAACTGAATGAACTGAGCTACCTTGGGCCAGTTCTAATGCAAAATACTCTGATGCTCTCTCTAGAAGAAATCATCCGAGCAGGAGCGAGAATAAATTGAGAGGGGTGATGCTGGAGATGAACATCTTGCTCATGTCTCTTGTCTTTCACACAGATGCCGTATAGCAAGACACAGAAGCGCAGCCCCGCTCGCTGTCGCATTTGCTGTAATTGCTGTCCCAACATGTGGGGATGTGGTCTCTGCTGCAGGTTCTGAGGATTCCTGCTCCAGTCTGAGATTTCTACAACAACCACTAAAAATTAATTTCTTCTGTTTTAATGTTTTAAAACAATTTATGCACTTTGAATTGTATTTATGGTTGTACATGTTTAAGGATTTTGGTCAAACTGGCTTTAATGTTTGTAGTGTATCAGCAGTGTGATCATCCACCTGTTATGTTAAGTATCTGTAAATACTACTGTGTATCATCTCAATAAACTTTAATGTTACTCATATGTCATGTGTAACTGTGTGTGTTTTTTAGAAATGAATATGAAGAATTTGCAAATCACTTTTCTCAATATATTCTCTTTATTTATTAAACCTTTACCCCCAGTTACATGACAGTGATCCAGTAGTAGCCAGTTCATGAAAGCACTGACATATACCTGATTTTTGTTTCCTTTAATCTTGGAAAATCATCTGGAAAATCTGGATATCTGGAAAATCAGTAGTATAACTGCAGTAAATTAATAAGCAAATAAAAGTATTTACAAAATCTGCTGTTATTTTAATATTGTATGTGTGTTCTCCATTGCATGGAACTGATATATTGTTTGAAGTACAACATACATGTAAGCACATAGTGTAGCTTTACAAAAGTTTTATTTTCACATCCAAAAGTAAATGTTGCAGTTGTGTTGTTAATGTTGCAGTAATGTTTGTTTTACACCATTCACAATGAAAATGAATTAAATCAAAACTCCACTGATCTGCACGCAGGATTTTACAAACCACAGAGGCCACACAAGCTGATGTTCTCAGTTTAATGAGGCTTAATTTGGGCATTTTGCAAACATTTACATCTACAACAGAAAATTACACATGTTGACTTTTTAGCGTCAAGTAGCCTACAAAATCATGTGTGCAGGGACTTAAACAGATGTTTTCTGTTCAAATGACTATACAGATTTTTCTAAACATTTTCTAAAATCATAAAATAGAACCTTTGTTTAAGAGTTGATGTCACCTAAAACCTGGTGAACACAAAATTACAGCAGACAAGAAATGTTATAACATGTTTGCATATTGTGTATCATTTAGGCTTAAGATGAATTTTAAAGTCTGGAAGTTAAAATTTCAATGATGTCAAATTCAAAGACATCAGGATTATTATTGCAATAATCTTAAACAAGGAAACAAAGCTTTCAGTAAAGGTGCACCATACGATCTTGCACCTTGCTGAAGATAAGATAAACTTTATTGATCCCACATTGGTGAAATTCACGTGTTACAGCAGCTCAAGGACTGAAAGTACAGTGAGTGACAAATATAAACACAAATAAAACAATAATGATAAAAAATGGAATAAAATATATAAAAATGAAAATGATACCCACAAACTATATAGGCTACACTTTACATATTTCACTGGATAACTGTAGTCTACAGGATAATTGCACACATGTTGTAATACACACATGACTTATAGCATCATACTGAGAGAAATATATAAATAATGTTTTCTTGTAAAATGATAATTGCTCAGAGATACAGAGATTTGGTTGCATAGGACATAAACAGTAAATTCAAGGAGGGTGTCACAGTATGAAGAGATATTACTGCATGCAATGGTTGCACAGTATAAATGTGAATATACAGTGTATTGCATAAGATGCTTATGAAAAATTATAACTCACATAAATGTTCATAAGCACAGAATGCTATGTTCTGTCTGTAGAAAATAAACATAGAGAAGAGCACATTCCCATTCCTCAGGAATTTCTTACAACCACTCCCAGCATCACCCAGGAAGTGATGCCGGCCCATTCCTGGAGGCACGTGAGTGCAGTCAGTGATGATGAGGTGACAGTGTACTCAGTGAGTATAAATACCAGCATGTTTTACACATTCAACCATCAGACAGGAGAGCAACTCAAAGAAGCGACAACAGTCACCAAAAGAGTCAAAGGACTGAAGAAGTGAATCCAGTCAAAGCCTCCTAAGATGAAGACATTCAGTGTTGCAGTTGCAGTGGCCGTCGTGCTCACCTTTATTTGTCTTCAGGAGAGCTCTGCTGTCCCACTTACTGAAGTAAGAACTTCACTTCAATCATTTCATTTGCTTATTAGCTGTGAGTTTTCTGTCAAAATACTAAGATGTTGTTCCTAAATGTACAAAATTCATTAACAGGAGCAAGAGCTGAAGGAGCCAGTGAACTATGAATATCAAGAGATACCAGTGGACACATGGAAGGTACGTTCAGATAAGTGAATGAACTGAGCTACCTTGGGCCAGTTCTAATGCAAAATACTCTGATGCTCTCTCTAGAAGAAATCATCCGAGCAGGAGCGAGAATAAATTGAGAGGGGTGATGCTGGAGATGAACATCTTGCTCATGTCTCTTGTCTTTCACACAGATGCCGTATAGCAAGACACAGAAGCGCAGCCCCGCTCGCTGTCGCATTTGCTGTAATTGCTGTCCCAACATGTGGGGATGTGGTCTCTGCTGCAGGTTCTGAGGATTCCTGCTCCAGTCTGAGATTTCTACAACAACCACTAAAAATTAATTTCTTCTGTTTTAATGTTTTAAAACAATTTATGCACTTTGAATTGTATTTATGGTTGTACATGTTTAAGGATTTTGGTCAAACTGGCTTTAATGTTTGTAGTGTATCAGCAGTGTGATCATCCACCTGTTATGTTAAGTATCTGTAAATACTACTGTGTATCATCTCAATAAACTTTAATGTTACTCATATGTCATGTGTAACTGTGTGTGTTTTTTAGAAATGAATATGAAGAATTTGCAAATCACTTTTCTCAATATATTCTCTTTATTTATTAAACCTTTACCCCCAGTTACATGACAGTGATCCAGTAGTAGCCAGTTCATGAAAGCATTGACATATACCTGATTTTTGTTTCCTTTAATCTTGGAAAATCATCTAGTGATCATGAAGTGATTTTTAATATTTCTTGCAGTAGTGATATAAAACCTGCCTAACTTGAACTGGTGGTGAGATCAACTTGATTATTAACTACAAGTGACATAAAGATACACTATCAACACTCTTGGGGTCAACAAACTTGTATCAATAATAGAGTAGGAGATATTGTTTAATGCACAATGCATCTGGAAAGACTGAAATTGTTGAAACCTCAAGTTGCCTGTTTGATAGTTTTGTTTTTAAAGCATGGTTTTATTAGCACTTTATCATAATATAATTGTCTTTACTATCAGTCATGTAACATTTTTTTAAATGTTTCACTGTGTTGTGTATATGACATTGATCTATTAATAATTGGTAACATGTCTTCTGACTTCATCAGTGTTTACTGAACACACTGACTTTTTCTTATTTATTTATTTATTTATTGATTGATTTTGTTTGATTAAATGTTTTACACTATCAGATATTCTTATGATGTTTAGGTGAAGAGGAAAAAATGGTGTCATGATGTTTTTATAACTTTTGTTTAGAATTCATGAGTGTTTGTATTGTCATTGATATATTGGTGTCAAATTATTGTTATTGTTAAATTATTATTGCAATAATGTTAAATAAGTAAACAAAGCTTTCAGTAAAGGTGCACCATGCAATCTTGCACCTTGCTGAAGATAAGATAAACTTTATTGATCCCACATTGGGGAAATTCACGTGTTACAGCAGCTCAAGGACTGAAAGTACAGTGAGTGACAAATATAAACACAAATAAAACAATAATAATAATAAATAGAGTAAACTATATAAAATAAAAGCAATACACACAAACTATATAGGCTACACTTTACATATTTCACTGGATAACTGTAGTCTACAGGATAATTGCACACATGTTGTAATACACACATGACTTATAGCATCATACTGAGAGAAATATATAAATAATGTTTTCTTGTAAAATGATAATTGCTCAGAGATACAGAGATTTGGTTGCTAAGGCGATAAAAACAGCAAATTCAAGGAGGGTGTCACAGTATGAAGAGATATTACTGCATGCAATGGTTGCACAGTATAAATATGAATATACAGTATATTGCATAAGATACTTATGAAAAATTATAACTCACATAAATGTTCATAAGCACAGAATACTGTGTTCTGTCTGTAGAAAATAACAGTTCATGGTTCATGTTGTGACAGACGCTGGGTCCTGACCCTAGAATCCTACAATCAAACAGAGAGAACAGCACATTCCCATTCCTCAGGAATTTCCAACAGCCATTCCCAGCATCACCCAGGGAGTGATGCCAACCCACCCCAAGTGAGTGCAGTCAGTGATGATGAGGTGACAGTGTCCTCAGTGAGTATAAATACCAGCATGTTTTACACATTCAACCATCAGACAGGAGAGCAACTCAAAGAAGCGACAACAGTCACCAAAAGAGTCAAAGGACTGAAGAAGTGAATCCAGTCAAAGCCTCCTAAGATGAAGACATTCAGTGTTGCAGTTGCAGTGGCCATCGTGCTCACCTTTATTTGTCTTCAGGAGAGCTCTGCTGTCCCACTTACTGAAGTAAGAACTTGACTTCAATCATTTCATTTGCTTATTAGCTGTGAGTTTTCTGTCAAAATACTAAGATGTTGTTCCTAAATGTACAAAATTCATTAACAGGAGCAAGAGCTGGAGGAGCCAGTGAACTATGAATATCAAGAGATACCAGTGGAGTCGTGGACGGTACGTTCAGATAACTCTGAGAGCAGGAGAGAAAATAAACAGAGTGAGAGACGATGCTGGAGATGAACATCTTGCTCATGTCTCTTGTCTTTCACACAGATGCCGTATAGCAGCAGACAGAAGCGCAGCCCCGCTCGCTGTCGCTTTTGCTGTGGTTGCTGTCCTAACATGAGGGGATGTGGTGTCTGCTGCAGGTTCTGAGGATTCATAAATATCCAGGGATGTTAGTGAATTTGGTTCATGTGTGCTCCCTGATGTGACTGCAAACATTATGCCAAATATCTGCATATATACTGCCTATCATCACAATAAACTTCAGTTTTACAAACATGAAAAGTGTCAACATGTTTAATATTGTCTTTTTCTTATAATAATCTGGTGCCAATTGTGAGAGTTAACTTTTCCACATCAAATGCTCCAACTGGTTTAGCATTTATGTCACACAAACCACAATACCAAGTTATAAGGGACAAGCCTGATCAACCAAGACACACAGACACTGATTGTACTTATTTTACAGAAAAAAAGAGTTGGCTAATTTTTTACTCCAGTACCTTTAGTTACATAACAGTGATTCAATAATAGCCAACACACACAGTGATACAAAACCTACATAACATTTATTGGTGATAAAGTCAAAGTGATATTTATCTACAATAGCCTTTAGTCTTAAATATACAGTGTCAACACACGCACACACACACAAAATGTACCTACAAGTTTTAAAGTGACAAGTCAGTGAAACATGTCAATGCACTGCACCTTTTTATAAACATATTTTTTGACAAATGATACAGCTGTGTTGTTTTTCAGCAACATGGAATGGAAACATCACTGCACATTACACTTTTCAATATAGAGGCAGCTGCCCTTAGATCATCTTTCCAGACAAAATAAAGACAAAACACTAAAACACACTTTAAAATCCAAGTCCAAATGCAGTAACTGACAACTCTTCTTTTGCTGGCACTCTTGATATCCTGTATTGAAGGAAGTCAATTGACCTTTGACCTTTGGATGTAAAAAGTAATCATCTCATCGTTTTATCCAATTAAATATTTGTGTCAAAATTAGTGCATGAAGTTCTGAGTTATGACCAAAAAAGTGAGGTGAGGTCACCATGACCTTTGACCTTTGACCACCAAACTTTAATCAGTGAACATTTGTGTCATGTTTGAAGGAATTCCCTCAAAGTGTTCTTGAGACATTACATTTAGAATGGGATAACCTGAAAACATAATGCCCCCAGCTATATAAACATAAAGACATGAAAGTCATTATAAAGGGGGTTGTCAAGGTTTTTCAAGAATTCTTAATTAAAGTCATGAATGTGCACCAAAGACAATTAGGCTTATTTTTCCTGTAGTATTTGAGATTAGCTCCCTATTATCCCTCCCGATTTAGACCTCACTCTAAAGAACATTCAGTACGAGCTCAGGTAGGGTGGGTGCGGGTCTTGAAAAACCCGCCAAGCATATGGATTTACAATATCTTAAAGTCCCCCTCTACTCAAAAATGTGTTTTTCTTGTTATTCCTACAGTTGGATGTTTGAGTTTCACTGTGCAGAATGATATATGTGCAGAGTCTGACACTTGAAGGCTGCTTTAACAGTCATCTGTTATGATGATTTGTGACATCACCAGTGGTTTAGAAGCTGGTTATGGTTCAATATTCACAGTACACAAGTGTGATGTGGAAGTGGTTCACAGGTTATTAAATCACTTTCTTTTGGACCCACTAAACTCATCCAGACATTTTTATAATCTTTTATTCTTGTGTGGGTCAGGGGTTTTTAAGACCTGCACCAACAATACCCAAACTTGAACCGTCTGTTCTTAAGAAAGTGCGAAAAGAGACTTTTCAGATTTTTCATTTGCAGGAAACTTTGTATTACATTTGTAGTAGGCAACTGCTATTATGTTTTTGGGGAATGTATTATGTTTGTGGGATTATTAGATTAAAAACTGCAGATTTGTATTATGTTAGTGGTTCATTAAGTTTGTGTGCTGTTATTACATTGGTGGGTGTTACAGGGCTCTCTATCAGTCCTCTGTACAAATTTACTGGAATCATACATTGTATTGTGATAACTTCCAGTTTCCCAAAAGAGTACACTTAATATCTTTTATTAAATTAAAAAGTAATCAACAACTGCTTCAGTTTGAAATCTTATTTCAGTTCAGGACAATGTATGTGAAGGTCATGTAAATGTTGGTGGAACTTTAGAAATCTCCCCTGGTTGCATCTGGCAGCTGTGGTGGCACTGCAGTACTTTCTGTTGCCTGGTGGGGGTCTGCACTCAAATGACTGCACTTCTCCAGTCAAAGAAGGGATTTTGGTTATTGCACAATGTATCTGGAAAGACTGAACTTGCTGAGGATTCACATGATCCCTAATCCATGATACCTGATCCTTTATATGCCAGGACGTCAGTAACACTATTGCGGAAAACCTTTACTTGTAAAGACTGCTGGATAGACAAAGTAAACACATGCACTATGATGAACCTGTACTTCTGAGAAAACCAATAACACTTAAAAATGGTAATGACTGACATGTGGATTAGAAAAACAAACATGGAGAATTCCCAATCACAATGCTCAGGAATTTCCCATTCTCAGAAAGTGATGCAAGCCTGTGCCAAAAAAACATCTGCTATACTGTAGGTACTGTCCATAATGAAGAAACAGTGGTTCAAGCGAGCATAAATACCAGCACATTTGGAAACTCAACCATCAGACAGGAGGAGACTCAAGTCAAGAACTGACAAGTCACCAAAGGACTGAAGAAGTGAATCTGGCAGTAGTGGTAGAAACTCTGCTTTTCAGTTTTGATGAAGGCAACTTGATTATCATCTGCGATAACATCTACTCCCTGCATTTAGATACACTAACATGCTTAGGTTCAACAAAATTATATCAACAAATGAGTGAAGCTCAAAATGCACAAAATATTTGGAAAGACATCAGTATCTGAAAATTCAAATGTTCCCTAAAATAAATGATAATTTTTTTATATTAGGTCTGTAGTTTTGTATTTACAGAATCTGCTGTTATTTTAAGTGTTGCGTGTGTTCTTCATTGTATGGAACTTGTTTGAAGTACAAATTTCACATAAACCCACACCTAGTTAACATTTTTGGTGGAGAATCTGTTTTGCAAAATTGTTTTTACCACACACAAAACAATATAGCTGCGTTGTCAGCGTTGCAGTTGTAATGTTAATTGTAAACCATTCACACTGAAAATGAATTAAATTAAAACTCTACTGATCTGCATGCAGGATTTTACCAACCACTGAGGCCACACAAGGTGTTGTTCTCAGTTTAATGGGGGCTAATTTGGGCATTTTGTAAACTAGTGCAGATTACATCTACAACAGAAATGACACAACCTGGGTTATTAGTTATAAGTAGGCTACTAAATAATGTGTGCAGGGACTTAAATGGAAATTTCTGCTGTTTAAATGACTACACAGGCTAAATTGTGTGTGAAGCCAGTTTTAATAAGGTAGTGGCAGTAATTAGCCACAGTTCAAAATAAAATCCACAATCACACACATTTGCAAAAACAGAACATATTCTGTGATTACTGTTATTAATTAGCACGCTAACTGCAGTGCAAGAAAACCACAGCAGGTTACAAGTTAAATGTAGTGAAGCTGTAGGAAGCTGCAGCTACAACTGGCAGTGAACTAGTTAACTAATAAACTGGTAAGATATTTGTCTTAAACCAAATTTACCGCTCTGAGTGTTCTTTATGCTATGTCTGATTTTAAGGTTATTTCTGTATTTTGCATAAATTTGTCTAAACGCAAGCTCATTCATCAGATGAGTCGGGGTGTGACGCAAGCTTTGAGCCACCACGAGCAATAACAAAAATCACTTACTGTACATTTTCACTTCTTCTGTTGTTTACTGATACCTTTGGGATGTGTGACTACTTCATGTGACCAAGTGCCAACAAACGGCACCATAAATGTTTTCATATGCATTTGAATGTACCCAGTATTTTTTCTATTATCATTATTATTACTATTATTATTATAATTATGTTCAACTTAAACACATGATAAGTTAACACAACTTGATAAAACTAAGTTGCTTTACTTAATTTTTTCAAGGCAATCGTTTTCCTCACATCTTTAAAGTAAACATTACTTGTTAGAATTTACAGTGTAATAATCACCAAACTTCTGTTTGAACCATAACACATCATGTGCAGTCAGAGTCAGAGTTTCCTCTCTGGGGAATCAATGAAGGCCCCAAATCTTTGTTTAATCTTTGTTTGTTTGTTTGTTTGTTTGTTTGTTTGTTTGTTTATGGCATTTATTTTCAATTGTAACTGCTCTTGCAAAAGATATAACTATGTAATTATAAAATAGGTTGTATAGCGAGATTTTAATGTAGTTCCCGCTTAACTACCCATAAAAAACTAACAAACAAAAAAAAAAAAGAAATTGGAAATTGTGCACCTCCAGATATTGTTCTACCAAAGAAAAAAAAAAGAAAAAAAAATCCCACTTGCCTACTTTTTTTGGCCCTTAACATTTTTCAAGAAACTTCATGCAAATATTAAGACATCCAGCTCAACCAAGACATTTCTGCTGTCATTCAGAGTTTTGATAACATTCATACTTCCCAGAATATTAAATGTTTTCATGATTTTATGATTCAAAGTAAATGAAGGAATGTTCAAAACTGACATATTTTCACAGCTTTTTTCAATTCTTGACTACTCATTCATACTCATTATTCAGTATCAACACAGTTAATCATCAGCTATTCAACACATTAAAATATTCCACATCACCCCTACATTATTGGCATTATTAAACTTTTAAAGTCAGCAATGCAGTTTAGCATCAGCCTTCTAACGGTGAGAATTAACCCCTGCAGCTTCTTCAGAAATTATCCTCCCTGATAACAGAAACTGGTTTTGTTTTGATATTATGATTTCTTTGACAGTTTACTTTATTATAATATCATTGTCTTTACCATCATTCATGTTGCACTGTGTCGTGCATACAGCATTGCTCTATTGATAAATGGTAGTAATGTTTTCCAGGAAAGCAGGAATACTATTGCACTATTGCTGATGATTAAAGTTTGAAGAAAACAAAAGAGGAAAAGTGATTTGATTTAACTTTTGTATATTACAACAGTTCTTCATTATAAGTGAAATACTGTTGAAAGTACAGAAAAGGTAGCATTATACACTGTGGTATAACTGTACTGTTGAGCAAACCAATAAGAGGTAAAAATGTTATGACTGATATGTGGAACAGACAAACAAAAACAGAATTCCCAGTTCCCATTGCTGAGGAATTTCCCATTCTCCTTCCCAGCATCCCTCAGACAGTGATGTAAGCCTGTCCCTGAAAGCAGCTCCTGTACAGTAAGTGCTGCCCGCGATGTAGCAACAGTGTCCTCAGTGAGTATAAATACCAGCATGTTTTACACATTCAACCATCAGACAGGAGAGCAACTCAAAGAAGTGACAAGAGTCACCAAAAGAGTCAAAGGACTGAAGAAGTGAATCCAGTCAAACCCTCCTAAGATGAAGACATTCAGTGTTGCAGTTGCAGTGGCCATCGTGCTCACCTTTATTTGTCTTCAGGAGAGCTCTGCTGTCCCACTTACTGAAGTAAGAACTTGACTTCAGTCATTTAATTTGCTTATTAGCTGTGAGTATTCTGTCAAAATAAGATATTGATCCTAAATGTACAAAATTCATTAACAGGAGCAAGAGCTGGAGGAGCCAGTGAACTATGAATATCAAGAGATACCAGTAGAGACATGGACGGTACGTTCAGATAACTGAATGAATGAGGTGAAATACCATGATGCTGCTGGAGATGAACATCTTGCTCAAGTCTCTTGTCTTTCACACAGATGCTGTATAGCAGCAGACAGAAGCGCAGCCCCGCTCGCTGTCGCTTTTGCTGTGGTTGCTGTCCTAACATGAGGGGATGTGGCGTCTGCTGCAGGTTCTGAGGATTCCTGCTCCAGTCTGAGATTTTCACAACAACCATTTAATATTAGCTTGCTCTGTTTCATGTCTTTAACTACTTTGAATTGCATTTATGGTTGTGCACTTTTTGGGATTTGGTCATGCCTGGGTTACTGCGTGCTCAGTGGCGTGACTACATCATCTACATGTTATGCTAAGTATCTGCAAATATCATTACAATAAAAGTTCATGTTACTAAGATATCATGTGTAACAGTGTTGTTCTATCAATTAATATGAACAGTTGGCATATCGCTGTTCTCAATGTATTCTCTACATATATTTGTCCAATACCCTCGGTTACATAATAGTGATTCAAAAATTAAGTGGTTTTCCATTTTTCTTGCAGTAGTGATATAAAATCTGCTTGACATTTATTGGTGATGAGGTCAACTCGATCATTATTTACAATTGTCTCTAGTCTGTGCACAAATATAAACTACTATCATGCTTAGAGGCAGCAAAATTGTATCAATAGATGAGCAAAGAAGGGGATGTTGGTGACTACATAATATGCTTAAACAGATTGAAATTCAAATGGCCCATTAAATGACTGATAGTTTTGTTTTTATCGTTTCAGTGTGTTGTGTATATGGCATTGATCTATTAATAATTAACAATTACGTAACTTAAGTATTGCTTTAAGTACAGAATAGACATGAGCACAGACCTGCATTTTTGGTGGAAAAAATGTATTCTCACATATGAAAAAAAATGATGCAGTTGGTTTGATAATGTACACCATTCACAATGAAAATTTTAAATTAAAACACCACCGACCTGCATTCAGGATTTTACCAACTGCTGAGGCCACACAAGGTGATGTTCTTAGTTCAATGGGGGCACTTAGCAAACAAGTAGAGTTGACATGTGCAACAATTTAATTACACAACCTGGCTTTTTGGTGCCAAGTAGGCTTCTAAATCATGTGTGCAGGGACATGAAGTGATATTTCTTCTGTTCAAATGACAACACAGAAAACTTTTTTGTTTGAAAATATAAACTTTGTTTATGAGTTAATGTCACCCAAAACCAGGAAAATAACAAATTATGGAAGATGAGAAATGTCATATTTACATGTTAGTGTGTTTGCATATTGTGTATCATTTAGACTTAAGGTGTTTTTTATGTTTGGAAGCTCAAACTTCAAATGTGTTGACTGATGGAAGTCTGAATTAAAGAAATGTAGCTAAGTATAAGGACGCTAACTAGCCTAACTGTTTTACACACATTTGCAAAAAACATACTCTTTTATGGACATCACTAACTAGCATGCTAACTGCAGTGCAAGCTAACTGTAGTGAGGTACAGTAGCAAGCTGGTATCAGAGTATAAAACTATTACTAGCAAAGTTATGCCAACCTGGATAACTCAGTTTTGGTCTTGGTGCTCAGTATGTTGATGGCAACTGAGTCTGTTTCTTTTGGGGAAAAAATTTAAATCCACAATCAAAAGAGTAGTTACTAGCTTAGCAGGGCTAATGGCAAATATTAAGTAAAAACCAGCTGACCAGTTTGGGTAAAACTACAGGTTTGACTTCTGTTTCATCAGTCTGTTCATTCAACCAGTCCAGTAAAAACACAGTGTTTCCCTTGTGGCTATAATTTGGGTTTGATAACAAATTAAATACCAGGCACGAGGAACAAAATGATTAACTAAACATTAATGGACTTTTCTCAAATAAAATGATGTGATCAACATGTTTGGATAAAGAAATGGTTAAAACTGTTCCTTTAAGGAATGGTGGAAGTGATGCTCTCTGTCACTTGAACAAAAGAGATGGGTTATCAGTCGTATGTTCGAACAGACCATTGACAACCATTCATGCTACTGTTTGTTGAGATGATATGACAGATTTTGGTTTGGCCTCTAACTTTATCAGTGTCAACTGCACATATACTTCATTTTTCCTTTTTGTTGTTTGACTAAGTTTTTTTTACACAATCAGACTTATGATTTTGAAGTATAAAGGGAAAAAAATCAGTCACGTGGTATTTTTTTGATGATTCAGACAACCCTGGGTTACACCAAAATGGCACGGATAAAATGGTCCACTTTGGACTAACTGTGCATTAGGTCTTGTTTTAATATACCTGAAGATAGGGTAATGGTCACAAGGCATTTTTGACTCCTTTAACACAAGTGGAATTGTTTCAGGTTGGTGTAGTTAATTGTCTGTAGCTGCAGCTGCTCTGACTTACCACCTCAAAAGACAACATTTTGCTTGCACCTATGTTAGCTGTTAAAATTTATTTTGTACAACCGCTAAATATGACTGCTATTTAATCAAGAAAGCCTCTTTTTTTATATTCAGTAGTTACTGTATTCTGTATATTATCTACCCACTGACTATATTAGTCTCATTATACTCATTTTGTTGAATGGTTTAAGTTTTCTATCACTCATTACATTTTAAGATTGAAATTTGAGCTTGCCTCTAAGAGTTGTACATGCAAAATGTTTGTGTTAAAGACTGTTTGTGATCATTACCCTCCCTTCAGGTGTGTTAAAACAAGACTTAATGCATCATTTACAGTTGGTATCATTTAGCTATTGTCCTTGTCTCCAGGAGAAGACCTTGGGCAGACACTTAAGTAAGCAGAGGGGCGCAGAGGAAAATATGACATACATACACAACAAGTGATCCATGAGAAACGAGTGATATAACAGCAATAAGATATAAGTGCAGTGGAGGTTACTTGTGCAAACACTCTGCACCAGTATTTGCTTCCTTTAAAATTTGAGGCTCCAAAGTTGCCTCAATACAGCCTTTATTTTGACAGCTGCAGGACCATCACACATAGTGACACACTTCATTTAACCATGTCTGTGTGCATCAGACTTATCCGTTATAACTTGTTAGTTTATATGTCTTGTTATTCGTTTATATGTGACATAAATGCTGAACCAGGAGATACATTTGACGCAGTTAACAGAAACGTTAACCCTTGCAATTGACACCAGATTATTATGAGATGAAAACATTGTCAAAAGAACAGGTTTACACATTAAATACTGGTAAAACTGAAGTTTATTCTTGTATCTCTCGACATTAAGCATAGTGTGTGGATGGCACAGTCATATCACTGAGCACACATGAACTTAAGCATGAACAAATCCAATAACAACCTCAGATATTTACAACCACAAGTACTAAAATTGTTTTAAGACAATAAAGCTTAATGAATCAAATTCAGTGGTTGTTGTGACAATCCCAGGGTGGTGCAGGAATCCTCAGAACGTGCAGCAGACACCACATCCTTGCATGTCAGGACAGCAACCACAGCAAAAGCGACAGCGAGCGGGGCTGCGCTTCTGTCTGCTGCTATACGGCATCTGTGTGAAAGACAAGAGACATGAGCAAGATGTTCATCTCCAGCATCGTCTCTCACTCTGTTTATTTTCTCTCCTGCTCTCAGAGTTATCTGAACGTACCGTCCACGACTCCACTGGTATCTCTTGATATTCATAGTTCATTGGCTCCTCCAGCTCTTGCTCCTGTTAATGAATTTCGTACATTTAGAACAACATCTTAGTATTTTGACAGAAAACTCACAGCTAATAAGCAATTGAAATGATTGAAGTCAAGTTCTTACTTCAGTAAGTGGGACAGCAGAGCTCTCCTGAAGACAAATAAAGGTGAGCACGACGGCCACTGCAACTGCAACACTGAATGTCTTCATCTTAGGAGGGTTTGACTGGATTCACTTCTTCAGTCCTTTGACTCTTATAGTGACTCTTGCCAGCTTTTCTGAGCCAGTTCTGTCTGATGGCTGATTTTGCAGACAGCGCTGGTATTTATACTTAATTTGGCCATTGTTGCCTCACCACTGGCAGAATTGACCTGCTTCCAGGAATTGGCTTTGGATCACCCCCCAAATGATGCTGGGAACAGGACTGGGACATTTAATTTGTATTACCTCAGCTGTTTAAAATTGCAATGCATAGCAATAGCAAAAAATCCCCTGTTTCACTCTATTTGATAATCCTGCTGACCATGTACTCGCTGCAGGTGACCACAAATAGCTCCAAATCTGTTGGAAGCAGCCTATGTTTTGTAAGATGAACATGGAGCATGACCTTATAACTCAAACATTCTTTAATCAGGCACAGTTTGTCCAGTCATGATAACCATGTCATGTTTGCTTACTTTAATACTGACCTTTAATACCTTATTAAAAAAAAAAGCCCATGAAACAGTAAGGACATCTTAATTTCTTGAGACATAGAATGCTGCTGAATACTCAAAGTCTAAAAGTCTGTTTTTTGAATGCGATGATACCTAGTAGCTTTTTTAAAACCAGAAAACAAATGTGGAAACAAATCTCTACATTGTAAAAAAAAATCAAGGAATTTAGTGGATCAGTCAATCTTCTCTCATTAACTTAAAACAAATATACAAGTTGTTTTCAAGTTGAAGAAACTGGGATTCTAGTATTTATTTCTAGAACTCATCACAACTTAAACCTGAGTTCTTCTAACTTGAAGTTGAGATGATGAGTTGAATGAACTGAACTGTGCTGTACAGAGTTCATCCAAGTCATTAATTAAGTCTCTATGATCAGTACATTAGCAGACTTCCCACCATGCATTGTTTGAGAGACAGAACTATCTTGGGATACTTCTTTTTAGAGCTTGAAAAAAAAAAAAAAAAAAAAAAAACGTATATGATAAAAACTTGCATGCTGTTTATCTATAATACACTTTAGCATAAGTCATGGTTGTTGTTTTTTTTAAAATAATGAAAACCCTGCGAATGATGATGAAGGTTAGTATTGAATTGTCTCCTTACCTCCTTATACTTAAAATCTAACAAATTTTAGCTCTTGTGTGAGATGAAGAACCGACTTTTAAAACTGAGAAAATGTAAGAAGAAAACTCTGTCTGACTGAAGAGTATTGTTTTCTCAGTTGCAACTGAATTATTATCAAGTCAGTTTGAGAAGAAAAGTATTTGTTTTGAATCATTACTTGAAAACCCTGACTTGTCTTTTCAAATTAAGTCAACTTAAAATATTAAGGCAACCTGGAAACTTTTAACTGTTCAAGTTAAAACAAATTGTTTATTTTTACAGTGTACAAATTGGGGAATGATTTAATAAAACACTTTATTTGGTTGCCTTCATATTTCTCCCCTTCAGGTCAGTGTTGGGTCTGGGCCTGTAACAGCTTTGGATTTGGACACTTTGGTTTTCCACTCTTTGACTCTGAGGAACTTGTCAAGTCCTGTCAAGACGCACAGTGGACTGTAATTGAGCGGCAAGTTCAAGTCCTTTCACTAATTCTGGGTTGGACCCAGAGGTCAGAATTTGGACTTGGCCACATCAGAACAATCACATTTTTGTTTTGGGTTCCCTGCCGGAGAACTGACCTCTTCAAAAGTTGAAACTTGCGAGTTTTCCTCCAAGTCTTTGAATTTCCTTGCATTAATTTTAACCTAATTTTAAGCTTCAACTGAGGGGGGCACTCCTTTTGATGTACAGTGTTTGGGCTATACCAAACTTAAAATAAATAAATATGTGATTTTCTTCACAGCAGTAAAACTGACATTGGTGAATCACTGTGCAGCAGGAGATTATGTGTAAAGACACAATACAAAGTTTGCCATCAGCCTCTTTGTGGCCTCTTCTACAGATAGAGATTTAAATCTCTTTTAGTTTATTAATGACCCTACTGTGCTCTGAGGGATAGTCAGTGCTCTTATATTTTTCTTAGGCTCTATCACATTTTGGATCAGTTTGAAAGGTTTCATTGTCTTCATCATGACTAGCTTGTTACAGGATTACACATATATGATCTACACTAAATTTATTTTGCAACTTCTGCCGGTGAAGCTTTAGGTCTGTCTGTTAGGTCTTTATAAGACAAACACTTTCAGTCCAACCATTTAATGTTTTACATTTGCATGTATTGTTGGCAAATAGATTTTTTTTTTAGTTTACATCAAAGTTTTTTTTTTCTCTGTTGATCTGTGTTAAAGTCCACTATGTTTCAACTTGTTTTGCTTGTCTGATTTTTGAAAGTTTCTGTTGGCAAACTCAAAGTTCAGAGATTCACCTCTTCTGACAACTCCCTCCCCTGGTCTCAGCCATTGACCACGTCCATATCTGTCTCATCCCTCTTTCCACCTCATTTCAGTTCCAACCAGATAGAGCTGAAGTCAAACAAAATAAAATCAAAGCAAATACAGCTCTCACTGCAGTATAAAATTCCACAAAAAGCAACATGAAATAAAAAAAAAACATCCATCCACCCCGCTGCTCTCTTTATTTAGTTGGCTTCAAATGAGGCGTAACATTTTCTCTTGACTGTCCCTCCATATTACGTTATTTCAACATCACTTCAGCCTGTGGGAACAGCCATATTAGCAACAGCATGCTTACACCAAATTCAACAGGATCCTGCAAAATAAACACTAAAACAATATATAACATGGCAAAAAATTGCAGATTTCAAGTTTGAAGCTGGTACAGATTTGTCATTTGGCTTGCACTGCTATTGGCCGACACTTGTTGACAAAGCAGTCCAGCTGAGTACAGAACATTTTATCCACTCAGGTCTAAAGATTCAGCAGTTTGTGCTCGTATGTTGACATGATGTCAATTATTTTGGAGCCGAGTAAAGGTTCAGTAAAGCCTATCACTGAACACGTCTGCATATGTCCCTCCTATAATGGATTAAGAAGTGATTTTCCTCCTCTCCTCTCTTTATGAAAGTAACATCAGTGACTGTTCCAGCAATGAGACGGACAAGAGCGTATTGATCAGCCAATCGACCAGACAGTGTCACCCCAACTACCAACTGTATATTCAGTGACTCAGCTCAACTTGAATGACAGCCTAATTTCCATCAAAACCAGGCCATGGCAGAAACATTTTGCCACTACTGATCTGCATGTCTGTGTGAAAATAAACAGGACTGATTGTGGCCTCTGACCATCAACAGCTCATGACAGCGGCAGCGTTGTCCAAAACTTAATGTCACTTTCATGTGGAGTTCAGGTTAGTGGGTTGCTGCATTTTGAAATTGTGTTTGTTTTGCGACCCACTTTTCCGCTGGCAGCAAAGACACTCAGGAAACACCATTAGAGAAAATGCATTGGTATGGCAGCAGAGCAGACGTTTAATCCGCTGTTCCTAGTTTGCTTCCATTAAGTGTTTCCCTCCCTTTTTCGTCTCTCCATACATGGCAGTCAGTGCCACAGTCATGAGTAGTGAGACGTTTTGACACAATACTGGGAACTTTGCCAAAGCATGTGTAACACAGGAAGAAAATCCAATGGGAGACCATTGTAATTACTCCAATAAATGTTTTCACTTGGATGTATTCGAAACAAAGCGGGGCTTATTACAGCACGCATGGGTTTTATTGTGAGAGCTTGTAAGCGGATGATGTCTTCTGCACGGAGTCAAAGGCCACCGCTTTTCTGTGGTAATGAAACAATTTAACAGGAGCTTTTGCACTAACAAAACCTGTGCTTTGCTACTGTGCACGCCAAAGAAATGAAACCTCTACTCTATTTCCTAATATGAGGATGTAATAAATGCATCAGTGGATTTTGCTTTAATTGAACTTCTTTTTATCCTTTTCCACCGATCCTGATAAAAGATATAAATAACAGCACCACTGCAAAGGCATGCTGGTTTTAATTAAGTAACATGGATGCTTATGACTTTCAATAAAATGGCGGCATAGCACTGATGCTTGGTAGAAACCTCAATGAAACCTGTGCAGTAAGGCTGTTTAAAGAGGATTATAGAGCTTCCGAAACGGTTCTCTGTCCTTAATACAGTACAGTAGACTGTCATGCTCATTACTGTGCAGGCGTCAGGGCCAGTAAGGTCACATTCATGCCCACAACAACATTTTGTAACCTGTAATATCACCAGTTCATAGATGCAGACACTCACAATCTTTAGCTTTAACGGGCTGGGGCCGCTGATAAGGGCCCTAAAGTCTCCTGCGATAGATGTGGCTTTCCAGAGGGTGTCCGGGGGGGCTCAAGGGGGCAGAAAGAGGGTCAGGAACATTCACGACTGGGTGTTGGCTGGCCCAAATTGCTGCCACATGAATGGACTTGTGATTAAAGAAATACAGTCACGGAGGTGTAGAAGACGGTTTCTGCACTCGTAGAAATAAAACTGCAAACTAGAACCATATAGAGTTCTTCAGCTTGTCCCCATAGGAGAATCCCTTTTTGGTTTCCAGAAGAACCTTTTATAAAGGTTCCACCTGGAACTCTTTCAGAGGGTTCTTGAACCCAACATAAAAGTTTAATTTTAATGTATAACCTACCCAGAGGTTTCTACCCAGAACCCACTTGTGGGATTCTATTTAGAACTTTTCCACCTTTTAAGGGTGCTAGTGAGAACCCACCTAGGGTATTCTATGAACAGTCCTCTTATATTCCAAAGGATTATCCCTCTTTTCTTGGGAGGGTTCTACAAAGAACTATATATTGTATTCTACAGATGAACCCATCAAAGGTATCAAAAAACGTTTCTCCTAGAGTCTTTCCAGGGTTCTACAAAGAACCACAGTATTCTACACACAAACCCACCCAGGAGGTTCTACCAAGAACCCATCAATCCAAGGGTTTCATGTAAAACCCAAACACTGGGATATGAAATTACATATTATAAGGGTTTCACCTACAACCCTTTTCTCTTTTCTGGGTTCTATTCTACAGATGAGGCAAAAAAAAAATCATCATCAGTCATTTGAATAATCTTTGTTACAGTTACTAATTTTATTACCATGATTTCAACAAACCCAGAGGAACATTTTCTTCCAAAAAGGGTTCTTTAGGTGAAGAACCTTAATCCTACAAACAACCATTGACTGTTTCTCCAACGTAACCTTGGTCTTTTTGGGACACTTTTGGGACCCTTATTTCTAAGAGGGTATGTAATCCGGATAGGTAGGAACACTGAGTAAAACAGTAAACAGGGAGTAAACATAGCTACGTGAAGTGGGTTGACTGGGTGTACAATATGGCATCGATGAGTGATATGAGAGGCCGTTTGCACTGTGGTCGCCATGTGGTGAAGCCTACAAAGCATCCAGTCAAAGAGCTTCCATCGGCCTCTAATTTGCTGTGTCCTGTGTTAGTTAATTAAGCCACAAGATAGCCGGTCAGACTGGAGCGTTTCTTTTTTGTTTTTTGCTTCCTGGGAGGCGATATATTTAGCCGTCTCGTGTGGCCCTGCGGGGTGGTTGTTTTGAGGTGACAGAGCTGTCTGTTGCGGCCTGCTCGGTCGCAGCCTGTCACGCCTGTAAAAATGTTTGTGAAGTGAAAAACCCAGAGAGCTGTGGTCTCGTGCCAAAAAAGGGTCTTCGCTCACACTAATGACAGAGCAACACATAGGTTCCACTCAAGTGACAGTTGTGCGGATGCCGTGAAGTCGCTCAGTCTTCGCCTCCGGGCAGTAAACAAGCTTCTTTTCATTCTTTTATCGAGCGTTGCAGCAGAAAGTAAACATGTTCAGAGGGGGGCAAACATATTTGTGTCGTACCCATCTTCTCTCATGTCATTAAAAGCATACCTAGACTACAATTAGCATGGAATCTTAATTTGCCTGGAAAGTTAATTAATCCATATAACTTTCAAGGCAGCCTCGTAAAGACCTACACTCATATGGCTGTAATACGTTATTGGAGACATTTGCAATGGAAATGCTTAGTCTTCCAGCCACCCAGGAGTATTTAGTAAGCAAAATGGCCTTTTCAACACCGCATCTCGTCCCCTTTTCAAATTCTTAACACCCACCACTTATTCCAAGCAGGCGGTCAAAATGAGGCACACTGGAAATCACTCCTGTTTTATCCATGTCGCTTTACACCCAGCTTTTATAACGTAACGTGGCAAGCATTACACGATGAGGGACTAATGATATATTTTCTCAGCTGGAACGTGGGAATTGCACCGCGGACCCAAAACAGTGTAGAGTCTCAGTAAATTAGTGTGTGCCGTTAAGTGAAAAGTGAACAGCTTGCCAGGGCTGTGCTGGCTTGGGACTCGCAGGGAGCCCGCTATACCGCACAGTGGGAGGGAGGGCCACGGGAGATGTTGAACCTATGGGGAAAGGAAGCCCACTGTCAGCGAGAAGTCAGCGAGAGTGTCTGAAAACCCAGACTTCACCCTCTGACAGCTCGGAAATATCCATTTTAATAAGGGGGAAAAGTGGATTTGGCCAGACATCTTCGTTCCTCCCATGGAAACTCATCTGTCCTGGTGTGAGGCGACACCCTCAGTGACTTCTAACTAGAGGGTTGAGCGTAGCAGACTGCTGCGGACCACTGGCCCCACAGAATGTATCCGCAATTTGGTCCTCTGGTTTCTTTGAAAATGAAGTCACTTCAGATCCACTTTGTGTGAGCTCTTCTGACTACTGCAGGTTGTCTAATGTAAGTGTCAGCTGTTTTAATTTAAGTAACAGTTCACCCCCAAATCAAAAATACATGTTTTGATGTGAACTGAGTTTTAGAGATACTGGCCATTGGAAATACTTGATTACTACCACAGAAAATAAAGTAGTTCCTACATGAAACTGCTTATCGAGTCATGATCTCTGGGATAAGATGTTGCTGTTGAGTTTTTCGAGCCAAGTGCCATCTAGTTTCAATATATGTGAGAGAAGGCAGGCATCTCTTCAGCCCATATGTCCAAAACTCACACCAAAATAATCTAGATTTATAAACAGCACTACAGATGATAGGAAATGTGTGAATTTTTGATTCGGGGGGTGTACTGTCCCTTTAAGTGTATTTTATATATTTTATCTCATTTTTTATCCTTTTTATTGTATTTAATTATTTTTGGTGTTTTTCACCATTTTCAAAGAAGGTTCTAAATGTCGAAGGTCACCACTTTAAGTCTAGTTAAGTTAAGTCTAGTTTCTGATAGGTCTGTTTTGTCAAAGTCCTTGCTATAAGTTGTAAGCTGCTGTGGATAAGACTATTGGCCAGTTGCTTGCAGTGTCAAACATGTTTTAGTAGGCAGTTGGAAGTGACAGGAAATATGCACAGAGTTGGTTTGGGGTGGGTGACACGCAAAGGAATCCACTGCAAGACCACTTGGTATGGTGGCTGACAAGGGCAAACATTGCTACTTAAGAAAACACACTGAAATAGACAAAACACACAAAAAAATTCTTAGTTGAATTGACAACAAAATACACACCAAATACACACAATGCAATCAAAGACAGAAACACTGCTGCAAATACACCAGACGACAGTGTTTCCAGACGACAATAAAAAGTGCTGACTACAGCTTGTTGTTGCCACGGTTTGTGACTCATGATGAAGTTTTGAAATCGGGCCGGTGTATCATCTGCCTGTTGTGGGTGGTTGGGTTGTTGAATTTAATTGCTACTTTTAATGGTTTTTGAGATAATTTAGTTTATCACAGATTTTAACCATTACTGTTCCTCCGCCAACATTGACAGAGCACTGTAATGTTAAAGAAATAATCTTCGGTGTTTAAAATTTTACAAATCACACAGTATTTGATTGTTCTGTCTGAATTTGCAGCCCATTTGTGTGCTAAGTCACAAGCAAAACAGCCTATAAACACACAAATTGTTACAATAATAATAATGCCTGTACAATTACAACATCATATCCAGACATCATGCATCCACAAACCAGCCTAACAGCTCACACATTTCTGATATTTCAGTTAAAGTGAGGGAAGCTGATGTTATTGAGTGGTAATGGGAAGAGCAGCACACGTTATTATCTTTATTAAAGTGAACTGTTGAGGAATCACTCTCATGCATGAATTATACATAAATAATAGCCTAATTTTATGCATAATTCAAGTTGATGGAGATACAAAGAAATAAAAATGTACGGCAAAATGTTCATTGTAGTTTGCACCCTGGATAAAGACGTTTTCTTAATTTGGTTGGAATTTGTCGATTTGCATACGTTATCTTAAGTTGTGTGTGTCTTCCTCTTATCAGCCACCATTAGGCACACCAGGACGCTCCATAATTCTGATGTTACCTTTTTTTTCCTTTTTTCTTTTTTTTGAGTTTGAGTTGGAAAGGACAGCCTATTTCACACATATCTGCCGTGTTTCACAGCTGATTTTATCAGTCAATGTGCTCTCTAGAATCTTTCACACAGCCTTGTGCAACAGAGGCCTTTCCCTCTCTGCATCATCAAAAGGACAAAAGGACAAACAAACATGTTTTTAGAAACAGAGCTAATAATTGCATGTACTGTTTCTTTAAATACCTTCAATAGAGCAATATATTTGTTACAAATAATGGCTCCTTTGATGGTCACTTAATTTGTTTCTTCCAAAGATTCATTCAATTAGGAACTACAAAAATGCTCACAAAGGCTTGAACTCTACATTGGTTAACTTAAATTTAAATGTTTAAGAGAGCCACATTAGCTTTTTTATGATTTTGATTATAATGGGCTCTTATTTAAAACACATGGATGTAGTAATATTCAGCAGCTGCGCAGCTCTGCCTCTGGGGCATTCTTTGTTCAGCTCAGAGGAGGAGGGGGGAAAAAGGGAAAAGGAAAAGAAAAACTTCCACATGCTAACATTTACACAGTGATTTCTTTTAATTGCACTCTACTTTTTAATTTGCCCTGGACTAATGCTTTTAAAAGTAGGACTGGAGGTATTTTATTGAAGTCATGCCTAGTGCTGGACCAAGTTTTCCTGATTGCTGTGGCCCTGTGCAGCCTGGCTCTTTCCTACCTGACAACCGGCGTTATTCCTTTCATTCGCTGTGTCAAACATGCCACACGGCATTTGGACTTGGAAAGGCGAAGGGAACACACTGACTGAGTGAGCTTACTCCAGGTCCCCCTCTTCAAAGGATTACAATAAATTAAAGTTCCTCGCACGGGGTGAGTGGCAAAGTCGAAAAGAATCAAGTTTAAAAGTGGGCTTGAACTGGAAACGCAGATGGCCTAATAGATATATGTTGCTTTTTAAAGGGAACGAGAAGAATGTTAAACAGATCCTAATCTAAGCAGCCAGAGGGCAGGCGTAATATTTAGTTAAACACTTCCAGTCACAATAAAGCATCTGTCAAAGCAGTGAAAACACACCCGGAGTTGATGAGCTGCTTATAATCCTTGGGTTTTGCAACATTTTAGGTGCTCTGATATCGCAGAGGGAGGACACGTCTCATTAAACACATCAGACACCTAACACTTGATCCAAGCATCTCCCAGTTTAATGTCCTAATAGAACAACCTGTGACTTTTTCCTCACTGATGAAAAACACCCTTGGCCCCGACGAGAATTTTCCCTCCCGATATTTACGATTATGAGCTGCCGGTTACTTTGACCTTATATCTCTTCTGTCTGACACCCTGCATTACAGCAGCCACTGCCAGCGAGAGCCTGGCAGAGCCCCGATCAGCAGTAAAACAAGCCTGCGTCTGGACCGTGTGACAGCTCCATCCTCCAGTGTTATGTACCTTCATTAAGACACGACGAGGGGGGACCAAACAGAGTCACATTTGCAAGGTTAATTGCAGGAAAATGGATGAAAAATTACAGTTTAGCTAAAATCTAGATCTGACTCTTACATGATCCATGAAAATTATGTTTTACCTTATATCTACAATAAAAAAAAATATTTTTTCCCAAAGACGCTGCATCTTCTTGCACTGTTGTGAGTGTGTTTTGTGTACATACCACTTTGCAGATGTAGTTATTTTATTATGTTTAGATACTGCATTACTTTAAGTGTTTCTCACAGTAATACAGTAATGCTGTCTAGAGATACGGAAAATAGCAGATCTGGGGCGCCCTGATAGCTCAGTTAGTGCACCCTGTGTGTTGGGGCTGTGGGTCCATCTAGGGGTGAAGGAACTACTTTAGATGCATGGCCATGCAGATGTGGAAGATTCTGAATCGATTCATAAATGTCTAAAATCAATTTTCTAAATTCTAAATTACATGATGTTGACAGAGCGAAAAACGGTAGTTATCAGCAGTTAACTGGGAGATGTACTTAATCTTCTCAAACGGCAGCAGCTGCAATCATGTTTTGTTTCAGTGTCTAAATAATTGCTTTTGTGAGATGAACTTGAGGTGTATTGTAAATAATTTTACCATCACCCAAAGAGTTTAAGACATAATGGAGCAGAGCAGCGATCAGCTCTAACAATCGAGAGCGGCTGAGTGACACACACTGCAGCATTAAACAACTTCAACCAACTCTGTGGTGAAGAAAATCTCTCTCTGATCACTCTGTTTCACCTCAAAACCCTGCACCTGCACTGCATCTTGGACAGCGACGGCCTTCGTCAGGGCTAACAGTGCAGCAGAGAGGCTGCACTCTCTGCCCCTTCCGTTTTTTTTATTCTCATACAGGCAGAAGATTGTACGATTGTATGTCCAAGAGATTCCAACCCTTTTCTGCATCGGCCTTGGATTCGACTCCCACCTACAGCCCTATGCTACATGTCATCCCCCCATTCCCCTTTCCTGTCCTCACTTCAGCTGTACTGTCAAATAAAGGCAACTGTGTGGAGTGTTGAGGAGATATATAATATAAAAAGGTGCCATACTTTTGTTTTATTACAAAACCCCAGTAGTATGAAAAATGTCCCATTGTACCGAAAGCTGATTTGTCTGACAGCTTGTTATCCCGAAAACAAACAGCCAATGCTCTGAAGGCCCATTGCTCTGAAACTACCACTCTGGTATAACTTGCATAATGTATTTAATACATGTAACGTAACATAACGTAACGTAACGTAACAGAGTGAAATGTGACATAAAGGAACAAAATGGAATATGACGGAACATAACAGACCCTATTTTACGCTTCCAAAACTGCATCACCCTGTAGATCTAAAAATTATTTTATTGATTGAAAATTATTTGACTATTTCTGCGATTCATAGCAGCAGTCTGCTATTTAGAAATAATAGACCATAGAATGTCGTAACTGACCAATCAGAGTTGAGTCTCAGGATCAGGAAAAGTATTTTGGGTGCCTAAACCTAACCAAACTGCAATGGGCAATGGACAGCTTCCCCTTCAATGAATAAATTAAACCATCATGTTTTCATGTGGTTTTCATTCATTTGAGGTTTGACTGGCATCCTCTTATTATGCAATGGTTTAACTGCACCCAGCTGGAGAATTAGCACCACCAGCTGTATATCTCAATGCGATCAGCTCTTAATATTTGCGTAGCAGAAGCAAATGCATTAATTTGCATTTTATTTTTCCAATATTCATTTAAAGTTTGTGCTGAATTTGGTTGGAAACGTGGGTTATAAATTACTGTTTCAATAGCAGCAGCTTTAGCACAATGATATTGTATTAGCTGTTGATAACCAGCCTGTTTATGCTACATCCTGTACACTATTTGTTGACTTCCTTCATCATACTGCCGCCATAATATAAGCAGATCTGAAGAGTGCTAAACATTCAAGAATAGCTCTGAGTGGATGCTGTGTTTTCTGATGAATCGGCTCCTCAGAATAAACAGGAACGCTTCATTAGAGGGGTAAATGGAAAAGTGAGTGTTTATGATCCCAATTACCACCTTTGCTTTAGTGCCTACTTTAATCATAGCCATATCCTTTTCTCTCACTCAACACTACAAAGCCTCCCACTACAACACCACACACATGCACACATTCACACACACAAATAAAACTGAGCTAGACTGAAGCAGTTCATTTGTTTCCAACTGCCATGCGAGGTGGAAAGGAAAACAACTATGTTACACTTTGACAGATTTCGTGTCTTTGAGTCATTGCCATTTTTTGATTAAATATGACACAAGTTTATTTGCCGACTGTAAATCATCTTGTCTCATAAACTGGAATGTGACTCTTAAGCTGCACGTGTCTTCACAAACAGTAATAGTTTGAAGGGCTTTCCTTTTTAGGTCTACTCTACATAGACCAGCTCACAGTCAAATAACCTGTGGCACAAAACCTTTCACCATGATGATCATCATTATAGTTAATCACCATTCATTTCCAGTTTCACAAGAGCCCACAAGATCAAACATGGAGTATTTTGAGCATTTTCCTATGGCATGGTCTGGAACAACAGTTTGGAGTAATTGAAACAATATGCAGCATATCAACACTCACAGTTACTGAACCATCACCACAGTTTGCAGATATCGTGATAATGATGTGAGCTTGTTTTCTCTTTGTTGCTGCCACAATAACTGGCACTGCGGCTCGGTGGGTTATATGATACACCAGCAACACCATCTTGTGGACATGACAGGTAAACTCACTCAGAAAGCAAACAGGGTCAATCCCAGTACAGTGGAACCTGTGGTAAACAACAGTGTTTCCCTAAAAACCCTCAGAAATAAATCAACAAGCAGCTTCAGTCTTCACTAAAACATTGGCTGCAATCTGACTCTGAGGTCGCGTCAAACCTGACAGGAAGACAGCGCACTCTTAGAAGTAAGAGTTCCAAAAGGGTTCTTCTTAAAAGGGCTGAGGTTCTACCCAGAACCCTTTGCTTCTGAAGAACCCTTTTTTGAAGAAAGATTTTGTCAAGGGTTATTTGTACCATAACATACAAGGGTTCTCAGGAGAACACCCACCCATTCTAGATAAAACTTTTGGAATATAGAAGGTTTCTTGGTGGAACCTCCTGGGTGGGTTTTTGAGGGTGGACAGATTCTGGAAAGATCTGCAGAGACGATTGTTGAGATAGAACCCCCTGGATGGGTTCTCAATAAAGCCCTTCAAATACAAAAGGGATTTACAGGAAAACCCCTTGGGTTGGTTCTAGGCAGCACCCTGCAACACCCTCTTAGTTAGGTTTCTGAACAACCCTTTTCTGAAGAAAGACTTTGTCGAGATTTCTATTTAATACTTAAAGTTGGATTAAGAACCCTTTTCATGTAAAGAACCATTTTTGGGAAAAAAGATACCTGTGCAAGGGTTCTTTGTACCATAATATAAACCTATTCTCAGTAGATTTTCCTGGATGTGGTCTACATGGAACCATTGGAATATAAAAGGGTTCTTGATAGAACCCCCTGGGTGGGTTCTTGTTAGCAACCTTAGAAGGTGGAAAGATCCTGGACAGAACCCCCAGACAGGGTTCTGGGTGGAACTATTAGACCACAGAAGGGTTATCCTTTAGAACCTCTCACAGGGGGTTCTGACTGAAACCTTTTGCAGATGGTTCCAATTACAACCCTTTAAGTTGGATATTAGATAGAACCCTCTGAAAAGTTCCAAGTAGAACCTTTATAAAAGGTTCTACCAGGAACCAAAAAAGGTTCTCTTATGGCAACAAACTGAAGAACCCTTTGTGGTTCTAGTTAGCATCTTTAATTCTGCAAGTGCAGGGAAGTGAAAAACACTTGCCTGGGCACAACAAGAACAGGGCTGCCCCAGTCACTTGAAACTTCCACAATACCCAGAGACGTTGCCCTATGGCCAACATTTGATTTGTGGTCTTTGTCTCGGAGACAGCGTTTCCTGGATTTGATACATCTTCAGCATTTAGCGTGTTTCTTATTTCACTGCCTCTTCCTTTTCATGTTGTGCACGCCAGCGATGAGGGCTGGACTGCTGTATGGCGAGATGCGACAGTTCAAACACACTGTGGTTCATTAAAGACATCCTGTTGGCTTGGAGAGGGAAAAAGATCCTGAACCAGCCTACTGTTGCTCTGGTCTGCCCTCTAAACCCACACTGGCCAGACCACATCAGCACTGAGGCTGGAAATCACAGGACGACCGTGGTTAAACCATACACACAATACCATTCCCATTTGTCATTTCTTTCCTGCACCGTGTTCAATCGCTGGTACAGTATCGAGTGTTGCTCCAGGATGCCGGTAAGCTGCGCAGATGGCGCTCTGTGATGTTTAATGTCACGTTTGTAGTGGCAGGACTGTCACAGCAGCCTCAAGTACCAAGGAATTAAACCCTGACTTTACTGTACTTCACACAATGCTGAATTTTTATTTAATGAGACAGATTGCGTTCAAAGTGAATGTAATAAGAGAGAACAACCGCTGGCTGTAACTAATGGCATTCAGACAGAGGAAGCATGCATTTCAGGCATTAGAGGGAGAGTTTTGGTTTCAATAAGTCATGTTGTAATGAGCTGAAGGAGCCACCACCTCAGTTGACTCATAGGAAGAAAGTTGATAGTTGAGGTTGGATCAGAAATTGCTGGGTTCAGGCAGGAAACATAAAGAAAGAAAGAGAATCCTGGATGATCAACAGCGTCCACTGCCCTCATTGTGGATGGTTAACTTGACGTCTATTTAGGGAACAGTGGTCGCAGTTGTTGAGAAAACAAACTTCTAAAGTTATATTCATTTCATATCCTGTTTTTATACTGTAACTCTCTCCATGGATTGTTCCAACCTGATACTATTTCAGCTCTTACACCTGCTGTCTTACACCGCTAATAAGGACACTGCTACCTTATCCAGGCCAATCTGTAAGTGCTATTACTACTACTATTGCTCATAGTAGTAGTGAAGAACCAATTTGTCTACCTCTGTCTACCAGTGTATTAGTTTTGGGCTGAAAACACCTGGCTGCTGCTGCTGAGCAAAGGAGGAAGTGAAAATCCACATATGGAGCAGACAGGGTGGACGGATACTTCAAACAATCACACAACATTTACACTCGACTCCGGAGTTTGTGTACTATACCAAATTAGTGTTGGCTTGTTTAGAAGTTAAATATGTTACATTACCTATGTGACCTTCACCACAAACACAGGACTTTGACTCAGGCGGCCAGGATTTGAGTCCCATGTAAAACCAAAAGTCAGTGTTCATTTATTTCAGGTTGCTTATGTTACATTAGGTAAATGACTTCAATCACGTGACATACAACAGGTAACATACTAACTTTAACTCAAACAGCAATCTTTTCCTAAACCTAACCAAGTACTTTTGGTGCCTAAAGGTAACCAAGTAGTCCCACCTGTTGCTGGGGGCAGTGGCCAGTGTTTCTGGGCTTCCAGTGCTAGTGGATACCTGGAAAATGAATATGTGGGCCAAGACTTCATCTTCCCTGCGCTGGTCATTGTTTTCAGTCTGATTAGCAACTTGAGATGCAAGAATGGCGTTGGAGCTGAGAGATGATGTGTACGACTGGATTGACTCTTCAAATGAATCCGATAAATAAAAAAAACAATTAGTAAAAAGTTAAATCACTGTCAGACGATGGCCAAGGGGTTCCAAGAATGCATTTCAGCCAGTGTGTTCCACCTGTTCTGCTCTCCACATGGACTATTCACCTGCATGGAACCTAAGCCCACTCGAACGTGATTGGTCAATATTACTACAAACTTGTCTAGGCTACCTAAATCTTGTTCCCTGCCTCCAGATTCTGAACTCATATGCAGATATCTATTTATAGAGATTACTTCCCCAGTGACGCCTGTAGTGCAGCAGTCTTTACTTTTTGCTTGTTCTGGGCACTTTTCACATTCTATTTTTCCTTCAGCGGGTGAAACACGTTTAGTGGCTCAGCCAGTCAAGAGGATTTTACATTTTAGAGCAAAAAACTCTTGGACATGAACACATTCAAAGTCAGCATTTTGACCTCTTAGTTCTCATGTGTTTTTTTTGGAGCCCCCTCCACTTGAATCTAAGACAAGGTGAGCCCATCCAAATATGCACAGACATGAAGAGAATAAGTAGTTAAGTTAGTAAGTTCCAAAGCTTTACTGTACAGAAATAATGTCAATTGTATTTTTTTCCATTCTTACAATGTTTACCTTTGGTAAATGAGTCTTTTCTAGTACTTATATGTGTATATACATTTATACTCACCAAAAGAAGAGTAATGATTTATCACAGAGTTTCAGAGAGAACAAAAATGTGTCTTTTCAGATAGTTTTGTATACAGACTTTTGTATAAATTGCAATTTAGTTAACATGTTCAAATCTAGTTTTGGAAACTTCAGAGCAGACAAAGATTTGGGGGCCCCCTGTGACTTTGGATCATCTCCTTAAAGGGTGTCTGGACCGGTCTAACAGATCACCAACAAAACGTTACCTGTTAATGCTATGTGAGTAAATACTAGAAGCAATATAGGCGTGCGCACAGTTAAACAACTTGAATGAGTTCGTGTTCATGCATGCATGTGTGTGCGTGTGTGTGTGGGTTGCAATACAGTAGCTGTGTACCCGGGGCTCTCATCCAAACAGCTGGTACCCATCTGTTTCTTCTTCTACTCCTGCGGCCTGTGGCTCAGGGAGCGAGGTGCACTGGCATGCGGTGTCTGGGTCTGGACCAGTAGTGGGGAGGTATGCACTGCAGGAGTGTGCGTGTGTGTATGAATGTGGTTTATGGCGAGCTAGTGCTCCTGTGTGTATATGTGGTTTCGCACTCGACTCGTTTGTGTGTGTGTGTGTGGACTCATGGGCGTGTGGATTGTGCATGTTTGTGTGTGCATCTGGCCAGTGCTGCATCCTGCATGCCTGTGTGGTGTGACGAGTGTGTTTGGTGATTAGTAATAATCACGTTATATTTCCACTTTAATATTGTTGATACATAGTCATAAGTTAGAGCAAACATATCTCAAAGCGCTCTGCTGCCCTCTTATTGCCAGCGCATACTCTCCCATGATGCAGTCTGGTCTAGAAGTGACTCATTGCGGAGAAGCGTTCAGTCTTTCCATTTATTGTTTATGTAAATCATATATACTGAACATAACGTTTGCTTTAGCATGCCAGATTTCCGTCATTACTTCATGGCTTTATTGGCATGATTGCTCTCTGAAAATATGCGCCTTCCTTCACACAAACAGATAAAAAAAAATATGATGCCTTAAACAGAAAAAGGCTCACGGTGGCTAAGGTGGTATTTCCGTTGGGTAAGGAAGTCGATGCCTGGAGAATGTTAAGTGCTTGAGGAATAGGATGATCTTTATTGATGTGGTGAGTGTTATGTCTGAGGCTTTGTGGATAAGACAAAGTTTCTTCCAATTGGTTTAATAAGACTGTTCTCATGAGGAATTGGTCAAATAATCCATGACCTGCCTTGAACTCAGTCCCACTTTTACAGTAATAGAATCTGAGGAAATATTTTTCTTATTAAATTCCACTGGAGGGCAGTGTTGCTCTTGTTATAGTTCCTGGCTGCGGCAGGTGAATGTGTTGAGGTGTGTGTATGGTACACTGTTAGAAACACAGGCAGTATCAGCAGGACTGTAATCAACTGATGCTGTCTCTTTTGTTCTCTCCAGCCTCCTTCGTATGCGGACATATGTCACATAAACCTTCCAAAAGCAGCTCTGGGCATTTCAGAGGAGGTAGAACATGTTTGAATTGAGTGTTGCAGGTAAGTTCTCTGAGAAATAAATTAACTTAACAAAAAAGTCATGGCTTCAAATAACTTCTCTGCAACCAGCAGTGAAGAAACTGTCAAAGAAACCACCTTGTGCAGGGCTTACATTAACTTTAATAGCAATTTAGCTTATTTCCTTTGAAAGCAAAGTATGTAAATAAAGCTTGAATAGGCCTTTAAGATAGGTACTGAACTGAACAGTCAACATATTCCTCTTCTTTGTTTCCATTAACCTCAGACTTTTTCCTTGGTGGACTGCTATTTTTGTTTCTGTTGAAACAATTAAAAAGAGTTTGACTTGTTTGCCATTTCTGATTGGCTGCTGTTTGTGATCAATGCCGAGACCTATTTAAAGTTTGAATTTCAAATTTCTAACTGATGCATTTGTTTAAAACTCATACAACTTTTTTCACATGACTTGTGTACACAGAACAGAACAGTACACAGAAGTAATGCACCAACAGCAAGACTCCAAAACTACCAAACTTTAAACACAATTCTTTTGTTTTAACTCAAATTGAAATTTTAAATAAAATTTTTGCAAAAGTCTTTATGCAGGTAGACTTCACTTAGAGCAGTGCTGTCTTTTGCAAGAGCATCCTTATCACAGTCACACTGTTATGTCCAGTCCCAATGTCCCCCTCAAAGCTTTAGCCCGAAACCCTACAGACATTAGCTGATGTCACATGCAGCACTTGACTGTGAGAGGCTGTGAGGGGTCAGCAATGGTACAAATAGGTATTTAACAGCACTTTATGACATATCAAAGTGACACAAATTATAATACATATTAAAATATTAAGATCAAAATAAAAAAGAGGCTTAAACATATACATAGCCATGAATATATTCAGTCAGAGGTTTCAGGGGAAAATGTTCCATAATGTTTTAAAAGCTTAGTGCTTTTTTGCTGTTTAATAAACCAAGTGGTTAAGAATCAGCTCAAGAAGAAAAGATGAGATCTTGAGTAGTGATTTAATACATTTCTGTTTGTGAATAAAAAAAATCTTTGCATATAGAATAATGAAAATAATCAAGAGGACCTTTAAAAAAACACTTCTTGGGTTGCCGTGATGACCCTTTAACCTCACAACATTATAAACTGTGGGTAATGTCTTCAGGCAAAGTCTGCAGAAGTGCGGATGGAAATTGTGCATAAAGGGCTCAAAAAGTCTGTGAGAGACCCCTCATGGACTTGGCTATTTGACAGTGGGACAGCCCTAAGACCTCATAGACTCACACCTCACAGTCCGTGGGTCTGTGGAGGTGGACATTAGGATCGGGGATTTCACATTAATTCCTGGAAGCTGCTCAGCACAACCACAGTCTTATATCTGCTGGCCACTGCCACTGCAGCAGTTAGGTAAAGGCAAGCGTCCGATCCCCAGCTTGCTTCTCTAACCAGTTCAAACTGAAATTGTTTTATCGTACATCAACTACGACAACTCTCTAATAACATCACACAGGGAGCTATTTAACTATTTAAAAGCATGTAGAGACCAAATAATGTTCCACTAGGGCAGCCTATATGGCACTTCATCACATTTTATGAAAGGGCACCCTGGAGGGCACTTCGTCCACTGGAAGACACAGGGCATTTACAGTTTTTTACAATTGCTTACACACTAAAACTAAAAATAGCACATAGCTAGTGAAACCTGACACTAAAGGAGCAAAATATCAGCCCAGATAACTATATGAGCACATTTTCAGCCTCACACTTTTTGCAAAATACTGCACACAGTGTTTTGCACGTCACTGAACACACTTTTCTACAGTATATTAGACAGATAGAAATCTTACATGATGTCAACTTTTGGCCTTGTAAAGTATTGCCTTTCAAAATACCTCAAAAATCTGTTTAATGGATTAGGGTTAGAGTTAGAGTTAGGGTTAGCTCCAATCTGCTTTTGGTACCAACATTCCATGTTTGAAATGATGCCTTGTATGCTGTCCTGTGACATTTTACATATTTTGATTTGTCTACTGTCTGTGATGTGGATGAAGTGTCGTGGCCAGTTCAAGTGAGGCAAAGAGATGATGCTTAGGGGTTTTTGTAATTCATGCTTTCTTTTTCCCCTCAACAAGTGTTTTTTTCTGTTTTTAATATGGCCTTTATTCTATTTTGAATATGTGCCATTCTGATTTTCAGAGCAAAATGCAGCCTTTGGAAGCGCATGGATGTATTGACTGATTTTACAATGTGAAGAGAAATAATTACTTTCATCAGTGTGTAGTACTGATCTCATGTGTTGTTTCTGATCAGTATATTCATGTAATTTATTCAACATTATCTCTGAAAAAAAAAGAAATGTTTAACTGTTTGTTTTAGCACAATTGTGTGTTTTACTGTATAGTTTTGAATGAAGTGTTTAATTTTGCAAAAGATCTCAGATATTCTGCTACTTGGATATGTGGGTGTGTGAACTGTGTTGTGTTCTGACAATGTCAGACCTGTTTTCAAAATTGTGCTGAAGTGATCCAAAAACTGTAATCATGGTTTGTTCACTGCAGGGGCACCCTAGAGGGCACTTTGTCATGTTGTCCACTAGAGTTGCCTCTCTAGAGGGCATTTTGTCATGTTTTGTCCATTAGAAGGGCATTTCCAAGTTTGCCACTGGAGAGAGCTTGAGTACCACCAGTTGCACCACAGCTTAAGTTACTTAACTAGAGGCAAACTGTTGGTTTGAATTTATAAGTGTACTTCTGAAGATGTTTGGGATTCATATCTGGTTAAGAAGTTTTTGTTCGAGAGTACAGAATTGTTTTTTCTCTTAAGAGTTAGAACTAGGGATGATTGGTCAGTGTTATTTGATTGATCATGAAAAATTTCATCAATGATTAAAGATCTGAAATATAGCAGGGAATATTTTTATGAGCACACTGCACATGTTATCTGAAATTCAATTATATGTGTTTAATATTTAGGCCTATAATTCTTTATATGTGTCATGCTGTAGCTGCACAAATCTGTCAGAGAATATTCAATATGTTGCTTTGGAGAAATACATGAGAAAAATCTGTAATATTTTTCAAAATTACTATTAATTGACTGATTGGTCATTAATGTTACCAAAGATTGATTAAGGAAAGTTCTTACAATTTGCAGCCATAGATTCCTTCATGTCTTTCATTATCATTATTATCATTATTGTTGTGATTTTTTGCCACTAGGTTTTTTTTTTCCTAGTTCATTTTTGTTTTGTTTTCTTGCATTTAGGAATGTGGGTTTTAAAATTAACAAACAAATGAAGAAACGCAACTGTTTTTTTGAAGAAAAAAAAGCATGTCAGAAGCTTTGGTCTGTGAAAGCCAGCCTTTAAATCCTTTGCTGGCAGACTTGTATCCACACAGCCTCAGAGCAGTAAATAGAGAGCTAATTAATGCAGAGACACAAACAGTAAACTAGTAGGAGGCAAAACATTTGGTTGTCTTGATACTTTGGCAAGACCTAAAAATTACAGACCAAATAAAGACCAAACTGGGCAGAATGACTGAGGAGATGTAAAAGGTAGCTAGGAGACCCCAAACAGTGGTGTGGAAATGTTAATGGATCACAGAGACACAGAGACCTCTAACAGACGACATTATCAACTTAAAAATACCCAGTCCAAAATGTGCAAATCAGAAAAATACCGCCTACCGCAACATACAGTGTATTTTATCCCATCTTAACTTTTTCTACTATGTATCTGTTCAGTATTTACAGATACATAGAGTGCATGAAGGTATAAGGGAACAGGGAAAAGAAGTTAGGCACTAAGGGCAGAGCCGGTCGGCCCTATATGCACACTATGCAAGTTGTGTAGGACCCTGCAAGGTATGCAATGGCCCCACCTCTGTGTTAGTGTTCACAGCTTTTATGAGAGTATGAGGCAGAACTTAAGAGAAGATAACATATCAAGAGTGAACGTGTTCAACTGTAATCAGAAGATACACAACAAGGCAAAGCAAGGCCAGACCACTGGGCACTCGACATCACTGCAACAGTCTCAGCGAGGCTGGTACCTCCTGTGGCTGGCTGGTGGCTGCTGGGGGCCCGACCTCACTGTGACAAGAAGAAGGCATCTGATCTGCACCAAACTTCACATGTTCGATAACAGTCCTGCCCTGAACACATCTACATGACAATATTCCACAATAGTCAAAGTGCCACCTACTGGCAACAGGAAGTGACATGTTTTAGACTTTGACCATATCCAACTCAAGTCTGGTCAGAAAGGCCTTAAGACCTTAATAATGCTATATTGTGAAGCTCTTGACACATCATCAAGACACTAGGCATTACCATGATGGCACGGCAAAGGTTGATGTTTCACCAAAACACACAAAGCTGTGTTAACTTATGTTTATTTAGTTGAAACTTGACATGTTCAATAGTAGTCCAGGCCTGAACATATGATGTGAGTCTTGCCGATGGGTGTGGTCAAATGGCTTGGTCACGCCCTTTAAAGTGTAGCCCGTTGTGGCACGTTTAACGCTGAAAATCAGTACACACATGTATCATGACCAGTCGCACAAAAAAGTCTCTTGGACCCATAGGCTAAACCCAACAGGAAGTCCGCCATTTTGAATTTCATGGTCAATTTTGACATTTTACATGCATTGTATTTTAATGGGTTACAAGTAGCAACAGTCTGCTATAAAGAAATAACAAACCTTGTTGTATGTGTTGTAACTGAACAATCAGAATCGAGTATTAAATACTAATGTACTTATACTCTAATTTAGGATGGGAAGTGGAGGGGTCTTGAATAATCCTGAAGGGGGTCCTGCATCACCCTGTGGGGGTTTATTTCACCATAATGGCCTGCTCACTGTACATTATCGCTCACATAGTAGTTAATTGGCTGTGGTGACCCTTGTTCTATAGTAGTACAATTAAATTAATTTGTTGAAAAAAGAGCTTCTTTTTAATGTGATCAGCTCTGTATCTGTAGTTCTACATGCAGCATTGATGCTACCAGTTGTAACTTAACACAAAATGTCAACTTTCTGCATTTATACCAGTACAGGCAGACAGCATTAAGTGCAGATACTGCATTGGAAAGTAGGCCATTATTTCATTCATAATACTGTTACACTGGCACCACACCAATTTCAGCTTGTCAAACAAGGTTAGCCCCTTTGTACAACAATGGAAATGTCTCAGGTGTATTTATCTGCGCAGTCTTTGAGATGAGAGCTATGGCAGAATGTTTTTATTGAGTCTGTGTGCTGGGAGCAAAGGAAGGTTATCTTTGTGAAAAAGTCTGGAACTATCTTTTCATCATTCAAGTGCTCTGAGTGTTCAAAGTCTGCCCTAATCTCATTATTATCAGAATCTGTTTTTTCAGATTTGTATAGCTTCTACAACAGCTTCTTTATGCCTGTGATGAAAAAAAGCTGTTTCTGTGAATGGCCTTGGTGATACTGTACTGTTAGTCACATTAAAAATGTTATCAATGAAGACATCATGTTGAAATGTCCCAGAAATGAGTGCAGTTTATTGTGCACATGCCTTCCCTTGCACTGTATCATTCAAGGCCACAGTAGCCATGCCCTTCCCAGGTCACTGAGTGTCTGGTCCATGTTCTGCACTAAGCTGTACACATCTGGCTGTGAGGGAAAAGTGAGACATTTGTCACTGACAAGATAATTGACTTTTCCTTGACAAGCAGAGGTGAGCGGGTACATGGACACTGTGTCTCCAGAGTAGCAGGGGTGGAAGAAGTATTCAGATCCTTTACTCAACTGAAAGTCAATACTCCATCTATCCACTAAGATTTTGCTGCAAAATTGTAGGCAGTTTTACTCAGATTTGTGTTTTTTGGACAGAATTTTTGCTTTTTTGGTGAAATATTGGAAAATTTTCCCCCTTTAAGCCACATAATTCATATACATTTGAACTATGACAAGAGGTCTGAACTAGACGCTGCTTTTTGTAGTAGTGTTGCCAGATTGGTTTGATGTTTTATTGCTCAAAATCCACTCAAACTGATGAAAAATCATTACCCAAATATTATCTATAATAAACAATACAAAAGAATTCATAAACAATAACAATAGCGGTGGTCCATGACAATTTTACAGTATGATGTAATATTAAAAAAACAAAGTGTTCACAAGTGGACTAGAATGCAGATAGGAGGTTACACTGTACAAAGCAACTATAAAATATTTGACACAGAACCCTCTCTGATGTCAAAGTTCACAGTGCCCCTTCTGGGTTATTCAACAGATGACAGTCATTCACCAATTATCGTATACATTTCAGTCATTTTCAACTGTCAAATAAATGGTAGGAAGTAGAGAGCACAATATTTTCCCCTAAATGTACTGTAATGCTGTCCTGAGTTGAAATACTGCAGTACTGCAGTAGGGTATAATACTTTATCCATCTTAAGGTTTAACTTTGCATTTTTAATCGAGGAGTATTTGGCTGATTTGCAAAGATCATCACAAGATAGTATTTTCAGGACATCTTCAGAAGGGCTTTGTGTGAAAATAAGACAAAACAGTTTCACTGAGCGGATGTACTGCCTGACCTCTGCACTGGGGTTTGATTATGTCTGGACTTCCCAGTGCTTTTTCCATTAGGCTGCGCTAATGGATCTTGCGCTGCTGTGTAGCATTACAGTGCGCTGAGGATGTTCAGTGGTTGTGACATTATAAGTGGGTAGATTCACTGTCCTTGTTTGGTACAGAAACCCATAAATTATACCCTTATGTTTGCAAAGAACCTGCATGTGACAGGTATAATATTTTATCAGTGAATGCTAATTTCATAGAGCTACCAACATGATAACTATACAAAGCTTGTTGATTTATAAATATTCATAGCTTGATGAATTGCACAAATTGCAGGGCATATTTCTTGATGCAGGGCCTACTGACATGATAGTGTTTAACAGTTATGAGGTAAAGAACACTGTTTATCGACGTTAAAGAGATTTCCAGGGTGTTTGTGAACATGCTGTGAAGCCTGTCAGTCACTTCAGCTACCAATGACAGTGATGTGTGTACGATACAGTACCTGTGACTGACAGAAAGTTATAGGGTATTTTTGACATTCTTGATAGTTTGGGGAGCTGGAGTTGGTCAAAAATGTGGTTGAAGAGAGAAGTAAGTTCAGAGAGATGTCTGCCTAATACACCTTTTTCATAGCAGACATGACATGAAATAACAGGGTAAACACAGGTGTTACCAGTGATACTAATCAAGGTCCCGTTCCATTCCAGTCAAAGGGAGTCAGGATGCTGCTATTGCGTATGCTGTGCTCATTTGAAATGCTCTGCTACTCTAAATTGAATGGGACATTAGCAAGTATCATTGCTACCTCCTGTGTTTAAGCTGTGAGGAAGGTCTTCAGCAGGCTTACTGTTAGATAATTTGGGTAGTTTAATTGCTAACAGCAGTCTTGTTCCTAACCTTTTCAGTTTTGAGTCTTTAAAATGAAGCATTGTCTACTTTTTGTCTGCCCTTGGTTTGTGTGAAGGGTTTGTAGAGGCCTGAAGATGTTCAAGTGGAATGGAGGTAATTAATTTTACACATTAATTTTACACACTTAATTTTACACATTTTCATCCCACCTGGACTTTATTCAGAAGTAATAGGCCAGGGTTTCTGCAGGTCCTCAAAAAGTCTTAAATAATAAAATAGTAATTTGGAATTTTAGGTGTTAAAGTGATAGTTCACCCAAAAATGAAATGTCACTCAGTATCTACTTACCCTTGTGCTGATGTGAGGATGCGTGAAGATCTCCAGTTCACAAAACACTCCCTGAGCTTCAGCGGAAAACAGCATTGCAGCCAAACCCAGTACAATTGAAGTGAAGGGTGACCAGTTTTAAAATGTAAAAAAAAACCCAAAACACAAACCCCCCCAACAAAATGTCTCCATACTGTTCATGTGGTGTAATCCAAGTGTCCGTAAGCCGCGACATTAAAATTTGACCCAAAAAGACACCATTTACACCATGCACGCAGATCCAGTCTGAGAGGCTACAGTTGACATTTAGGCTAAAAATATGGAGTAAATGGCATCTTTTGGGGTCAATTTTTAATGTTGCGGCTTACAGACATTTGGATTACACCACAGGAGCATCATGGAGACATTTTGTGGGATTTTTTGTGTTTTTTTTTTACATTTTAAAACTGGTCACCCTTCACTTTGATTGTGTTGGATTTGGCTGCAACAGGAGTGTTTTGTGAACTGGCGATCTTCACCCATCCTCACATCAGAACAGGGGTGAGTATAGTGAAATTTCATTTTTGGGAGAACTATTGCTTTAAATGTCTCTAAATATGTCTTAAAATGTCTAAAATACGCCTTTAACAGGTCTGTAAAATTGAATTAACACGTTAATGGTAATTTTACAAAGCTGGCTTTAACTTTAGTCTCGCTTTTAAATGTGTTTTGGAGAAAAATGTATTGGTCACACTGCGACTGCAACAAAGGAAACAAACACTGAACCAAACTGTAGACTGCACATGCACTTCTTTGCTAGTATGGAGGTGAAACAGTTTTTAAATTGCTCTTGAAATGGTCTCAAAAAGTTCCTAAAAAGCTCTAAATTTAGCTTGTTGACACCTGCAGAAACCACCTAAGCAATGTCTATATTGTTTGAGAGACCTTGCATATGAACATGTTACATTATACAGCAAATCATAAAACAGGAATTAATTAATACTGACTCAGGCCTGTTCATAGTAGATGCTGGCCTTACTGTATTCCCCCAAGGAATTCATTATATTATTATTTTGGCTTTAAGATTTACATGAGTGTCCACACTGGCTACACTTAAAAATGTTTCCCATTATATTAATTATTAATAATGACTGGATCCAAGCCAGGCAGTAGAATAAAAAAAATGAATGTAACACATTTAAAATACTAAATGTTCTACTGTGTGTGATTCCCACATGAGGTCACATAGTGTCACGTGATATCTGTTAACACGTGAATGTTTAATTAATCATCTCCCTTTTAGATTTGCCTAATCCAAGCATCACCACAGTCTAAAAAGCTTCGTTTTCTTAACCTCTCCCCTCTGACAGCTCTGCCGCCTGCAGACACAACAATGCTCAGCCCGGGACAGCCAGGCGAACTAATCGAACAGTGAGTCATGCAGCTTTTCACCGCTGCACCAGACCCTGCTGCTGCTGGAGGACAGACACCGACGTTAATTGCTCTCGATCGGTACACTGGATTCACAGCAGGTCCGCGGCGTGCATCGAGCAGCTCCGGCAAGGACGCTCTGCTTCCTCCTTTCTCTGCAATCATGAAGATCGGACGCGGCATTTGGCAGCTTTGGGGTGCCAGTGAACGGATGCATGAATGATTAACGACCTCTAAAATCCAGGGGTGTCGCCAGGGCGGGATGTTGGGTGAGAAAGAGGAGCGAGCAGGGCCAGTGGAGAAACAACACAGATGACTGCGGATTCCGCGCGGCGGGTCGTCTCTCCAGCCTCCTTCAGTCCAGCCCTGCCTCCCGTGAAAGGAGTGGCTATCTCAACATTACCGGCACACACACACCCGCATGCCAGTGCGCTGTCACACACACACACACACACACACACACGGGCTCCCAGGGACTTAATTTGTTTTGGTTGGCGATAACCTGCAGGACACGGACTGAAGCACCGGCACCTGCATTCATGGCTTTTTGACAGGCTTTTACGCACCGATCCAGTACAGCAGCAAGGTAAGACAACACACGTCCTCACCGCCAGTGTGTGTGCATGTGTTTGGGTGAACTGTTACAGAAAAACTGGGAATGACAGTGGAGTAGTCTAGTGTTAACTTGCCTTACTGAGTCATTCCATTATTCGGATATTTTAGAGTGCGGTTTGTTGCAGATGCTTGAGGCCAGTAATCAGGAAATGCGGGTTCCTGGGGTCCTTAAGGTGCCCAATAAGATCATGCATAGTTTAAACTGCACCATAACCCTGAATAAGCTTGTTCTAATCATCCTTTAGCTATCACTTCTACTGCACCACAATTTTAATACTGTCAACAACATTACAAGAGGTATGTTTGACTGAATTTTATCACATGGATGACTAAGACTGACATTTTAAAATTTATGAGGCAGTTAGTAGACTGGCTTTTACTGTAATCCAGCAGCACTGGTCATTAATTTCTCTGTGGCATTACTGTGTGGTTTGTAATGCAGTATAGCCATTAGGCAGGTTGATGACACATCACCAAGTAAATGCTGGGGTAAATTCCCATCTCAAAAGTGAGAACACTAATATCGCATGTGATCTTTGAAACAGACCAAAAACACACCGACCTAGTGCAATGACATCTGTGTAAATTTACTATTATTTACCATTGACAGCTGCCTGATATTAGTCAGAATAGTCAACTCTTTACACTGGTTCCATCTTCAGTCAAGTGATTTAAAGGTCTGGACCCCGGGCATCGTTAACAAGTCTCTCAGGAAATATCTAGGACTGCAACTAACAGTTATTTTAATTATCGATCAATTTTTCTTTTTTGTTTTTTAAACAATTATTTGTTTAGTCTATAAAGGGTCAAAAAGATGTATGAAATACTCCTAACAATTTCCATGAGAAAGTGGCATCTTGACTCTCCAAAACTCAAATACTCTTCATTTATTATCATAAATGACAAAGAAAAGAAGCAAATCCTTACACTCAGGTAAATGTTTGACACTTTTGCTTGAAAAATGACTAAAATGATTAGTCCACTGGAACTGAATTGAAATGAATTATCTCAGTATATCAGTTTATCACTTGTTGTTGCAGTTTTGGAAATACCGTGAATGTTTTCCAACGAGGAGCATACAGAATGTTGCTTTATGGTATCTGACAGTGTTTACTATCAGCATTTACAACCAGTGTCAATACTGTAAACCTGTGCACTAGAAACACATATCTGTAATGTCTCTGATCGTAGTATTTGCTGTAGCCTGTTAAATGATGACATCATGGTCCAATGCTAATAAGACTGTCAGAACATTTACATGTACAGCTTGATAACTTAACAAAGGCGTGAACTCTGAACTCTGACATCATCAAGACATATCACCTGCTGTAATATCGCAGGTCCTTGAACGCGGGGTTATCTCTTCACTGTCACAGAAATATGTCTTAACACGAATAATTTGTTAACACATACTGTACTTTTTACAAGTCACTGTTGTTGTGACAGTGAAAGCATGCCCCTGAAGTTCTCTTTGAATATTTATGCTGACAGTTAAGTGAGTCTGTCATGACGTGACAATATGACCGGAGGGGACGCCTTTCAGGAAACACTGCTTCTGTTTATTTGACACACATACACAGTGTTTTACGAGAGCTGATGACTTATGAACCTGCATTTATTGAGCTAAGGTTTATCACTGTAGGTTTCACTTTTACTAAGTAAGGCCTAACCATTACTAAGATGTGTGTATTTAAGCTGTTTTAATCTTGATCTCTATTCTTATTTTCACACACATTCAGGCCTAACTTTTCCTGGTCATATAAACTGCTATATACAGTATCTCACAAAAGTGAGTACACCCCTCACATTTCTGCAAATATTTAATTATATCTTTTCATGGGACAACACTGAAGAAATGACACTGATACAATGTAAAGTAGTCAGTGTACAGCTTGTATAACAGTGTAAATTTACTGTCCCCTCAAAATAACTCAACACACAGTCATTAATGTCTAAACTGCTGGCAACAAAAGTGAGTACACCCCTAGGTGAAAAATGTCCAAATTGGGCCCCATTAGCCATTTTCCCTCCCTGGTGTCATGTGACTCGGTAGTGTTACAAGGTCTCAGGTGTGAATGGGGAGCAGGTGTGTTAAATTTGGTGTTATCGCTCTCACACTCTCTCATACTGGTCACTGGAAGTTCAACATTGCACCTCATGGCAAAGAACTCTCTGAGGATCTGAAAAAAAAGAATTGTTGCTACATAAAGATGGCCTAGGCTATAAGAAGATTGCCAACACCCTGAAATTGAGCTGTAGCACGGTGACCAAGACCATACAGCGGTTTAACAGGACAGGTTCCACTCAGAACAGGCCTCGCCATGGTCGACCAAAGAAGATGAGTGCACATGCTCAGCATCATATCCAGAGGTTGTCTTTGGAAAATAGACGTATGAGTGCTGCCAGCATTGCTGCAGAGGTTGAAGGGGTGGGGGGTCAGTCTGTCAGTGCTCAGACCATATGCTGCATACTGCATCATGTCCCAGAAGGAAGCCTCTTCTAAAGATGATGCACATTAAAGCCCACAAACAGTTTGCTAAAGACAAGCAGACTAAGTACATGGATTACTGGAACCATGTCCTGTGGTCTGATGAGACCAAGATAAACCTATTTGGTTCAGATGGTGTCAAGCATGTGTGGCAGCAACCAGGTGAGGAGTACAAAGACAAGTGTGTCTTGCCTACAGTCAAGCATGGTGGTGGGAGTGTCATGTTCTGGGGCTGCATGAGTGCTGCCGGCACTGGGGAGCTACAGTTCATTGAGGGAACCATGAATGCCAACATGTACTGTGACATACTGAAGCAGAGCATGATCCCCTCCCTTTGGAAACTGGGCCGCAGGGCAATATTCCAACATGATAACGACCCCAAGCACACCTCCAAGACGACCACTGCCTTGCTAAAGAAGCTGAAGGTAAAGGTGATGGACTGGCCAAGCATGTCTCCAGACCTAAACCCTATTGAGCCTCTGTGGGGCATCTTCAAACAGAAGGTGTAGGAGCGCAAGGTCTCTAACATCCACCAGCTCCATGATGTTATCATGGAGGAGTGGAAGCGGATTCCAGTAACAACCTGTGAAGCTCTGGTGAACTCCACGCCCAAGAGGGTTAAGGCACTGCTGGAAAATACTGGTGGCCACACAAAATATTGACACTTTGGGCCCAATTTGGACATTTTCACCTAGGGGTGTACTCACTTTTGTTGCCAGCGGTTTAGACATTAATGGCTGTGTGTTGAGTTATTTTGAGGGGACAGTAAATTTACACTTTTATACAAGTTGTTCACTGACTACTTTACATTGTATCAAAATGTCATTTCTCCAGTGTTATATAATAAAAAAAGATATAATTAAATATTTGCAGAAATGTGAGGGGTGTACTCACTTTTGTGAGATACTGTATATGCTATTTAATTGTACTTCTCTACCAGTCACTGCTGGGTTTTAACTGCAAATAATTTTATGGAGAATTTATTTCCCCCTTAGTGCTATACAAAATGTACTATACAAAACAGTGGCATATAATATCGGTATGATGTCATGCGTAGTGAGTTGTGATATTTCACAGTGACATAGATGATTTCTTTTCTGCTCTGTCGCTATTTATAACCGAGCTGCACATTACTGGTAAATGTTTAACCTGAAGGCAAAGGTCTGAGCAAATAGTCTAAACAAAACACATAGTGAGAGATCGTTAGCAATGTAAGGCAGTTTTACACTTAAACAAAGTAGGACAGTGATGCATGCTTGACTTAGTGAAAGTGCCGTTTTACTTTTGGCTAATGACATTTTGACTTTTGTTATGCACCTGAAGTCAGTGAACAGTGCGCATTGTTGATTTAAAGGGGAAACTTCAGCACTTTTCATGTGGATGTCCAATCAGTGTTGATGTTAAATACTGTCAGCTGAGGAAATAAATTCAGTGTGTGCTACGATGACCACGAAAACTGAGTTTGCTTGCTCACAGAGCAATTTAGCAGTGCATGCATTGTGAGCAAGCTTGTGACTCCTACACCCATGTTGCCATGTATCACCTGCTTAGCCTATAGCTATGTATTTTATAGCTATTTCTTTGTCTACATTTGGGTATTTGCTGATACTGAGTGATACTAATATGAATACTTAATAATACCATTACAGTTCTTACAGTACCTTTAAAAAATATGTTATATTTTCATCAGATGTTACTCACTTTAAAAATGTAACAAGTCTTTGTTGCTGTTTCCTGCTGCTAGCGTAACGGTAGTTACTATACACATTACATATTTAGGTTATTTGTAGTAAGTTACTTTACTAATATTGTGTTCCCTTATTGAGCTGTGCCGTTTACTGTGTACATGGAATATTTCAGTAGGAACACAACATTATTATGGACTTGCAGAAAGTTAAGTTTACTGTTATAATTATTTCATTATTATTGACAGCACTTTAACTAGTATTTTAATTAGACATTTACATGTGTAGTATTTAAGCTTCTTCTTCATGTCCCTCTTGTCTAAGAGCTAATTAGTTCCTACCTATCATTGTTTAAGGGGGGCAGGTATGAGTGTGGTGCCATGTCTAAAAGTAATGTTTACCCTGCTGTGAACCCCAAAGAGTGAAGTTAGGTGCGGTCTACAGGTGCACTGAGGAATTCATTGTGTCATCTGACTACATTTACCATCAACAGTGACTGGACATCAACATGAAAAGTCTTTAATGTTGAACTCCACCAGTTTTACTCATCAGAGTTTACAGGTCTTGGGGAGTTTCTACTGCATATGGGTAAAAAGTTGTATAAAGCCTTTGTGGCTCCAGAGGGAGCTGTGGGGAATGTCATCAATTGCTTCAATTGATATCAATTCTCCTCTATGCTCGAGGCTAGTGCTTGAGGCTACATTAGCCCTAGATATACAAAGATGCCACATTGGCCTTTGGATTATATGTCAGTGTCGCCGCCATATTGGACAGGGCAAGCATGTAAACAAATGTAACGGGGAAGCTGCAGTTTTTCTGGATAAAAACACGATGATGTCCACATTTCCCAACAGATTTCAGTGAGTGGTTTTTATATTCAAGGGTTTATGATCAATGGGGAATGGGTTGAGCAAGAAAAAAAATAAACCTTTCATAAACCTTAAAATATAACATGATTCATTCAGATTGGTTAAGAAATGGAAATGTTTTAGTATTTTTTTATTGATAAAAATGGCAACTCCTGTTTACATGTATTTGTTTACAGGGTAATTTTGTCCAGTCCATTATGGCGGTGATGTTGATGTCTCACAGCAATGGGCCAAATCAGTCAATGCAGCACTAGCCCTTAAAATGAACTGCTGGTGGTCGAATTGCATTGTGGGTCATGTAGGCGCTATGTTTGACTTGGTTCTCTGATGTGTCTGGTTCTGCTGTGTCTGTTTGTTACTTAAAAAAAACCCAGCTTGGTGTGAACTTACTTACTTACCGACATAACTCATCTTCCACATAAGAAGAGTAAAATAACTCACGGAGGTGCAATGTAACGTTTTCAATTTTGCATGTGACCAGGTGGATCTCCATATTTGCTGATATCATGATCAAGCCTCTCACTGCAGACATCTCCACATGCCTCCGGTCATATTTCACTAAGTACATTGTGTGTCAAGCCCTGCATTTTGCATTTTATGGAAATCTAACATTAAGTACTTTGAGTTTTATCTTGTCATTTCAAAGGCAGTTAAACATTAGAGGAGGGAAGTCACAATGCACAAGAGAAAGCCTGTCGCAACAGTTACTGCGTTTGTAAAGTTTGGGTGTCTCTTGGTTGTTGGATATTACATTAAAGAGTTAGTGGTTTAATGATTAGCCTCATGCGTGGTTAGAAGTTGTTGAATGTTTATTTTCAGAGGCCTTGGGCACCTAATGATCAGTATTGGCAGGGTTTAAACTTATATACCTTTTGATAACCAGTAAAATAAACATGGCAGGTAGGCTTGGGAATCTTTGGGCACCTGCCGATTCGATTACGATTCAGGGGCTACGATTCGATTATAAAACAATTATTGATGCATCTTTAATTTATGTATATTGATGCACTTTTTCACAACACACATTTCTTAATAATCATGAGCATTCGTCACTTGCAATTTTTAAAACAGTGCATTTGTAATAAGAAACAAGAGGTGAATTCATTTCCATTATATTTTATTACACTATTAGAAATGCGTGCAAACTGGAAAGTTCCAACATTTGTGCAATACCTTGGCAAATCCTTGGCAATGAATGTCGCGATTGGGCTTCGTTATTCGCTTCGCCTTTTCCGATGAGGGTGGCAGCTTTCCTAGATTGTTCTCTGGTCGGTAGCCCCACTAGTAGCTGCAGCAACAACAGTCTGCCGTCTCCCCGACTCCTCCGTCGGGTGGAATCGAGTTACATGGCTTCTCATGTTTGTTGTGTTGCCAAAGTATTTTATTTTAGCACGACACAGCTTACATATAACGTGGCTCTTGTCCAGTTCGCTTCCTCCGTCGACGTTGTAGAAGCCGAAGTGTTTTCACATGTCTGCTTTTAAATTAGAAGGAGCTGTTCGGATCTCACGCCGAGGTGACTGGCGGTCAGCCATGTTTGTTTTCCTCTGTGCGCGTGTCGGCTCCAGGTGCGATTCCAAAGTGTCCCGGACATGACGCGTACCGCACTTCTTAGTTCCGCATTATTTAGAACCTTCTGTATTACTTTAATTAACAGATTTAAATAATCGAAATTTGGACGTTTGTGAATCGATTCAGATTCGTCCACGTCCGAATCGCGATGCATCTAAGAATCGGAAATTTCCCCCACCCTTAATGACAAGTACTGCTCTCTTCTTTTATAATGCATGTTTTTTAACCTTAGAATGAGGCCTGCATCTACAGAGGGTGTGGGTCCTCTTCTGTGGAACCCGCCATGTTTGCAACACATCATACTAGGTGGCAATTCTGAGGGGCTTTTTTTGTTGGTCTGCACAATTTGAAAGTCATGTCTGTCGTGTTTGCATACCTTCTAATTCATATAAAAATTTTCAAACTCTTTGAAAGGTAGTTGATGGCAGCGCGTAAAGACAGACGCAGGGACCGAACCCCGCTGGAGGAAGGCTATGGAGAGAAGAGCAGTGTCCCCTGTCTTGGAGACACCCTGCCCTGGAACCTGTCCAAACACCAGAGGGTCAAACGCTCCAAGTCAGCCTCGGGGGAGGTCCTGGATCCAGCAGAGAGGGCTGTGATTCGCATCGCAGGTAAGATGACTGTAAGAACGGCAGCTTTGCTCTCACACACGTGATACAGTGCGTGTGTGCTCATTGTAACCAAACATTAAAAAAGTAACCTCCTGCTAGTTTGCACACTGCTGCAGTCAAGCAGGTGTGGCACAGAGACCAGACCAGAAAATGACACAGCCCAATTTATCCATGCAGGCAGAGCTAGAGCCTGGGTGACATATTCACAGGGCTACTTGAAGCCAGGAGCATGCTAGTCCTAGTCAGTCATTATCTCTTGAGCCTCCTTCTGTTTTCTTTGTGTTTTAACTTGCACCTGGCACTTTGTTCTCAGGATTATATGTTTTTCCATTCAGTTAAAAATTATTGAAGAGGGAAAAGGAAAGCACACAGACCTAGCTAGCCTTCTATTTGTCATTTAGCAAGTGCATTAGTCACAAACAGGAAGTTCAGAGTTCACACAGTCCAGTCAAAAGATTTATTTGTAGCATTGCCTTGTCTCATGGAGCTGTTGATATTCTGATACTTGAATAAAAGTAGATGTTGTGACATGGCTAAGAAGCTGCAAGATTTGCTCTGTTTTGGTGTCTCCTTCGCCCCATTCTCTCAAGATGGCTTGTAATTGGTCATTGGCACTTATTTGTGTGTTAAAGTTCACCAAGGTTGAACTCGACATGAAAGATTCGTGCACCTTTACTTTGGCAACGACTGAAATGAATTGTAAGTGTGCAAATGGAAAGTGTGACTAGGACTTTAGGAGTGGCTACAAGTTCAACAGAGTGTGATCACATGTGCAGAAGACTTGAGACTTTAAACAAGAAGATGTCAGTGAGATAGTGCTTTTAATCTAAGTTTGAAGTTTATTTTAAAGGGAATATTCCACATGGGGAGTGTTGGGGAAATATGTCTTTTGGAGAAAACAAAGGAAACCGCTGATTTGATTTCATGAGAATAATGTGGAGTGTATTTTAAGACTTGAATCACACGTGCACCAGTGGGTGTTACATCGCCCAGCTGTACTAGACGGAAACCAGACTGTTCTCCCCTTTGAAGCCATCATGAACAGAGACTATAGGACATTATTCATAATGTTTACTCTTGTAGTGATGAAAAGCAATCGAAAATGCATTTATTAATTATACCAGGGCCATTGTCATCTGTGGGAATCTTCTTGTTTACATTCTGGGCAGAACTTGTCAGACAACATGACATCAGCTTGTAGAGAGCGCAGTATCAGATATTAACCACAGAATTGCACAGGTCACAGATTCATACAAGTATGTGTTATTGCCTTTTTTAAGATTATATTTTGGGCATTTTTGCCTTCATTAGATAGGGATAGATTAGACAGGAAAGGGGGTAAAGAGAGAGAGAGGCTGACATGCAGCAAATGGGCTGCAAGTGGGAGTTGAACTGGTTGCAGCTGCAGAGGACTGATCCTATGAGTTAATTTCTGCTCTCTATTGTAGCCCCCCTATGCATTTCACTCTGCCTTGACCTGTCCAGTGCAACTTTAAATGCCAGCTCACTAAGGAACAATTAACCTTGTAGAGTAAGTAGTACTGCAAGCAGAAAGGAAACTAAACAGAACGTTTTTGTACCTAAGTTATGTATTTCCCCTGCAGACTGATGATGGGTTTTGCCAGCTGAACAGGATATTCACTTTATACATTAAGGCAAGGAAGGTAGCAACAGACAGTGGTTTTCCAAGTGTAAGGTGTGGTGCTTTTTACTCAAACAATAGGCTGGGAGCCTGTCCAAATCAACTGCAGGGATGCTGGAAACACATTATTTATTTAAACTACGGGTTACCAGTGCCATTGCTGTGATGTGCTGATTGCCTGAGGCCGAGTGTTAGATACATTCACACAGCTCAGGTTCAGTGAAGGCCTCATGTAAAACTGTCTGCAACAATCAGTCAAAGACATGGGTTTATTAGAAATGCCAAGACATACTCATTCCTCATTATCTGTAATTATCAGTACCACCACTCTCATATGACACTACTAAATAATAACATAGCCTAGTCGTGATTGGATATGTGAATTCACTCGTGATTGATTGAACTTTTATGAGCTAAGAATTTAGTGCACCTCATCGGATTGCAAAGCAGTGCCGCTAACACAATAGAGCCCAACTCATTAGACCAATATTATCAGCCTATATTGGATTTTCACAGTTATATTAGGATCCATGTCAGCAGATGTGCCAGGAGAAATTGCATTACATAAATTCTAAAAATGTGTTTGACTCATCAGTCAGTAATGAAAACGCTATCTCAGAATTACCTCAGTGTCTAAAGCAGGGTTCAACAAGAAGTATTGCCCACTTGCCTGGGGCCAGTAAAATGCCACGTCGGGCAAGTAAATCTGGCAACTCACTTGCTTAACCAGGCAAATGGTATTAAAGAATTAAACAGTTTGATAATAATTTAATTGTAAATGCAGTTTTTTTTAATGCAAAATGCCATGAATATATTTGGGTTTTAGACTGACAAAATAAGACATCACCTTAGACTGGGAGGGATTTTTTGTCACAGTTTTCTGACATTTTCAGTATGTTGCAACCCTAGACTAAACACGACAATTAACTTAAGTGTACTTTTTTGTTTGTTGTTAAATAACTGGGCAAGTAAAAACTGACTTTGAACAAGCAGACTTCCTGACCAGCAAAGTGGAAAAAAAACAAAACATCCTGAATCCTGGTAGAAAGGCAGGAAAGGCAGGAATATGCAGCACATAATGGGCATAATCGGTTGTGTTTGTGTCACTTCTTTATCATTGTAGTACAGAAAAGAGCAGCAGGTCCTACTTTATGTTCATCTCATAATGTGTACATTTTCAATACGCCAATTTTAGCACAATAAGTCTTTGATCAAGTTTGTTTTGGAATGCCGTGCTCCTGCCGGGCTAAGGGGAAGTTTGGATAACTTTAGTACCTACAATAGGCCTGCGTGCACGTCCTGTACTGCTCTTCCTCTATCCATCAGAAGGCCAGGTCAGGCTGTGTCAGCACCCATGGGTGAGGCTGAGCTTTTGTTGTGGGCTCTGCTGACTGACTAACTGGCTGCTACAGAATCCCTGACTGTATATAGATGAGCGTGTGCTAGAGGGCTATCAGAAGTGGACTATGCACTGTTTTTGATAGGTTGCTGTGTGGTTTCTCTTCTTCTTCAGCAGCATCACATCCTCCTTTGAGTCCAGAAGTCCTTCAGTTCTGTGATTTGTTTAACGTTGTTATCAGCTGGATCAATGCTGAAATTCATAGATGTCAAAGTAAAAACAAGACTGTTTGTTTTAGGTCTGGGCGATAAAATGATAGCTATCGGTGAATGACACGTCATTGACAGCAATAAGAAAGTAGTTTGATAAAATGTCACCATCAGTGAATCATTAGACAAACGCCATGTGTGCCCCTCTCTGACTTACAAACAGCTTATCATGTCCGTAGCCGCTACAGTTTTATATGCTAGCTGGACTATTGATCGGGCACAGTGAAATCCTGGAGTCACTGGGAAGTTCCCAGTTAAGAAATGCACTGAACATGGCCAAGAAATAGCCCCTCATAAATCGTCTTTTGTAAGCCTTGGTTTTTGAGTTCTCAGAAAGACAGTGATTAAGCATTGTTCCTAAAAAGTCAAACTATTCCTGTCAAAATCAGTCACTGCAGCTAGACTGAGTCGAAAATTGAGGTAGTAAAAACTCAAGATGTCCATTTGAAGTATTTTCCTAGGATGCACATACCAGACAGAGTGTTCAGAATAGTAAAACTTTGCTTTGATGAAATTACAATTGCTTCAGACCCTTTTGTGTCGCTGTAAATCAAATAGTGGTAGAAAGTAGCGGAACAGGACATTTATTCATATCAAAATGTTTTTTTTGTATTTTATGTAACTCAAGCTCAGTGGGACAGATGTTCTTTTTTATGGCTTGTCTCTGAAGTACACGACTGCTCTCTCTTACTGCAGATCTCTAAATGAGTTAAAATTACATTTATCTTCTTAATTACCTATTAGAGCAGCTTAGACACACTTCTAATCACCTGTGGGAACAGAGCTTGAGATTGACAGCTGTTGTTAAGTGAAAGCTTCAATGAAATAAATACCATCAGATCTTATTTCCTTGTGAAGCTGTAAATACCAATTAGGAGACTCCATTGTGATTGACTTGAGGCCTAGAAAGGACCCTATTAAGATATGTAACCAGAATAGAAATTAACAATGCAAACTGACACTGCAAAATTGGTCAGCTGCATTTTGCTGATTAAGATTAATAATAAGTATTTTAGAAAATATTTTTTTATTTTTCTGTATCCTACCATTATTTGCTGATGAAATCATACTGCCTCCCAGTTTACACCCATTCACAAACCAGTGAATAATTGAGTTGGAAGTTCCCCGGTCAGTCTGCTGTCAGACTGGTCACAGGGAGGATTTACTGTCCACACTGGGGCTCTGGGGTCAGAGGTCGTCTCTGATGCTGGGCAGGAGAATGTACAGAATCTTTAGTGCATGCATGAGAACTTTTCTTAAGGTCTGACTCTATGCCAGGTCAGACACTCCTCCCTGCCACCCTGTGGCTGATTATTGATACACAGTGACTGTTTGACCTTCACTTGATTGGTACAATACAAGGAATGGGACAAATCTTTGAGGAGCTGAGCAGCCAACTTTATAAAAGGCATATTTAATATATATTAAATGGAGAAAAGAACATCCACATCACCTCCTAGTGATAATCATGACGTGCAGTATTATGGAAGTTTATGGTAGATTCCATTATGTCTGTCATAGTTAAATTGATAGTAATACAAATAGTGTGCTTGTGAAATGTGACAAAAGTCTCTGCTAGTAGTGTTTGATTTTTAAGTCATAGACATAAATGATTTTAGATGTTAGCATAAATCAGAAGTTGTTCAGTTGCTCTATTACACAGTGTAGTTATAGCAAAAGTGTTAATATACAGCAAAATACAGCTACTGCAGGCTCAGCTGAATCATTAATGGAATTAATGTTAAATTCAGGTGTGTTAATGTTAAGTGAAAAAAGTGTCTGATTGCTTCATCAAGCAACTGTACAGCAATGTCATCATTTTAGAAGACTACTCCATAGATTTAGTGCTGCACTCCTACAACATCAAGATGGACAGTTTTAAAGAAAGGATAAAAATTTGTGCAGCAGAACCAGAGATATTGTCCTTTTTTTTTATTCCATGCATTTCTCTTTCTCACCAAAACCTGGCATCGACATTACCCACAATGCAACTCGACTGCTGATAGTTCATTCTGAGATTTAGGTGTGTTATTCTACTCATGCTAATGTACCATGGAGCTGCTAGCAGCATTGTTAATCTGGCTGCTGTATAACAATGTTACTACTAATACATTTAGGGAAGGTGCTGAAAAAGTTTCAAGCCCTGTACTGTAACTCTCATGCATCCTGCTGCCTATATTTCCTCAGTCACTGTCGTCTTTTTGAAATATTTACATATTTCTCCCCTCCTTAATGACAGAAAATCTAACCACTGTTGGCTAGCGTTAAATATATATTATCTTATAATGTATAGAATTATGCAGTTCAATGAAGTCACTTCTGATATACTGTACCTCTCTCTCTCTTTGTCACCTTCTGAAATCTACAGCATAACTCAATGCTATTTACTATTTCATTAATTAATAAAATATCCATCAAAGAACATATTACTGGGTAAAACAACAATGTGTATTAGATTTGAATAATGGCATTATAAATGACTTTTTTTCACTTTGATATCTGCATTATCCATCAGCCACTGGCCACCTTGCCCTCTGAATATCGGCATCAGCCATTGAAAAACCTGTATTTGGTTTACTGGAGCACTTTGACTACTTTAGTTTATAAACTTGTAGTAGTAGTAGGAGTAGTAATTTGAAACAAATATTGTTAGTTGGTTATATTAAAAGGATTGTGGGGAATATTTTAAAAAGATGTTCCTTATAATAATATTTCCAAAACTTTTCCTGGCAAGCCCTCCTTCAAATGCCAAAAAACTTACACCCCTCCACCCAACAATTCTTATCAATCATTAATAATAAAAGGAGAAAGAACAAATAAATATACATTCAGTACAACAAGTTTGTTGACACCAATTGAACTTTGTTTGCTAAATGTTGACTATCATTACAGTCATGGTGTGTGTGTGTGTGTCCCAGTGTCGGCCTTGTGAATCCAAGCTGTACTTAAACAGCAAACATCCCTGCAGAGTGCTCCTCAATTATTCATCACGGGGAGGCTATGATGTGATAGTGAGATGACGCCACACAGAGACCCTCTCTCTCTATCTCACAGACACACACACTAAGCGGCAGAGATTTACTGTGGAAATGAACAGTGTAAATGAACAGAGCCCTAACTATCTCAGCAGTACCATGTAGCTTGTGTATCACAGGCTGTATGGGGGAATTATGTGAGTCATCAGCTGTGTGTTCCTCATGACATCAGCGTGCACTGTGACAGGACCAGAGAAAGGACGCCTCTTCATAGGTGTAAATCTACACGAATTCGGTGATTGCACCGCTGACATTTACTTCAGTAATATGCTGAGACCCTCAACCTCAGGAGGCTTTCATAACAGTGCAATAAAAGAAATTTAATGGAAGCATTAGAGCTGAATACATTGACATTTTATCATATTATGCCTATGGTCTACCGGTTTGATTCACCTCTGAAAGCTGCTATTTATTTCCAATCATATCCCTCAATGTCTTGTGTAAACTAACTGATGAAATTGGTTTTCTTTACAAATGCTGGCTTCTGCCTATTCAAGGGTCTCATCTTAGGAAGTATGACAATAGCTTATTAAATGTCATCTTATCAAAAATCAATCTCTATGCTGATGAGTGAATACAGCTATTGGTCCTCTTTCAGACAGCAATAACCCATTTGCCCACTAGGTGGCATCTTCTATCAAAGCGGCCGTCAGCTTGAAAGCGATCATCCTGGAGAGCTGTCACAGCCTCTGGAAAAAATGCCTCATTTCCCACACCCGTCTCAAGTAGCGTTGGTAGTCAATGCTGTAGTGTATTCCCTGTGTCACAGAGCTTTGCCTTATTTCAGCAGACAGTAAGTTTTATGCCGATTGAAGGAGCCTGTGAGACAGAACAGCTTTATTTCTGACCGTTTTTACAGATTTGACCTTTATGGCTTTCCCATTTCATGCTGCATCGGGGAAGGAATGCTGGACCTCACCGCCAGTTTGAAATTCAGTAAATGAGCCGTGACGAAATGGACAGATCCAGGCAGGAAAAAGGAGAATGTACAATAACTTGTCACTACTGTGCAGGGTGTTACAGTGATATCCAGAAGAGGGAGCCAGGCCTGTTTCTATGCACGGCCCCCCCTGTTATTTTACTGTTGTTACAGCAACATTGCAACATCATTGCACTATACTGGAACAATATCCAGTCAGTACACAGCCCCTGCTAACTGACAGAGAAATGTGTCAACCCTCCGAACTGATGATGAGCAGCTGATACACTGACAAACGTAATGTTAGTCAGAAGAAAGAAGGAGGTGAAGAGATGTCTTTAATTAGGTCCTTTCAATGCGGGAACGCACGCGCCTTAACATTACAAGAACAATCACATGTCAGATGTTTGCTTCAGAGGAATATCTGCTCCTGACAGACATAGATTACATTTTGGTGAAAATAAATCTAATTCAGAGCAAGGAGAGTTGTAGGTGAAAATAAAGGAAGGACAATAAAACAGAGAGTTTTCTTTGTCTTTCAAAGTTTGACTCCAGTGACAAAAGAATTTCCATTCAATCAAAATCCAGAGGAGAATAAGTCTTATTTTAGTCCGAGCCGGCCATAAATTCACCCGTAAAAACAGCCGTTACACTATTGCTGAGAGGCTTGTCATCTTCCAGAGCCAGACTATCAGTCTAGCTGGTGGCCAGTATTAAACTCCTGCCTGTGTGTGTGTGTGTGTGTGTGTGTGTGTGAGTGAGTGTGTGTACACAAGGTTTTGTTTGTTTCCCCCATGGCTTTTTCCATCAGCGGTGAGCTGTGCTTCAGTAATCCCCCTGACGTTTGAGTAAAAAAGATGTGCTGTGGTTTGTGAAGACTAGCATCTTATTCTCAGAATAGGGTGGTGTGAAAAAAGCATTAATATTGTTAATGATGAAGCTCCGCTGGTCCTGCGAGGTAGCCCCACTAGAATATCAAACAGAAGGAGACTTACCTGTAAAAAAACAGAGACAGACTGTTTACTGGCCATCTGTGGACTGTAGCTTCTTTATCCACCGTGGAATGCAATCAATGCTGTGAATGTTGCAAAATGTACCTGTTTATGGATTGAAAATGTAACAATCCTGTATATTATCCAGAAAAATTGTAGATCAATATTTACCAGAGATTCAGAGGAGACATCAGTGTTTTTTATCTGTGTCTGTATCAGTTTAACCAACAAAATTATCTGTATTGACAGACGATCAGAAGTGGGAGTGGTTTATGCCACTTGCATAAGTCAAGTTAGGCAGTTCAGGCAAATGTTGTATTTTCTAGCCTAATAAGTATCGGCAATGCAATTGTTGTGCCTACAAATATCAAAGTGATTTAATATTGAAATATAATGTAGGACAAAGGGTCTATTTGCATATCGTGCGTCGACGTGTAGGTGCTCGCACAGAGCATGGATTCACCGGAGAACAAGCTGCAGAGAGCAAGACTTGACAAGATCATCTAAAGAGTGAGAGTATTTTAGACAGAGGTGTTGGCTCTCTTTAGCTCCCAGAACTGGATGCGACTTATTACAGCAGGACAAACCGCTCCGCACGAGTGCTAGGAGTGAAGCGCAGAGCGACCTGTTCTCCTCCTGCAGCTGCAGCAACGCCCCGTTTACTTTCTGTCAGCACCCAAAACACGATATCTGAGGATTATCAACACGTGGAACATGTTTCTGATAGTCACTTAAGATAGATTTTCCAGAGGTTTGTTCATCGCCCCTGTGTTACGAGCGATGTCTGCACAGCTGCTGTTAACTTAACACCATATGTCATCTAATGGTGTTATTCTGCTGTTTTGTACTTTCTGTTCACTTCATCAGCCACCGATGAGTCAGAAATGGCTAAAACTAACATTAAGGACTGTAATTCATGTCAGTCGGCAGAAAAATGAGAAAGTGCTTTCTTTGGCTCAGACTGATGCAAAACTACACCACCAGTGATCATCCTACCTGCATATGACTGCAGCGATGACATAACTCCATGTCATAACCAGTTTTAAGACAAAATACAGATTGTTCTGTTCAGCGAAGGGTTGACACAGTGTTTAGTGAGTAAATTAACATACATCACAGCTCCTTTTGGTGGAACTTAGACAAATTTTGAAATATGTCACTGTTATCTTTATTCTAATGATCGAATAAAACCTTTAAATATCCATGAGAGAGTTTTTGATATGAATTTTAGGTAAATTAATTGTGATATAATTTAATAATAACAAAAATAATCACTAGATTAATTGATAAATTAATCGATAGGTTAATCAAATAATTGTTTAAAAAAATAACTGTACGGTGCACCTCTAATATAATTCTGAAATATATTTCCATATCCTCTTACTGTACGTTTCATCTCTCTAAACTAAACTTAGTGAACTTAGTTTCATGAACGGTCTGAATCCCTCTATCACCTCCTCTTTAACTCTGAATCTGTTTTGCATTGGAAATAGAATTCTTCAGCCGTTGTTCAAGTATGTTCAAGTATAGAAAAATATATTTCAGTTGAAGGGAATAATCTTAGATTAGATGCAACCTTTTTTAAGCATGCCAAGGTGATCACGGAGCTGACGTTTAATAATAATGAGCAGCTTCAGATAGAAGAAAATCTGTTTCCATCACACTGTCTGGATTCAGGTCCATTACTTAATATTTACAACCTAAAAAGTTATGTACTAGACAAGCAAGACTTAACATATATGTTAATTTGTTAGTGGTGGAAGATGTATTTAAATCCTTCACTCAAGTAAAAGTATCATTACCACCGCAAAAGAACTTCAGGTAGAAATCCTGCATTCAGACCCTTACGCAAGCAAAATGTACAAGTATCAAAAGTGAAAGTATTCATTATGCAAAATTGTTTTCTGTCAGTGTTTTGCTATTATATATATGTTTTTAGATTAATATTACTGATGCAATACTATGTTTTAACTACTTTATATACCGTTGGAAAGTTTAATCTTCAGCAATGCATCAGATTCTGTAAGATCATTGTGTGTTGGTGGCATCGCTGTCCTATGAGAACTGCGTATCTCTAAAGACTCAACTTTTAATGAACTCAAAAATCATCCCTGTTTTCATTTTGCAGCTAATCCAAGAGGGTTTTTAAATAGTTGATTTAGCTTAAGACAATTTTCTCAACCCATAAAGGAGCAGTTCATTCATTCAGTTTATCATAGACATTCTAAATCACCAAATTTGGAGATATATGGTTTCCTACTGGACAAGAACTGTGATCTGAAAAGAAGTTAAAGCTGTCAGATAAATGTAGAGAAGTTAGAAGTGCAATATTTGCCTCTGAGATGGATTGGAGTAGAAACACTTAAGACTTACTTAAGTAAATTACTGGAGAATATGTACTTTATTTCCTGTTCTTGATCCTGTATACAGGACGCAGAGGAAATCTTTGATTTCACAGCTCTGTTTGTTGTGCACCATATTTATCCCCTGGGACCGTTCACAGGCAAAGTATCACATGAAGTGCAAATGTACACACACACACGAAACAAAAGTGCACATACACACATATTAACAGGTTCATACATAGAAACATGCACCCGCACAGTCAGATCCTCTAATGTGGAAAGCTTGCGTGAGTAAGCTAAAGAACAGTCTGGAGTCCCAGCATGCACCTGTTGAGTATTGTTGAATGTGATCTGGGAAACAAACCCTCAGTTCCACACACATACACACACACACGCACACACACAGACGTTTACACATACTCATTCAGATCACGAGATCATGAGCCTTTTAAAGTCACAGCTTAACTAAATAAACAGATGTCCTGAAGCCAGATTTGGTGACCGGCTATTTGGGAGTGGACACTGAGCTAGAATTATCCATTAAGTACTCTGTAAGAAATTTAAGCATCTCTGAAGTGTCGCCACTATGTGTGTGTGTGTGTGTAGAAAAATGACGTTACGGGATCCCGTGTCAGTGAGTGTTAATAGCTGGTGAGGTGCTAAACGTTTAGTTTTAGATGTCTGCACTTAGCTTCCACTTAGTTCCCATACGTTAGCCAGCAGTTTAATTTTGATGTCGCAGTAATATTGAACTTGGACACAAATAAATATGACTCTGGCCCCAGACATTGCGCTTAATCATGCTGTTGTTACAGTTTATAACTGACTACTACTGGCTTCTCTTGATAGTCCTGTGCACTTTTGTCAGAGGCCAGAGTCAACGTGCTGATGTCATTCTGATGTCACGCCTCTCCCTATTTTCTATGGATATGTAAGCGTTTAGCTCTTTAATGCTGCCTCAGGAGGAGGAGGAGGTTATGTTGACTAAGCTGTTGATGTTTGAAAACTATTCTTTATTTCTCATTTCCCCTTTTACAACAAAAATATTTCAACACAGGTTGACGCTTTACAAGGGGGTGCAGTTTTTATAGGTTCTTATGTGTCCAAACAATTCAGTGGGAAAGTATGTATAAAAATAAATGAAAACAAATGAGAATAATAATAATAACAACATTGAAAATGACCAAGGTGAATAACACAAACATAAAAATAAAGCTAAACATGTTATATGTAAATTCACATTACAGAGACATACATATTCAATATCAGTCTCCCAGTTACCTCCATTAGTGGTGTTCATCTGTCTGTAAAAAGTTTCCTCTGTAATTTTGTTATTTTTAAAATCCATCTTATAGTTACTGCTTTCTTTGCCTCTTTAATGATATTTTTAACAATACATCCTAAAGTTTTCATGGTGGACATCTACTATGGATGTCTTTGTACAGAATAATGTGAAAAAATCATGATGCACAATATAATACACCCTAAAATACTTATATATGTCTATAAAAATAATTTATTTAAAAGATTTTTGACACACATATGACAAATATTATACCTCATGTGATTTGAAAATTGCAGGAAGCCATATTGCGATTTCGATACAGTTTCGATTGATTGTGCAGCCGTGGACTCAGTCTGTACTGAGTGTTTTGTGATTGATATCAGGTGATTTGGTTGTGCATGTTCTCCGTCCTTTCTGTTGACACATGGAGAGCTGCGCTTTCTCCTCTCTGATACACAATGTCATACTGTATTGCAATGGCCTGTTTAAAGCGATCGCACAGCGAACAACTGATCAGTGCTGCTTCAGTGTGCTAATAGATCAAGGTGTGATGATGAGATAGGGGAGAGTGGGGTAAGTTGATCCAGCCCCTGTTTCTAGGCAACTGTGCACATTTGTTGTCATGTGACCATAAACCTAGTAAACACACATCATTTATATCTGGCTGTGATGGACAGATATCAGATGAGTCAAAACACATTTATCCTGGTCTAAGATGTGTATTATACATGTTGGTGATTTGCCAGTGTATAAAACCATGTGGATCATTTAGCTAAAGATTAGCCTGGATTGCTAAGTTGCACAGTTTTTATTAATACTAATGCTTGACTTGAAGACCTGTTGAGGCTACAATAAATGTTTTTAAAATATATTATATAAAATTTAGTTTTATCATAGCTCTAGAATTTAATTTATTTTGTTGTTGTTGAACTATGGCACAGATTTAATCTTTTAATTTGTGAATCATCGAGCCTCTTAAAAACTTGTTTGAGGTGTTGGAGCAGGAGTCAACCAGCATTTTGTTCTTGAAAAATGTTGGTTGAATAATTGAGATATATTCATAAAACATTAAGTAGTCATATTTTAAGAAACCAGAAAGTATTCACATTTAAGAAGCTGGAATCAGAGAAGTTTGACTTTTTCGCAAAAAAGTAAATATCAAAATAGTTTGGTGATTAATTTAATAACCGATTACTAATCAACCGATCATTGCAGCTCTAAATAAAATGGATTTAACTAAATTACTGCCATCTAATTGTAATCAAATAAAGATGTTAAGATCTTGAAAAAAATGTGAAGAGGAAAGTGGAAAATGAAATGAAAAATGGTTCAGAAACCATGCTGAATCAGTGTTAAATTACTGTGTCTCTGCTAGTAAAACTTCCTGTTGGAGTGAGTGTTAAGATAAAGACACTCTTACTTCTGCAGCAGCAACAACAGGGAGTTTGGAGTGGACTTATCGTGTTTCCTCCCAGGGAAGTATCCTGGCTGATGTCAGTGTGGCCTTGGCCAAAGAAACGTCTGATAGTCAGGCCGAGCTGCAGGGATTTTCCTTTTTCCTACATCACATCTCCGCTGCTGTGCTACAACAGACTCCTACGCGCGGCAGCATGGAAACAGTGCAGGCAGATATCAGCTTTACCGTCCTCATCATTTTTATGAGGCGTACCATCATAAAAGTCCTCAACAAGACATCTTTTTTAGATTCCACTACAGTGTAGATGGCTTCAGCCATTAACTGCGCTCAGTATGTCTCTGTTAGTTGACATGATCCTATCTCTGTTTGCCAACATTCCTGTCATTAATCATTTTTAATGCTGCAACTCACCGTGATATTAATCAAAGCACCTTGTAAATTCATCATGAGTTGGCACAACAATAAAGCAGCTAGATTTAATTAAAATGACCAATGAAGTCTTGACATGAATAGCTGACTGGAAGTTGTTTTTTAATCCATAATTTATTTTGGCGTGGACTGTCATCAGCTCGGCTGCTCCGGTCATTCGTTGAATATTCAGTGGCTGCCCCAACAGTCGACGTTCCTGGTGGATGTCAAGGGCATACTGTGCACTGCAGCTAGCTTTGAATGTATTCATCACGCTGCAGGCAGGAACTTTTCTCAGCGACTGGACGAAACAGAACAGCTACCAGCTGGAGTGTGTTACAGCGGCGCAGACAGGGTGGACATCTCCTTTGTTAACAGACTGTGTCCTGTAGCGCTGGCTGCATTGCTTCCTTTTCAGCTGTGATTAAATTAAGGTATTACAGAACAATAATTTATAAAGCCTCAGGAATAATAAAGAATGGTTGAGTGTTCATCCTGATCTCATTTTAGGAGACTCATGAATGTTCCGCAGCTTCTTTGTTGATATTTTTGTGACAGAAACAACATGGATTTTACTTAATGCAGGTTAATAAATAGACGGGTTTCCCCATTTACAAACATGCAGGTGGGTTAAAAAACATGTTGCCACGGTGTCACGATGGCTTATATATAGACTTTTTCACTTTGTAGAAATAAAGCCACCTGCTGGATAACAGTAAAAAAATGGAGGTAAATTTGTATGTGCCACGTGCCACATTTCGATTTCGTTTCAGACGATAACCCAGTCTTCCCAAAGCTAACAGGACTGGAAGTGATTTGTTATCAGCCTTACCATGCAGCCAAACCAAATAGTGGCAGCGCAGGATTTAATAAGTATCATTAATCGGCCACTCGAGGTCTTGAGAGAGACTCTGCACGTGTTTAAATTTGGAAAAAATCGATACAGCACAGTATTGCAGTAGTTTGCGAATTAATCTTTTCGGTACTAGAAACATAAAATCAGTTGCTGTTCCAGTTTCTGGTGAGTTCAGAAGAGGTGATGTCAGTCCGTCTCCTTGACAATCCTGTTTGGCTGCAATAAAAATGACTGATGTGACATGAACAGACTGTCTTGATAGATAAACCAAGTGTTGATAAAGTTTTCCTTTGAAGACATAATTTGCAATTGGAAATAAGTAATTATTATCACAGTATGCTCTGATTCCCACACCTGGTTTAAATGTAGTCAAACTGATCAGTGTCGATCACAGAGCCTGATGTTAAACAGGCATAAAGACGCAGTAACATATTTGAGGTGTCTTTGTTTAAAACGGGTATCTCTTCTGTGTAGAACTGTCCAAGATCTAATTAAAGTTTTTAATGCAAATATATTTGACAGCAGCAACAACAATGTACATTTTAAGCTACTTCCATTTGCGGATACTGAGCTGCTGTAGTTGTACCTGACTTGCATATTTTTATATAGATCTATGATGTGAGGTTTACATAACAAACACAATGAGCAACACATTTCAGTTTTGAGTATTTTATGAGGTTAGACACAAGAGAATTGAATTTGTAGCGTTTGTCTGACGGTAACAGAAGTCTGTCTGTGCCTCTACAATCTGCTTGCCATCCATCTCAGTCTAATTCAGTTGAAGTGTTACAGAGAGCCTTATGCTGCTCTGCTCTTGCTGCTGCTGTGCTTGTGCTTGGCAAGCAGCAGGCTGTGAGTGTGTGTGTGTGTGTGTGTGTCTGTGTGTGTGTGTGCGTCTGCTGCTGGTCCAGTCTGTGTATCTTTAAGAGGAGGGGCCTGACATTTATATTAGTGTATCTGAGCCAGGCTATGGGAGGGTATTGAAGAGACGAGGAGGAGGAGGAGGAGTAGGAGGGGAGGGTGGTGTGGTGGGGGGGTGGTGTTGGGCTGTGGAATGAAGTTGGGAGCTGTGGAGGGTTCACACACAGCTGAGAGAGCAGACAGAGGACAGCACAGGGCTGCCTCACACAGACATCCAAAACGCACAGAGAGGCAGAGAGGAAGAAGCTGACCTAAAAGGAAGAGGAAGAAGAAGAAGCACAGAGAGGAGGAGGAGGAGAAGAAGAAGAAGAGGGTGCCGGCATGGCCATGTACGAACCAGCCTACCTGCCTCCGAACGCCGAGGAGCAGGACTTCATCCAGGCTTATGAGAATGTCAGAGAGAAGTATAAAGGTGAGTGCCTGCACTCACATTACAGTGATGACAGCTGCCGCACGACTACATGGTGATGGAGGAGGTGTCTCTGTGTGTGTGTTTGTAGGAGGAGGGGCTTATTTATTTGTATGTTGTTTCTATTATTGACTCCGCGCAGGTGCAAACACGTGACCGTGTGCATACGCACCTTGCTGTGCCTTTGATCACTCCGGCTGCTGCGTGCGTGTGGAGCAGAGCGGCAGCCGGTGCACGCCGCATCTCTCGACTGCTGAGTGTTTTATTGATTGGCGCACATGCTCGCTGTCACTCTTCCACGCTGCCTCTCTCGGTGTGTGTGTGCCGCGAGAGTCGGTCCGGATTTACAGCAGTGCCTCGCTTTGATATGTGAGCGTAGCAACAAACCCGCTCGGCCGACCCCTGACCTCGATGAGACCGAGAGACGGGTTTTGTTTAAATCTGAGCGCTCAGCTGATTGTTATCCCGTATCCAATCACAACAGAGGACATTAACAGGTGCCGCTGAGCCGACGGTGAAATTCATTAATGCACGGCAGGGAGCTCATGCTTTTCTTCTCAAATCTTCATCTCATTTTATCCCTTAATCTCCCCAAGTGTGCTGCTCAGCATGCCATCACCAGATCTTACATAGTTTACTTTTTTTGGAAATCTTCATGTGCTGCGGAAATGAATCAGAGAAAGATGGTGTGAGGAAGCAGAGCTGCAGCGAGTGGTCAATTATTGAAGAAGTCAATCAAAAGAGTAGTAGTTGCCAACTATTTTGATAATCGATTGATCGTTTCATCTATTTTTTTAGGGAAAAATTTGAGACAGCTCCAGCTCCTTCGATGTCAGGATTTGTTGCTTTTCTTTGTCGCGTATGATCTTTGCGAGTAGAAAGTGGTGAATGAGTGAATGATTTTAGACACAACCTTTTGTTAGCTGGATAAAAGAAGCGATTTGAAGACCCCGCTTTAGACTCATTTCACAGCTTATTGACTGAAGGACGAGTCGGTTCTGACAGGTCAAAACAAAACCACATCCACAACAGAGCCAGCACTCTATCTATGTTTCTATGTTGTTTCTCTGTCTTGTCTTTCTTGTATGTTTCTCTACCTGCTTTCTCTTTTCATTTTTCGTCATGTGTCAGCAGCATCGTCCTCCAGGTGCTTCCAGTTCAGAGTTTTGTTGAGGTTTCACTCTTGCCCATGTCTCATATGTTAATGCTTTCACTTTTTCTCCTGCTAGACGTTTTTCCTCCTGGATGTTTCATCTGTTCGGTTCCAACAGATCGTCGGGAAAAGGGAGAGCTCCTCTATAAATATTGCCCCACTTTTCTTTTTTTTTTTTCTCACTTCTCTCCCTGGTTGTGAGAATCCGGCGACTGTGCTGAATCACTGTTGCTTATTTTCTTCGTATCAGCATGTTTGCATGTTTTTCTCTGTCAGTGGGTCTATTTGTGCAAACATCTTGCATCTTTTGTTTTTTAAATGCTGCTCTATGTTTTATTTTGCGAACCAGTAGGATGTAGATTTTAGATGTCTGTTTAATTATTGTAAACAAACAGCACCGTTGCCAAACAGGCAGCCTTACTCTGGGGTTTACGTTGTGTGTCGTTGGGTTGAATTTGGTAGGAACTCACAGTGCAAAGGGCAGATTGCTTTGTAACACAAGAGGAAGGTGCTGTTATCAAGCGCAAATAGAGCTGCAGTTTAAAAGGTTTTTGGCAACAGCATTGTGGAAATAGTGGAGGACTGATAGGAAAGTGATTCTAACATATAGGGAACATGCCAGAGAACAGGATAAAGGCAACAACTGGGCTTATCAACTATAGTATCATGTTCAATTTGATAGTAACAACATTGGAATGCATTTACTGGAGGTATGCACTGCTCCTTTTGTCAGTGTATGTGTTAGATCTTTGTGTTTGTGGTGCTGTTTCTGTCCCAGGAGGTAATGGGAAGCAGGAGCAGGCTCTGTGGCAGGTGTTTATGTTCCAGACGTTCCTCTGTGTTCCTTCCTCGACAGCGTCCGCGCTCCTCAGAGGTTCTGCTCTCCTTATTAAGGCACACTGATGACACAGCCAATCAGGGAGTTTGTTACACTCCCTCTCTCACTTTTAAAAAAAAATCTGCCTCGTGTGTATTTATGCTAACACACAGCAGAATCCCACAAAATCATGACACATGCAGTAACAACAGCTGCATTTCTGCAGAACAGGGAACCTTGAAGACTTAAACGTAAACTTGTTCTTACCTTCTGAAGGACTCGGTACACATCATTATAGGCTGTGCGTGGTATTGTGGTTGGATGGATTGTGCATGTGTGTATGTGTAGATGTACTGTACCTGCTCATGCTTGATAGTGGAAAGTATTTCGTTCATAAACATTCTCAAGGTATCCAGCAGTACGAACGTGTCTGTGTCACTCAGATACTCATCTGTATCCTTGCAGAATGTAACAACACTGTCCTAAATACCTGACCTTGTCCATATTCTCCACGTACTGCCCTGGTTTTGTCTTTAAACAAAGACAAACTGAGGCCAATCACTCCACTTATTTGTCCTGTTAACAGACACGTTTGTATGTTTCAAGAAATATGTCATCCAAGACCTACATACAGGGTCAAGTCATGTTAGAATGGATATTTCTTCCAGTGAAAGGACCGGAGCGATACGTTTTAAAAAGAACAGTCTTATCAGCCGATGCTAAAACGTTTGGATGGCTACAATCTCTAGGCAGGCTACAACCACAAGTTGATATTATGTAAAACCTTTACTGGACGTTAGAAAGCTGTCCGATGGAATCTTCAACGTGCTGCCATGCAAAGAAATTATTTGCCTATCTAAACACTGATGCCTTCTAGATGCAGCACACAACTTCCAGGTGTGGATGTTTGCCTATCAGGCTGCTATAACTTGCAGGGAAAGTGACCGTCCCCTCGTTGGAATGATTTGTGTTTCTATACTTCCTTTAAATGTCACTGCTGAACAGCATCTCAGGATGGCAATGTTGTTATGTCAGTTGGTCCACTACTTAAAAAGATCAATGTGTTCATGTCACTTTGCCTTTTCAGGTGTGTGGGAGAATCTACTGTTGCCACAAAATCTGCGCAAACACCAAAGGCTGTATCAAGGGCCAGTGTTTAGCTTGTCCATTCTGGGCTACTGTAGAAAGACCTGGAAAGATCTGGAACTATATAATATGGCGCACCTTACGTGCAGGTAATGTGAGTTATGATTAAGATTGGCAGAGTGATATGTAAGCTGTGAGATGCCACTTTTGTTGTCGGTACTCAGTTGTCCTACGTTTGATTCGGAGGAGTTACACAGATGAAGCTGTCCCTGTGCTCTTGCTTTACCTGCAGCCCTTCGATAGTTTGATCAAGTAACATGTAAGTGTATAGTTTTAGACAGAGAGAACCCTGTCTTACACTGTGTTTGAGGTAAAAATAATTGGCGTTTGAGTTTTTGTCTTATCTGGTAGTGGATATTGTAAAAGGTTGTTTATGCCAAAAGGCCCTTTAGATATAAGATGATCATTCTAAATAATGAAAACACAATAATCCTTAGTTTCAGGTTATTACACAGTAATGAAAACATACCTATGAATATTAGGCTATATTCCATTTCTGCCATATTGTCCCAATAAACTCCTAGACTGGACCTTTGAAGTAGTAATAATTTCCTAATAGTAAGATATTTGACATACTATTTTACAATTTAAAAAAATCTAGAACATAAATATATGTTGGTTTTGATATCGAAAATATTTTCCAATTGGGATAAAATTCAATTAAAGTAAATCAGTCGGCCTCCTTTCTCTGATGTTACTCACTGCTGTCTCATTGCCTCCTCTAAATTGTAGCCGGCTGGGCGGTAAAAGCCTGGCTGTCTTCCCACTGTCCTCTAATGCAATTTGTGCTAGCAGCTGATGCCGATGTTACTCGGCGGCCTGAGCGGGGGGATTGCCCTGTTCATGTCGGGTGGACTGCTGAGGGTGCACAGACATGGCTGGAATCCATATTTCGCCCCAGTGTGTGTCCTGCAAGGCCCTGTCCTATGCCCCGCAGGGCTTAAAATAACCCCTAAATATAGCAGTGGCCATGTTCAGCTGGCCAATTAAACAGTTATTTTTGGCAAGCTTGATTGTCTGCTATGGGTAATTTAAATTCCAGTTTCGTCTTGGCTGGAAAGAAATTAAACATTTGTGAATTATTAAGCTAAGTCTGAGCTTTGATGTGCGTAAAAGAAACTGAAAGGAGAATAAAAGAGAACGCGTGACAAGAATGGAAACCAGGAATAGATCAATCTTTTTTTTTTTTTTACCATATAGTGATAACCATATGAAGTCTTCTATCATCACCACACCTTTTAGCCCAATATAGACATTCAGTGTAGCTATCTTTATGAATGACTGTAGTGGATTGTATTTACAGTATGTGTCATGTGAGGTGAGAAGTGGTGTGGGAAGCAATTTGTCACACAGATTTCTGGACGAAGGAACTCTTTAAAAAGGCGCGAGGCAACTGAGCATGTGTACGTGTGTGTGTGTTGGCATGATTAAGTAATATATATTTTAAAACCTACTGTTGGGTGTGTGTCCGTTTTAAGATGCTGAGTGCAGGTTGGGTTTCCCCCCCATCATCACACACTTGTGACCGGTCAGAACTCGGCACTGACGCCACCGAGGTCTTTTCATTTCCTGTCCCGCTGCTGTGAAAAATGGCATCCATTAGAAAAGTTATGTTAGCTTTCAGAGTGGTGACACATAATATGAGAATTGTGGATGACATCTTTTCTTTTGCCATTTTTTTCCCCAAGAATTTCAGTCTTATGCTGGCTGCCTGCCACAGGTTGAGAAGTGTTAAAAAAAAGAGGTCAGGAGGAACTATCGCACAGTGCCCTTGAGAAAAGCACTTAACCTGCAACAGCTAGATGTGGATGTACCCACTCTATGTTGTTGAGTGAGGCCATGAAATGTTATTTATTACTGAGATGTTGTGGTTCAAGTGAGAAGGATTTTTATTTTTACTTTCTGTTTCATTGTGATGTCAAAAACGCATTCTTTCTTTGTACACACAGTAAATTATAAACCATCATATATATATACACACCATTTAATAATCTAGATCACCTGTGTTACAGTTATCATAAACATAGTTATGATAGAGTCATTACATTCAGCCTGTCTCATGGCTGTGTTGCATTTGGTTCACCTGAGCAGTAGAGAGTTATCCCTGCTTTGTGTCTGGTGCATCTGCATCTCTGTTATCAGGTAATGTCCACGCTAGAACTTTTTGTCCTGCTACACAAAACTGATCATCTACAGCCATGCTTTCAGCTCTGTTACTGCTCGATTCCACCGGGCGCACACCTAGGAAGTCAGAAGACACAGGAACGGCAAAGAGAATCAGGTCAGTTTTCAAAATAAAACACCCTGTGGAGACTCTTGATCCTAAAACAGCCAAATCCATTTAACTATGTAGCTTACTCTCCCATGGTGGAAGCACAAAACCCATATTACGAGCAGTTTCATGTAGGACCTGTTTTCTTCCTACCGCCTTTCTTGCATACATAGAGACCCTGGCTGCAAGCATAGCTAAAAGTTAAAAGAACAAAATGTGTCATCTAATACACATTTCAATTTAACACATTTTAAGAAAGTTAAATAAATATGACAGTTAGACATGGTCTTATGAGCCAGTAAAATCAGTTGAACGTGTGCAGTTTATTTTCCTTCTCCCACTACAGAAAGCTGCTCTTTTGCCGGAGCCCACTCTGGCTACTACTACCCCAAACACACAGTGCTGAATTCATATCGAGGTCAGCCATACGCAGACGTCATTGCCAGGTGAAACGCTCATGGAAAGTAGGCCGTTGGTAGAAAATCTGTGGATTTGGCGTGTGTAATGTGTCTATATATGGTCGCATGACATTTTAGGACGTTTCTAACTGCAGCGCAGCCAAACGGTGCCCTTTTTAGAGCTAAAGCTGCCAGTCACCCACCATGCAAACTAAACAGGAAAATCCCTGTAATGGAACTTTTCTGTTACGTTAAATACACCAACTGAGATGAAGCTCAACATTAAACTCACGCAGGGTGTGTCTGTTTGTAGCATCTGTGTGTGAGGTCAGAAAGTGCTTAGCTTTGTCCTGCAGTCATGCTGCTTTGCCGTGAGAGTTGTCAGATTTCTGCAGCCAAAAAGATGGTGGCTTGTTCTGTTTTTTTGGGGTCTATTTATTTATTTATTTATTTTTTCATGTGTGTCAGCATCCTGCTGCCTGGGATAGATCAGCACTGACACACAGCTCAGGTCAAAGGCTACTCTGGGGCAGGGCTTGATAAGCGCGACTATGCTGGGATTCCTTTCGAGCCTTATATGGGAGAGAGAGAAAGAAGCTCCGGAGGGATTCTCCCCCAATCTGTCGGCCTTCCTGTCAAACACTCAACGATTTTGCAGAACAGAAGCTTGCAGTTCTTTTATGTCTGAATCTCTGGTGTTTCATGACTGTTAAGTGTGTGAGTGAGGGACTGTGAGACAGAAAGGAGAGAAAGGAGGTGAATAAAAGTAGGGAACAGAAAATGTTTACATGATACAGGGAGTGAGGTTGAATGCTGAGGTGTACTTTTGGTCCAAGGTTCTCAATTTTATCTCAGCCAAGAATCTCTTAAAAGATATAAAATATCCTGCACGTCCCTTGGAATTTAAATGTAGCCTATTGTTTTTTCCACTTCTACTTAGTTATGTGAAAGAAACACAAAAGAAATGTATAACAAAGATTAGAGACATATTAAAAATATTTGCACTATGTCGACACAGAATATCTATAAAATACTACACACACAAGTTTGTTCCACTTGTGCCTACATGAAATAAAATGGGGATTTTGATCATTTTAAATAATCTAAAATATATAGAATAGATGAAGACTAATAACAACAAATGAAAAGAACAATAATATGACCCCCTGGCAGAGTATCACGGACCACTGGGGGTCCAGAACCACTGCTTTAAGTGATAAATATGCACTGACACATAAATTCATATATAGCGAATACATGTCACAAAACTTGATGTTTATTCGGTATGAGTACATACTAATGATTTGTTTGGGAATTGGTGACTTTGTGTTTCTGCTGATTGAAACAGGGATTATTCTATAATTGATTATTCGAGCAGTAAGATTCTGTAACTTATTATCAACATTTTGGGTCTGTTCATTTTTAATTTTTGCCTCCAAATAAAGTGTTTTAGGTGATCTGGCTAAACTATTGGCTTGTTTTCGACTAGGGTTTGGCGATGCGTTAAAATTTTCCAACCAGCCTCCGTCAGTTTCAGCTGGCAGATGTATGCGAGGAGTGAGTTTGTTAAATATTCTTACACCTATTTTCCTTCTTAAATGGAAAAAAAACAACCAAACATCTTCTGAATCCAAGTTTCTTTTTTTACCAAACTAATATGAGTTTAATTGCCTTGTTAACTCCTCGTAAAACACACTTCAGTCATACTCGACGCAAAAACAAAAATAAGACCCACCATAATCATCTTGGTTAGTCTTTCCACTGTTGTAACAATCAACCAACTCTGGTTTGGTCGAAATAAATTCAGCGTGATTCCTCGCCACAGTGGCTGTGTACTGTGCTGCTGAAGTAGAGTCCGTCCCTGAGGAGCGTCTCTCACTTGTTCTTCTGAGAAAGAAACATTAAATTAGCAAAGTAAATGATAAAAAACAAAACAAACAACCAATCACCAATAGTTGATATATTCATCCCACTGCCCAAGCCTATTTTCAACCAGTCTGATCATCTGAGCCCTTTTCTTTTCTTGGAAAAGGAAAAGGAAAAAGGAAGCCCTGATGAGGCATGACATTGTAGGTCAAAGCATTGCATCAATTACACATTTTAGGAACTTGGAAATTTCAGTGTGCTAACATCCTCTGAGTGCGGTTTTTCATTCTGCACTTATATCCAACCAGGGTTGAATGTGCAAACTGTTTGGCTGGAGAGGAAACAAATGGAAAAACAGCAAAGTTTTTATAACAATAGAAAACTATGGCCAAATGATTTTTTTTTAATCTTTCTGATATCAAAATAAGCTAAGATTTAAGATTTTAAGACTGTTTTTATACTCATCTTTCACTGATACTTGGAAACACTAACATTCCTTGAAAGACCTCAGTGTTGTACGTCATTGCGGTATTCTTACAAAAACTTACAAAACCTAAACTTCATTTCATACGTACTCACTTGGATACACCCTCAACCTTCAGAAGCTAATGTGTTGCCAGTATAAACAGACCTCACACACATTTAGTTAAACCCATTTAAACTCAGAATGAACCTGTCAAAGTCATGCTCCTGCCTGAATGTCCTACATTGCTGAGTCAGACTGATGTGTATCTGCTGTCTCACTACGTAATGCTGCGCTGCAGTCCTGTAGATGATGATGTCTGCCACCGACTCTACTGATGATCCTATTTAATCTGACATCTTGTTTGCTTTTAAACTGCAAAAGAACTGCTTAACCAGCAGACTGAGTGGCAGCTGTCAGTTCAGTGCACCTTCATGGCTCACACTGGAGCACCAACCCTCCCAGTTTAGAGGGGTTTGACTTGTTCCTCGAGCCTCACTGCCGCTCTTTTCACACAAACCAGGAGCCCTGTGGTATTTAAGAGTTTAGAGTTTCTCCCTGAGTTTTTACAAGGGCTGAAACACATGGCTTTGTGGCTTGAGAGAAAAAAAAGAGAGTGGAAAACACATTTGTGTGGAAAATACTGAGGTTCTAACACCTGGACTGTGTTTGACACAAAGACTCTCTGTGCCTCAACTGCCTTGTACAGCGGGGCAGGGCTTTGACGCTTTATTAAGTCGAGTTAGTCTGGCATTGTAGCTTCAAGGCTTCAATGAGCTATGAAAAAAGGTAACGGGGAAAACAAAAACACACACGCACGCGCTCACATGCATACCATTTCTGCAACATTCTCCTGTAGATGGAAAGGTCTTTTAAAAAGCAGAGGAGTCACTACCTCCAAAGCTCAGAACATTCCCTCCCCCTCATTTCCCAACCCTCCACTCTCAAATGATCTTTAAAACTGGACCAAGGTGCCTGAACTGTGTATGTGAGTGAGAGACATAGAGACAGATAAGAAGAAGTAGGTCTATATTATGTGCTGACCAAAAAGGCATAGAAATGCCTGCATGTGTCCCAAAATGTTGAACTTCCATACATACAGTATAGTTATGATGCTCACAGTATGAGCTGATCTTTGCATTTTTTATATTTGCCGCTGATGGTGAGTTTATACAAGTCTTTTCCTGGTCTACAAGATCATTATTTCTAAATTTAAGCATTGGAATGTCTTCAGCCTCGTCACTGCAGGTGTTATTTTCACTGCACAATGACAGCTGTTTGGCATTTTCCTGAGAGTGCCCCTGTAAAAGTTTGGAGTTAGCCATGTTTGATCTTAGACAAAAAAAAAATCTGTCCTGCAATTTTTTCCTTAATTAAAAGTGTTCAAATTGACCTCCAATTTAATCCCGTTCCATGTTCTTATTTTGGAAATGGTGATTGCAGAGTGGAAGACGGGAGACCCTGAATGTTCCTTGCCACTGTAAACACGGACCAATTTTCATAGACAGCTCGAAAGAAAGCAGATGAGGACGAAATTCTGTGAAAGCTGGCAGTCTACGAGCTGTTTGACATACTTTTACAGTAACTGAAGTACCATGTGATCCACTGGGGCTTGAATTCATAGAAATCTCTGTGTCCACTGTGAAGGAGCAGTCTGTTGAGGGAAGACAACAACTTTTTGATAGTGGGAGTAATTTTATTCATCTTGAATACTGTCCAGATTCTGAAAGGCAGTCCAAGTGGAAACATTTCTGCTTCATTGCCAACTAGACTTAAATAGACTTAAGGGTTATTAGACTCAAAGTGAGTAATATTGGAAAGACCCATTTGCACATGATCTGACGCATGGTAATGTGTATTACCAGGTAATGATGCTTGTGTGTGTCGGCCTATTTCTTAGTCAGCCCTGTCATTTCCTGACACTGAAAGGCAAAGAGTTTATTGCTGGTCAGTGGTATTCAGGGCAACTGGTGCTGGCCGGTGTGACAGTCACCACACGGGCCAGGAATGTCACAGCAGGTCACCCCACACAGCTGACAACTGGGGGAATGTGTCCCATGTGCGCGCACACATGCTCACACACACGACCACGCTGACACTCTGCATGAAGTTTCTCACCACTCTTTCCACATGCACGCACACACCCTTTGGGAATACAAACATGTCACAAGGAACAACTTGTTACATTCTCCTCTGTTAGCAGATCACTTAATCTCTTTTGGTCTGAGGTACCAAAGACGGAGGAGAAAAGCTTGTTAGCCGCTCCAAATACCTTCCACAGACCTTCTCTTCGGCCTTGACGGAAGATGCAGTTAGTTAAAAACTACCCTAGATGGTGTGGCCGGCTCCACAGTTTCACCAAAACGGGCTACACCAGCTGGTGTTACATAAAAGGCATGATTTGTTTCGTAGATAAAGCAGCTACTGGGATGCTTCTGTAAAACTAAACAGGGACTCGTGTGTTCGTGTGTCCATTGACCCCAGGTTCCTGAGGGGTGTGTCCCTTCTCTCTTGGGCCACAGGTCAGATGACAACCCTGGAAAAAAATGCCTGTTGTTTGTTTTCTTATCTCAAAGTTCGAATCACTGCTAATTCTGGCCTTCCTGGACTACTGTAGCCGCACTTTGACACAGTTGAACTCAGAACTTGTGTTGGGGAATGCATAAGCATGACCGAGCTCCCTCCAGCAATCTTTCATCTGATCAAGGTTGTGTCTGAAATTGAATGATGAGACTGTGTTTGTGTGGAATGAACCCGCTGTGCAATACTTTACCTTTCTCTCACTAAGTTGTTACAGCTGTTATCACAGTTAAAGCAGGACACACACACACTTGATGTGTAGCAGAACCATGGAGGCTTACATGGGACGGTGGAATGCCATGACCTCTGGTATACATCATTCATCTTCGGCCTTTACGTTCATACCGTGAATTCATTGTTGAAGGCCAGGACTGATGATCATGAATATGATATGACAGTACATTTACTCACTCAGCTGATGTGTGTATGCTGTGCTTAAAGTTGTGCCAAGGACAATGTTGCATTGCTGAAATGCTACTACAATTGTACAGTATATAACATTCAGACAGATGGAGGTTTCTAACAACCTCTAACTTATTTTCTAACAGGAAGACAAAAAAAGCAAGAAATATACAGATTGCACAAATTATTAAGGGTATTTTCACTAGAAAGTACACGGTTTAAGCAAATCCATTCAAATTACTTTGAGCCCATCTACCTAATCCTAAAATATGTTTGAAAGTTTTATTTGTGGAGTCCTACCTTTACCCATGTCCATCTTTTTTCCATCTATGGTGCTGAATCCAAAATGCTTCCATAAATCACTTCTTAGATGGTTTACTGTCATGAGTCTCTGTTGTTCAGCCAAGAGATTGTCAATAGACTTACGTAGTGATAAGGAACAGGGTCATGAGAACATGAAGAGAACTGAATGTTTCTTTCAAAGATAGTGTCCCATCATCCCTATTAAAGTTTCACACTGAGAGCCAAGAAGCTTTGCAGGTTTCGTCATGCTTTTGCATTTTTTGGGCATAGAGCATGCGTATTAGAGTCCCTCTCCACCTGAGCCAGTTCGGAGCATTGTCCCAAGACATCCCCTGACTGGACTTCTGACTTCCTGTTGTCTCCCTGCACATCATCAGTGGATAAAATAAGTCCGTATGGATCAAATTCTGATGAATCATTTTTGGGTGTCTGATGCTTGAAAAATGTATTGACCATTTTACAGCAGCTCCTTTTCCAAAGTTTGTGTTTAGGAAAAATGCTTTTTGGGTCAGTGTGTGTCACATGATGGGAAGTTGTGATACCAAATTTGACGATTATGGCAAAATTGCGACACAGCCCATTGCTTTTCCTTGGATCTTGGATCAGATGAAGAGTGCATTTTAGAAATGACCCTTGCTGGGGACAGCCTGTTGGGCTTATACGTGATGAATCCTAGTCCCGGAGACAGCTACTGCAGTGGGAAGTGCCACAGGGGTGGTTTTGAGTACTTTGGCCTCTGTTTATATGTCTGTCTGTGTCTCTGTAGACAGATTTTTATCAACAATCAAAATCAAGGCCAAGTTTGAGGATGGGTGTGGTTTGACCCATGAGTATACTGAGTAGGCCTACTCATGTAATAATGTACTAATGACCACTGAGCATTCATGGGTCAAAACATCAGCATGTTGATGGGTGTCGTGCCTGGAGTGAGCCAATCGCAAGATGGTGGCTAGTCTGTATCATGTTGAAAGTTTGAATAAAAGGTGAGAGCACTATTACCGAGTCGAGGCCAAGGGACAATGAAAAGTGCCATCATTGTGTTTTGGTCATGAGTCTAGACTTAAGGGGCAGAAAGCTGTAAGGTTGGCTGTATTGTACAAAAGCAAGTAAAGAGATCTGAAATGTTGTCAGTAGCCAAAGCCTTTTGTGTGAATTACAGTAGGAGGCAGTAGACTATGAGTCTCAGTGTTAGAATAGAGACAGACACATAGGTGTCAATTTTTGGAAGGCTGAAAGGTCTGGATCGATGCTAATCTGTCTGACATGCAGGACAAGTTCCACCATCCATCCTGGGAGCGGAGCATAGCAGCCAGTAGCCAGAGCGGCGCCTCCAGCAGAAACTCCCTGTCATGCATACCGGAGACAGAAAAAGATGATGAGGCACTCAGAGAGTGAGAAGAGAAGGAAGTAAACAGTTAGAGTGCTGAAATGAAACTAAGACTAATAAGAGATTACAAGCATAAATTAAAGAGGAAGAGTGTGAATGAGAGGAGGTGGTAGCAGTTTTTCTTTCACTTAGCATTGATTTCATGCTCAGCAGCAGGTTGTTTAGATGAAGGGACACGTGTAAGGTGAGATGGGAGGCCCGTTGTCACGCTGGGCTTCAGGACTCCTGCTGGAGAGGTTTTATGACTTCCAAAACAGTCTGCAGGCTTCCAAAACAGTCGGCCAAGTCAATGAAACATTATCTAAAGGACACAGTACCGTGTGAATCATACTCATATGATTATTGTCTTGTCTAAGAGCTAATTAGTTCCTATCTGTCATTGTTTAAGGTGGGACAGGTACGAGTTTGGTGCAATGTCTGACAGTAATGTTTACCCTGCTGTGAACCCCAAAGAGTGAAGTTAGGCTTACTGCACTGTTTCAGTGAAGAGTAGCAGAAGAATAAATAAGAGTCCGCAAAGAAAAATTGTAGGTCACTTGTTACCAAGAAAACAGGGTTACAGACTGGTGACAGCGGTCTTTGTTCTTCGTCTTTGGATTAATTAGTCAAGGCATTCAACTAGTTTATGCCCACTGGGACTTATTGGACCCCGGCTGGCTGCAGTCTACAGCTGCACTCTGTGAGCTTGTTTCAGTTTTACATGGACTTACATGGAATTTTATGGACAGCGGCCAAAGTTGCTGCGGTCATTAGTGGGTGATGTTGAGGACAACAGGTCTCTCACTGATAATGGCGGTAAGAGTATGAGGACAGTGCTGGGCCGATGGATGTTGGTGTTGGTGCATCCTCATATTTAAACATGCCTGTCACAATCATCCAGAGTCCAAAGTGATGCCTTCAAATTGCTTGTTGCGTGACCAACTGTTGAAACTCAAAGATATTTCATTCACTATCATACATGACAAAGAAAGCAGCAGATCATCACATTTGAGAGACCGGAACCAGGAAAAATAACTGAAATTAAATTAATAAATTATAAAAATAGCTGAGAGACATTTGAAGGCATACATTTTGGCTAATTGTGATGGACATTTTTCACTATTTACTGACATTCTGTTGACCAAACAATAAATGAATTAATCAAGAGAATAATGGATAGAATAATTGATGAAGAAAATAATCAGTAGTTGCAAGTACAGTGCTCACTAACAGCTTAAACTCAAATATTATTACTTTGCCTATTAATATTGCTTTTATTTAAAAGTTGAAAGCAAGGTTGGACATTAACCGTGGCCCAATGGCTCATCGCCACAAAAAGTTACTGTGGCCCTGCAGATTTAACATGTAGGTGGCCCTTTGTGGCCTCCCTTCACGCCTTTTATTTCAACATCCTACAAAAACAGGTCGAAGTGTTTAGAATATGACATCTAAGGATGTAATGTACTGCAGTGTGTGTCACCAGTTAGCCGAGAAGTCTAGCTCATTTTTCACTGGAAACACCACATCACAGTTCATGGGAAAAGTGGACAACACAAGTGTCACAGCGTGAGTTGCATTAAAAAACCTTTTCTTTTTATATAAGTGCACATTTGAGCCACCACAAATATACTTCTGTGACCAAATTTAGAAGTTTGGTTGCCTGTCGAGCTGGAGCTTTAAAGTATTAATGTCTATAACAAAAGATTTGTTAAAAAGATTTGATGTAAGGATATGTAATAGGGTTGAATTTAATAAAAAGGTCCATTTATCTGTCATTTGACTGCCATGATTCAAATTAAATGAAGAATAAAACATTATCACACACTGTGGTTTTTATGCTCATGAGGCACTTCTCATTTGAGTGTCTTCCCAGAAACAGTATGACAAGTCTCAGTGTCTTCTTCTGAGCTAATTGTGACATTGTCCCTGTTGTGCGCGCATGAAGTAAAATCTGACTGGTTTTAATGGTGATGAGAGCCCACAGCAGTGTCACACTTTTCCATCCAACTGTTTTGTTTGTTTTACACACACACACACACACACACACACACACACACACACACACACACACACACACACACACACACACACACACAGTGCCAGCTCCATGTACTTTCCCTTACAGCCCATGGGAGGCATCGCTTGGCAAAGACAGTGTTTCCAGCCTTGTGTGAGCATCCAGCTTACAGCCCCCTGGAGGTTTCTGCCTCTCCCTGTAGGGGCACAGCTGGCTCAGTGAGCATGAAAGGAAGTGTTCCATTTATTAAATATGCACAATACTAAGTGTACTATCCATAATTGATGGATTTTCCTCTGTCAGCATTCAACTGCTCTTAAAATTAATCAGTTCTTTTGAGAGTGCAGTGATTTGAATAAAGCATTATTAAGCTTTTAGTTTTCATTTATTTTTCAGGATAATTTTTTTTTTTCACTGCATGTTCTAGCACAGCAAGTATCATAATATTTAGCTTGCTGTCAACTCTTCTTACTTCTCCTCATGCTGGTTGAGCTTATTTGGTCTTTACAGGGTAAGCACAGCCCCTAGTGGATTATTGTCCTCATAACAACAGACCTGACAATCAAAAAAGCAGGAAAGGACTTTAAAGGAAAAAAATCTTAGGGGATGAAAAGCTTTGAACTGATTTCCAGGACATCAAGAAGGGTAGCTAAAAAAAATGTACTTATTTATTCAGCTTCATGGTAGGTATGTTTGAGGTCTGTTTTATTGCAATTTGGGTATTCTAAGATCTTTAAATCAAACTGGATCAGCCTCCGCTCTCTCAGTAGCTGATAGCTAAATCTAAATAAAGCAGAAATGACAGCATCTCTCCAGTGATGGTCCAGCTCCAGCCAAGTGATTCTGAGTCAAAGCCGATGAGTCAGAGCGTGGGTGGGGGGGACCTTGGGGGCCCCAGCTCGCTCCTTGTCCACTGCAGAAAACTCTAACTCACGCCCTCTTCTTCTCCCTTCTGCAAATAGGATGTGACTCGAAGCAGAACCTTGCAGTGTCCGCCTCTCTGTCGTAATTTACCCAAATCTCAAAACGGGAGGCCCTTTATAGGGAGCGACCTCACACACAATTTGAAGGACCCCGTGGGACCCGGTCTTAGCCCTTCCAGGGTGGAGCATGGGAGGAAACCTGCAGGGGCCATTTGCTCCCTGCCCTTGTTTCCCCGCCATCTCAATTCCCAGAATTCCTCACCAGTCTTGCATATATCAGTACGGCAGGGATATCAGCTCCCTTTTGAGGTTTTAACAGCTGCGTGATGTTTGCCTGTCAACATGGTGGCATTCTTTTCTTTTATTCAGCTTTGTTTACACATGGAATAGGAAAATCCAACAGAGAAATGACCAATTAATAAACTATGAGATGCTTTTAAGGAAATTCAACACAAGCTGAAGCAACAACAGTGTAAACTTGACTTGCCTAACAAAACATCAAATATTTCAAACAGCACAAAACTTTCCAAAATCACACTAATATGACTCCCCGGCAAACAGGAATTCTTTCCACTCGCAATACGCAGCACCCCTGATTGACAGGCTGTGATCTGTTGTATTCAGTCCTTTGGCTTAACTATTTTATCACAGGCTAACGCAGAGGCCGCCTCTGTCGGTGGCGAGGCTGGTCTCCTGCTGACTGCTGCCCAGGGCTCTAAGCCGGTACATTGGACCGGAGATTTGAGTGGCTGGGTGACCTCAGACAGAAGGAATGTTTTGTCTGGACGTCCACAGCAGGACTACCAGTCTGATGTAGACAGCAGAGGGGCTGCGAGCCAGAAGGACTACAATATGAAACACTCTTGGGTGAAAAGTATCAAATAGAAGAGCTATTTTAGTAGTTTTGTGCAGAACAATAATGCCTCACAGGGATGTAAACACACAAAATTGGAAATGTTGCATTTTTAGTTTCAAACCCTTTAGACAAGCTGCCTTTTGGCCAGCTCGCCTCCTTTCACACACATCCTTTCCTGCTTTTGTTGCCAAGTAACACACAAGGCATACAAGCATTTGTTTACACTAATCAGCTGTGAATTTTGAACAGCACTAACAAACAATACCAATAAGCCCAATACTGTAATGATGGTTATTAATATTTTGTGTAGTAGCCATATATATCAGTTGTACCAGTACTTGAAAACAAACAAACAAAAAAAAGTTTTTAAGTTGGCAAAGATTTGTCTCTGAGAAAATATGAGTGAGATTGAATTATAGTGCCTCATATTACCCAATGACCGGTCTGTTTTATAGAGTGTGATTTGTTTTCTCATGATTATCAGTGAATCAGCTGTTATTTGACAAATTTCATGCTCCATGAAACGTACTGTATACCTTCATAAGCAGTTTTAACAGCAGCATTTTTTATTATTTTATTTTCTGGGAAAAAAAAACAAAAAGCTTCATCAGTAGTTGGAGTTTACTCAGACAACCACATTCACTGTTTCTCACCAAAATGCATTGTGTGCAGAGATGACTTTTAAAAGAATTTGAAACCTTCAACCATCCTTGTTTGCTATCAGTCGAGGGCTGCATGATATGATAAAAAAGTCATATTATGATAATTGTGATTAAGATTGTGATTGGGATATGAGATAAAACTAGTTAAAATGATCATTTTTGCACAATCTTCATTTTTACTGAAAAAAAAAGAAACGTGAAACCGTGATGAAACCATGATGTGATATTTGTCTGGGTCTGTACCAAATAAACATATTTTCTTACATCTGGAGATGATTTTTAGTCCATGACATCTCCTCAGTGCTAAAGTATATTATAATTCTGTTTTCTCACTCATTTTTCCTTTTTCAGAATATTGTGATTTGGTTCTGGTTCTGCGATTTTGTGCGATTTTGTGTTAATTGTGCATTTCTTGATATGTTGCCGCCACCTACTCTTGATCAGTGGAACAGCGTAAAACAGTCAGCAGCACTATGCATCACATTAGCAGCATGTAGGAGCAGGTGTGTAGATGTTAGGGGAGAGGGAGGGAGGGAGGTGTTAAGGGTGTGTGGGTGGACTTTAACACAGGAGACCGTCTTCAGTTCCCATATGAGACCAATAGTCAATTTTAGGAAAGTTTTAAGAAAGTCATTATTTTAAGTCAAACCATGACCTTTTCTTAAACCTAATCAAGACGTTTTGTGGCCTTAATGTTCTCAAGACCTTTATTCTGAAAGTGTAATCAGGGTTGCATATTTATTATTGCTGACTTGACCGTGCATTGAGAATGATGATGGATAGCACACTAATTGAAAGTTGCTCTGAGTGTTAGGAAAACATGGAAAAATTTGTGAAAATGTCATGACTTTTCACAAACTGCTGTTAAACTGTGTTGGTCGATGAAGTATGACTAGTGGTCAAAAACACCACAGAGTTCCTATACATGTGGAACTTCAGTCACATCATAACAGGTGTACATATGGCTGCTTTTTTTCTTTCCTGTTAGTTTTCACTTTTTGTAAATTGTGGAATGTGAGCTCAGTATTTGTCTTTAAACACGGTTAAACCTTTTCTTGATAAATTTAGCACGTAATGTGAAATAACTGCTGAAAAAGGAGATGTAGTGAAGGACAGGCGGAGTTCTGGCAGTAAGTAATCTGGCTGGATTTGACTGTTAGTAAGAGGTTGAGGGGAGATTTTCAAAGCAAGTCTTAACAAATAAACCTCAGCCATTTACAGGCTGTCTGGCTGCTAATAAAGTCTTGTGTAGATTGGCAGGATACTGCTGTAAGTCTGCGCCGGACTCGCAAACTGCACAGGAGCAAATACCTCCAGTTTAGCCTGGAAGAGCATGACAAAAGCCCTCCTCCTCATAACTCCCGTTCCTCCCAAGATCCGGTTATGAAATGCTGCTAGTGGCTGAGAGATTCGTCCCTGTAACCTTGAGCAGCTGAAGAGTCAGTGTTTGACATTGTAAGCCGTGTTTGTTACAGAATGTAACCATATGAGCATCTCCAGGCTTATGGTTTGTTTTACATAGTTGTAAAACATTTGGAAAGGATAACAGCAGGCAGTGTCTGCACATTCCACATGTCAAGGACAGGGTCGAAGTGAAACAGGGATTTAAGAAAAATGTTTTATAATGAGCCATAAACTGCCATGTTAGAATTAGGTCATCAAAGTCAGGTATTCCTTTAGACACTGATGTTATTTCTCAATATCCTCTTCAAGCATTTTGCATATTATGTAATAAATCTGCTACAAATACAGACAATCTGCAGAAATATGTCCAAAATCTCCCACGAAAGCTCTTTCTGGCTCTGCATCAGACACAGCTACAGGTTTTCTTTTTATTGCATCCAGCAATTCAGTCCCACTATTAGATTTCCATTCTTACCTCTAACAGGAATTTACTCCCGCAATTAGAGGCATTATCTGTGATTGATTCTCCAGCTGCAGGCAATGTATTAATGTGTGTGGTGCTGGTAAATCTGCCACAACACAAGATAATCAGTTAATTACTAAACAAATAAACATGAGTCACGCCTGCAAATAAAGCCCACTAAAACATATTGCTCATTTCTGGATCCAGTAAGAGAGTAATTTTCCCCTTTCAGGTGATTTAATGCTTACTTAGAGATTTAAGTTCTGGCTAAAGCGCACAGTAGCTGAGCTTTCAGTGTGGGGGCATCAGATGTTTGTTGTTTGTTGCTTTTTTTTTTATTCTATTGTTATGCAATGTCAGTTGGTATATTTTCTATTCAGTTTTAGTGTTTTGACTAAAGTCATATGACGTATGATCAATTTAGTCGTGTCTCAACGAAATGTGAGTTGCTACTAGTTTTCATCTGTGTAAATTATTGTAATTTTTTTTTTTTTTTTTTTAGTTGTTTATGTTGTCTTGTGATTTCATGCGCTATTGTCATTAGCAAGGTTAGTGGAAAAGACATTGGTCTGTTTACTGGTTTATACCATGGATGTATAAAGGAGAACTAGATGCAGTAGTGGAGCAAGTGCATTAGAAACTTCCTTCAGCCGAGTGGTTAACTTCCAGTTTAGCTGATTTGAATGTGGATCAAACGATGTAATTGTTAGGCTCCTCTAGTTTTTTTAAAAAGTTATCTGGCTGAATGGATCTTATCCTGATAGTAAAATGACTCATTTTGTTGAAGAATAAAATTATCCAGTGTTCTACTGCTTCTTTCACAATGTGACATTGTCTTTACATGCTGTAGCCACTATGTCAAATTGGCTTCAAACAAGGCGATCTTGAGGACATAGTGTCTGTGTCTCTGCTTTGCATTTATACAACAGAATCACTTTTCTAGGTTAAGACATTGTCAGTCTCAAACTCTGACAAGGCCACTCATTCACTGTTATACTTACTAGGATGTGACTGACGCTGTCTGTGCTCTCCACTGAAGAGCAGAAGCTGCATTCACTCACTCGTTATACAGTCTGACTTTTATTGAAGCCACCTAGCTAAGATAATATGTCAGATAATATGCAAAACTGTTCGACTAGTGAACATCTGGGTGAACACTTTGGTGGTTTACAGACTAGATTAAAATGTAACTCACTATTACCAAGATTCAACGTGAAATATAGTTGTCTGAAAGTAACACTGACGTTCCATCCACATTCAAGGTGTCTTGATATCGTCAGTGGCATACGACGATGACCACAGTGAAACATCGTGATGGACGATGATATCGCTGCTGGATCTAAAAAGGGTTTTGTCTTAGTAACTTATTGTGTTTAATAAAAAAAATGGTTTGTCAAAAATGGAACTTGGCCACTTAGGCACCTTCATCTTATTAAATCACGATGTTACGATGGTACAGGGCTCAGTGGTTAATGACTGTCAGCCATCATGGTGAATGGTGGCGTCGACCACTGTCCCAAACCCAAATATACATACAGACACCTAGGAAATAATCCTGTAGTGAGTTTGATGAATACAGAAACAAGATAGTGATGATAACATCGTGGGAATCTTCACATTAAAAACGTTGGAAAACTTCCTACAGGTGCATTTGTACACACATAATACATATGTCAGTATTAAAGCAGAAAAAAAAAATAAGAGACAGAATAAGTCTTAATTGTTTTAGGAGGGAAATTCTGATGCAGCATAAAAAAACACTGGAGAAATGTAGATGAATTGTTTATTCTTAACAAATAATGTATACTTTCTTTGGTTGTAATGTGTGATCGTCTTTGACAGTGACAAGACTTGCGCATGGAAAGAGAGAGACGGGCACAGGCCCAGAGAGTTGCTGATGTCAGCCAAAGCAAGCAGTCAAACACTTTAACACACAAAAACGCACAGCTGGGTCCATCTGAAAGTTTTCATGCGCGTGTGTGTGTCATTCTGTTGTATAAGGCTGTTACAAAAACAAATTCTCAAGAAGCACTCAAGAGACGGCTGCCACAAGCCTTACACTTCAAAACACACACACACACACACACACACACACACACACACACACACACACACACACACACACACACACACACATGATGGAATTCTCCTTGACTGTGCAGAACAGCTAGACGTCCATTTTCCCTGCAGCCAAAAATGTGTCAGTCATTTCCTCCAGACGTCCTTTATTATGTACAAGAGGCCGTTCAGGAGCTGAATCGAATAATAGCTCCGCAACAAGGCCACCTGCTGTCTGAGCTGAGGCCGGAGCTAACCCATTATTAGAGGATGGATGGATTTGCCATTATTTGTTTTGTTTTGATCTGGCATGTTCTAATCCACTTCCTGTGGCTTTGACCACAGTCTGGACTACTGGGTACAAGCAGGGCTTCTTTGATGATGTTAACGCTTAATCAGAGGTTGATGTTTATACCTAACGTCTAAGTCAGTCACCCTGTAAGTACGAAGGAAGTAACTTATTGGCTAAGGATAATTTTGGATTTGTTCACATCAGGCACAGGTTGTTTGTTGACATGCTCTCACTGGGGTTTCATGCTCACATCAAAAGCTTTTCAGCAATAATTATTGCTTTCACTACATTGCATTAGGTGTGTGGTAACCACAGTAGGTTCGTGATTTGGCCAACAAGCCACGGATTTTGATCCAGGGATTTTTAGCAGTTCTACATTTTCTCATTGAGCCCAGTAAATTGTCAAGAAATAACAGCAGGTATGAAAGACATACTTTCAAGTGTGTATATACTCCCTACTGTATGACTGATCAGCCTTAGGGATACCTGAATTAGAGGAAGCACTACATTCTTTAATACATTGTTAGCATACCTCCAGATATGAAATTGTAAAGCAAGTTATCATTTCCCTTCCAGGATTGTATCACAACAGGCAAACAACTACAGTGTCTATACAGGTGTGATACTTTATGATGTTTATTTATTAAATGAAGCAGGTCTGAGGAGTTCACGCTGACATTACTTGAAAGCCTGGTGTGTCTCATACATACTCTAAAGGGTATCATGAGTCGCTGAGAGACAAAATGTTGACATTTGATGACTATGACGGCACGGTGGTGCAGTGGTTAACACTTTCCCTTCACCTCCGGGTACTCTGGTTTCCCCCACCATCAAAAACATGTATGCTAGTTCAGGTTCTCCTGGAGCAGGTCCCCTGGCGCTGCCCTCTGCTCCTAAATGCAGAGACTGAATCTGACTGTATAATTGCACCTTGTATAATTGTATTACAGAATAAGGTTGACCTTGACCTTTTATCTTTAATGCCAATATTGGCATTATATTATCATTTATTAGCCTTTTCAAACATTCTGCCTACTGTACACTAATCTGTTCATCTTGCCATGATTTCACCTGAAAAGTGTGAGTTTTTTCTTTGCAACAAATTATTCATGCAAACTCTTGCTAGTCGGCACCAGAAATTCTAGTCAGTTAAACTTTGTTGTTTGATTTTATGCAGCGAACTACAACTACATTTCAGCAGCATTTAATGAAGGATTGGGCGATTGCAGACCACGATTAATGGCTTCAAATGACTCTAACGCATGGTATTTTCTGAACAACGTCAGTATATAAATTGTGCTCAATTTCATCTGCTTTCCGAGCGTTTTCTTACTGTTAGACTAGTCGACTAATCTAAATTAAAATGTGTGTTTGATCGACAGGGAGATTAGTCGCCAGGAACATCCCTGGTAAAATATATCAGTTACTGTCACAGAAAAACCCTTGCTGCTCACAGTAATGTGGTAAGATGTTAGCAACTGTTAAATGTGTAATTAGTGCTAAGCTAGGTTGGTTAGGGATTAGAGAGAGACTTTGTTATATCTCCCCATATGTTTGTGGTCGCTCTGTATAAGCAGCAGGCTCATCCTGGGTATTACTGCAGGGATCTGGGTGTGGCGCTGGGATTCTGTTTCTCTGCATGAGCACACACACACACACACACACACACACACACACACACACACACACACACACACGCACTACATTATATTTTTGTCTTTTGCTAAACAGATTAATAGAACTTGCTTCCACTCTCTGCTTCCTATTTTCCTCTATCCCCTGCTGAGTCCCTTCTAATGTAATCCACAGTGTGATTGATAGATACTGTAATCTTCTCTGTATCCTGATTGGCTGGTTTGTGGAAAAGCAGGTAGCTGTTTGACTTTGTGACAGGCCAGGGTTTATGTTGCAGCGACTGACTGAAAAGCCAGTTTTAGGTGAATGGGGAGGAAAGGGAGGGGACAAGGGAGGAGCTTTACACTATGCAGATGCCAGCACACACAAAATGTTTGTGTGTGTGTGTGTGTGTGAGACAGTAAGTGAGTGTGTGTGTGCACATGGTGTATCACAGGAACCAAAACAGAGTGGCGTCCCTTCAGCAGACCTGCGGTGGCAGACCAGAGGAGGAAAAAGAGACAGAAAAGACTGAAACTTCAGACACTTCAGGAATCACTTCAGCTTAAGAGGAAGGAGGCAAAACTATTGAAGCTTCAACATTCATTGTCAGCATTCTTTACAGGGAGGTCAAAAAGTGACCATGGACACCCCCAGATCGATCCAAAATGAGATCATTTCTCTCAAAGGTATTTCCATGTTCTGATTTAATTCTCTGAATCAAAGATTTGGGTACGTGACTGTGCGTAATGTGGGAATAACGTGAAATTAACGGGCCGGACAGCAAAGAATGAGGCAGACATTTTATTGCGTTATTGTCTCTATAGGAAGGCAGACAGGGAGGGGTGTCCGACACAGGCATTGTTTGAAAAGCAGAGGAAGGGCAGAATATCCCCCAGCTCAGACACTTTTAACTCAGCATTTACAATTATATTTTTAAACTGAAAAACAAATTTGGGTGGACAGCAACAGAGGATAAAAGTACAGAGTTGGCTTCTCTCGCCTGTGTCAGACTTGATTTTTGTCTGTTGCCTTTGTGCTGTTGACACAGAAGAGTGTGTCACTGTATGTCAGCCTGTGTAAACACACAAATGCTGAAGGAGTAAAGCACGCTGTGACATACACTCAGACCTCACATTTGACATGCAAAACCCACCATGCAAAGTTGTCCATTTTGCCTCACCTAAAATTAGGAGTGAAATTGGGCTTAATGAAGAATGAATGGACACCTCCAGCACCACTCATCTGTTTCTTTATGTGCGTGTTAAAGACAGTGCACAAGATTTGTCATTATATCACTTTAAACAGGGAATGGAAGGAATGACTGACAAAAAAAAAAAGTTTGTATCAGTCTTTTTTGCATCACTTGCCTTCATTTGTATTGTTTTCTGTTGTCGTCACTCTGCACGTTCCTATAGTTACGTCTCGTCTTGTAACATGTGACCTGTCAGGTTTTACCTCTCAGAACAAGTTATGCACATGTGCTGTTCCAGTGTTTTCTTAAAGGAGAATGCTAAGAATTAGATCATTGCTGCAAACTTTGAATGCACTTTTGCATTGTTGCACTGGAAATGATAGCAATGGTGAGGAAGATGGTGATCGAAAGGATAAGATGGACTTGATAATGTAGGCAGCGTTAGTTGAGTGTCGTTTGTGTAACCTGTGTGAGCTAATAGGCATCTTTCTTAGCAGCCTTTAAACAAGCAGTGTGTGTAGCCATATCTGAATTGCACAAGCAGGCATTTATGAATGACAAATAGGCAAAGCAAGTCATGTTTATTTGTAGATAGAGCTGCAACAATTAGCTGATTAATTGATTAGCTGATTTAAAGAGAACTAGTTTCCAACAATTTCGATAATCAGTTGATCATTATAATCAATTTTCAAGCCAAAATGTCAAACATTTGCCAGTTCCAGCTCCTTAAATGCAAGGATTTGCTGCTTTTCTTTGTCAGTTATATTGGTACATGCGTTTTTTCACATTATTTTACTTTTCATAGACCAAACAATTAATCATTTAATTGTGAAAGTAACGGGCAAATTCATGGATAATGAAAATAATCATTAGTTGCAGCCCTGTTGTACAGTATAGAAAGTGGTTTATGGGCTTTGCAGCAAGGCTTCTAAATCCAGCAGCAGTGAAGACATGAAAACATTTTCTCAAAAACTGTTCTAATGTAAAAGAAAGCACAGAAGAGAACCTCAGGAGAGGCAATTTAAACAGAAATGTTGCCTTCTTGGACAGCCGGTTGTGCAGAAAGAGCTGTAGGTGGCAAAAGGCAAAAATGACAAAAGCGTTCAGTGGAAATACAAAACAGCCCATCAACAGAAGCACAAAATAATAGTAATAAATTCAATACAGGACTTCCATATTAAGTACCAAAACAGGTCCAAAGCAAAGTAAATGTGATCTGATGATGCCACTCTCCATCTCTGAGCGGGTGGGGTGATGGTGGTGGCTGTCGGAGGGGGGGTGGGGGCAAATGGTTGAGGATGGAGGTGGTCATATTGATTTCTTGTTGATAAATGAACACCATGCTGACTTAACACACCGTCTCCAGCTGTCACCCACACACTCTTCCTAGAATGTGTTCTCCAGCATGATTTTTTTTTTTTCATATTAAATCACAGAATGAATTCATACTCAGCACCAGAAGGAGCCGGATGGTATTTATGATCAAAACATCAGAGATGATCGCATTAAGCGAGTTTCTCAGGTCTCTGGTTCATCGGTGTCCCAGAATAAATCTTTATGTAATTACAGCTGTGTCACTGTCTGACACTTTCTGTAGACAGTGTGTGTGAGTCTTCACACAGTCTCGCTAATAGGGAACTATTTATTGGATCTCACCGCTGTGCAAAAGTTGGACAAGGACCTGATGTGTGACCTTCTGTAGAGAGGTGCCTCAGTGTTTGATGCTCATGCATCAGATCTTTTATTTCATCTGCAGCCTTAAGACACTGCATGATATCACAGCAGGCCTCTTCATGTGTAGACAGATAATGCAAAAAGCGAATGCGATTCCAGGAAACTGTCAGATGTACAGTGTGTGTAATTAATGTGATCTCTCCAGTAGCCTCGTCCTCGGATCGATTTCAGTCTCAGTTGCACTTCCTGAGTGGAGAACTGCAGCCATATAAAACCCCTCTGGTCTTTCTCCGTTTTACCTCATGACAGATATCCACAGACAGCTACTGCTTTGCTGCATGCATTAGGGTGGGAGCTATAGCATCTTGCTGTCACCGTGCATCCGATCTATAGAAGAGAGTTTAACAGCTGGCTTATGTGGAGGGGAGGAAAAATTGCAGCCTTTCTGTATTCATCTCTGTTCTGTCTGACCTGTCATGGATGTTTAGTTGATGTATTATTTACTTCTGAAAGCGTCTGAACCATAACATGTTAAAGGGGCAAGTTTGCTTTGAACAGCCTCCGTAGACTAGACCTTTTCTTCTTTTCTTTGACTTTCTTTTAGTTTAAGATTATGTAGGAAGCACAGCACTTTAAAGGCAACCTCTGTCTTACTCACCTGAGAAAACTCGACGTTCATCCATGTGGCGGTTAGTGCCTCACTTAGTTGTGTTCAGCTTCTCAAACTTGAAACAAAGAAATGAAGAGTGCAAATAAGAATGGCGGTGATTGAGAGAAGCACACCGACAGCAGTTTGCGGAAAAGAAACATCTTCCACATGTCAAAAATGGACGACACTACCTCAACCATAGGCAGCTTGTTATGATCATGTACTATATATGCATCCAGTTTTGTAGTGGTGATATCAATTGGCAAATCCTCAAAAATCATGGCTATCCGCAATAACACTTGTGTTATCCATTTGTCTCACGTATAAATTTCAAAGGTTTGCAATATAACACCGTCTGTTTTCCAGAGTGAGACACACCAGGTTTCAAAAATTGTAAGCAAGTGCAGTAACTTTTAAGAAGTGGGCATAATTATAAATATGCAGACTGAAACTGAATCTCAGTGTTTGTTTTAGTCTCAAAACACAGAGAAGGAACAGGCTGTATCACTCTTTTACTTTAGTTGGGGACAAAAACGCAAACAGATGTTCATTTGAATGAAGATGTTACAGAATATTCATTTGTTTTGATTAACAGAGAAAATATTAAATGTGTCACAGACAGCAACATATTGTTCAGTGGCTCTCAAACTTTTTCCGGTATGCTTCCCTTAAGAAGCAAAAAAAAAGCTCACACCCTACTAGGGGTGGGGGAAATTTCTGATTCTTAGATGTATCGCGATTCGGACGTGGACGAATCCGAATCGATTCACAAACGTCCAAATTTTGATTATTTAAATCTGTTAATTAAAGTAATACAGAAGCTTCTAAATAATGCGGAACTAAGAAGTGCGGTACGCGTAATGTCCGGGACACTTTGGGATGCACACCTGGAGCGGACACGCCGACATGCGCACAGAGGAAAACAAACATGGCTGACCGCCAGTCACCTCAGCGTGAGATCCGAAGAGCTCCTTCTAATTTAAAAGCAGACATGTGGAAACACTTCGGCTTCTACAACGTTGACGGCAGAAGCGAACTGGACAAGAGCCACGTTATATGTAAGCTGTGTCGTGCTAAAATAAAATACTTTGGCAACACAAGAAACATGAGAAGCCATGTAACTCGATTCCACCCGATGGAGGAGTCGGGGAGACGGCAGACTGTTGTTGCTGCGGCTAAAATATATATATATGTATATATATAATATATATATATTTAATCTATCTATCTATCTATCTATCTATCTATCTATCTATCTATCTATCTATCTATCTATATGTGTATATTATATTCCCACCCCTACACCCTACGCTCCACAATCTCAAATTCTTATCAGTAATTACAAAATCAGTGGAAGCAGCTAATACAAAGCAGCCAAGCTGAATTTTAGTGAAAGGTCAACACGACAGCATCAACAACGTTTTGATTGTTTTTGTTTTTGTCATGTTCATTCAACTTAGTTTCACTCCTTGTTTTACACTTGTTCATCCACACCCGTCCTCCTGAACCACTGATATAGATCAAAGGAGCATGACAGGTCAGCGAGCAGGAGCAAAGTCATGGCTAAAAACCTCAATTCAGTATATTTACTCCCCGTTTCATCCTTGAGAGGTGTGATCCTGTGAAGTGAGGACCAGGGTGAGTTCCATACGTGCATGTGACCTCCTCGCCGCTGTTGTCTGAAGGAAATACCTTTTATTATGCAGGAAATGTTCTGAGGATTGTTGGTCTGTTTGAATTCCAGTGTGTTTGGGGAAAAACACAGACTTCTATTGGAACATTTGTAAACCAACCTGCTAAAACACTCCAGTGTGAGCATTCGTTCTGAAATGAAATATTTATTTTTCTGTGCTCCTGCCTTAAGTGACTGAACACGATGAGCACTTGGAGGGATACAAATACCCCCCCTTCTCCTTCATTCATCCAATATTGTCTTTTTAGTATCTGCAACAGGCCTCGCTCTTTGAGTCCCTGTGCTCAATCACATACATTTTACGCACATTAATCTGAGTCAGAGGGAATTCCCTGACCTGTTTAGGTATTCGGGGAGCTACCTTGCATCCAGGTCGCTGCTTTCCTGTCTCCTTTCTCCTGTTTTTGTGCCACAGCCAAAGAATTACAGCCGCTGACCTGGCCTGACAGACAGTTTTCCCTTTCCTGACCCGCAGAGCACACTCGTGTTGTCTTTGTTTTCCCTGCACCTCTGTTTCCTGAGTAGAACAATCTGTGGCAGAGGTAGCATTCTGCAATTAGTGTCATGTCTGATGTGAGACAAGGTTAACAGAGTACAGTTGGCTCAAGACTCTCTCAAAGTGCATTAGTGAGATGAGTTGAATTGAGGGGTTTTCCTCTGGTTGTTTACCTCAGACCTCTGAAGGATGATTTCTGGATTTGTCACATCACCCTGAAATTGCTACCAATCTTTCACATCAAAAAAAGTATGAAATTTGGTCAGGAACACGGCACACAAGGTATTATCAGTGGTCTTTAAAGATATGATTTTCTTGTAATCACATGTTGAAGTGTCAGCGTTTACAGGTCTGTGTGAAGTGCCTCTCTGTGCTGCCGTCATGGTGCGTTCATGTGAATGATGAGCAGTGCCAGTAACAAACTGGCGGCTCACATTATCACCAGTTTGCTGATTACAGAGAACACTGTTTGCATTCAAGACAGTTGCAGGCCTGTGTTTGCTGTCAGAGCTTAGGAGGCGCCACTGCGAGGGATAATGATGAATGCATGCTCATTTGACAAGAGAGTGAGAGCCGGTTCGTCCGTTGTCTGTGTTTAACTTGCACTGTGGCACTTGATGGTGACGTGACCACTGGGTACTGCGTAGGTTAGGGAGGAGGTGCACATATTTGTGTCAGTGTTTGATGTACACATACCTGTGATGATGTTGAGAATTATACCCCTACATTTTCCCAGCCTGCAGTGGTATTTTCCATCCAGTCATCACTAAACCACGGTCCTGATTCTTGCCTCATGAGATACACACTAAATCTGGACATGCACTGAGCCTGTCTCTGACCCAGTTTTTGACCCGCAGTTTTAGAATCGGACCGAATTCCAGCTTCAGGGGGAAGCGGGGACTGGTCAACTGCTCCTGAATGGTGGTCGGACCTATCTGATGAATTTCTGACATTTTGGTTTGCAGCTGTCAGGCTCTGGCACAGCTGAAGCACAGCCACGAGTCGATTCCCTAAAGTCAGGGACTTTATTTTTCTCACTGCGCCTGCACAGAGTTGCAAAAAGAGCGTCTGACGGTGCCATGGCGACACAATATGTCTTGTGGATGGAAAGTATGGACATTAAAACATAGCTAGCTCACATCAATTCTCTCTGCAAAATGGAAAAGCCATACTGTCCAACGTCTGCAAAGCCACCTGTTAGTCCATATACTTCTGCTCCTCTTTTATTTTTAGATGTTTCACCACACTGGATGGCACAGATGATGAAGGCAACACACTTCTGCCTTGTTACCACTGTTGCTAGCAAACAAACAAACAAACATCTACGTGCCTCATAGCTTTCAAATGAATCTTTCAAAAGAATTTGCAATAATTTGAATGGTCTATGTGGGCTGACAGGTGGTTTTCTTTTCTTTTTTACACATACATTGTGATCACTCAGTTTTCAGCTTGATGATTGGACTGTGAGTGAGTACATAAATCATGCACAGGTTATTCTCACAGTTTAGTAAGTAACACCTTCAGCTTGATATCTCAGGTCAGGATTGCAGCTAATGATATTTTTACTATCAGTCAGTCATTGTCATGTCAAGTATTTCATCCTGAGTTCAATGGAGAAATTTTGACCTGATGATGGTGCTAGACAATATGATAAATAAGACAGATAAATAGGTAAATGGGTCACCAAAGTTATTATAATTCATCCACCCAATAGTTGTTGAGATATTACAAATATCAATTTCATTGTGATGCTGTAGGAAAAGTCAGTGGATCAGTGCCAGTGGGTTTGTACCGAATTTCATGGAAATCCATTTTGAAGCTTTTGAGCTCTTTCAGTCTGGAGTTTATTTACATGATGAAATTTATTGTCTGACCAATAACTAGTCAACTTATTAATCAATAGAGTTTGTAATATTTTGGACCACTGCATGTAATACTTTCAAAAGTTAGGCTACATTTTACTGCAACTGAGTTTCCCTTCAGTCTTTTATCCTTTCACAATCTGCCAGTACCAGAATTTCAGTTCATTCTCAAATAATTAAACAGTTGGATTTGGTGGAAAAGGCTTGGCTCTTTGAGGGCCCTCTCAAAAATCTCAAAGAAAGAGAGGATCCTGCTGGTAGAAGAAATCCAAATGGCCATGCTGCACAGCTGCATGAATATGATTTGGACGTCACTTGTCATCTGGTGGCCAAGCAGCTGCTGAAGCATGAATGAGGCAGCTGATGCTAATTAATTCATGCATGCATCACTTCATGTTTTTTTTCCCCTGGACTAACACTGTGCTACATATCATTAACTGTCATTTGGCTTTACATGTGTTGGCAGAACAGTGCCCTCTTCCTGTTTTGTGCTGCACAGCAATCTACAGAATCTGAACTGGTAACACAGAGCTGCAGGGTGGGGGGGCTGTGGATGCTTCCAGTTGACTCACAAGTATTTTCATAAACTTACAGCATTTCTATCTTTATGAATGAACGCTTTGATAATTGAATGGTTGCAGTGTAAAATTACTAGGCTTGTTAATTTTACAGCCAGTTGTCTCTAGTACTCTGTGGATGACAAATTTTCCAGATACTGTTGTGTGCTGTTGGTTTACTGTCTTTATTAGCAATTGTTTCTTGTTCTTTATTAGCAATTGTTGCTTCAAAGTGCTTTTGTATTTGATCCATGTCATGGATCTGGCTGGAAAGGCTGAAGAAACAGGGAGCACAAAGACGGGAAGGAAGAATTGCAAGAGGCTTTTGATGACTCAGGAAGTTGTAACTGCCCTGAAGGAGACTTTCGATATGATACGAAAACATATTACTCACCCTGTAACTAATGTGCTGCCACACTCCTTTGCAGTGATTGAAGAATTATTCAGTAAGAGTAGGGAGAAGCAGCAGCGCTACAGTGTAGAAATTGTGTTACAAGAAAAAAGTCCTGCGTTCAAAATCTTAGTTTAGTAAAAGCACTTAAGCATTGGCATCAAAATATGTTGAAACGAACTACAAGGAGTTTGTAACTGGTTATGAAACGGTCTCAATATAACACTGATGTCTCTATCCAACTTACATAAGCAGACCAGACCATCAGTGAGAAGACTGGTTTTTTCTGTATAGTTATTCTTAATACCTGCCACCGGGTCGGATTCTCCCTGAAGTCAGATGAACTGATTTGCGGCCTGCAGACCAGAAGAGCTTCTATTTACGTTTTCCCAGGCAAAGGCTCCAGAAACAACACGATATGAATGTTCCTTGAAGCTGCTTTAAAGTACCAAAAGTATAAGTACTAATCAGCTAGACTTTTCCATTTTGGATTGTACATAATGATGCATTAATGTTTATATCACTTTACTTTTGCAGCTGGTTAATTTGAAGTACTTTATACTGCCAGTTAGTTTAATTTATAATGGTAAATTTAAGGATTTCTTTTCATTATATTTTTCAATGATAATGATGAGGTAAGAATCTGAATCTGCAAAGTAATAAGACTAACGCTTTTGAAATAAATGTGTTGTGTAAAAGTTTCCTCTTTGAAATGTAGTGAAGTATAAATGAAATGAAAATATTTAAATGAAATATAATTACCTCAAAATAGTACCTAAATCCACTCAGTAAAAAGATGTAGTTCGTTTCCACCACTGCTTATTTGTGTTGAAATGGATTTGTCTGTTTGATCAGTAGTACTACAGTAGCCTGGATAAAATAAATGTTATCCAAATTGGCTGCAGTTCTAAAATAAGACCTGGTGTTACCTCTGACCACAAACTTTGAGTCTTTGATCGGAAACAGCCAACTGACAAAAATGCCAAAAAAGGCAAAACAAACTGTTTGGCAAAAGCTGCGCGTCAGAGAAATGGAATGAGACTCAGGTTAATTAAGGGTCGGATGAGCGGAAGATAAGAATTTGGGAGGACGGTTTGTGATTTCCAGTTTGGCTAAGGTTAAGCGTTTTTGGACTCTGAACTTTGAGGAATGATCGTCAGCAGGGCCCTTGAACTCGACGTGTGAAGATAAGTCATTATACAGCTTGGGCGTGTGCATTTCTCCGATCTGCATCCTCGCCAGTGTTTGATTTTCCCATGGCTGGCTGGTAGCAAAGACTGAGAACTGAACAGCAGCTTCGTAAACCAGGAAGTGACTCACTGACCAACCCTCAGGAGCAGTTACTTGTATGTTTGTGTTTATTTATTTGACTTTCTTTATCAAAAAGGATGCACAATAAACAAATGACTCAAAGTATGACTCATACATTAAGACCTCACACTGACTGGCAGCTCGCTACAACTTCATCCACTATCAAGTACAGGAGTGCAAAGTTGAATGTCCTGAGTAATGAGCTTCCTCAGTGGATGACAAACTTCCTAAGATCATCAACACAGAGACGGATACTAATCAAGCTGTTCAGGCAGCTGGCATGTAGACTGATAAAATACTTTGTCAAACCTATAATGGAGGCCAAAAGAACATCAGAGATGAACACCAACTGGGAAAAACCATAACCAGTGCATCTGCAATGTTGATGATTATCTTATGATTTTATCCTTCACTTTGATGTGGAGCTTCTTTTGCCAACAGCTAAATCCACCGGTGACTCAGATGAATCTTTTGAACTCTGATCATTTTGATTCTCAGAGTGTTGCGTCTTTTACTTTGATGGATTTGCAGCTTGTAGTGAAATATGTGATGTGACATCAGAGCCAGCTAAAAAACAAATCTGCATCATAGGTGTTGACAAGTTGCAGTGATTCATACACTTTACATATGTGCACTTTCAGTTTTCTTCGTACATACTCCTTATATTAAATGACCAACAGCAGTCTGACTAAGAAGAAAATATTTGTGAGTTTATGAGGAATTCAATCTGCCATCTGTTGCAGTTATTCAACATGGCATCAATTCATCATCAGAATATAATGTAGTTATAGTAAAATAACCACATAAACATTTTTACCTACTTTAACTCACTCTTTCTCTTGATTGGAGGGCAGCTGTTCCAAAGAAGCATTATCACCATTTAATCAGATTTGGCATACGTGCTTGTGAACAATCCATCCAACAGACATAGAGCAACAGTAGCATACATTTGAAATAGTGTTTCTGACTACCCAGTGAAGCAAGTCTTGAAAACACTCCTCTTTTAGCTTCTTTTTGGTCTCTACCAGGTCCTGAGAGAAATGTCTGGCTCTTTAGCTGCCAAACTAGCTAGTCACTAACTTTGCCTGTCTTTAGTTTTAGTGCCAGGCAGCAAGCGCACAGTCTGTTATTAGAGCCTTTTCACTGAGAGCAGTTAGAATGAACCAAAACAGTAAAGTTGCAGACTAAAAGAAAAAAAAACAGTGAGCTGAACGACACCATGAAGCTCTGTAGAACTGATCTGTGGAGTCCTTTCACATTGAAGTAATCATGTGCTCCATTTTTATTACAGAAATATTCATTGTTGTCTCTGTAACAAACCAGAACAAAAACATGTGCATTAACATCAGTGGCGTCAGTTGGAGTTTCTTTACTTGTTTATCAGAGATTTACCGTGTGAAACTCTTAAATCAGGCACAGTTAGTTGAGAGAAATCCTCTTGGTACACAAAATTTGACTATTTGAAGTTGGGAGCGTAATATAAAGGGATAAAGTTGGATTCATTAACAATGACTTAACTTCTTCAAAGTTTGCAACCCCACCAAACGCTTAAAAGAAGCTTCTGTAACTGAGATGAGCGGAGGGACCTAACTCCTCCGCTCTGCTGCTGCTGATACAGAAGGAATTCATCTCTACTCGCTGTCCTCCCTGAGCTTAACAGAAGGTCTGACCTAGCAGATATTTACAAGTGTTCTGTGAGAATACAATCTTCAGAACAGACATGGGAGGAAAGTCTGATTCTGATCACACTGTGGGGGTCATTTGGCTTCTGTGTGGTCTCGTCTGTGTGGTCTATTTTAGAAGATAGGACAATGGATTATGTGCCTCTTGTTATTGTTCACTCGTAGAACAGCTCTCCCATCCTTTCCTCCTATTTTTCCTCGTAGTCCACCACATGGGAATTACATCAAATTCCTCTGCTGTTTATCGGCAATCATGTTACAGCTGTGGCACAACAGATCTCTCCTACGGAGCAGAACACAGTATATTCTGACATATTAACCTGGCACATAAGCGCCGTTTGTCACAAGCTCTGGTTTCACACCGTGTGTCCACAAGCCCTTAAGCAATCTGTAGACAATTCAGGACATTCCTCTGACATAGTTATCCCAGCATCCCTGCTAGGAAATGCATCATGGGTAGTTTCCCCTCTCTGTTATTGGGCTATTTTTGGTGATAGCGAGGCCCAGGGGAAAGACCTTACAGTATGTAAGGCTGATACTCCACTGCTGCGATTTCACTTAGTGTCTCCCTCGTCGTCGTCAGCAGTCCTCCCTGCACCGCTCACTTCCTCATATTAACAGCTCAAAGAGGTGAGAGCTGTGCATGTGTTTATGTGGGGTCCTGAGTGGGTGGTGCCCCTAGAGTGGGTGTTGTAGATAATTGTTTTTATGGTTTATGGTTTGAAGCACAGAATCAGTATGTGCAGTGCTAACTAAGGAAACGCTATATAGTTTTATTGGTAGTAAAAATGGCTTTTGTAAAAAGTAATTTATTTGGCCACTTGGGGGCAGCACTACAAGCTCTAAACACAACATTGTGCATTTTAATTCTAGTTTTGTTTTTCCTTTTCTGTTTGTGTATTTGCACATCAGTATGCACTATATGAACAAAGTAATATTATTAGTATTTGATAGTAACATCCAACTTGATGCGCATTTCTAAAAAGAAAAAAAAAAACGTCTGTAATGATTAAAGGAGCAGATTTCTAACACGTGATATAGAAGTGATATTACAGTCAGCACTTCAGTCAGGGATAGTTCACCCAGAAATGAAAATTCAATCATTATCTACTCACCTTCATGCTGATTGAAGGTCGGGTTTAGTTTTTTAGTCCACAAAACACTGCTGGAGTTTCACAGGAAAACAGCCTTACAGAATCTTCCAAACAATTTAAATGAATGGTGACCATTGTTTTTTTCCGTTTGAAAACTGGTCACGATTCACTGAAATTGTCTGGGAGATTCTGCTACGCTGTTTCATTTTTTGGATGCCCTTTGCCTTTAACATCCCAGATTCTACTGCATTGCCTTTTGCCCACCAGAGCTGTTAAAAAAAGAGAATTCTGAAAAAATCTACTAACTGGGATTTATATTGTTTGTACTATCAGATGATGGCATCGACTCTAAGATGGTGAATCTCGAGTGCTATCTACTTTAGTGCTGACTGCAGTGCAGCTGATGGGGACACATACAAAAAACACATATAATGAAATAGTAAAGAGAAATGCAGTAGAGATGACGGCCTTTTCTTTCATGCTGTAGGTGTGTTGCACTGTTCACTCTTCCCAAGGAACAGGACTCAGAGCTCAACAAAAGAACTTCTGGCTTTCAGAAGAGGATTAGTACTCAGAGAGGACTTACAGAACATGTAATAATCATCTTAGAACTAAATCATCATGTACAATTGATATATAACTGCTACTGCTTGAATAGCAACTATATGAATAGAAAGGGAACACTGGCCTCATTGATATAATGGTAGTCACTTGTAACTAAAACCTTACCCTCGGGCTTCATTCACGCTTCTCTCCCCTGGGTGCACTTGATATCTCCAGGTTGGGTTAATGTGTGTGGTGCTATGCTGCAATTTAAGAATAAGTGTTAATCATTAACCCTTTGCACAGAGCACATTCAGTTAAGCACCTGCTTGAGCAGGCAGCTTTTACACCACACCACCTTATACTGCAGCTACAGCTGCTGCATGCAGGGTATAAATCTTTGCGCATGTTGGACTTTTAGTGGCTGGATTGCATCTGCATGCGCCAGTTTTAACACTGCACACATGATGGATTTCAGTGGACCTAGTTAGATGGCCTGATTGGATAGATACACTATAAATAACTTTGACACTCTTTCACCTCTCTGACACACACTCTGTCTTTACAGTATATTACACAATGCATATATGCTTGTCCCTCTTTGACTTCAGAAGTGTTGGCTCAAAGCCATGTCACTGACGCTATAGTATGTGGCCCCGGGCCAGTGCATTTAAAAGCTGCAGCCCCGTGTCTGTGTCTGTAATGATGTTGTACCCTTAATCAGAAGAGACTTCTGTCTTTGTCTGATAGTCACACAGTCTTTTTTTTTCTCCTCATGTCTGCAGAGCAAGACTTCTGACACGCTATCACGACGCATTAGATGGTGAAAATGTCTTTTGTCCCACACAAAGCTGCATGGAAACCTTATATTTAGCCTCATGAATACTCTAATGTGACTGTAATTATTGAATCAAATGTCTCAACTGTCTTGCAAGAACACTGAGCTCTTATCATGCCAGATTTAATTTTATCCTTTCACTCGTGTTCTTTGTTCCCTTTCAGCTTGACACCCTTGTTTGCCTTTGTTGCTGCTCTGAAATTTTAGCTCTTTTTCAAACACTTCAGTGCTGTACACACACACACACACTCGCACATACACACGAACAGAGGTATTATTATGAAGGGCGGCTCTGACCTGTGAAGGAGGGAGGAGGGGAGGTGGCGGTGGTGGTGGTGGGGGGGGACTCCCATTCTGTTGATCTACACAGCGTGACGTATTTGAAAGAGAGAGCGGAGAAAGAACACAGATAGTGAGAGAAAGTCAAAGATCCGGCGTGACACACTGAGATCAAAAAGGAGAGGACAGGGAGTTGGCTGTGAAGGAACGCTGTCGGGGGAAAGTTGCCACAGAAACTCTTGAAGTTCTTTGAACTTCGCTGCAAATGTTCAGCATGGAGTCCTTCTACTCGAGCAAAGGTAAGCCACGCTGTTGTGTGTACTGTACGTGAGCAGAGGTGCAGCTGAAACAAGAGAAAGGAGCCAGGTTGTGAAGCCAGGAGGTAAAGTGATACAGGTGGAGAGCAGAAAGAGAGAGAATTTCTAGGTTGTGGGTGGGACTGCACACGAGTCAGACTATAAAGCAGCAACAAACGCACAACAGGTGTCTGTCTGGATTTGTGATTACCTGTAGAGTTAGACAGTGTGACTAAACGCAGCACACCGTGAGACAATGCACATTTATCAGTTGTCAGATTGTGCCTTTGAAGGGTACTTTAACTGTTTCTGGTTGTACTGAACCAGGTAATATCAGTGCTTCACATCACGTTGCATTAACAGGATTTTTGCATCAATGTAGTGCAGTGTGTTCATTTGTCAGGTGTTAATATTTCTGAATTAGTGTTACACAGACATGCCCATTTGATTACTTTAATTGTACATTATTTGTTACAATGTTGCATTTGAATTTCCAAAAAATGTATTATTTCTATTTCTACTATATCAATATTATGACATAAAAAAATACTCATTCTATCATTTTATACTGATACAAATATAAAAATACAATGCATACTTGCATATTTGCACATGTGCATTGACAGGCTTGGTCTGATAGATGGGGATTCATGTGGTTGCAAAAGTAACTGTCACAGCACAAGGAGTATAATAAATTGGCACACATGAGAAGCTCGTTACTTGCAGCAGATCATCCAACAGCTATGACATTATGCGACTATGTAACAATGAATGCATTATAATACAGCTGAGTATGTGTACAGCCTGAGGGGATGCTTATGAGTGTTCTGCTGTTCTCTCTGGCCCAACAGTAGAAACAGTGAAAAATGATAATTGTTCTATTACAGCTGGAAAGATTAATTGATTATCAGCCACACTGATAATGGAGTCACTGTTTGAATAATTTATCAAGAAAAAAAAAAGAAATATTTCCTGATTATCAAATGTGACAATTTGCTGATTTTCTCTGTTTTATATCATTAGAAATGGAATGCTCCAGGTTTTTAGACAAACAAGTTGTGTGACAAGATTATCTCAGGGTATAGTTATGGTCATTTTCACTATTTTCATGACATCAGACATAAGTAATATCACTTAACAACATAGTAATCTACAGATTAATTGACGATGAAAATAATGGTTAGTTATTGTGCATATCTGTCTTAGCACAATATTTGGATATTTGGTGGGAACATGAGTAGTGAGGTCCCGGTCAATCAAAAATGGTAATAAAGGCTGTAAAAGTGTATTTAAAGGGTGATTTCATCTGCCTTCTTTTCTGTGTTTTTAAAACTTAAACTCCCACTCAGCCATTAGTGAAAAGTGCTAATGTATGTTAGAGTGCTGATGCTCTCTCATATCCTCAGTCGGCTGAAACACACACACTTCACTCAAAATTTAAAAGTTCAGATTTGAATACACAAGGAACGCTTCTGGGAAGCTACTGACTGACATCCAAGCAAAAAAGAGTGGACCCGCCCTTTAAAGTACTGCAGAGTACAATGACTCAGGGTCACCAGGTAATAAGAAGACGTGCAGGGAAATAAACTATTAGATAACAGAACAGCACTAATCTTGCCTCTAAGTATCTACGTAAAAGCCCCTGTTAGGCTGAAATTGATTATCTTGTACCAATATAACGTTTCCCCATAGACATTTTTTCTCTGTCTTCTGTGTTTGTCATTGGATCAGCGTGTCATCCATATTGTGTAGCGTATTTGCTTTTCTTGTCTGTGCTTGCAGGGAACACAGGACAACATGCTTTAAAGCTGGTAATGATTGTGTGTACCATTGTAAAGGGGACTACGGGTTTGATGTCCTCATACCGATCCTCAAAACATGTTATTTTCCTACAACTGTCAGGGATTTGTTTGTTTTATTCTGCCTGATATGAGGTGACTTTTTTCAGGAACCAAACTTTCATGCACAAAACTCACAGCAACAATCTACTTTGTTTTCTTAGAAATATTTTCATATTCTGCCGCAGATTAAAAGCGGAATTTGCGTCTCAACCTACCGCACCCGCTGCCATTTAATTAAAGCCTTTACATGTGTGGTTCTAAACACTAGTTGTCCATAAAGGCCCATTTTAAGGTGTATGAACGTAGTTTTTCTACACAGGAATGCTTTGTTATTTTCACAGCGAGCTGATGAAACTCTGGCAAACATCTAAACAGTTATGAACTGACATGTTAATTTGCACACCTCACTGATTTGATAAAAACAGTAATCAAACACAATTTTAGGCTTTATGCACCCAATATGAACACAGTGTAATGATAAATCAAAAACCACTAACTAAATTATGTTATGCTCACTGTTTGACTGATAAGTGATCTTCTGTAAGTACAGTGCTACAACATTATAGACATAAAAGCCACTTGTAAATGATGCACAAGCACTCATCATTTCAATGTACTGGCAGGGAATGTTCAGCATTAACCTCTGATCTCATAATGCTGCATCAAAGATGGATTAAACCTCTCGAGGTGTAACTCAGTCGTGAATGGATGCTGACTGTGGACATAAGGTCCTGCAGAGATTTACTGTCTTTTCTTCACTCGCGGCTGCCTAATTTGCCAGTTTATGTCCCTGTTTCAGCAGCCTGAGCAGTACGTTACTCTCTGTGCGCTCTGCTGAGTGTGATGTGTCCATGCTGCTGACTCTCCAGAGCAAACAGAGAGGGGGATTTTTCTCTCGCTCAAAGGCCTTTTGCTGTCACACTCTCTGGGATTACCGAGGGAAAAGTTCCCACTGAGCCTCCATCAGGCCGCAGCATGATTCAAAGACCTCCCACTGAGTGAGAAGAAGTGCTGTACTGTGTGCGTTTGGCTGGTGGAGGTTTGTCTGTCTGGCAGCGACCGTGGTTCCCGTCACTGCAGCAGAACAGAAAGGAAAAGCTGAGGGCAGATTTCTGAGGCGGCGTTCAGTGATGGAAATGTGTGTTAGGTTGTTGTTGTTGGTGGACAGGGTAGGCTGCAGTCTCCACCCCCTAGTGGGCTATCAAAGAATTTATTGCAGTGTTACCAAAACAGGAGCTATGGACCCCCAGGGGTCTGCATCACTGGACAGTCTCTTTATAGTTGACTAAAAATGACAAATTGATTAATCTGTATTACTTGCTTTCACTTTTACTATTAATACAGTTCTATGTATAAAAGGTCTTTTTTTTTTCTCAGTCTGTGAAACCAGTGCATAATTGTCCTGTGAGGAACTTTTTTGAGTCTGAGAAAATTACCTTGTTTATCACCAGGACTATTTTCCTCCTGAGTTTTCTCTATTTATCAGAGAAACTGCGATCTTGGAAACCTATCAGCTACTGTTTGGCAATGATTAAGCCTCTGGGGGTAGCAGTCAATGTTACAGGGTTTCCCCTGTAGCCAGCGGATATCCAAATAACTGATTATGGATAATCTGGGCCAAGATTTCCTCTTCCATCTGCCTGTCATGGTTTACTTTCCAATTAGAAACTTGAGACGCATGAATGAAGCAACAGAGACCACATGTATTAACAGATTACATGCATATGAATGCAGATAAAACTAGAAGAGTGCACTCCAATATCTCCAATCTCCACTAGGCAACCCAAAAAGAACATTTGGATCATTTTGAGTAGTAACTGTAATTTAAATGCATATTTCATTGATCAGTAACTGTAACAGTTATATTTATTTTGTAATGTAATTACATATACCTAGTTACATGAAAGTAGTTAGATTTCAGGATATCTTGGCCTTTGGTTCAGTAATGTTATTTTCCCCCCTCCTCCTTATAGAAGTGTGGTACTAATTTGTTGGGGTACACTTTTAACATCACATCGACTTGGCTTTGTCCAGAGCTTTCAAACACGTCTCAGTCTTCATCAACAGACGGAGCTTGCTCAGTGATCAAATGCAATGCTCAAACTCTATCTGCGGAGGAAGACTATACAATGCATTTGACTGTTCCAAAAAAAACCCCACAAAAACAACTAATTGCACCTTGTGTTAAAATTAATTTGTCGAGCTAATTTCCCAAGGTCAAGAGGAAACATTTAAGCTCATCTTGGCTCATTTTGTATCTACATAGTAGCTCCGGATATGATAACATCTATCGTGTATTCAACAAGTTAATTGCTGCGATCCAGGAACATGATTAAATCTCTAAACAAAGATCCGGTGGGTAATAAACACAAGCAGTCAGACAGTCACACAGGATTTAATCAGTCCCCCAGGTTAGACTAACAAAACAAAGGCACACGGTAAAAATATTACCCAAACTGTCTCTGGATCACAGTTCACAGACTGCAGTCGTGTTTCAACTTTGTCCTAGTGCGCTTGCCATATTTTTGTGCTCTCAGTATTCTCCTCACATGCAGAGATGCCTCCATATGGACATAAATCATGGCCATATTACATTGTAATGAATTACAATTACAACAAAAAGGTTTGTGTTTAAATGATTGTTTTGGGGCCTGGTTTTAGGAGCAGCAGTCTACTAAACTGTCCTCAATCAGTTCCACATTTACTCTTTTTTTTTGACAGACTGTCTGAAGAGTGAAAAGTGGCCTTAATAAAATATGTTGATGTTTTTTTTATGAATAATATATCCATTTTCCCTTTGACACTGGCTGGATGCCATTCCATGACAAATTTATGGCTGGGAAACTGTCTTCCTCTCAATAAATTAATTCTTCCCAGGCCTACGATGTTGTCCTTGATACGTGTTTTTAATACGTCACTGTCCAGCAGCGGACCGTCCATCCAGGAAACGTGACCACGGGATGTTCCAGAGGAGAGTCCGACCGCTCGTCCTCTCACATCCTGTTGTCCTGTTAGATGTGTGTTTGACGAGTTCACAAACCGAAAGCTGACATGGGATTCTGCGAGCGGTTGTTATCACATGTCAGTTTTCATTTGAGTGACTGAAGGCAGCTTTGGACTTTGCTTCACCAAATGGCAGACGAGCATTCAAGTTGTTGCTGTTGATGTTGTCGAACAAGTAATCTGAAGATTCCACCTTAGGATCTGGGAAACTGTGATGGATTCACTATCTTTTGACACTTTGTTTTGACAGAATTAATGGAAACAAAATAACTATTTGTTAGTTGAAGCCTTAAATTTGACTCAGCTGAAAAATATTTTGTATTTTTACAAGTGGGTAATAAGTTGTTGGTTTTATTTTTTCTCCTGCTGGTCATATATTGTAATATGGCTACAATAAAGCAGTAAGCAAATTAAATTCATGTTTACTGGGGTGTAAGGCCTTGAAAAAAGACATAACCATTTAAAATAAGCCACAGAATCTGAATTATTCGTTGACATGGGATCCATAAAAAATCCATAAAAACTTAACAAGCGCCCTTTAAATGTTATTATCCTCACAGTGTCCTAATAATCCACATTATGTCAAATATTTACCATAAACACTTCCTGCAGTTACAGTCAGCTGCTGAAAACCATACCAAATGTTAGACTGGTCCTTTTTTAGAGCGGGATCACTGGTGTCATAAGGCGATGATTTAACACAGTGTTGGTTACAGTAGCAGGGCTGATGGTTGGTAGCTGGTATTCATATGTAACTCACAAGCACAGGAAGCTGTGCTGTTGCACATTCATGTAGGGTAATATGTCCGACACAGCAGTGGGTCGATGTGGGTGGTAAGTGTTGGGGGCAGAGTGGAATGACCCCAGCATAAAGGACAGCTGTAAAGTCGAAGCCTTTCAACTGAAATAGTCGCCTCACCTGTGACATTTCCAAGCAAACTTTTTCTGGAGCTTGTGCATTAAATCTTGTTGACTGTGATGAGTTTACAATAATTTAAAAATGTGTTCTAATAATGAAAAGAAAAGATATGAACTTCTAATAGAATTTATTTAGACACTATATACCAGATCAGGCTGTGAATACTCAAGAACAATCCTCTCTTTGCACATCTTGTTCTTGATTTATTATGGCACTGACCAAATAATTATGATGTCTTACAAGTTATCAGTCACTGTCTCAGTTTGTCCACATAAATCATTAGGTTTAATGAGTGTGGGAAGTTCAGTGGCAAGGATTTTGAAATAACCCCTCCCATGTAGCAATTATTAGCAACAACAATCCTGTTTGTATTCCTTTTGTCCAGTAGATGGTGATATCAGCCAGTTAACTCGAGTTTGCCTCCTGGACGTGTTGTTCACGTGCAGTGATTTTTTTCCTGCTTAAGATCAAGATCTCCTCTTTCTTTTCTTTTGTGCAAAAATCACTCCAGTGGATATAAACTCCACCTGAAGGTTGAAGCCTCATAATGAATTTGTTACTCCGCTCTTTGTCAGATGGTTGTTAAAACCAGAGCTTTCCAGCATGTGGAAAAAAAGTGCACCTGTTTGACTGAAGTTTTTGCAAGTGTCAGAGGCCATATTCATTCTTGCTTTACTGTGCTAATTCAACTCGCTCAGAAGACCAGTTTCTCTTTGTCTGCTCTTTAACTTAAGCCATCTTTATCTTTATCAGTGTAATAAGAAGTAGCATTATATTTATCACTTATCATACTAATTCTTTGTTTCTCTGTCTGTTTTTCAGGTGAGTGCTCCTTCTTCTGTTGTTTCACTGTTTGTCGGAGGATGATCCAGAACATCTGAACCAATAAGTATTCTGATTTATAGATTTTTTCCTAATGACCAGTAGAAAGAGAGTTGTATTGTTTGTTCCTTGGCTGATTTAATAATGCAGATTTCTACTGTGTTTGCCTGAAGCACAAATGAAAGCCTTTGTCTAATGTGGTTAGTAGAGAATAAATGAGTGGACTCTGATTGTCACAAATGAAATGGTTCTCACAGAGTCTGACTGATGCTGGAGTTTTGGGGCAGATGCCAATAACAAAATTAGGGAGTAAAAAATTTTATGTATGGGCAGTATTGCAATGATCCCTCAAACGTGTTTGTGACAAAGATATGCAATTGAGGCAGGGTGTTTTACAATTTAACAATAAACTTTGTTCCTAAAGATATATTTTTTTGATTATAGTGACCAGAATTGTCACGTTTTATTGCAGTAGTGTTAAAGTATGCTGAAAATGTTCACAGAGCACTGATACACAAACTGAAATCAACCAACAAACCCATGTTGCATGTTGTACCTGCGTCTAGGACACTCTAGCTTTGGCTGATGCTGAGTTATCATCATGGTAATTAAAATTTGAAACAGATTTCGTCACTGTTTATATGTCTATCTGGCGCTGTATGAGAGCAAAGTCAGTGCTGCATTTGTCTTAATGACATGGTTGCGTTAATAGTTAAGCAATAATCAGAAATACACCTACGTCTTGGCAGGATTTATACTTTCTTGAAAGAGTCACAGTTCTCATGATTCAGAAGGGTTGGGTCAACACCTGCCCTTGCAGGCCATCGTTTTCCTCTGAATTTCATGTGGAACGTTTTACTCCCAGTATGATAAGCCAGGGGAGAGGGTGTAACACCTGGGTGTAGCCTGGCCCCCATAATAAAGCAGGTGACTTAACCGCTTTCCTTCAGTACCAGCTCAAGGTGTGTCACGGAAAAGATGACCACCGGCCGGCCCAGGCAGTGAACATATGTGTTCTTGAGACTCTGGCGGAGGTCTGCGTATGTCGATATCTGCTGTACAATAAATGTGGAGTGGAAATGGTTGAAAAGTGGAGAGATGTTGCTGAAATAACTGTGTGGGTGTGTGATTGCAGGGTGGGGTGGGGGCAAACAATGCTACTTCAGTTACTCTGAACTTTACTCATAAAACAAAAATGCCAAGAACGTGTGTGTGTGTGTGTCTGTGTGTGTGTGTGGTTAATGTCAATACAGTGACAATCTTGTGTTTCAACACATCAGACCTTCTTACCAGGGGTGTTTGAACAAGAGGTGACCATGTGACAGTACTGGTTTTTGCGTGAGCTCTGGTGAACACTGGTTCACATTTCATCACCTCAGGGTGATTAATCGCTCTTGTTAAGACCTGGTCCCAACTCACATGGGTGCTCTGGCAGCTTTACAAAGCGAGGGGGATCATTAAAGGTGATCCGAACGGTGCGCTTTTCCCTTCAAAGGACGTGCTGCTATTAAATCCATTTGATACTCTGTTATATCTAATCCCTCTCTGCAGTACATGTGTCTCACGGACGCAGTGTTCACTGACAAGGTTCAGGTTTGCCACAAGAGTGTACTGTTCATACAGTTTTCTGCTTGGCCTCGCTGAGTCCAGCAGCACAACTGGCCCCGCACCTTTTATCAGTGCACACTGATGGAGTCATTATAGCAAGCTAAGGAAATAAAAAAAAAAAAGACGGTTGTTATATAGCACGTCAACCCACAATGATGTCACACTTGAAAGCTGCAAGTGTTTTGGTGTGTTATGTAGCCAATGTTTGTTTTCAATGTGCATTTCATTTGACTTGTCTGTTAACTCAATAATTTATTTTCATGCAAGTTTATTACTATATTGCCAAATTGTAGTTTTTACATATTACTACATTATTATTACATTACTGCAGCAAAGTTTTGTTTGCCATGTGATCACATAAGGTTGTGCTCTTGTACATAATCTTGTACATAATCCTGAAGTACTTTTGGAGAAAATGCTATTTTTTAAAATGAACCTACAATTAAGTGTTTCTGCATTATGTCAAATATAGTTCTGCAGGTCAGATTTTTTAAAAATTGGAATCAGCCAAGAAAACTGCAAAAGGTTAATCTCTAGTTAGTAACAGATTAATGCTCGTAATCTGGAAATATAGCAAGACTGTGATCATTTGCTAACTAAATTAAGTTTGAGCCTGTTACATAACATTATGTCATGCAATCAAAAATAACAGCACCAGATGAATTAAACTGCAGCCATCAGGTTTCTTGCTAAAAGTTTTTCTAAAAGTTTCTTATAGCCGTGAAATCTGTGCTTTTCTTGTTTTATAGTGAAGGGTTAGTTTTTAGCTTTGTCAGTCAAGCAGCCTCCTTATCAAAATAAAAGGACAAGAGAAGGAATGAAGAATACATGTTTTGTTAACAATGTTTATTTATCCTAAACTCATCATCACTCACATAAGACTTCAAGTAATTTACATTGTTAAATAATTGTGTTGATTATTTTCTTGTTTAATCCATTTATTAATCCTGTCATAAACTTGTCACTTGAGGAATAGGTCCAAACTAATCCAGGAGCATTTGGACGTACATATGTTTGATTTTTCAAGTCTTTCCTGTAATGATTCATTATCGTTTAATCTGTTGATCACTTTCTTAAGTTGTTTGATCCATAAAATGTCAGATAATGGTGAAATGTGTTGGATCAACCAGAAACCAGAAAGAAACCAGAAAATATTCACACTTAAGAAGTTAGAATAAGAACATTTGATGTGTTTTACTTTTTTGTCTTAAAAATTTCGCTCAATCCAATGCCTATAATTATCGCTGTAAAGTAAAGTAAATTATGCCCAACATGGATTCTAACTGGAGACCAAGAAATAAGGAAATGTGCACATTTTGAAAAATCAGTATGTATGCTGCTTCTGCATGCACATGCATTACACTTTAAGAGAACTGGCAACAGTATCGAGGAGATCAACTTTGGTATTATGACGTATTACTTCTTTTTTAGTTTCCCTGCAGTAAACCCTTTAAAAGCTCAGTGTGGTTTTGTATTTAAGAGTGTACCATGAGAGGAGGTGGCAAAACACAAAGCAATTCTGAGAGTTGTCAGGAAAGTAACCTGATAGGTTGTTGGCTGCAGTTAACTCTGCTGTCCCGTCCCATCAGGGGCCGCACGCCCCTCAAGGACAAACTGTTCATGTACTCTGATTGTTACTCCTGGGGGTTTTTCATATTAAAGTTCTTCTGGGCTGTTTTCTGTGCCATTTGTTGTAAATGACTCCACCGTATTGTTCAGTAGTGGAGCAGCTCCTGCTCGCTGGTTTTTATTACCGTTTGGAAAGGGAAGCTGCCCATTGTTTGGCTTGTTGTTCTCTCTTTAAAGCAGGAGCTTTAGCTGTAGGTGTCACTGTGGAAAACAGGATGTAGAGCCAGTTCTGTCGTGTCGATAAGAACAGGCAAAGAGGAAAGCAAAATGCCATCTCCTGGAGCAGTGAGGACACTTAAATTATGGGTGTGGTTGTGACCCAGCCCATGAAAAGCCTTTGATAAATAAGATAACCTGATTAGGTTAGTATAAGTTTATTATTGGTGTTTATTATTGCTTCCAGTGTATTGTACTTTGAATATGCACCTCAACAGTTAATAGCTGATGTTTTATTAATCCAGCAGTGGTGTAGCTGTGGGTGTGGTGAAGGCCTATTCTTTCCCAGCCCTCATGTCTTGGACTCTTTCCAGACTCACAGACAATGCTTTGTGAAAAAAAGACAATAAGCCTATGGGCATGATTAGAACTTAAAATAAGGAATAATGCAACGTAATCAATTTTTACATCTCACTCCACCCATTAGGTGAAGCGCTACATGCATAATAAAAGATCCGTTGTTGTTATTGTGGTTTAGCCACAAGCATTGATGCAGCATCACGTCGTAAAATTAATTTTTGTGACAGGCCGTGAGTTGCATTTTTTTCGTCGCCTCATTGCGTGAAAGGACATGTTGTACATTTTGTAGTATATATTTTTTTTTTATTCTCTGGTAATTATACTCTCTGGCAGAGGGGCTGTGATTTACACAACCTGAGCATTCCTGAAGTTCACTGAGTGCTCAAATGTAAGAAACAGAAAACAAAAACAACAAAAACTTGTATGTGTTGATCATGAATTGAGTGTTATGTCTGCAGCAAATTCATTTCTCTCTCCAGAACCTTTATGGAGTCGGTCTGGATCTGCGTGACATTATACCTGTCTGTTAAAGCTGTCAGGGCGGTGCTCTGTCCTCGCCGCTCAGCACCGGAATGATAAGATTTCAAGAAGTGATGTAAAAACTTGCTTTTCTGCATCTGCATCAGATAAAAAACCCCACAAGGGCACTTTTGTGGCAGAGTCCTGATACATTCTTGCAAATACAATATCTTATTTTACAGAACCACATACAAAACAGCAGCAGCATGAATTTCAAATGTCACATTGTCCCTTGACTTTTGTGATTCTTGCCTACATGATGGAGTTACAAGAACCCTCTTGTGGGTGGTTCAGCTCAATGAAAGCCAGTTTATGAAAGTTACAGACAGATAATAATGATTGTGAGTCACTGCTGTCTGAAACTGGACTCTAAAGCAGTGGGAGAATAGCCCTTTTCTTTCCTCAGCCACAAACACACTAAGTAAGTTTACTGCAAGTCTGTCTTTTGTGAAAGGAGCAGCTCCTGCAGCCTTTTTTTTTTTCTCTCCGCTCTGAGGAAAGAAAGAATGCAACTGATTCATTCTCTCCAGATGGAGGGGTTTTATGAGAGTGAGGACAATAAATCACCTTTCAGTGTGTATGTGCGCGTGTGTTGCAGAGTATGTGTGTCTGTGTGTGTGTGTGTGTGTGTGTGTGTGTGTGTGAGGAGGCACCTGTATTGTGTTTGTTGGTTTAATCGGGGCTGATCATCAGGATGCCAGTCTAAAAATAAAGCTCGGCCTCTTCAGATCACAATGCAAATCCACACATCATGGCAGCCAGTCAGGAAGGACAGAGTCCGGATCCTGTGACAAGTTTTGCTGTTTGATAGCTGGTTGCCCATGGCAGCAGCAGCAAGCCCACGTTCCCCGCAAACCTCAGCCATGGACGGCACATGGTATTTGCCTAACCTGTGGGCTGTTGCTACAGCAACAAAGCCACACCCATGTGTGGTTTGCAGACGCTGACTCATCGCGGATGTATTCAAATTTTTTTTTTTTCTTTTGTTCCTTAAAATGTGACTTTATTACTTAGTTTGGGACATGTTTTCATTTTCACTCAGACATTTCCTCATGCGCTGTGTTTTACGCTGTTTAAAGGAGGAATGAATGACCCTGCACTCTCATGGCATTAGTCTGTCTCTCTGTGTGGCACAAACAGGCTGCTGGCACTGCCTGACCTGCTGCTCCGTACTGCCATTTTATACCCTCCTCACCAACCAGACAGGAGCTCCATTTTGTGAGGTCAACCTCCATTTAAGCATGATTTCAAAATGAAAATGAAGATTCAACAGATTTATTGTCATTTGCACAGGTACAGGATAACACAGATACATTTGAATTCTTGTGCATATCTGTCAAAGTCAACTTTGTAAAAGGGGGGTGATCAAAAGGAGTGACGTAAAAGGAAAAACTAAATACACACTATATAAAAAGTGCATGCTTTATAAAAAATATACACTATGAATTGTAGAAAAAATACATCCTGTGAATCATTGTGTATGAAATATAACAGTATTTCCAGAAAAGTTAGGATGCTGTGTAAAACGTAAATAAAAACAGAATGCAATGATCGGGAAATCCTTATAGACCTATATGCAATTGAATACAGCACAAAGACAAGATATGAAATGTACAAACTGATAGACTTTGTAAATATACACTCATTCTGAGTTTTAATGCCTGCTGTATGTTTCAGAAAATTTGGGACGGGGCAACAAAAGACTGGTTGTGGAATGCTCCAAAAACACCTGGTTGGAAAATTCCACAGGAAAACAAGTTAATTGTTAATAGTAGTGGTATCATGACTGGGTGTTAAAGGGGCGTCCTCGAAAAGGCTCAGTGAGCTTCACCACTTTGTGGAAAAACTTCGTAGGCAAGTAGTCAGTTTAAGAAATGTTTTTTAACTGACAAGGAATTTCAAGGGATTTCACCATCTACAATCCATAATATCACTGAAAGATTCAGAGAATCTAGAGAAGTAAGGGGCAAGTCCAAAAACCAACATTAAATTCCCGTGACCCAGTGGCACTGCTTTGAAAATTGCATTTACACATGATTGTATTAATGATAGTACATGGGCTCAGGAACACTTTGGAAAACTTTTGCTGGTGAGCACAGTTTGTTGCTGCATCTACAAATGCAAGTTAAGTTAAGTAAAGTAGATAACGGTAGTCTCAGAGAATGAGACTGGATGAAGTAGATGAATGCAGTCACCGGTGCTTAAAAGTAGATGGGTTCACAATTTTTCAAACACTACTTATGTACATAGAAGAAGAACTGCACTGAAAGATTTTAGCTTGTTATTCCTGGCCATGAAAGAAAAAAAAAAATCCAAGTGCATTGCCAGCGTAAGAGGTGTGGGACGAGTCAGCCAACTTTCCTTTCTGAGCCTCTGTGGAGGGACGGTAACATAAAGAAGGAAGGGGGAACAAATATTACTTTACTGAAAACCTGGAAACCTATCTTTCAAGACACGGGCACAAATGCTTCTATGGTTAAAATCCTCACTTGGTCATCTTGTCATATACGTCAACACTCCTTTCATTAAGGATCAAGGAAGGGGCCACAGCGTAATTTTGACACAACCAACAAATACATTGAAACAATTATATTTTGACAGGTTTAGTGATCCACAGATTAGTTTGAACAAATGCTGCAGTTCAGTCTTAATTTTTTTCTCCTTGTTTTACCCTCCAGGGTTAACTGCACTCACTGGAAACAAGCCAGAACTGATAAGAGCTCAACAGCGTTTGTTGTTACGTGGGATCTCACGGCTCTTGAAATATGCCAACACCAGTTTCGCATTGAAAGCAAATTTGCATTGGAGCTCAACATGATTGAACTCTTGTCTTTTGGTCCACTAATTCTTGTCTCCAGTCGTAAGATTAACTTGCTAGTCTTTAACGACTTACAAAAAGCTTAACTGCTCCCCATAAACCGAAGAGTAAGTATTCAAGAGAAAAGCCAGAGGGGTTTTTTTTGGATGCCTTGCTGGTGCCTTTTGTAGACTGGCTCTTAGTTTGTTGTTTGCTGTCTTTCTCTACTGTATCTAGTTTTTCCTGTCCTCTCTTTTTTCCTGTGTCCACCCTTCTTAATCTCCGGGGCTGTAATTTGCGAGGTTTCTCGAACAAGGCGCCCAGTGTGTATCTCTGCAAGCGTGGGCACCCACAGATGTATGGGACATGGAGCAGGGTATCCGTGGCAGCAGAGAGGATGTGTCCAGCCCGACATAGCCCTCAGATTTATGGTGTAGATGTTCCTCTTCATTTATGGGCCAGAGATGAAAAGATTCCCTTGTTCTTTTTCTCACAAACACCCTCCCTACCCTGAATGTACCCCTCCACTCCCATTCCTTCTCTCTTTTAGACCCATCTTGTATGCCATGTTGTTCCGCTGGACAGCCAGTGGGTCTCAAAAGCAGGGGCAGCAGTGTTGTTTTGACTGGGTGGTGAAAGCAGTAAGAAGGTGTTGTTGAGGCCTTTGTGTATGTCAGATCAAAGCAGCATGGACACAGGAGATCCCCTTGGAGATCGGTTCTGGCTCAGCCCAAAGAAAGGTAAGTGGCAAACCGAAATCGATTATAATACAATACTAGAAAAGGAGGCAGGACGCAGTGAGTGACTGGATGTCAGCATTGGTCGGATGAAAGTTCATGTCATGAAGAGGTGTGGCCACATACAGACAACCGGTCATTTTTCACATTATGGAATCAGGAAAGTTGAATAGAGAGTGAAGCACATCGTGGATCTCTCTTACGCAACAAATAGTTGAGCCTTTTCTCACTCCTAAATGGTGCAATACATCTCTTGCATGCTGATTCTGATCCCTGGCTGCCGTTTAGCTGAGCTGGCATACAGCTCTCACAGGAGAAAGAGCAACAGAGTCGAGGGCTGGTTCAAATTTTCTGTCCAGATCTCACTTCTGGAACTTGTTTATAGCACAAAGCGTTTTTGTAGTCGCTGGATGTTTGCAGACTTTACCACCAAGAGCTGATTTCTATTACTGGAGTCAGGATGACAGGATCATATTCTTCTTTTTTGACTGCAGGAGGAATAAATACACTCCTTTCCCACAGTGTTGGATAATAGATGTGAAATGTTGGAGGGAGGAATACTTTGGCATCCTCTGCATCAATCATAGGGAACATTATCCATCATTATCCTGGTGTTCCTAGTGTTAGACATGGCAAATCTGTCACATCACTGCTCCTGCTTTCTGTCTGCCCCCCTTTACCCCCCTCATGTGAGGGCTCTTGTTCAAGTCTGATAGGCTGTAGAGGGCGTTGTAAGGTTGGACACATAGAGACCCCCCCCAACTAACGCATGACAGACAGCTTGTTGGAGAGAGAGTAAGTCAGAATGAAAGGGACTTGGCAGTATTTCTGGGTGCTCCTGCTTATTTTTGGTCAGTAAAGAGGGTAAAGAGAGGCATAATCTCTGACTTCATTTCTTTCCACTCTGGAAAAGGAGAAGTCAGTGTGATCAGTGACTCGTGGAGTTGAGAACATAAGCAAGGCCCCGTCATTTCTACCTCAAGCCCACATCACTTTATAGACTTTCCATTTGCATTTATGTGTATATTGGTGAGACAAAAGCCAAGAGTTGGCTTTTCTCCTCTGCTCACACAGTAGGCTATTGTACTTGTGGCGTCAGCACACTTTTATATTGCTTAACTTAAGCTTTCGCCCCAAAATTACTCTGTGCTGAAATTGTCTTTCACTTTTACACGGTTACACACACTTTATTTTATAAAACAAGGATTTCTTAACCCACAGTTGCTTTTAACAAGCTTTGCGTAACTCCAAAGATATTTATGGGGCAAGAAAGGTTTAGTTTGGCAAAGCAACAAGAACATTTCCTATAGCGTCTTGATTGATTTCAGAACATTACTTTGTCTATTGTTCTTCCCCCTCAGCTCTGAACAGAGCAAAAACTTTCTCTCCTTCTACTGTAATTTGTGTCATTTTTAGCTCAGTTATCCAAGAACAGATGATTATTTATCTTTGCGCCAGCATGAGAAATGCCAAAGACACCTCTCAGTCTCCTTCCAGGCTCACCAGCCTCAAACACACAGTGCGTCTTTGTCTGAAGCTAAGCTGTAGTTCTGTGGGTTTATGTTTGGTGGGACAGTATATAGAATATTTTTCAACTGGCCACCGCTCAATATATCTCGTCTCTGGCTATGCATGAAACACACAGTTCCCTTCAAGTCATCAGTCCATAACCCCTCTAGATCATCCTAATTACATCCAGAGTGGCCAGGGACCAGTCAATACCCGGGGTTAAACCTTGAGGTTTCATCCTTCTTGCATTTCAAAGGCGACTTTCTCTGCCTGTACAAGCACCACTTGACACTGTTGTTCATGCTGTCACATACAAATATCAGTCAAGGTTGTCCGAGGAGTTGTGTGAGGGTGGGATATGGGCCTCATGTACTGTCAGTTAGAGTGTTAAAATTGTCAAGTCAACAAGGCAAGTTTAAATATAGCCTAAAATCCCAAACTTGTCCCAGAGGGCTTTACAATCTTTATAGTATAAGATCTTATATCTTTAGGCCCCGAACAACAATAAGTGTGAAATTATTACGTTCTCGCAACCTCTCTAAACTGCACCCACATTTAAAAGTATATGAGTTCACACTATTCCACTGATCAACAGGTGGTGGTAACACATCAAGATAGATTAGATAGATTAGATAGATAGAAGATTGACTAACAAAGGTGAGAGGAAGAAGACTGCAACCTCGCAAACTATGCTGGGTTTGAAACACTTAAAAAATTTACTTGAAATTTTATGAGGAAGTAAAAATACCGGCCATATTTGTTAGTGCAACCCGTGGGCCAGTGGCGCTCCACAGAAACAGTTTGTGCAGCCCCCCCAAATGGGAAATCATCTGCAGTGAAAAAATGCCGTATGTTTGAGGAGAGAAGGTTTCAGCTCTTACATCACAATACCTCAGGGGACAGATAAACTAATCTGCCTGATCTGCAAACAGGTGAAAATTTGAGAACCCCTAGAGGACAAGCCATAGGATCACCCTGGTCATTAGGCCTCATTCTCCTGGGACCAAGAATGTCTGTACAAAACTGTAAAGGTTGCTAGAATGGTTAAACAAAGCGTTTTTCAATTTCAGTTAAGATGCATTTTCAAAATCCATCAACTGGATTCTTAAATTATGTTAAAAGTGAAAGGACAAAATGTGAATCCTCTTATAAGGCTTTTTTTAAAGAAATATTTTTCTGTTTTATTGCACTAGTTAAACTTAGTTAAGGACTTTGTTACTACTGTTATTACTGTGTTGACAACCCCTGCCTTCATATAAATCTACTTACAACAATCTCTAACTTCAGCAGATTCCTGCACTAGAGGTGTTTGTGCTCTAACATGGGTCAATCTGTCAGGGGGCACAGCTGTCCCTCGGCTGAGGGGGTGTCAGAGTCAAACTCGTCCAGATAAAAATGGAGCTCTCGTGCATTGCAGACTAATTCGTCCTAACTACAGAACCGCAAGTCATGATTTGTGGGCATCCTGTTAAAATCCCCTTCCGTGTCTGTTTTATCCACCTTATATGCCTCCACAATAGATGTCAAATTTAATTTCAGAGCAGCATTGTCATGTTTAGTGCTTTGAAGTACTATGAATGAATCAAATTAGTTCCTGTTTCTCCTGCTCAGCAAGAAAGTTTTAGTCCTTTCTACTCAGTAGCTGACAGATGTGTGTCATTCTAACATAACACATTTGTTCTCTAACTTCAACATTGTAATGTAAGCACATGCATTAGTGTATAAGAAAGGCTCCCCTGACCTTTGCTTTCCCTGGAAGTGGCTGGAGTGGCTTGGATCTGATATCAGAATGGAGGGCACGTGTGCAGGACCAACACCCAGGAGCAGAAGGCCCTACAGTGGGCTTGTTGCCAGCCACCATGAGTTGGTGGTGACAAGTCTATTCTGAGACTTGTGGAGGTCTGAAACATTGAAGGAGAAGTGGTCTCCTGGCCAGGAAACTATTCAGACACTCTTCCTCAGTCATATTATTTCTTTATCTGCTGCAATCAATCACATCATGTCTCCATTTGCGGCTGTCTGCTGTTGCAATATCTGGTTATAGACTGCGTAAAATTAGACGCCATTAATAGTAAACTTAAGTCCCACTCCCTTCTGAGAATGCCCACAGCTATTGTGACACCAAGTCACTGTAAAAACTAGCAGCAGCAGCACACTGCGGCCATTGCCAGGGTTTGCCAGTCCTGGTGATACAGAATGTGTCTGGAAGCGGGCATATTTAATATTTGGATGGCTGAAGGGACTGGGCCTCAAGCCAGAACAAGGGTCACTGTGGGAAGTTTGAAGTTCACTGAACACTTTGTGCATAAACAGTGCATGAAATCACACTGATATGCGGCCCGGAGAGAAAGGCACCATGCATGGTGATGCAGATTACCCAAAATGAGGCTTGAAATTTAACACATTGCTGCCTGTGTATCTCTGGTGCTGATTTGCGTTGTTTTTTTGTTTTTTTCTGTGTGAAAAGTAAGTGCCATACATGCTGGCATGCTCTCTTAAAGGTGCACTACGCATTTACGGGGAAAGATAGCTGATTGATATGCCATTCTGAAAAAAACGAATGAATGAAAAAGACTTACACATTCATAAACTCAGTGGGATGGGTGCTGGATCCCATAAAATACCTGAATAGAGAAAGCGAGATCTGCACGCCACAGAGCTCCCATTTAAAGTATTTATTAGAGTGACATTTTGAGCTCCAGGCTACATATTAGAAACAGTCTGAGGAAGAGCATGGAGCTCAAATTGCCATGCAAATAAATACTTTAAATGGGAGCTCTTTGGCGTGCAGATCTCTCTTTTTCTATTCAAGTCATTTAGGTTGACAAATTGCAAATGCTTTGGATTGGTGGCTCGAGGATGGCTAATTGTCAAGTCTCATTCCCCGGTCAGCACATTCTTGCCTTTTTGGGAGAGAGACTCAGGAATCAACTATCTTTCCAATCTGTGATTGTCCAAATTTTCATGGCTAGAAAACAAAAGTAAAAGGAGGAGCAGAATTCTAGTTTTCTCTCAGACTACTTCAATTACATTATGCTTAATGGTTACTATGGTACTTTTGCCCAGTGATGCCAAAAATAAACTGCACCATCTTTAACTGCCATCTAGACATTCAGCAGTATGCCACAAAATACCAAATGGGTTTAGCAATAAAATGCTTTAGAGCCAACTTCATGTGACTTAAATACACCAACTTAACCTCAAGCTTGCAGATTCACAGCCAGGTTTTACTATCTGCCCCCACCACTGCCTCGACTTCAACGTCAGGCAAACTGCAGCATGTCAGTGATAAAACATTTGTTTCGTAACACAGAGGAATGCCTTTCTTGTACAGTGAACCTGCGAAATCCTTTGTGACTCCACTGAAAACCCCTCCCACCTTTCCGTCTGAATCATTAACTTTAGATGCACCACAAAAGAAAATAAAATATAATAAGGGATCATTTAGAGCTTATCTATAGGTGGAGTACATAAAGTACTTTGCCTGAGGCATCACCGCCGAGTCGGACTAGATAGATGTCAAGGAACTGTTGTGTGAAAGGAATTTTTTTGTGACAGCATGAGTGTCTTCACTATAGTGCTGCAAAAGTCTGTCTGCTGTTGCTAAAGGGCTGACATAATTTAAAATTACCACGTTATTTTTTAATTTGTTCATTGTGTAATGTTTGTCTCACACACATACTGTTGTGACAATAACTCCTTTTTTCTTGATTGCTGAAGAAAGCTGTGACAGTGTGCTAATGGTTTGCTTCAGATCACATCAGCGTCTTTGCTAATAGTGCTCTGATAAATGACAGTGTAGTCCAGCTGTCCAGGACAACAGATTTATAGCCTGCTGCTCCACTGCAGCCCTGAAAGCGGATACATGGCTTACTCAGAACTGGCTCACTTCATTTGACTGTTGCCATGGCAAATAAAATGAAAACAGTTTCCCGCCAGTGTTTGGATGTGTAATAGTGTGTGTGGTTTCAAACACCAGTGGGAATGCATCATTTCATGGCCGCTATAATTTCGCAACTAGATCACCGTGTTCCAGCACAGCACTGTCTGCTTGCTCTACTCTTTAGTGTATCCTTCTCTTTCCAATGGGATGAATGAACATGCACTCCTCTGCTCTGTCCCACAACCGTCAGCTTTCCTTCCAGTTTGATTTTCACTGGAGGACGCTCTCACTGACACAGAGAGACGAACGGGAGACAGATGTACAGAAGAGAGGAGTGATCTAGGGAAAGAAATCTGATATCATGTTCCTGGGAGTGCTGAAAAGGTTAGCTATAATGCGCAGTTCTTTATATAGTTGCGCAAGACAGATCCTTGGTTCCCAGCTAAATTGGGGAATGGAGCCCTAATGTTAGCTGTGTGAAGCTGCAACACAACTTTGTGGTGCTTTACAGTCTATTGCATCACTTTAATGAGCTGCTGAGGGAAATACTGATTAGTCTATGTAGTTTCCTTTACTTGTAGGCTTGGTGACCTTCCAAACAAACACATATATGAATAGCATTGAGGATAATATTAGTTCTGTTAGACTGAGAGTCCTATCAAACTCCCAATCTGTAAAATGTCACCAGTCTTTACTTTACACATTCAAAGGCTGTGACATGAGATCTGAAAACCACACCTTGTGTATAGAGTAAAAGTTCCTCAGTGATGCCTGACCGGGAAATGTGTAAACCTAGACACTGTGTACTTGATAACCTGCACGGATGCCCAGCAAGTCGCTCCCGGGCAGGATAGATGTCTGCCAACTGGTCGAGTCTCTTTCTTCTACACTAATCTGTGTTTAGAACAGCTCATTTATTGGGCCGGTGTCTGTGTCACGCGAAAGGGTGTGTGTCAGCCAGTTGTAGTGTGTGTTTAGAGGTGTGTGTGTGTACATTGCTGCTTATAGGAGGTGTGTGCTTTCATGCCTGGGTGGGCGTCTCCGTAAAAGTCACAGAGCTACAGAACATGTGCTCTGACACACTTCAGATGAGTCTTGCTCCATTCATTTGACTTTTTGCGCTTTCTTTATTTCAAGAAGTTTATTGCGGACACTTTTTTCTTTGCTTCCTACTTCCTGCTGTACTATTTACTTTAGTGAGGATTTTTTTCCATGCCAGTTTTTTCCTAAGACATACAGAGAGAAGGTAGGAGGAGCCGGACTGAGAAGTGTGCCTCACTCACTCCCTCTCTCACACACGCTGCCTCTCTTCCATTCTGTCATTGCCATTTCGGCAGAACGGAGACTGTTCATTCCCAGCCACGCTGAATGCAGGGGGACAGCACACTTTTGACTTTGATTAAACCGATTTCACAGAGGAATATTCTTTTTCTTCACGATATCCAAAGGAAAACAACAGGGAAAACAAAGTAAGAAAAAGATTGCAAGGATCTCTTCTTTCATTTTTTTTTTCCAATTGAATTAAGAAGCACGTGACAGCCGGTTTTGCCACTGGATTCTTTCACACAACAACACGTGAGACTGTTTTATTTATCTTTCTTTTCATGCTGTTGTTTTAAGTTTTACTTTAAGAGAGTTTACTGACATAAAGCATAATGGTTGCTGGAATGCTGATGCCCCTGCGGGACCTGAGGGCCATCTATGAGGTCCTGTTTCGAGATGGTGTCATGGTGGCCAAGAAAGACAAGAGGCCTCAGATCAAGCACCCTGAAGTAGAAGGTGTGAGCAATTTACAAGTAATCCGTGCCATGGGGTCTCTTAAGTCAAGGGGATGTGTGAAGGAGACATTTGCTTGGAGACACTTCTATTGGTACCTGACCAACGAGGGCATTGTTTACCTGCGTGACTACCTCCGCCTACCCCCTGAAATTGTTCCTGCCTCCCTGCAGAGGGTTAGGAAGCCAGCTGCCACCCTGGCCATTGCCCACCGGGCTGCACGGGTCCAATCTGTGGAAGGTCCTACATCATATGTTCCTAAGCCAGGACGCAGGGGTGAAGCAGAGAGCCAAGAGGCTCTGGCTGAGCGCCGAGGCTATCGCCATAAGATGATGGGTCCCGGAGAAAGAGAGAGCTACTCTGATAGAACCCCCAGGTTTAGGGGTCGTCCGTTGGCTGCGGAGCCAGTCAGACCAAAAGCATCATGGGAAGGAGAGGATCGGCCTCAGCCTCTGTTTAGGAAGGGGAACAACTTCAGAGGTGAAGAAGCAGTGATGGAGGAGAGCAGGGTGAAAAGATTCTCTCATCAGCAACATGATGCGAGCAGCGAGAGGCCAGTAACAACATCACAAGAGAGAAGAGTGTTTGAAGTTCAAAAGGAGAAGGCTCAGAGTTCTGTCCAGGTTCAGAGAGCAGCTTTGAAACAGGATGTGCCACAGACAGCTCTGACATCAGTGTTCTCCAAAGCTGCCCCAGCATTTACTGCGGCTGCTGTCGCTGAGGCTACAGGTGCTGCAGCATCAAAGATTCCAGATGAACCCTCTCCTCCCAAAGCAAATAAAGCGACCCTTAAGATCACTGATGAAACACCTTCCATGAAGTCTACAAAAATGGAAACAAGCGCTTCAGCAAAGATAACACTTCCTGATCCAGAGGTCAAAGAGGAGACAACAAAAAAGGGAATTGTGGATCCAGTTAAATCTGCAGAGGTCAAGGCTACTGCAGAAATAGCCACTGATAAAGTAAAGCCCCAAGCAGTTATTACAAAGAGTGCTGCTCAGGAAACCTCCAAACTCGTTGCTGTCAATGCCACTGCTGCTCCTGTCATCATGACACCTGTCGATGAAGATGTTAAGCAAGAGAAGACAAAAAAGGCGATTGTGGATCCAGTTAAATCTGCAAAGGTTAAAGATACGTCTGAAACTGCAACTGATAAAATGAAGGCCCAGGCAGCTATTACAGTGGCTGCTGATCAGGAATCTCTTCCTGATGCTGCCGCCACCACACCTGTCACCACAAAGCCTGTCACTAAAGATGTCAAGGAAGAGAAGCTTATGAGAGCAAAGGTTAACAACGAACCGGTTAAACCTGCAGAAGTGAAGACCCAAGTTGAATCTAAAATAGATCATGAGAAGGCCAAGAAAACTGCCAAAGTAACTGCTACTCAGGAGACAACCAAACCCCCGCCTGACAGTACCACCAGCGAGCCAGTATTGCCCACTGCTGTAGTAAAAGAGTTCTCTAAAGTGACTCAGGAACCCATTGATGCTAAAGTGACCTCAGTGAATCTCTCATCAAAGCCCAAAATCGATGCAGTGCCTCAGAAAACTACTACAGTGGTTGAGTCCTCAATACTTGAAGTTAAAACTATTAGTACGACTCTCTTAGCATCTACTGCTGATGCTGTAGCTGCAAAACCTTTCACAGGGGAAGCTACAGTGACAGAAATGATTACAAAACAGGAGAAAACTGATGTGAAGGTTATTCCTCATGTCAAGAAAGATGAAAAAATAGTGCCAGACGAGGTCCTTAAGGTCTCAGTACAGGGCCCAACATTAGATTCCTCTTCCCTTCAGCTCAGTGAAAGTGCTGCCACCACAGAGGTGGTTACTGAAACCAAACAAGTTGTTGAGGGAAGCTCTAAATCAAAAAGAAAGAAAAAGAAATCTCCAGGTGAGATATCCAAGAGTGTCAAAGCTGAGGAAGTGCCTGACACAAAGTTGGAGAAGGAAAAAACCTCTTTAGACAAGCCCCCTGAGATGGTGGCTGAAAATACTCTCCAACCCACACCAGTGATTACCTCAGAGCCATTAGCTGTGTGTACCAGCATGAAGACTGAGGGAGCAGCTCCTGCAGAGGAAAATAAGACTCAGGCTGAAATGCATAGTGATGGGGGAAAATTAAAGAAAGCCCCTGAAGAAATTGACGGGAAGCCAGAAATGGATGTCCCTAAACAAACTGTGGACCAGAGTGTTTCTGAAGAAGCATCACTCCCCTCAGATCAGATTCCTCCAGTGCCCCCAGTGGAGCTTCCAGGCGATGCACAAGTAAAAAAGAAGGCTGAGCAAAGCAGTATCAGTGAAAAAACACAGGGACCATTATGCTCTAAGAGCAAGTTAAGCATTAAATTGCCCCACACAGAGCCAGTGAAATCTGAGGAAATGACTGTCACTAAAGTGGAAACCGTGATGGTGCAGAAAATAACTCGAGTTGAGCTCACACAAACAAGCCCCAAACCTGAAGAGGAAAGCCCTGCACCACTGTCAGATCCTCAGAAACCTACAGTTGAGACTAAATCCCTAGTAAGCACAGTAAAAGCTGCAGATGAATCTTCAAAGGGTAGAAAGAAAGGGAAAGGGAAAAAGCAGGCCCAGGCATCAGTATCAGACACCGTAAACACAAAGCCTGTCTTTTTGCCTGAAGCAGAAGAATTCCCATCCACTAACATTACATCATTGCCCAAGGCCACAGTTGAACACAGCCCTGTCACGGCCTCTGAACTGACAGAAGTGAGTGTTTCTCCAAAGATGACTCCTGAAAGAATGTGCAGCGAGGAAACCAGGCAGGCAGCAGCTGTGCTCTCTGAGGCCCCAGCAGACAAAGGGGAGGTGGAGCCAGAACTGCTCTTTGCAGAAAAAATCAAGCGGGAGGTTCCGAAACCAAAAACATCCTCCACTGCGAGGGAAGCACACGCAGCCGGAGAATTAGCGTCAGCAGCACCAGTGGTAACAGCAGAGGCAGCTGTAGCTCAGGCACAGGCCAGCCCCCTCGCCAAGCAAGAGGAGCCTCCCAAAGTTGCACAACATTCAGCCAGTCAGGCAGCAGAGCGCAGCACAGAGAACGGGCTCTCTGTTTCCGAGGCCTCAAAGCAGGAGGAAGTGAAGGAGAGGGACTTGGAGGAGGACACACCCTCTACCACCGCCACACCCGCAGCTGCTCAGCCTGACCAGCCTCACCTGGGGGACACCTGTGAATCTGCAAACCCTGACATAGACGAGGCCGCCATGAAGAAGAAAATTGTAGTGGTTGAAGAAATAATTGAGGTGAAGCAGCTTATTAGTCCTCATGCAGCTGGGGAGCAGCCGCCATCTCCACCTGTAATACCTGAGGCGGAGGGAGAAGAACTGGACCTGGATGTTCTGGAAGAAATTGCCATAGAGCGGGCACTTTTGTCAGGGGCGGCGGGGGCCAGAGTTCAAGGAGCCTCACCTGAGGAAGACTGGGACCACTCACTGGAAGAGCCAGAGGAAAAGACCTGGCCCAATTTCATTGAAGGTAGGTTTGAATGCGTGCCAATTAACCTACTTCCTGCTTTGTCCTGTTATCTCTGGGCATGTGATGCAATTGCCACTGCATATATGTTTACACCTTTCTTTCTATTGTGGGAGGTCTTAGGTAGAGTATTTGATGCCGGCTCTATTGTTGTTCTTTCACATTGTCATGTACTCCAAGTATTTCATCCTCATACTGTAATTATCTGTCTCTGACTTCTCTTCCAAAGTATTATTTGGGGTGATTTGATTACAGTTTATGGTTTCAAGTTACATATTACACAGCTCAGCCTCTACTTTGTGATATGGAGCAGAGGCAGTCTCTCTTTAGGAATAGTTTCAGTGAGCTGGTGAGAAGAGTCCACTGAGATGTGGCTGTGATTTAATTATGTGTGTGCTAAAATAGATGAAGTATCAGTAACACAGTCATAGCACACCCTGTTGTGTATTCGAGACACTGCCAGATTTCACACAGGCATTATACCATGGATTCCCCCTCCATAAAAAAAAAAAAAGAAAGTTGTACATTAAAACTTTATGCAAAAGTTCAGCATTCAGTATTAAGTAAATCTGACCTATAATTTACAATTATCAGTCTACTAAACCCAAATATCACACTTTTTTTTGGGGTGGGGAATTCCAGCTCTGTTTGGTCATACATTGATCTGTGTGAATGTTTCTGTGAAAACAATAATCTCTGGAGCCATCTCTGAGTGTTTGCCAAATGAGATTATGCAGACCTGCAGTCCTTCCAACAAGGTGGGGCTGTTTGCTGAGATTCTGCCTCGCCTGTTCCCTGTAGAGATAGTTGTGCGCAAGTTAAAGGCAGACTGACTGTGAGAGGGAGGTGTGGTGCATTTGGGAGCATATCTTCTCTTTGCTCCAGTAATGCTGTGTTCTTGGCACCGTTTTATGGTCTGTGGTTGTTTTCTCAGTTCTCTTTTCAGCCTTTCGTGTAAAGGAGATAAGCATTCCCTTTGCATACCATTATGTAATGGTATGCGTAGGATATGGGAGTTATGTAGACAATGTTACAACAGGAGTATTATGTTGGCCCCCTTTGCTAAATCTGAAAAAATAACAGCTCCAAAAAGTCCAGAAAAGGGTGCATTGGTTCTGCTGAAGTGAAACTGGCAGTGCTCATCTTACATCTCATGATACTGAGGCATATTCATGTGACACCACGTTCTGGATGATGTCTGATGTTTCACAATTTTCAGAAGCAAAATCATGTGTTATTTTGACTAATGTGTATGTGCATTTTGATGGCCCTAAAAAGGTGTATGACAAGGACTTCACATGGGCGTTGTCTGTTGTGGGTGTGAGCAACGGACAAAGAGTCAGGAAGTTGGAATAGCTTGCTCACAGCTCTATGGGTGTGTTTGTTTGGTTCCACACGTGACAGCAGATCTGGATTCAATTACCAGCATGGTTCCTTTATTCAATCTGCGGTACTCATCAGGAAAATAAGTCCCTTTTGCAGTGTGATAAAACTATTTATGACTCACATATACACTAAACAGCATATGCAACTTATCATAAAGAGAACCCAATTAATTGCAGTGCAGTTCAGCAAGTTTGAAAAAACTTGACCTCCGCTCATGATCATTTGAATTGTGAACATTTACAAGGACTTAAGTTCCACTTTTAACTGTGGAGTTCTGTCTGATGTGAGGCATGATCAGATATAGTCCCAGCGGTGGCATCAGATGGCCACAGTGTTTGATGTCCCACTGCTGACATCTGCTGTCGACTAACAACAATTGTCTTCTGTCAGACAGACCAAATCCAGAGTCAGAGGTGTTTTGATCTCCACTAACACACATTTCACACCAAATACTCGGCAGACAAACTGTTTTCTCTTAGCTTATCAAGTTTAGCTTAAGACAGATTCTGCACTGTTGCCAAAGCAGTTGTCTTCTGATTTCACCTCAGGTAGGATGAGTAGTCTTAGATAAGGGAGTTGTCTACTGAGATACAACTTTTAGTGCCGTGATCCTACCGAGTGTGGTATTCTTGGTATGTAAGCTAATTAAATAGCTGTCAGCAGCCTCAGTTACGCCCTGGGATATAGTTGCAGTTAGGTATGTCTACTTTTGTCCTGCTACAAGTTCTGTCTCTCATTTATTGCATCAGTGATGTGGAAACCAGGAAGGAGGAAAGTATTTGTAAAACAGACTTATGCCACAAAAATGTTGCTTTCGAAACAAGGGCTCCTCAAAGTGGTTTAGATTTCAAGGGAATTGTTTGATATTGCGTGTGTGACACTTTAGATTTCTCTTGAAGGCAGGGTGCTGTACGTGCTGAAACAAAAGCTGGACAGTGAGCACTTTTTGTATGAGATGAACATGCATGAGAGGCTGTTTAAAGACTGTCTGCACATGGCACCAGCGGCAATTAGGCTAAATCATATTCCAGACATGTCACCGAGGTCCTCCATGTTTTCATCTCTGAAATCGGGCCCGGTGCATACTTGTGTGATTGGTTAAATGAAGAGCTACACTATGCTGCAGCTCTGTGCCTCTCATTATGGTGGCACTTCATTTTGATGCTATGACTCACCCGGATCATTCTCAAATCTGAGAGCTTGAATTATGAGCCTGACCTTTTTGAGTAGAAGAGAATAAGAATGGGGGACATAATAAAGGCTCAATCTCATGCCATCTATCAATAGCCTGTGTTGTGAGTTGGCAGCTCCAGTAGAATCCGCTGCCTCTGTTTCTGCTGTTGGCTGCCACTGATGTTTTGCTCAAAACAGAGTAAACGACCTTAGCTGCCGTCGCGCCCTATCTTTTACTGCTGACTCCACCTGTGAAAACACTTCTTATATTTTATTGGACTCATCACAAGTGTCAGAACATATTGGCCTAGCTTTCACAAATTGAGATGCATGCACACTAAGCCAACATTTTGACAATGAAGAAATGTTTATACAACAGTGTGTGCCAGTGCTTAAAATACGGAGTCCGAATGAAACTTGAGAAGGCGGCCGCGGTCCTCCAAAGCTGCTGAATTACTTCTGTAAAATAGTGATTTAAATATAAAACAAGAATCGGTAACTGATACCCTTGTGACATCAATATAAATTTTTGGAAGGCAGGCAAAAAGCAAATTAGCAACCAAAACATAATCTTCTCCCATGACTCAGTTGTGTGTGATCGTCCAACACACGAGTTTTAGATGCCAGTTTGAAGTGCCGCGTTGGCAAGCACAATGCATTTGATATCAAATTTAATAGCAGTCTGCTGCAATATAATAAGTGGAGGCTGGATTGTAACACAGAATCAGAAATGTGTTGTTCCAGTGTTACAGTTAAATCCATGCAGGCCACACCCCGGAAACAGACAGATCGATAACATGTGGAATATATTGAGGGTTTGGCCGAGATGGTTATGATGTTAGTCATTTCCCAGGGTACATGTTGGGCCCTATTACAGGGGCTGACTAACTCAACTTCACATTTGTGACTGAGCTGGAGGAATACTTAGTTTGTCAGTCTTTTGTGAAGCCTGCATGTGTTCAGTATCCTATGAGGTTTTTAGCCTTATTTTAAATTTCACCCAACATTCAAGGACTACCAACTGGGGTCCCTAGGGACCATCACAACCAAATGTTACGTTATTTCCTCTCAAAAAAAAAATCAGTTATGTAATGAATGTCATAAAAAAAACATATTATTACATTACATTAAATTTTCGTTGTCGACTATTCTGTCGATTATTTTCTCAATTAATCGATTGATTGTTTGGTCTATAAAATGACAGAAAAATGTTGATTGGTGTTTCCCAAACCCCAAGAAGATCCCTTCAAATGTCTGGTTTTGCCCACAACCCAAAAATATTCAGTTTATTGTCATAAAGGAGTAAAGAAACCAAAACTATTCACATTTAAGAGGCTGGAATTAGAGAAGTGTGACCTGTTTTTCTTAAATAAAAACGACTGAAATGTCTGAACAAACAATCAGAATAGTTAACAATTAATTTAATAGCCTAATTGATTGATAATCAGGTAATCATTTAATCATTGCAGCACTACTCTGGACTGTAATCTGTTGGTATTTTTAAATAGTACTAATTAGCCTAAAAGATTGACAGAGTTCAATGATATGAAGTCATTAGGATTGACAAAGTCATAAAAAATTTGAATTATATAATAAATCACTGTGACATATGACTAAAAGTATACCTCTGGGATCTGCGGGTCTCCCAGTCGGCAGGATTAAGGCACTATTTTCTCAAGAGAGACCTCACCACCTGCTTAGTCGCGATTAATTGTTAAGTAGAGGAGAGCATTGTTTACACAGTGGAGCTTCTGCACTATATCGGTGCAGATTGAGACAAGAGGTATTTCCCTCCGGACACAAGCTTCGAATGCCTTTCGGCTGTGTGTCTTAACATGAATGATATGTGCGTGAGGCCCGGGCGCCTGTTAAGTTCAGGAGTTCGTGAAGGCACATGAGGATGTTCGTGGAGGAATTCCCTGCAATCCTCTGTAAAGCCCCCTACATGGTATCTCAGGATAGCCGCCTCCATTTCTCGCAGGACATCCATCTAGAGTGTCCACGTTTCATGAGAGAAGACAATCCCAGCCCTACTCTCCAGACGCTGGGCGGAATTGCTTTTAGCATTAGGGAGAAGTGGAGCCAGTTGTCAGCACGACAATAGACAAAGCCATATGCATATATTAGAGCCGACTATATTTAGAGAATGTTGTACATTGCTGTGATCCCAAAAGCAATAGGGGATGAACATTGGGAGCTCTGGTCATGCTAAACTCTCTTACAATCTGTCCATCACCAAACTCTGTGTAACTCTGATTTAGCAGCTATACCGTCAGTCTTCGCTCTCAGTTTTCATGTTTTCTCTTTGTTGCTATTTCCGTCCACTTAATGTCAGTGCCAGGGCTTTTTCCCACGACGACACCAAACATATCCAGTTTAACCCATCTCATTTACAGTTCAAATGTCAGACATTGAGCAAACACTCTTATAATAAGCGATGCGTCATGAGGGGAATAGTAGAATATGCTGAAATGACGCTGAGATCACCACAAATAAGAGGTGAGAAAATTAGCACCAGAAAATTTCTATGACTGTATCAATAGAGCTGGGTATTGTTTAAAACAGCCATTCCTAAACTTAAGAATGCCATGGCCTAATTTGAAATCTGAAAATATTCTGCTGCCCACCCAAACCTTTGATCCCAGCTTTAATCAACAAGAGACGTATCGCACTGATGATAAGAAATTAAGAGATGCTCCACTGTTAATGTTACAGGTCACCAAATACAGCATAACAACTGTTAAACTAAGTCAGATAAATGAAGAATAACAGAATTTAAATCCCATGGCATTGTTTTATTAGTTCTGATTTTTTTTTCTTTTTTTAATAATAAATTATTTTTTTTGCAGCCCACCAGTGGGCTGTGACCCACACTTTGGGGATCACTGGTTTAAAAAATTAAGATACCAGTACCAATACCCATAAAGTGACCAATAGACAACTTGATTTGACACCTTTTTCTGCTTCTCTTGAGTACCCATCATGTGTATGGAAGCATTTCTGAAACAATCCTTCCACTCATTTTATGCATTTGAAAACTCTTCACACTGGATTATCACCTCTGGCAAATATGTTGGACTCATCTTCATCACACCACATCTGCTGCAGTAGAACTTTTGTGGTGATTGGCTGCGAACAAATAGTATTTTTTTCTAGATCTGGGTATAGACACTATTCATTGCAGGCATCATTTGACTGGAGCAATTTCAATACTACTTAGAACTGGGTTATTTCAGGCGAGTAATGATACGCAGCCCTGAAATCATCGAGTGAACCATGGACTGTATTGCATCAATTCTGGTATAATAGTGATGAGTCCACTTTTGTAGGTGCTGACAGTATTATGTCCAAATGATGACTCTACCGTATGGTAATCGTGATCTGTTTTCTGGCTGGGAGCTGTGACTTAATATCAGAGAATAAACCCGCCACCATCATCATCAAAGAGAGAGGTTGGAGGAGAGAGGGGCGTCTGCTTGTGTTTGTGGGGGGTGTCTCTAGGGGGCGATTGTAGCCAAGTGTCCCGCCAGAGCTCTTCCATCAGTTTCTAACTGTGACACTATGATCATCTGGCTCTGGTGGATATTTATAGCCCCCAGTCAGCTCCAGCCTTCTCCCCCGCCCCTGGACACCCACCACCCCTCCTCAGACCTCTGAGCCCCTCGCCCCCTCGCCCCTGCCCCCTTCTCCAGGCTTGGCGTGTCGTCCCTCCTCCCCCTGGCCACGGGAGAGCAGGCTGACGGATCCAAGCAGCAGGCGCAGCTTGTCAAAATTCAACACACGGGAGAAACAAGCCAGTCCAGAGCAAACAAACAGGAGCCTCTCCTGTTCTGTCCTCTTCATTTCCCCTTTGTCCAGCTCTCTTTCTCTTCGCCCTCGTCCTCCTCTTCCTTTCTGTACCGTCTCTTAGATGAAGATCATACCTGGTAGGTCCTTAGAGTGGGGTTGGTGTGGCGTGTCTGTCTGTGTCTAACTCCATTTGTCCGTTTGGCTGCTGACTGTCGTTGAGTTTTTTGGCAAACACAACGTGTGAAGTGTGTTGTGTTCCTGAACAGTGCACATACTGACACCAACACGACACACACATTCACATTTAACAAAGAGCAACCTTCAACCACAGCCGCACAGATTGTATTCCATATTTAAACCTGTCCACGATGTGACTGACTTGAATTACGGGTGAAGTTGGCTGCCTTCTATATTTTCCTTTATTTGATGGTATGTGGATAGAAGTGGGCGAGGGCAGGGGGTGAGGAGGGCAGTGTCGCCACCCCCCACCCCCCTTCCCTTTAGGTGGTGTTTTTCCTGTCAATCTGACACCTGATGGATGTCAACAAGCAGGGGTGACTTATATAGAGTGTTTTTTATTCAAAACTTTTTACTTTGTGTGTGTGAGAGAGAGAGGCAGTTGTGTGTGTCTGTGTCGAGGCTATTTCAGACTGCTATAAAACCAGGACCACCTGCTACCGTGCTGTACAGTCCTGTAGTATCTGCCGAAGTGCATTTGTTATTGTTGTTGTGTCAAAAATGTATAGATAGATAGATAGATAGATAGATAGATAGATAGATAGATAGATATAAACTAATATACAAAAGCGGCAAACCACGATACTTGTATAAAAAAACAATACTTGAAACCTCTTTTGAAACCATGGCAGAAAGAAAAAAATCCAGAGGCACACAAAATAGGGAGACAAGTAAGTCAAAAGTGGTTTTGCTACAAGCTATTTTCAGGCAGGGCAGTAAAGACTGAACTGAAGTTTTAGTTTTTGAAAAATCTTTTTTTATATAGCTTCAGTATAGGGTAGCAGATTTTGTGCATTTTTTCTTAACCTTGAAAACTTTTTTGAAAACACTAACAATTATCATAAATAATTAATGAGACACATTTTTTTTTTCTTACTTTCATTTTTTCTTGTTTTTTCTCATTTTAAGTTTCCTTATTCAAAAAATGGCTCAAACAGGCAAAATAATGTCAAATGACTGCACTTTCTCAACCATATATCAATTAATACATGTTTAAGCAGTTTGAATTCTTAACAGCAAATGATCGCTTCTTGATTAATCATTAACATCCCTACTTCAGTATTATCAATATTATAATTAACAGATATGGTATCATTTTAAACATGGTATTGAAAAAACAGTGATCCTCTGATCCTTTTGACAGTATAGATAGATAGATAGATAGATAGATAGATAGATAGATAGATAGATAGGCTTTCATCACTGTGCCACCTATATATTTGTATTTTTTTGTTTTTTTTTATGTCATTTTCTAAGTAATGTTAGGGTTTTTTAATAATCTCCTTGTGCTTTCACTTGAGATAGACTGTATCAAACAAAGAAAAGCAAGCTGGACAAGCTGATGATATTAACGCTTATCATTGCTTCATTGTGGTTGACCCTGTTCTCTAGAAATGAGTTATCTGTGAAAAATGCAGATAACAAGGCTGTCCTGCATGATAACCTGAAGTGCTTATTTCAGTAAATTGGAATGAGAGGCAGAGGTGCATCTGATAAGGAACAGAAATGCAATATAGTACTTTTTCATCCTGCAGCAGTTAATACAGAAAGAAGAACATGATAAGTAAAGATATCTATTACACAGATTAACAGCTAAACTTATTAAAAAAGGAAATACTAACCAGCTCTTTTGGTATTGTGTGTTGGAAAAGAAACAACATGTTTCGTAATGTGACAAGTTGATCTTTGTTGTGTGAATCTTGTTGTGTAGAATACATCAGTTAGGCAAGTGTCTGAAAACAGCTGAACAATCATTAGAGGCTGACCAGAAGAAGACTTTCAGGAATAGCTTCAGGGTGGGGAAAACAGCAGGAATTCCTGCTCGAGGCGTCCTTTTTTGCCCCACCCACACCGGCCCACTCCCCTCTCCCTCCTCCCAGTGAAGGCCCACCTGTCGCCACAGCCCAGGCTCGTCCCTTCATCCCCTGTGTCTTGTCTCTTTCTGTCCCAACAAATGCCTGCAAACCCCCCAGGACCCACTCTCCCCGCCCTGGTAGTTTTGGGGCACTTAGTCACCTTGATTGTATTCTGGCGCTTGAGAAAGAGGAAAGGTAAGAGAGCAGCATGTTGCAGGATATTCAGTGGTTTTGTAAAGGTTAGAGAATCACATGAAAGTGTCAAAGTAGCTGGACGCAAGAAGGGTGTCTTCCTTATGTCTTTAACTCGCTAATTGATTTTGGTGCTAAACTGTGTTCGCACTTCTAGTTAATGAGGATATTTTCGATACAGGTTATGTTACATACTCTGTGAGCTCACAAAAACCCTTCACGTGCTGTATGTTTACCCTGTGCATTAGTCACGTTCATGTGTAACCTTGAAACCCGTCAGCCACTGTTCACTGTGACCTGGTGAAGGTGCCACCAGGCCTTTCCGTGCCAGTTTCACAAAGTGTCTGTCCTTACGTGCAGCTGCAAAGGGATTAGCCCTCATTACGCTCAGACAGTGTGGGGGGCCTTCTATTTGGCTCATGTTGCAGTGGCCCCCAACATGTCACAATGCAGACATACAAACCAGTCCAGGCTCCACCATGATGAACTTAGCTGACTTCTTTTTGTTCTACTGCAGAACAACTAATGGGTGGTGTTGTAACAATTCCTTGCCAGGTCCCTCCCAAACCTGTCTAGTCAAGTTTGGTTATGGATCAAAGGCCTGTGTGTGTGTTGGTGTGTGTATGTCCTGGGGGTAGTGTTGTTTGTTGTAGTGGTTCTTCTGTCAGATGAATTGTTTTCGCTTAGCACTGGTTTAGTCAGCTTGCCAGTTTGGAGGCACTGCCAGTCCCCAAACCGTCTGCCAGCGTTCGAACCGACAGACAGCCTTACAAAAGACATGAACTCATGTGTCTATTCAATGGCAACACTTTGATGACTTTGTCTTGGATTTAGCCAGCAGACAGTGCCCTGTAATATTGCAGATCAACAATAAAGTGATTGATCCTATGACTGCACATTAGTCTTTGTTTGCAGCTGAGTTTGGTATTAATCACAATGTACACCGTTACTAACCTTGAGTTTTTAAGCCGTGCTGGTGGCGTGGTGTCATCAGTCTATCTGTCAATCAGTCTACTCTCTTAGTCTTGATTGACATATCTCTGTTAATCTGCCATGATAATTTGTACAGACACTCATGATCCCAAGATGATAAGGCTTGCTGACTTTGGTGATGCCTTGACTTTGCCTTTTGCACCATCATTAGGTCAAAATCTAAACCAATCCAAACCTTTTAAACTGTTACTCTGTGTGATTAGCCTTAACTGACCCTTCGCTAAGCCCCTCCTTCAAACAGCAACTGTCCAATCATAGAGTAGCAATTGTAACTAGGTACCGCAGGCCTGCCAAGCTTTGGATATCTCTGTGCATGGGGCTCTAATAAGAGCAATACACTGTGTCTCATGAGTTTGAAGGGTGGTGTCTTTTTTTAGTCTTTCAAAAACTTTAAAAACACAGTGAGGAATCTGCTCTAGTGTAAGCTGCAACTGTTAGCATGTCTGTAAACTAGCTTACTACCTTCAGTAACATTACTTTCAGCCAAACTTGTTTTTGATACCACTGCATTTGCCAAACACATGACTTATTCCCACCAGGGGTTAAATTGGGATTTGTTATGTTGGGAGTTTGAAGAAAATCATGTTGGCGTAACAGCACATCTCTGTCTGGCTCGCTCTTTTAGGATCATGGTGGGTTAGCTTAGCTCATAACCCAGTTCTCTTCCTGGGGCGATCATGGTCCAGTTGGTCTTGTTAGGTGACCGCCTCAAGGTCCACTGCACTTTATTTAACCCCCATCTATACATATGCATGTCATATTTCACTGTCTGACCAACCTGTTGGGATGTAGCTTTATCCTCAGTCTTTTAATGTAAACATTACATCATGTACTTAGCTGTTATGTAGTTTTACATTTTTCAGACCCTTTTACAGTGTTCTCATTTTAAAATGTGTCAGAGAGAAACACTAAAAAACCTGGAGACAGACTTCTCAGCTGGCTTAAGCAGTTTAAGCATCAGCATTAGGTTATATTAGCTATAGCTATGCAACATGCTTTTATTTATTTCTCTGTAATAATCCAAGTCCTAGTTTTACGAGGTTGAATCTGCCACCATTATCGCTGTAAACTGCAACAGAAACTAATAAAGGTGGGGCTTAGCAAAGGTCAGTTAACAAATGCTAGCAAGCTAGCACTGAATGATGTTGCAAGTGCTTAGTATTATACCTGCTAAACATTAGCACATAAACATTGTATTTGTGAGCATGTTAAAAGTAAGTAAAATTTTATTTATATAAAAAAACATATATTACAAAGTGCTTTACACCAACATCAGGAATGTAATGTAATGTTGAGTTTAACATTTATTTAAGTACAGCTGAGCACCTGAGTACAAGCTCACAAATCATAAAAGCAGGGATATCCCCAAGAGAAAGAACTTGCTGCCATAATCTTATCTAATCTAAGATAGCTGTAATTGAAAGAAAGGCAGCTGTAGTGAGAGACTGAAGTATGAAGTATGAGGAAACTGGGCTGAGATATACTTAATGTGTAACTCAGCTTCCAT